>NC_048595.1:136325068-137052568 GCF_003668045.3 Cricetulus griseus | reverse complement strand
CTGGGGACTACATGGTGAGAAGCAGCCAAGCTTATGAGGTAACCATTTCTCAGGTGTACTCTTGTTTGAACTCTCAGTAACATTTGGGATGCTGGCTAAAATCCTTTTTGATTATTTGTCTTCAAGATGTCTTGCTTTTCTTCTATGGGTGTGGCCTCTATGACATGTCTATAGTCTCCCTTTCTTGTTCCCCATTTATCATACACCAGAGCTTAGTCCTCCTCAGACCCATGAACAGTCACACCCCTCCTCCCATCCCCTGTGTCATGACATCAACACACAGCTGCTTCGCACTTGTCTATTACTTCACTGATTTACTGATCTTGGGAGGTGGGCAAACTACTGATTGATGCTCTTGCATATCATCCTAACAATGCCATAAACCCTTTCTTCACTCACTTACCTAGCGCAATTTAAAACTACTTTATCTTTGCATTTGCAGTCCAGAAATACTGGCCTTGATCCTAATCAATTATCATGAAATTCTGTCAGATTCCATAAGAATGTTTCCAGAATAAAAGCGCCTCTCAGCATGTCTGTCACTACCATTTGGGGCTATGCAGGGATGGTGGTGGTGGAGACACTATCTTATATGTCAAGAGCTGGGATGATGCCAAAGGAAATTAAAGTTCCACAAAATTAGTCTTGCAAAACTTTCTAGCTACTGTGTACAGGTAAATATTTCCATAGATAAATTCAAATTATTTGAAAATATCAGCCCTAGTACTATGACTCATCATAGGAATTGTCATCCTTATCTCACTTTCTGATTGTAGCTAAAACACCAGTGATTTTTTTTCCTGGATAGCTTACCATGGGCATTTTATTTAACTGAGAAACAATGCAATCAAGTGAAGTAATTTAAGTCCTTGGCTCCAAACGTGTGCTTGATATTTGAGTCTCATATTTTCATTCCTAAAATAAAATGATATGATATTTTTTCTATAATAGTTAACCTACATGGACAATAACCACATATTCTGCTCATGGAGATAAGGTGGCTATTCAGGGGATAGGATAAGAAAGGAGCACTTTCAGTTACTGCAGGCTCCTGGGAAACATCTTCTGTCAATATAGTCTGTTTATTCTCATGCTTTTTTCTTGAAATACTGGGCATTGATATCTTAACTATGAATGTATGTCACAGAGTTTAATGACAGGCTTCTTATGTTTAATACTATTCATAGTGGCATTTATTTATTTATTCATTATTTGAGACAAGGTCTCACTTTTTAGCCCAGGTTGGCTTGGTATTCTCAATGTATATTAAAATGTCCTTGAATTATAGTAATCCTTCTGCCTCTGTTTCCAAACTTTTAGGTTTGTAGATAATTTATTTTAATATTTACCAGTGCATATGAGCAAAATTTTCAATAACAGATATTTATATTTTCTTTGACTTCTATATGTTTTTAATCAATTTAATTTTTCTTTTGAAACACAAAAATATCAGCTGTAATTTCCTTATATTAATTAAATGGAAGGCATTTCTTTTTTCTTGTGTTGCCTTTGGTGCAGGCTAACCATTCTTTTATTTCTCTACAGTTGTGTGGAATGTGCTTATACTTAATAAGTAATTTCTCAGTTAGTTCTTGTTTAACTGATATAACTGTGATTCTCCTATCTTAATAGAGATGGCTTAAACTGTAGTAAAATTGAAGTCTCTCATCAATTTACTTTTGAACAGAGTAATCAGCTTCCCCAAAGAAACTAGAAATCATGAATGACTCTAAGGGATAAATGGACCCCAGGAACGGGAAGTGGCATGAACTCCCGAGCTAATCGAGAGCATGAGGGTAGGGGAGTGGGTGCTGCCACAATAAGAGCACAAGAAGAAGAGTAGAGGAGAAGAAATGGAGGAGCAGATATATTGAGTTGGGGGAAGAATAGAGGAGAGAGAGCAGGATGAGAGATACCATATCAGAGGGAGCCACTATAGGTCCGAGAAGAGATATGGAACTAGGGAGATCTCCAGAGACCTACAAGGATGACAAGATCTGACAGTCCGGGCAGTGGAGGAGTGGATGGCCTAGAAGCCCTTCCCCTAGAATGAGATTGATGACTACTTTCTATGCTATCCTAGAGTCCTCATCAAGTGGCTGATGGAAGCAGAGACACACATCCACAGAAATACACTGAGCTGAAATCGGGAACCTAGTTGAAGAGAGGGAGGAATGAAGATTGAAGGGGTCTGTACCAGGTTGGAGAAACTCACAGAAACAGTTGGCCTGAAAAAGGGAAAGCATATCAACCCCAGACGCTCTTTGGAATGCCAGTACGGAACTAATCCAGCCCCCTGATCATGGATGCCAATGGGGAGGCCCCTGCACTCCTGGGAGCCTCGGGAAGTGGACTGGCATTTTGCCCTGGTGTATGTGGGGGACTATGAGAGCCCATCCAACTTGAAGGGATGCACTCTGTCTCTGGACACATGGGGAAGGGCCTAGGCCCAGCACAGGAAGATTTGATGGACTTGGTGGAGCCCCGGTTGGGGTCCCACCCTGCCTGGGGAGTGGTGGGTGGATGGGGTGGGGGGTAGGTTGGAGGTGGGGGAGAAGGAATGGGGGTGAGGGGAGGGAGAGGGAGAGGGGAATTACATGTGAAACAAGCCTGTTCCCTAACTTGAATTAATAATAATAATAATAATAATAATAATAATAATAATAATAATAAAAAGAAAAAACATTTGTACTTAGATCTATTTCTAATATGTCTGGCTGTGGGGGATATTTATGACAAACAGCAACATTTGTTGAAATGGCTATTTTTCTAAGTTGCTTTTACTTTGGTCCTTTTTAAAAGACAAAGAATGGCTATAACTGAGTCAACAAGACAAAATGGCAGCCCACAGAATGAGAAACAATATTCTCCAACTCTTCATCTGACAGAGTGCTGGTTTCCAAAATATACAAAGAACTCAAGAAGGTAGTCATCTAAACACCAAATAATCCAATTAAAATGTGGGGTATAGAACTAAATAGAGAATTCTCAATATAGGAATGTAAAATGGCTGAAAGACTCTTAATAAAGTGCTCAACATCCTTATCCATCAGTGAAATGCAAATCAAAACAACTCTGAGATACCATCTTATTCCTGTTAGAATGGCTAAAATAAAAAACACCAGTGACAGTTTATGCTGGAGAGGATGTGGAGAAAGGGGAACACTCCTCCACTGCTGGTGGGAGTGCAAATTCCTACAGCCACTTTGGAAATCAGTATGGCAGTTTCCCCGAAATATGAGAATCAGTATACCTGAAGATCCAACAATTCCACTCTTAGGCATATACCCAAAAGATGTACATTCATCCAACAAGGACATCTGTTCAACTATGTTCATGCCAGCATTATTTGTAATAGCCAGAACCTGGCAAATCTAGATGATCCTCAACTGAAGAATGGATGAAGAAAATGTGCTACATTTACACAATGGAGTACTACTCAGCAGAGAACAAAACATTGGAACCTTGAAATTTGCAGGAAAATGGATGAAATTAGAAAAAAACATCCTGAGTGAGGTAACCCAGTCACAAAAAGACAAACATGGTATGTATTCACTCAATACAGATATTAGACATAGAGAAAAGATTACCAGCCTACAATCCACACCACCAGAGATGCTAGGAAGCAAGGAGGACCTTAAGAGAGGTATACACAGTACCCTGCAGAAGGGGAAAAGAAAAAGATCTCTTGAGCAAATTGGGAGTATGGGGGAGGGGAAAGAGAGGGGAAGAAGAGGAGGGGAGAGGAAGACATGAGGGAGCAGGAAGATTGAGTCAGTGGAAGAATAGAGGAGAGTAACAAAAAAAATACCTTAAAAGAGGGAGCCTTTATAGGTTTAAGAGAAATCTGGCACTAGGGAAATCTCCAGAGAACCTCAAGGATGACCCCATCTAACAATATAACATAGTGGAGAGGCTACGTTAAATGCCCTTCCCCAATAATAAGAATGATGACCAACTTATATGCCATCCCAGAGCCTTCATCCAGTAGCTGATGGAAGCAGAAGCAAACACCCACAGCTAAGCACTGAGATTAACTCCTGGAATCCAGTTGCAGAGAGGGAGCAAAGGGATCAATTTCAGGCTGGGGAAACTCACAGAAACAGCTGACCTGAACAAGGGGGAGCTCATGGGCCCTAGACTGATAGCTGAGAAACCAGCATAGGACTGTTCCAGACCCCCTGAATGTGGGTGTCAGTTAGGAGGCCTTGGCAATCTATGGGTCCTCTTGCAGTGGATCAGTATTTATCCCTAGTGTGAGAATGGACTTTGGGAACCCATTCCACATAGAGGGATACTCTTTCAGCTTAGATACTTGGGGAAGGGCCTAGGCCCTGCTCCAAATGATATGACAGACTTTGAAGATCCCCCATAGAAGGCCTCACACTCCCTGGGGTGCAGAAATGGAATGGGATAGGGGATTGGTGGGGGAGAGGGAAGGCAAGGAGGGAGAGGGAATTGGGATTGAAATGGAAAACAAGATTGTTTCTAATTTAAGTAAAACAGAATGACTTTAAATATAAATGATACTACTCATAACAATATTGAAGTATAGATAAATTAAACCAAGGGAGGAAGTTAATGGGCATAATTTGCACAGATAAATGTTTGTATAGGATTTACTAATTCACATAACTTTGGTGACTTAAACTGAGTAAAGCAGATTAGAAATCATGATAGCAGGGGCATGAGAATTGTGGCAAACTGCAATGGGGTATAATGTTCCAAGTGATTTACATCCAAATGACAAAGTCAACCAGTGACAGAATTGCCAGGGAGGCCAACCATCTCTTTGTGTATTTGGGTATGTATTGTCAATATTAATATTTATATTCCATTCCATTTCCTTTGAAATTTAACCTTTCCTGAGTAGACTTTTAAATGACCCTAAGTGGTGGGTCAAGAAATTCAATAGTGGGTGAAAATAGCACACTATGTGTTTATATATTATTTCTGCACTAATTTAATAAAAATAAGTATAGCCTCAATACAACCAATCGAGAATAAGTTTTTCTGATTTGCTATGACAAGCTCTACAAAGCCTTTCTGGTTTTCATGGCTTTGAATTTATCAATTGATTTTCAAAAGGGATAACTAACTGGGTTCTCAGAATTGCCACATTCTTTCCTTGTACTTCAAATGTAAAACCTCCTGGCACTCAGAGCTGGGATATGAAAATGCTAAGCATTAAGCAAAATGGATTAGCCTTCAGAAGGGAAGCTTCCGACTGCCAGTGCCAGAGGGGTTAATGGAAAACAGTGTGTCATGTTTGCCATTTCCCCTATATTATCTTGCCCAGAACACCTGCTTAATGAACTAGACATAAATTATCACACTATAAGCACATTCTTTAATAACAAAAGCCTGCAGAGCATTTCTTCTTGTTGAAATAATAAGCTCAGAAAAATGATTTTGATGAAGTTTCTTTAAATTATACAAGCAAAAAAACATTTAAAAATGTATTTTTTACAGTCATTTTTCTCTCTCTAGGGTTGCTAAAAAGAATTTCATAACATGAAATGCTGTATTTCAATTGAAGTTGAACACTCTTTGTCAAGGGCATAGGTGTGCTTTGATTTTGTATGCTACAGTCTTTAGACAGCCCTGTGGAGGCTTTCTCTTTTTTTCATGCTTTTCTCAACTATAACATCACTTCCTTGTACTCTCACCTATATAGACTTCCATATACATGTATATATGTACTCATATATGTACATATAATTCATATGATCTAATGATGTTCAGATACCACTAAACACATTTTAAAATTATAAATATGTTAGTAATAAATGTTTTCTCGGGTTTCCTTTTTATTTTAAGATTATTTTACATGTGAATCCTAGGTCCCTCTCCCTCTCCTCCTCCCATGCACCCCCCAACTAACACCCTACCTATTCCATACACTTTCTGCTCCCCAGGGAGGGTGAGGCCTTCTGTAGGGGGTCTTCAGAGTCTGTTGTATCCTTTGGGATAGGGCCTAGGCCCACCCCCTTGTGTCTAGGCTCAGGGAGTATCCCTCCATGTGGGATAGGCTCTAATGTCATAGGTATTGCCACTGGGTAGGAGTGTTTTAGTGCTTCCTAAATTTGCACAGTATTTTCTGGAACTTTGGAGCCACAGGAATTAGATTTTTCAGGTTAGATATAGATTAAATCATCAAAGTCCTGTGTCATAAATTTATGGTGTCTGGAAACAATAGAAGAAACCCACTCTCAATCCCTGAGAGGCAGCCAAAGGTTTGTTTTGGTAGTCACCTGTATTACTCTAACCAACCATTAGAAAGTAGGCTTCTTGTGCTCAGTGTTAGGATTTTTGTTAGTCTATGGTTCTTGTTGTGAGCATTTTCAATTCCAAGTGTACTAACTTCTTCATGATAACTCTCTCATAAAATAATGATACCCATTTCAAGTAAATTGAGGGATTGACTAGAGTTACTTCTTTTCATTAACTCTGTTTTTTAAATTTGCTTGCATATCTAATTCATATGCTTCAAATTTGACTTTACATATTAGTTACCATGTCAGTATTAATAATTTACAGGTTCATTTTGGATAGTTACAAAGCAGTTGAAACTTGCATGTGTGCTAAAAGGCTTTCTTTAGCAGTCTTTTCTTTTTCATTAATTTATTTTTTATATTCCAATCCCTTCCCCTGCCTCCTCTCCTCCTGTTCCTCCAACTCTTTCCCTTCTCCCATCTGCTCTGTGGAGAGGGTAAGGCCTCCCCAAAAAAGTCTACTAAGTCTGTCACATCACCTCAATGAGGTGAGACTAAGGCACCTCTCCACACCCACAACCCTGTGTCTTCTAGGTTGGGCAAGGTATGGCTCCATATAAATCAGTTTTTGCATTAGGGTTAGATCTTGGATCCATTGCCTATCGCCTCATATAGTGTCCCAGTCACACCATTGTCACCTATATTAAGGGAGTGTAGTTTGGTCTTAGGCAGGTTCCCCATTTGACAGCCCTGAGTCAGTGATCTCTAACTAGCTCGGGTCAGCTGATTCTGTGGATTTTCCCATCATGGTCTTGACTCCTTTGTTCATCGCTCCTCCCTCACTTTGATGTAATCCAGGAGCTTGATCCATTGGTTAGTTGTGGATTCTTGCACCCAGCAGCCCTTTCTTACCATTCAGGATAATTGTGGGACAAAAATCACTAAAGTCAAATATTCTCCTTGTATGTTACAGCCAATATTGCTTCTACTCAAAATAAAACTGAGCAAAGTTATGTCTGTTATAAAATTTAGAAAAATATTTAGAATAACTATGGTGTGGCCTTTCTTTAAAATTAATGTAAATTAGTCATTGTATCACCATTAAACAGTATACTAAACTATTTCTTTGCATAATTCAGTTATTATGTGGATCTAAGCAAGATGTGTCATATATTAGGTTGATTATTCTTTTGATTCTAAATCATTTATTTGGACAAATAATATAGATGAAAGGAAGTATGTGTAGAGAGAACTCTTGATGGGGGAAATTGGTCAGATGGGGTCTTTCATATAATAAATATGACTAGACCTGATAATATGAAAAAAATGTTTTTATAAAGACAATAAACTTCTTTCTGTATGGTGCTGAAGGAAAAAAAGAGGATTTTTTTTAGTTCTTGTGGTACACAGAAAAAGTAGAATGGTGAATGATATTTGCTAATGTGATGCAGGGTTTGGTTTATTAACATTCTTAGACTGAGTTCTACAGTGAATACTCAGTGTGTAAGAAATGTCACCACATTGCTATGTTGTGCTTGATAAGGGTTATAGGCTTGTCATCAGCATGATGAGAGGGGTGAACTTGTCATGGGGTTTTGACAGCTTAAAAGGCTTGCCTCTATTCTCAGCTTGATCTGTTCACTTACATCCAGACCACCTGTGGCAATGACAAGGAATTTCCACAAAGTGCTTAACATCATTCTTTCCTCTCAGCAGAGATGTATGGAGGTCTCCAAGTTGTGGAACACCTAGAAAAATGTAATTAGTAACTTCAGCTTACAGATGGTTTTACTTGGTCCATGTTTTTCTTGGGAATTAATCCTTATGTTAAGGAGTACATTCCACAGTGAGAATTATGATTAATTAATTAACACTTGGGTATGATGCTAATACTCATCAATATACCACAGTAAGTAGGAACAGATATAATAAGCACAGTTCCAATTCAAACCCTGTTATTTTTTTCTTGCCTTACATTCTTTTGTTTTTTGTGCAATCTAATTAAAAATAATGGATGGTCTTTGTTACTATGGTTCTTTTCTCATTTAGTGTGCACCTTTCAGTTTGGTTATTTTAATTTTATGCATTCAACATTTAAGTGTGAATGTATTATAACATATGTTCTAAGTGATTGATTCATTTTTCAAGGTGTAATTACATTAAAGGCTACAGAGATAAAGCAGTCAGTAAAGTTTTAGCATTGCAAGTATAGGAACCTCAGTTCAATGCCCAGAACCTATGTAAAAAAGCAAAATATGGTGAACAGTCATCACAGTCCCAGAGTAAGGAAAATGAAGACATGTGGATCCTAGGGCTTACTTACCAGCAGGGTTATCAATTTGGGAATTTCTGGCCAGAGAGAGGAAGCTAATTATATAGATCATGTAATACTTTTCAAAGTGTCATGCCCAATTAAGTCATAGATTGTTGTTTTGCCTATCTATATAACCTTTGAGAACCAGAACACACTATAGAAAAAAATCTCCTTATGAAACAAAAAAGTAAAATATGACATGAATAAATCATAGTTAGACCAGATATCCTTGATTACTTTGTTTTATAGAAGTGGAAATCGGGAATAGGAAGAAAAGAACTTACTATTATTACCCTTTATTGCATAACATATTTCATGCATTTTTCATTAAATTTAGTATAGCTTGAATGCTTTATAATCAGAACATATAGAGGTAATTTTTTATAATTTGTTCAATATATGAACATACTCAGAGACAGTCAGCAATCCAAGAAAATCAACACAGTTGTCTTTTCTAAACTCCAAGATCTGTAAATCCCATTAGGGCAGAATCAATGCTGATTCTGGATCACTGTGGAATAACAGGCAACACTGCAGTGAAGATGGAGGAAGCTGCACATTAAATGGATATTAAAAAACACAAAGTAAAAATAAAAAATGACAAAAGTAACAAAACTCAGTAATGAAAAGAAACCTGGAGAGTGAGCCATCAAAACCTTTAGTTAGACCATGAAATTACTGGGAAATCAGCACCTTCTGTGGGAATAGAAAGTAACTGAGCATCAGCTGTGCCCCAAGGAGAGGAGTCACACAGGTTTAGGGCTACTGACCACATCTCCACCAGCAGGGAATGAAGAAGCTATGGGAAGGATGCTTCTACATGCTGACAAACTTACAGGATTTGTGCTGGGCTTCTTGTAAGGCTTAATTTTGTTCTTATTGAGACTCGACACAGGATCCTGGCTATGGACTGCAGGACAGTCAGTTTTCAGAATCTTTCTGTTGTGGTCCTGCCTCCTCTCCTCCGCTGATGTATTCCCCTCCTTTTGTGTACTTGTCACATTCCATGTCCCAGGTCCAGGACTTCATCATTCATGTTGCCTTTGAGAATCTGTACCTTTGATCACTGTGGAGGATCCCCCAGTACCTGGGTGAGCTCTGCGACATGAGCTTTCAAGGGGAAGTTTCTTACCTGCTTCCTGCCATTGTCCAAGGGGATCCCAGCCATCAGAAGCTGTGATAAATCTCTCATGACCATCTAAACCCTCAGTAATACTAATTAGAATCTTTATTATTTTCCAAGCAAGAACCACTGCATATTACAATTTGTAACTGTAGCTCTTTACTTAAAATGAGAGCGCATTGTGAAATTAAACAAGAAAACATTCCCTTTTAATTCCATTGTTTAATAATTCCCTATCAATGAACAACTTGTTGTGGATTACTTATATGTATTTGACTGTCATTACTAAATCTTTACTCTAGAAGTTCAGGATATTTCTGGCTATTTGATTTTGAGTTTGACTACAATGAATTGCTGTAGTGAATATCTCTCTATGAGTTGATGTCTCAACAATTCCAGGCAAAAGTCTTTAGAAGTTTTGTATAGTCCTGATTATTCTCTGGAGCCTTATATTCACATGGTACCCATGTCCACATGTGGGCAGTAGCATTCTGGATCCAGGAGAAGAGTGTAACAAGGTTCTTCTTGTCCCACCAGCCTGGTCCTGCAGCTGCCTCAACCCCAAATAAACACACTGAGATGTCATATTAATGAAAAAAAAAACTGTTGACCAATGGCTTGGACTTCTAATTGGCTAGCTCTGTCTTAATTATTAACCTATTTCTATCAATCTATGTGTTGCCATGATGCTGTGGCTTATTGGGTAATGCCCTGGCATGTTATTACTCCTTCCCTTTGGCATAATGGAGACTCTGTGTGGTAGGCTTACTCTGCCTACTTTTCTCAGATTTCTCCTTGTCTTCTAGACCCATCTATCTTCCTGCCTCATTGACCAAACAGTGCTTTATTCAGTAACCAATAAAATAAACATATATTCAAAAGGACTTCTCCCATCAGAGGAGGCATGCGGAGATGAGCCAGGCTCTGCAATTGAGACTGGTATAGATGAGACAAGTAGATCTCGAGATGAACAAGTAAGAATAGTTGAGATCAGCAGAACTTCCCACACAGTCTCAGTCTACACACCAAGCATATCTTAAGCATTGCACAGCAGAAAGAAATTTTTGTTTCAAGTGACTGAGTTTTGGAATGGCATATTTTGGAGGTTGTTGTTTGTGTGTGTGTGTGTGTGTGTGTGTGTGTGTGTGTGTGTGTGTGTGTGAGAGAGAGAGAGAGAGAGAGAGAGAGAGAGAGAGAGAGAGAGAGATCAATTCACATAACGATGATACTACACTACTAGATCAAGAATTTCTGTGGGAATATTTTTCTGATTTATTATATTGTGGTTTTTATCATTTTAAAATGTTCAAGTTATTTTGAGGGCTCAGGTTATCATTTCTGTACCACAAATGTATCCAACAAAGGTAGCACCCCAAAACAAGAAACAAAACCAGTGGCAAAAACTTATTATCTTTAAAGAGTATATAGCTCTGTTGCTTACAGATTTGAATGACTTATTGTTATAAAGGAAAATAGTTCAAGATAAAGTGTATTGCCTAGAATAATAAAGTCAGATACATGAGTTCCATTTTAGCTGAATACTGTATTTGTTTCTTGTAAGCATGTTTAGAGCTCTAGGTGTACAAAGAATTGGAGTCACAAAGCTTTTCTACCCTTCATAAAACTTCAGTACTCTGGGACCATTAAATTAAATACTATAACTAGTAAGAATTATAGCACTGATGGTAAGGGGAAAACCTGATTTCCCAAGACTAATCTTGGCATTTTGAGTATCTGGAACAAACTGGTTAAGTGTTTTGTTGAAAATTATACCTAAACCCTATAGATTCTTAATGGGCACGGTAGTGTGCACAGCAGGAAATTCAACTTTATTGCAGATACCTAGAAGGAATGAAGATCTATAACTAAGAGCTGCTCAGTGGCTATGAAAATCATCCTAAAGAGGGATTTGTTTACTTAAATATTAGCTACTATAAGTATATGTCAAGAGTTTTAGATTTGAATGCACCTGAATCATGCTGACTTCCCACTCAACTGCCTTATAATAAAGTGCTATTAGTGAGTTGCAAAATCTTACACTGATGGATAGTACTAGAAACTTCTCTGAGGGTCATTTTGTTGCTCTTGTATTGAGTTGTTACCATTAAGTAAGTATGCAATAAAATCTTGTCTGAATTTTTATAGTAAATGTTTTTCTAATCCTATCAATACAACCATTTTCCTCAAATTTTCAACTTTTTAAGTTAATTTTGTGTTATGTGGGCCTTTTACGTTAGCTTCACAGGTATGTAAAACTGTATAAAATGTAAACAAATAACTTAGTTCAGATGTGACAAAATGAAAGAAACATCTGGATAACCTTTTAGTGATATATATATATTGATAACAGTGATGGACTTTCCCACCAGTCATAGGTTTGTTTATATGGACATGAATTTAACTCTTGTTTTGGCATTAAGTTAACCTAAGAAGCATGCGATACTGCTTCAGACCTGTTTTTCTCTAAAGAATATATGATATTAAACCATTTACAAGTGCTTTACATTTTACCAAATCTTCTCTATGGTTCATCACAGGTTGTGGCCCTTGAGACACTAACTATTGTTTATTGTCCAGTTGCTGTGATAAAATACAGGCAAGTTAAGGAAGAAGAAATTTATTTTTTGCTTGCAGGTACAGAGATGATACTGCTTACCATGGCATCTCTGGCTAGCAGTCAGGAAGCAACCTCACTACATTTCCTCTATACAAAAGAAGCATAGACAACAAGAAGTAGGGTCAGGATGCAAAACCTCAAATCTTGCTCCAACTGCCATTCCTCTTCCAGTAAGGCTCTAGTTCCCAAAGGTTCCTAGACAACTAGGAACAAAGTATTCAAATACATGAGCTTATGGGATCATTTCTTACCCAAACTATATCAGGCATAATTCAAGCAATAATTTTGGGTGGAGCTAATGCTCCTGTATGGAAGTAAAATTGTTTGTCTATCACAAACCCAAAATGTTTAAACAAGGTCTATAATAGATGTTTCAAAATCAGACTTATACCAAACACCTATATACTAAACATATGAAATAATCTTGTGTGTGTGTGTGTGTGTGTGTGTGTGTGTGTGTGTGTGTGTGTGTTGATGTTTGCTGAAAACATTGAGTAATCTTAAAATTCTATTAATTTTCCATTTTCATGCTATATATCTTTTGGTAACTTGAACTTACTGTTTTCATGATTTTTCATTTGATTTAACTTCACCTATGATTTTCAGGCTATTTGATGTAGCCTCAACTCTTTGTACTAACTATGTAGTTTAGAAACACAAACTATAATACAAAAAATACAGTTACCAAAGAGCATTTGTTTGTTTATATAAAGAGCCCACATGGCTTGCTAGTTAGAGCATGTGTGGTTGCTTGAATGTCATTGGCCCCCATAATCTAATAGTGAATGACTTTGTAAGGGGTGTGGCTTTCTAGAGGAAGTGTGTTACTGTGGGGACAGGCTTTGAGGTTTCCTATGTGCAGGATACCACCCAGGGAGTCAGTTGACTTTCTGTTCCCTGTAAAGCAAGATATAGCCAGTTCTGCCTAACTCTGCCTACATGCAGACATGTTCCCACCAATGATGATAATAGATTCAACGTCTGAATCTGTAAATGAGCCACCTCAATTAAATATTTTCTTTAGCAGAGACACTGTGGTCAGTGTCTCTTCACAGCACTGAAAACCCTAACTAAGACAGCAATACTAATGATTTTTCACATCTGTGGTATTTAAATTTTCTCCTTTTGAATTGAACCTAGTGTTTTTTGCTATCATTTTATAAATTCATATTATTTTAAAACTATAAGCCAAATATTGTTCTACTTATTAAATAACTAGAATGGACAAAGTGCTTCATTAAATAAATAATGAAATCAGATTAAATCAAGCAAGGCTCAGTTTTACAGAGAGGATCATTACATCAAATGCACATGTCTCTACTCCAAGCCATCTTTAATGCAACTTATCCTTACTGCTAGTAGCTTTTTGTTATTTTTTTACTCTCCTTTGTGTTTATGAAATGTGTGTTTGGCTACTCATCTTTTCTTTTTAAACTCAGATTGTTTAAGTTTTGCAAAAGTCTCTAGTATAAAACTAATGTAAGTTCCATTTCATATGGCTGGAGGTAGAAATTCCTTGCAGTTCATTTACAAACTGACAAGATCAGGAAAACAGCCAGGCTCAGGTTCCACTGAGCAGAGTAAATCTCATAGTACATAAGGATCACGAGCTTGGTATTTATGAGCTGTAGGGCACATCACATCACTTGGCCTGTTCAAAATATACTGTGATGTCTGTTTCCCTGAAAGGAGTCCTGTCTCAGGGTGCTTTTCAGAAGAATGTGACTGCTCTGTGGAGGAAGCCATGACAGCGTGACCTCAAAGAATTCACAGAAATTAATGCCACAGTCAAAGTATAGCTGACTAGGAGAATAGTTATAAAGGGAATGAAATGAAACACACAAACAAACACAAGCACTAGGTAGAGAAAATTCTCCACAATCAAGAGAAGTTAAGCCTGAAATTCAAATCCTGAGGCTTATGCTGTGGTTGGTACTATCCTTGAAGGATAACAGGCTTGAGATCCTCAGGTTGTGGAAAACAATAAAAAGAAGCAACCAGACTTGAAAATTAACCAAATAGACTATCAAAGAAAAGATAAAATAATTGAAAATAAAATGTAGTGGGCTAATGGATGCATTTAGTAGCTAATTGAATAAAATAAGAGAACATTTGTGAATTACAACATTTAATAGAAGAAATTATCCAAAATTCAATACAGGGATAGGATAAGAAGGAAGCCATAAAACAGAGATAAAAATGGCTGAATAGGATCATACAAAAGTCCAACATATGTTTAGCTAGAATTGCAGAAGAATTAGACATAAGGAAAAATGAGAATGTAAATTACACTGGAGTAAATAATTCTTGGAGAGGTTCCTAGAGTAAGGAGACCAGTTCACAGACTCCAGGAGTAGCTCCCTCCTCAGCACCAGCATCAGCAGCAGATGTGAAGTGATGGCATTTGTGTGCTGAGTGAAGAGAATACCCTTTATAGGATTTCATACAGTCTAAAAACAAATGCCAAGAATATTATGACACAACAAACGCATCTTAAATAAACCCAGAGGGGAAATAAAATCAACAGCAGGCCATCAAGGAAAATCTTAAAGGTATGTTTCACACATGGAATTTCATGTAGCTGTGAGGAAGGATATTTTAACCTTTATAGGTATTTTAGATATTTAGATATTTTAGATATTTTAGATATTTTAACCTTTATAGGGAAATGGAATAGCTGGAAATCATGTTCAGTGAGACAAATCCACTTCAGAATCAATGCATTCTCTCATATTCAGAAACTACTCTCTCTCTCTCTCTCTCTCTCTCTCTCTCTCTCTCTCTCTCTCTCTGTGTGTGTGTGTGTGTGTGTGTGTGTGTGTGTGTATGTGTGTGTGTATGTGTGTCTGTGTGTCTTTGTGTCTGTGTGTCTGTGTTAGGAAGAAAGAACACGGACCTTGATAAAGAAGACAGGAGGGAGGAGAGGGCAACAGAACATATGTGAACTGAAAGTAGAAAGGACAATTGGAGGTAGGAAAGGGACCAAAATAGAGGGTAGAGGAAACAATGGAGGACAAAGAAGAGAACATTGTAGTAACACGTATGTATGGAAATGCTGTAGTGAAACTAGTTACTCTGTATTAGATTACAAAAAAAAAATAATGAAAAAGGAAGCACCAAAGGGGGAAGGAGGTAAAATAATTCCAAGGGAAACACTGCAGTTTGTGAAGAGTAATTATTAGTAAAATTGGTAAGATAAGTCAGAATTATCTTCAACCATATGAATCAAAACTGAGTTAAAGGTGCAAGATAGAAGTAAACAACTACAAGTGGTGACTGGCGCAGTGACTAGTATGCTTGCATTCTCGAAAACAGGATCCATGCTGTATTTGAATTTTTAAAATTAATTTTTATTTCAATTAAGAAGAATCTTATTTTACATATCAATCCCATTTCCCGCTCTCTCCTGTCCTCCCACTTCCCGAATCAACCCCACCATCCAAACCCATCCACTCCTCAGGGTGAGTGAGACCTCACATGGGGTATCATCAAAGTCTGTCACATCATTTGGGGCAGGACCTAGGCCCTCCCCCATGTATTTAGGCTGAGAGAGTATTCCTCCATAGGGAATGGGCTTCCAAAGTCCATTTGTACACTAGGGATAAATACTGCTTCCCCTGCCAGAGGCCTCATTGATTGCCCAGGCCTCCTACCTGACACCCACATTCAGGGGGCCTGGTTCGGTCTTATGCTGGTTCCCTAGCTGCCAGACTGGGATCCATGAGCTCCCCCTTGCTCAGATCAGTTGTTTCTGTGGTTTTCACCAGTATGGTCCTGACCCATTTGCTCATTTACTCCTCCCTCTCTACAACTGGATACCAGGAGGTTTAGCATGGTGCTTAACTGTGAATCTGTACTTCAGCTTCCATAAGCTACTGGATGAAGGCTCTAGGGTGGCATTTAAGGTTGTCATCAATATCATTATAGGGGAAGGGCGTTTAAGGTAGCCTCTCCACTATTGCTTAGATTCTTAGTTGGGAGTCATCCTTGTGGATCTTTGGAGGTTTCCCTAGTGCCAGATTTCTTGTCAAGCCCATAATGGGTCTCTCTATTAAGGTATCTCTTTTCTTTCTCCCCTTCTCTGTTCTTCTCCCAAGTCAACCTTCTTGAGCCGTCATATTTTCCTTCCCCCTCCTGTTCTTGAAATTTGCAGGCAAATGGATGGAACTAGAAAATACCATCCTGAGTGAGGTAACCCAGTCACAAAAATAGAAACATGGTATGTACTCACTTATATATGAATTTTAGACATAGAGCAAAGGATTACCAGCCTACAATCCTCATCACCAAGGGAACTAGGAAACAAGAAGGACTCTAAGAGAAAAATGCATGGACCCCTGAGAATGGGAAGGGGCAGGATTTCCAGAGGTAATTGGGAGCATGAGGAGCCCTCATCTAGTGGCTGATGGAAGCAGAGACAGACACCAGCAGCTAAACACTGAACTGAACTCTGGAATCCAGTTGCAGAGAGGGAGGAATGAAGATCGAAGGGTTCAGACCAGGCTGGTGAAACCCACAGAAAGAGCTAGCCTGAACAAGGAGGAGCACATGGACCCCCAGACTGCTGTCTGAGAGTCCACCATGGGACTGATCCAGACCCCTGAACATGGATGTCAATGAGGAGGCCTCAGTACTCTATGAGGCCCCTGGTAGTGGATCAGTATTTTTCTCTGGTGTAAGAAGGGACTTTGAGAGCCCATCCCACATGAAGGGATGCTCTCTGGGCCTAGACACATGGGGGAGGGCCCAGGCCCAGCCCAGAATAATGTGGTGGACTTTGTGGAGACCCCAATACGGCCTTTCCCTTCCTGGGGAGCAGAGAGGGGATGGGGTGCGGGTTGGTGGGGGGCTGGGAGGAGGGGACAGAGAGGGAGAAGGGATTGACAAGTGAAGCAAGCTTGTTCCTAATTTGAACTAAAAAAAAAAAAGAATAAAAGCCACTATAAAACTTGGAAAAAATAATAGCACAGCATTCTCTGATATAAATAAAATATAAAATTGACTTAGGCAGAAATTATATTTACTCACCTAGGATGTCACACAATACAAATGAAATATTCAAGTTTTAAGAAATGCACCCAAATTGCTATTATTAATTTTCAAGTATAGTATTTTGTTATTTGACAATTTCCTACTGTTAGTATTCAGGCATCTGTACTTGGCTGCCTTTGGGGTTAAGACAGTATAAACCATCAGCTGCAGCCATTAAGAGCAACACCTGTGCATATTCACTGTGTTCCCTTTTAAAAGAGCCCTGTCTACTTCCCATCCTCCCTCTCTTTCTTTCTCTCCCTCTGTCTGTCTGTTCCTCCCTCTCTTCCCCCCTTTCCTTTCTCCTGCTGCTGCTATCCCTGGAGGCTGGTCAGTCCCCTTCTCATCTCATTCCCCTTTTTTCATCCCTTTCCCTAATTACAAAAAAAACCCTCTGCTTGAACCATCTCATGGCATCTTTATTGTGAAGCTTTTCTTAAATCACAACACATACAATATATTTTGATATTTACTTCTTATTCATGACCCTAACTGCTCACTGACCCACCCCCTCATTTCTCCAGTCCTCCTTTGTGAACTTTTTTTCTTTTATTAGGAACCAACTGAGTCCAATTTTATTTGACTATATACTCACATGTTTGGGGCCTTCCACTGAAGCATGGTTAACTTAAAAAGTAAACTCTTCCTTTCCTAGTAGTCAGTCACTAACTGCCAATATCTTCTACATTGGGAGTAGGTATCATGATCCCCATTCACCCACTATAGTAGATTGTTCAATGGTTTGATCTTGTGCAGTTTTGGTGAAGGCAACCATTGCTGATATGAGTTTATGAGTATAGTGGTCCAGTCATGTCCAGAAGATACTGATTTGCTCTGGCACAGATTTCTGGCTCTAATAGTCTTTCTACCTGTATTATGCAATGGTACCTTGGCCTTGAGGTAAGGTTGTTATAGATGTCCTACTTGTGTATGAGCACTCTTTTGACACTTATTATCTGTACTTTGACCTGTTGTGAGTTTCTGCATTGAGCATCACTAATTATACGAAGAAATTTCTTTAATGAGGTCTGAGACCTGTACTATTCTAGGGATAGAGATAAAAATTTATAGGGCAGTTTGATACTATCTACTTAGCAGAATAATAGTACAGGTTCACCCTGTAGTCTCTGAGCTCCTTAAACATGAGTTCTTGGTCAGACTGATAGTATTCTGCATGTGTTTTCTTCTGTAGAGTTACCCTTAAGTATACTCATAAAACAGTTGGTTATCCTCATAGCATCCATGTCACTATTATATCCACAGGCATATCTTGAAATATTAGTCATTATTATAGCTCAAAGGCTTCATATCGGGGTAGGCCTATTGATGACTTTAAATAAAATTCAGGAGCAAAAATCCCTTGAGAATATAAATACTGAAAACTATCACCTTCCATAGCTTTTCTAGAACTTTCTCCTGAGTTTTACATTAATGGAACCTCTTTATATGGGAATACTGTAGTTAAATGAAGACTGTACTTAGGAATTAGTCTGCTTGGGTTTTGCCAGCACCATGACATTTTCCTGCTATCTCATAAGATCTTGGGTGTATATCTCAGAGATTAATATTTGGAGATATTTATATAAAAATAGGAATGATAAAAACCTTAGAAACTCTGGTTATTTTTGTTTTTTAATTAAAATATGTTCTTTTTATCATATACCATATCCTGATTATGGTATTTCATATCTGTGCTCCACCCAGTTCTTCCCCTGCATCTCCTCCCATCTGGGTCCACTCCCTTTCTATCATTCATTAGAAAAACAAAACAGGCTTCTAAGGGATAATAATAAAATACAACACAAGCAAAGTATAATAAAATAAAACATTACATTAGAGACAATATCTATATTTTTAGGATGCACATAACAGCATTTCATCCATTCCTTAAGTAATACAACGAGTGCAGTCCAACTCATAGCATTCAAATAAATTCTTAATATATCTTGCTTATGGTTTGAAATTATTGCATATGTTCAGAGACTTATGATGTTAAATGTACCACTAAGCTTAGCAATAGGAGAATACATTAAAATGCTATGACTTTTCTAATATTTGTAATTCATGGACAGTAATCACAAAATTGCTGATACCAATTTTATTAGAACAATAACTTGTCCCTGGTTTGAGCTTGTGGCATGTGACACATTCACTCCAGTGATGGTCCACCACATAGTATCCTCTTTTTTCAATGTCCCCTCTCTATTACTCTGATCCCCCTTCCAATTTGCTACCAACATTTGACATTATTTAGTCACAATTTGGTCAAATCTTAATTATTTTGTTTTATAAATGTCATTTATTTGTCTAATAGTTGTAGTCAAGAGAAACAGTAGAAGTATGTTGTAGCAATAGAATCACTACTAGATTTGGGAATAAGTTTGGTAAGTTTTGTGCATGAGAAGTCTTAGTCATATATCCTTGGCCTTCAGTGTCACCATGATAATGATAGTGGTGATCACTATTGTAACTGCACATTCCTCTAGACTCACCTCTATGGCTATTTCTGTGCTACCATAGAATGTATTCCTATATTTTCTTTTACATTTAGCATCAATTTGTAAACACATTATAATATTCTAGATGGCATATTTTTTATTTTATATATTTATTTTATTTTTACTTATGTTTACATATTTGTGTACATGCAGAGGACTGTACAGTAAGACCAGAAGAGAGTATTGTATTTCCTGGAAGTAGAGTTACAGAAAGTCATGATCCAAGTAATCTGAATACTGGAAATTGAACTCTGTTCTGCAATAGCAAAAAGT
Organism: Cricetulus griseus; assembly: GCF_003668045.3. Taxonomy (NCBI): domain Eukaryota; kingdom Metazoa; phylum Chordata; class Mammalia; order Rodentia; family Cricetidae; genus Cricetulus; species Cricetulus griseus. The sequence continues at coordinate 137,032,497 of NC_048595.1, read as the reverse complement.
TCATCTAACTGCTGAGCTATCTATCTAACTCATATATATTATGTAGCATCATGCAATGCACATATGTATATAAGTATGTATTGTATATTACATAAACATATGTGTTTTATGTGTATACATGTATATATGTACACATATATGTATGCATATATATAACCCATTTACACAACTTGGGAAGGAAATGGTTAATTTGTCCTATATATGCATTTAATTCAGGAAATTGTGTGCAGGAATTCAAGACAGAATTTGAAGGCAGGAAGTGAAGCATGGGTCATGGAGGAATTCTATTTACTGAACTGCTGCCTATGTCTTGCTTATCTTTCAGTCTTAAACAATCCAGATCCACCTTCCCAGGATTTGTTCTATCCACAATATGCTGAGACTTCCCATATTAATCATTAGTGAAAAAAATGCTCCACAGACTTTCCTACAGGTCAATCTAATGGAGAAATCTTGTCAATTAAGATTCATACTTCCTGAATGACTGTAGTTTGCATCAAATTGAAAACAACTTTCCAGCACAATATAATCATCTGGTAGCTGTTCTTAAACAATTGAATCATTCTTGTCAATATAATTAACTTAATCAGTACAACCACAATGTAATTGTTTTCTAGTAATGTGTATTTTGTGTTGTTTTAAATGAAATGATTGAAGTATTTATTATTTATTTCTTGTGAAACTCACACATTTAATTATTCTGTCTCTTTTGGATACATTTTTATTTTTAAGTTATTTTTTAAATTTTTTTAGTTCAAATTAGGAAGAAGCTTGCTTCACATGTTAATCCCTTCTCCCTCCCCTCCCCCATCCCTCCTCCCAACGCCCGACCTTCTCCCCAACCCATCCATCCTCCACTCCCCAGGCAGGGTTGGGCCCTAGATGAGGGCTCCCCAAAGTCCACCACATTATCTTCGGCCAGGCCTAGGTCCTCCCCCATGTATCCAGGCCAAGAGTGCATCCCTTCTCGTGGGATGGGCTCTCAAAGTCCCTTCTTACACCAAGGAAAACTACTAATCCACTACCAGGGGCCCCCAAGAGTGCTGGGGCCTCCTCATTGACATCCTTGTTCAGGGGTCTGGATCAGTCCCCTTGCTGGCCTCCTGGATAGCAGTCTTGGGTCCATGTGCTCCCCCTTGTTCAGGCCAGCCGATTCTGTGGGTTTCACCAGCCTGATACCAACCCCTTTGATCTTCATTCCTCCCTCTCTGATACTAGGTCCCAGGGTTCAGTTCTGTGTATATCTGTGGATGTTTGCCTCTGCTTCTATGAGCCACTGGATTTTGAGCCAAGGATTTTGGCCAAGGATTTTGAGCACTTTAAGTGTCTTTCGGCCATTTCAGATTCCTCTGTTGAGAATTCTGTTTAGTTTTACACCCCCACTTTTTAATTTCATTGTTTGGTGTTTTGGTGTCTAGTTCTTGAGTTCCCTGTATATTTTGGAGATCAGCCCTCTGTCAGATGTGGGGTAGGTGAAGATCTTTTCCCATTCTGTGGGCTGTCATTTTGTCTTCCTGACTGTGTCCTTTGCCTTACAAATAGCTCTAGGATGGCATAAACGTAGTCATCAGTCTCATTATAAGGGAAGGGAATTTAGGTTAACCTCTCCACCATTGCCTAGATTGTCAGGTCCTGTCATCCTTGTAGATCACTGGGAAACTCACTAGTGCCAGATCTCTCCTCAGACCTATAATGGTTCCATCTGATATGGTATCTCTCATTCTGCTCCCATCTATTCTTCCCCCAACTCAACATTTCTGATCCTCCATTTCCTCCTCTTCCCTCTTCTCCTCATCTCATTCTGTCAGCTCCCTGTCCCTTCTGCTCATGCTCCCAATTATCTCATGAGATCCTTCCCCTTCCCATTCTCTGGGGTCTCTGCATTTTTCTCTTAGAGTCCTTCTTGTTTCCTAGTTTCTTTGGTGAAGAGGATTGTAGTCTGGTAATATTTTGCTCTACGTCTAGTCTAAAATTCATATATGAGTGAATACATACCATGATTGTCTTTTTGTGACTGGGTTACCTTGCTCAGAATGGTTTCTTCTAGATCCATCCATTTTCATGGAAATTTCAAGATTCCATTGTTTTTTTCTGCTGAGTAGTACTGCATTGTGTAAATGTACCACATTTTCTCTATCCATTCTTCAGTTGAGGGGCATCTAGGTTGCTTCCAGGTTCTGGCTATTACAAACAATGCTGCTATGAACATGGTTGAACATATGTCCTTGTTGTATGAACATGCACTTTTGGGTATATACCCAAGAGAGGAATGGCTGGATCTTGAGGTAGACTGATTCCCATTTTTCTGAGCAACCGCCATACTGATTTCCAGAGTGGTCTTACAAGTTCACACTCCCACCAGCAATGGAGGAGTGTTCCTTTTTCTCCACATCCTCTCCAGCATAGATTGTCATTTTTGATTTTAGCCATTCTGGCAGTTGTAAGATGGTATCTCAGAGTTGTTTTGAGTTGCATTTCTCTGATGGCCAAGGATTTTGAGCACTTTAAGTGTCTTTCGGCCATTTCAGATTCCTCTGTTGAGAATTCTGTTTAGTTCTACACCCCCACTTTTTAATTTCATTGTTTGGTGTTTTGGTGTCTAGTTCTTGAGTTCCCTGTATATTTTGGAGATCAGCCCTCTGTTAGATGTGGGGTAGGTGAAGATCTTTTCCCATTCTGTGGGCTGTCATTTTGTCTTCCTGACTGTGTCCTTTGCCTTACAAATAGCTTCTCAGTTTCAGGAGGTCCCATTTATTAATTGCATATCTCAATGTCTGTGCTACTGGTGTAATGTTCAGGAAGTGGTCTTCTGTGCCAATTCGTTCAAGGGTATCTCCCACTTTCTCTTCTAGAAATTTCAGTGTGGCTGCATTTATGTTGAGATCTTTCATCCATTTGCACTTAAGTTTTATGCATGGTGACAGATGGATCTATCTGCAATCTTCTGCATGTCCGAATCCAGTTGTGCCAGCACCATTTGTTGAAGATGTATAGATTTAGCATCTTTATGCAAAATAAGCTGTTCATAAGTGTGTGGATTAATATCAGGGTTTTCAATTCAATTCCATTCTTATATGTGTCTATTTTTGTGCTAATACCAAGCTGTTTTCAGAACTATGGCTCTATAATATAGCTTGAAGTCATGGATGGTGATGCTCCCGAAGATCCTTTATTGTACAGTGTTGTTTTGGCTATCCTCGGTTTTTTTGTTTTTCCATATAAAGTTGAGTATTGTTCTTTCAAGATCTGTGAAGAACTGTGTTGAGATTTTGATGGGGATTGCATTGAATCTGTAGATTACTTTTGGCAAGATTGCCATTTTTACTATGTTGATTCTACCCAACCAAGTGCATGGGAGATCATTCCATTTTCTGGTATCTTCTTTAATTTCTTTCTTTAAAGACTCAAAGTTCTTACTGTACAGGTCTTTCACTTTTTGTTTAGTGTTACCCCAAGATATTTTATGTTGCTTGTGGATATTGTGAAGGGTGATGTTTCTCTGATTTCTTTCTCATTGCATTTATCATCTGTTTATAATAGGGCTACTGATTTTTTGAGTTAATTTTGTATCCTACTACTTTGCTGCAGGTGTTTATCAGCTGTAGGATTTCCCTGGTAGAGTTTGTTGGGTCACTTATATAGAGTATCATATCATCTGCAAATAGTGAAAGTTTGACTTCTTCCTTTCCATTTTATTCCTTTTTTGTCATATTGCTCTAGCTAGAACTTCAAGTACAATATTGAATAGGTATGGAGAAAGTGGACAGCCTTGTCTTGTTCCTGATTTTAGAGGAATCACTTTGAGTTTCTCTCCATTTATTTTGATGTTGGCTGTTGGTTTGGTGTATATTGCTTTTATGATGTTTAGATATGTTCCTGTTATTCATGTTTTCTACAAGATCTTTATCATGAAGGGATGTTGGATTTTGTCAAAGGCTTTTTCAGCATCTAGTGAGATGATCATGTGGTTTTTCTTTTTTCTGTTTGTTTATATGGTCAATTACATTGATGGATTTTCATATGGTTTACCATCGTTGCATCTCTGGGATGAAGCCTACTTGATCATAGTGGATGATTTTTCTGATTTGTTCTTGTATTCGATTTGTCAATATTTTGTTGAGTATTTTTGCACAGATGTTCATCAGGGATATTGGTATGTAGTTCTCTTTTTTAGTTGTATCTTTGTGTAGCTTGGGCATCAACGTGATTGTAGCCTCATAAAAAGAGTTTGGCAATGTCCCTTCTGCTTCTATTGTGTGGAACAATTTGAGAAGTACTGGTAATAGCTCTTCTTTGAATTTCTGGTAGAATCCTGCAGTGAAGCCATCTGGCCCTGGGCTTTTTGTTGGTTGGTAGGCTTTTGATAAATGCTTCTATTTCATTAGGGGTTATAGGTCGATTTAAACTGCTTATCTGTTCTTGGTTTAATTTTGGTAAGTGATATTTATCCAGAAAATTGTCCGTTTCCTTTAGATTTTTGAATATTTAGAGTACAGGTTTTCAAAGTAGGACCTTATGAATCTCTGTATTTCCACAGTGTCTTTTATATCTCTCTTTGTTATATCTCCCTTTTGTTAATTAGCGTGCTCTCTCTTTCTGCCTTTTGGTTAGTTTGGATAGAGGTTTGTCTATCTTGTTGATCTTCTCAAAGAACCAACTCTTTGTTTCATTGAATCTTTGTAATGTTTTCCTAGTTTCTACTTTATTAATTTTAGCCCTCAGTTTGATTATTTATTGGTGTTTTCTCCTCCATGGTGAGTTTGCTTCTTTTTGTTTTAAAGCTTTCAGTTGTTCTGTCAATTCTCTATTGTGACTATTCTCCAGTTTCTTCATGTGGGTACTTAGTGCTATGCACTTTCCTCTTAGCACTGCTTTCAGACTGTCCCATAAGTATAGGTATGTTGTGTCTACATTCTCATTAAATTCTAGGAAGTCTTTAATTACACTTCTTATTTCTTCTTCCACCCAGGAATGGCACAATTGGATGTTATTCAATTACCACAAGTTTGTAGGTTTTCTGCAATTTGTATTGCTGTTGAATTCTAATCTTAAAGCATGGTGGCCTGATAAGATAAAGGGCGTTATTTCAATTTTTTGTATCTGTGGAGGTTTGCTATGTTGCCAAGATTGTGGTCAATTTTAGAGAAGGTTCCATGTGGTGCTGAGAACAATGCATATTCTTTTTTTGTGTGGATGGAATGTTTTATAGATGTCTGTTAATCCCAATTGGGTCATAACTTCTGTTAGATCCTTTATTTCTTTGTTAAGTTTCTGTCTGGTGCTCCTTTCTAGTGGTGAAAGATGGGTGTTGAAGTCTCCTACTATAAGTGTGTGTGGTTTTATGTGTGGTTTGAGACTTAGTAATGTTTCTTTTACAGATGTAGGTGCCTTCATATTTGGGAAATAGCTGATTAGGATTGAGACTTCATCTTGATGGAGCTTTTCTGTGATGATTATGAAATGCCCTTCTTCATCTGTTTTGATTGATTTTAGATTAAGCCTAATTTGTTAGATATTAGGATTGCTACACCAGCTTGTTTCTTGGGACCATGTGATTGGAAAATCTTTTCCCAATCCTTTTCTCTGAGGTAACACCTGTCTCTGGAGTTGAGGTTTGTTTCTTGTATACAGCAGAAGGATGGATTCTGTCTTCCTATCCATTCTGTTAACCTGTACCTTTTTATAGGCAGGTTAAGACTATTGACATTGAGAGATATTAATGTCCATTGATTGTTGGTTCTTGTTTGTTTTGGGTTTTTGTTGGTGGTGTCATTGTGGGTGGATTTTGTACTCCTGCTTCTTTTCCTATTTGATAAAGTTGGATTATCTATTACCTATTTTTGTGAGTGTAGTTATTTTTGTTGGGTTGGAGTTTTTCCTTTAGGACTTTCTGTAGTGCTGGATTTGTGGATATGTATTGTTTAAATCTGTCTTTGTCATGGAATATCTTGTTTTTGCCATCTATAGTGATTGAAAGCTTTGCTGGGTACAGTAGTCTGGGATGGCATCCATGATCTTTTAGTGTTTGTAGGATATCTATCCAGGCTTTCAAGTTTTCTATTGAGAATTCAGGTGTGATTCTGATAGGTCTGCCTTTATATGTTACTTGATCTTTTTCCTTTACTGCTCTTAATATTTTCTCTTTATTCTGTAAGTTTGGTGTTTTGATCATTACATGGTGAGGGGAGTTCTTTTTGTGGTCAAGTCTATTTGGAGTACTGTAAACTTCTTGTACTTTCATAGGCTTATCCTTCTTTAGGTATGGGAAATTTTCTTCTATGATTCTGTCGAATATGTTTTCTATACCTTTGAGCTGTATTTCTTCACCTTTTTCTATACCTGTTATTCTTAAATTCAGCCTTTTCACGTGTCCCATATTTCCTGGATATGTTGTTTTAGAGATTTGTTGGACTTGAGGTTTTCTTTGGTCAATGACTGTATATCCCGTAGCGAGTCTTCAACAACTGAGATTCTCTCTTTCATCTCTTGTATTCTCTTGGTTATTCTCACATCCTTAGATCCTGATTGTTTATCCAGCCTTTGTATTTCCAGCATCCCCTCATTCTGTGTTTTCTTTATTGCTTCTATTTCATCTTTCATGACTTGAACTGTTTCCAGTGCTTTTTTCACTTGTTTGGTTGTTTTTCTTTAGTTTCTTTAAGAGAATTACTTATTTCTTGAATTTTTTGTTTTTTCTTCTATTTCTTTAAGAGATTTTCTTGTATCCTATTTAAGGGTCTCGAACATCTTCATGAAGTAGATTTTTAGGTCTCTCTCTTCTTCTTCCTCTGTGTTTTGCTTTTCAGATCTTGCTGGTGTGGAGTCCGTAGATTCTGGTGGTGTCATATTGTTCTTTCTGTTGAGTGTGTTTTTATTCTGCTTTCTTCCTATCTCTTCTTTCTGTGGGTGCAGGTTGGGTCTCTCTATCTCCTCTTGTCACAGGGTGTTGTTTGTGGGCCAAGACTTCAATGTCTGCAGATATAGATGGTCTAGCCTCTTCTTGTAGTCTCCTCACTCAGAAGAGTTTGGGGCGGCAGACGGGAAGGGAGAGTGAGGTATTTCCAGATTCAGGAGGGTCCTTCCTGTCTGGGTGGTTCCACTCTATGCAGGCAGGACAACTGTCTGCAGCTGCAGGCCCAGAGAGATCCTGGGGTGCTGGGGGCCTTGGGCAGGAGTAGGACTCAGGAGCGGTCAGGGAGGCGGAGGGGGAAGGATGAGTGAGGTATTTCCAGACTCAAGGAGGTCCTTCCTTTCTGGGCAGGTCCATTCTATGCAGGCAGGTTCGCTCTCTGTAGCCACAAGCCCAGAGAGATCCTGGGGTGTTGGGGATCTTGGGCAGGAGTAGGACTCTGGAGAGGTTAGGGCTTCTCTGTCTTTTATACAGTTTTATACCTTTATTTCCTATACACTACACATTTAGGTCTATATTTTCTCATAACTTATGTTTGATTAAAAATATTTCCAAATTATATGTTCTCTTCTTCTCAATTTATTAAAACTGCTCTTGTATTAGCATATCAATCTTCTCATGTAGAAAGCTTGTTGGACTCATATGAATTGTGGTAACTGAATTTGTGTGGTCTCATATGTGCTAAATAGATATCACCTGATGAGTTCACTATAACATACTTTGGACTTCTTTTTGCAATGCTATCAATGTTTATAAATTTATACATGGTTTTCCTCAAAGCACAAGGAAGAGACCTCAGCACAATTTGAAAGTGAGGGTTATAATCAATGTTCTTTCTTCTTTTCTATTATTCTTTTTTATTTGAATTAGAAACAAGATTGTTTTACATGTCATTCCCAGTTCCCAGTCCCTCCCCTCCACCCCTAACACTCCCCTCCCAACTAAACCCTACCTATCACATATCCTTTTTGCTCACCAGGGAAGGTGAGGACTTCCATAGGGTTCATCAGAGTCTATCATATCCTTTGGGATAGGGCCTAGGCCCACCCCCTGTGTGTGGATTGGGCTCCCAAAGTCCACACCTATGATAGGGATAAGTATTGAACTACTACAGGAAGTCCTATAGATTTCTGAGGTCTCCTCACTGAAACCCCTGTTCCTGGAGTCTGAATAAGGCCCATGCTGGTATCCCAGCTATCAGTCTGGGGACCAAGAGCTCCCCATTGTTCAGGTCAGCTGTTTTGGTGGGTTTCACCAGCCTGGTCTGGACCCCTTTGCCCATCACTCATTCTTCTCTGAAACTGGATTCCAGTTCAGTTCAGTGATTAGTTGTGGGTGTCTGCTTCTACTTCCACCAGCTGCTGGATGAAGGCAATAGGATGCCATATAAGACAGTCATCAATCTCATTATCAGGGGAGGTCATTTAAGGTAGCCTCTCCTTTGTTGCTTAGATTGTTAACTGGTGTCATCTTTCTAGATCTCCAGACATTTCCTTAGTGCCTGATTTCTCTGTAAATCTAAAATATCTCCCTCCATATCTCCTTTCTTGTTTTCTTCTATTCTTCCCCTGACTCAAACTTTCTGCTCCCTCATGTCCTCCTCACCCCTCCTCTTCTCCCTTTCTCATTCTCCTAGCTCCCTCTCCCCTCCTCCCTTGCTCCCAATTTGTTCAGGAGATCTTGACCCTTTCCAGTTCTCCAGGGGATCATGTATGTTTCTCTTAGGATCCTCCTTGTTTACTAGCTTCTCTGGCAGTGTGGATTATAGGCTGATATTCCTTTATTCTATGTCTAAAACCCACATATGAGTGAGTATATACCATGTTTGTCTTTTTGTGATAATCAATGTTCTTAATTTAAACGAAATTCTTCTAACCATTACTTGATTTGAAATTATTGTGTTTTTATATATTCAAGTCCCAGGCTCTGTCTTGCACCTTGCTGCTTAAAAACCTGTTTTTATATTTCATTTTTTAAAGAGTCAATCATTTATGAAAATGAGGTCACAGTATTTGAAAATCTTTTGAAATATATGCAGTTTCATTCTTAGTCATAAAAGTAATGTTGGCACATTAATATAATCATTTAATGTACAATTTTAGGTCCTCACAGGTCTGATAAATGTCTTATACTGACTTAAAGATGAGAATATTTGCTTCAAAATGTTGTCATTAGCACATTTAGCAAATATTTCACATGAATTTTATGGCAACAACAGTAAACTTCATGATGTGTAAATTAAAGTACACATAGGAACCTAATAGCAAGACTATTCATATGTTAAATATGGTCAATGAAGACTTCAGCAAAACATGTCAGTTATTATACCAGTGATTTATTTCTATGAATGTTAGTGTTTAGAGTTTAATTTGAAGTTCCAGTTTTTAATTATATCCAAATTCCCAAAACTAGGTTAACCAAATGTGAATGCACCCACATGTCTACACACTTTATCTTGCCTCTGTATCCCTGTCACCATGTTTCACTGTGTTCCATCATACTATGGGATCTGTAAGCTTTATTCTGGTTCAGTCAACATAATGGTTCTCAGAGTTTTTTATTAGTGGTTTTGCAAAAATGACTGCAGGTCATTTCACTCAAAAGGAATAACAGATCCCTTAGGCTTTTTAGAAGGAACTTTGTCTGTCTTTGCTCTCTCAAGCATGGTTGTCAAGTTGAAAATAAATAAATAGATAAAATGCTTCAGCTGGACCAATTGTAGTGATGGACAATGTGCCTTCTCCTGGGAAGTATGGCCACAGGCCTGATGCACGGAGGATGGATTGAGTCTGAGACTTTATCTCACCTGCAGTGCTTGTTACCTGTAGGCATCAAGAGTCGATGATTATTTTCACTGCACCTCTCTGCTGTTTCCCAAAACTCCTGCACATTTCACCAGCTGATACACACTCAGAAGAGGCATTCTGCCTGGGGCTGGATTAACCTTCCCTTCTCCTCGAACTTTTCAAAGAGGATGTCAAATTGGTTAAAGCTTTTTTCACCTGCATTTCTATTCAGTCAATCTTTTGAAATGAAATTGCTTATTCCTTTTTTTTTCCCTAGCAAAGATCTTGAAGGGAGTTTTCACTTAAAATGATTAATAAGCACAGTTATCTTCATTATTAGTGAAAATTACCTTGACTTTGATGCTTTTGCAACATAAGTTTGTAGCAACTTTTGCGTCAAATAGCAGTTAATAAATTTGTATATGCATTTTTTCATGTCAGTAGTTATGTGTAATGTTCATAGATATGTGAAGGTAAAAGATTTGAGAAAAGAACAACAAATGTTACCGTAATGCAGTAAAAAAGAATCAGCGCATCTTCCATTTGGTCACAGTACTGCCAGCCTGAAAACTACTCATCATTTGATGGCAGCTTCGTGTACATGTAGTCCTGAGTATCATTACCCTAAATGTCAATCAGCTTCTTATCCAAAATTGACAAAAATTACTATTGGTCAATTAAATGCAAGTAGAATCCATTCCAAAATGTAGTTCTGAGTTATTTCTTTGCTGCATGCTTAATATTCGTATGAACTACTGGATCATTAGTTCATGCCCAGGCTTGAATTGATCTAAGACTTAAAGCCTTGATCTTTTGTTTCATGAATATTTAATTGGACTGATCTCTTTTCCCTTTACAGTGTGAGTGAGAGTACAACATTCTTTATTGCAAAGTTAGCCGTTGTGCTTGGCATTCTAATTTACTTTCTTAAACTTTCTAACCAAGGACCATTTCAATTCCAATGAGCATACTTTATCACACTTTTTCAGATGATTACATTTCCTTTTTGAAGTTTCTTCTTCTTTATAATTCTTCTGAAGCTTGGGAATATTTCCCCTCTAGTTGTAGATTACTAAATATGACACTAAAGTCCAAAATCCACAATAGTGACTTCAGTTGGTAGGCAGGTAACTGTTGCTCAACCTGTGAGGTCATGAACACCCTCTCTGCCCAAACTTTGCCTTTAAGAAGTGGGGAAGTGGCAGTAAGGGCATCATAATAGTGATATTGGGCCAGATTGGAGCATAGGATAGCATACACTTTTCATGTATTCTATGTAGCCCATATACTCTCTCTCTCTCTCTTTCTTTCTCTCTCTCTCTCTCTCTCTCTCTCTCTCTCTCTCTCTCTGTGTGTGTGTGTTGGTATGAATTACAAAGTTACATTGAAATTATTGATTTCAAGTTAATCATTATTACTAATATTATGCATGAATAATTTTGGTATCTTATGCCTTCCAAAGTATTTTCTATTTCTCATTTTATTCTCATTAAATATATAATAAATAACAAATAATATATTAATATATAAAGCTGGGTATCTGAACTCTGCTCTGTCTGTTATTCATCCCATCAACTTTAGCATTCCATGCATGTTTTGAGAATACTTGTGCCTACATTTGGAACTTACATGAAAAATTTATGTTTTCACAGTATTTTACATGTATGTCATTAAGAAAGTGATGGTAGCCCCAATAAGTGATTTACATAGTTTTAAATTTGTTCTTTGAGAATTTCAGACATTGTTTTTTTATCATATTCACCCCTTCTCCCGAATATACCCAGATCCAAACCCTGTTCACCAAACTTTGTGTCCTCATTAAAAAGTCAATTCAATTTGCAGTTCCCATATTATTCTTGCATGAATGTATATCCACTGAAACATTGTTGACTACCATGGTTCTTACTCTTACAGAAAGCCTACTTTTCCTCCCCAGAAGCTACCAATCAACAATGATAATAAAGGCTTCCAGAGCTGGAAAGATGTTGTAGTAACTGAAAAATAAAATTTCTATGCTATATTTATAGTATGGTTCTATTTTTCCATGATATCAACAAAGATATAAACTCCCATAATGTCTTTCTGAATAATGAATATAGACACACACAAACAATTTTATAAATGGAAGATTATAAGTAGGGATGCTGGCTGGATTTTTTTCATATTGGGAGTAGTAAAATCACACTGTGTTTGGGGATATAAAGAGGTTTGATACTTCCATTGTTACAAAAACTGTTTTCGAGGAAACTATATAAATATTTATGCATTTATCCCAATAAAAGAAGCTATTATAATAATTATCACAAAGCAATAGCCAATATAAATGGCACCCAGAGTGACTGCTGTAGGTATTGTGCTGTTCTCAAGTCTGTGGAATGGTACAGAAATTTTGCTCTACTTCTTTCTTGTTTAACTTTGCAGGTATCCATCAAGAGATGAATAGATAAAGAAACTGTGCTGTTTGTAATGGAGTTTCATTCATCCACACAGAAGACTGAAATCATGACATTTGCAGGACAATAGAGGGACTGGAAGACCATCATGCTAAGTGAAGTAAACTCAATTCAAAAAGACAAATGCCGTGCATTTCCTTCATGTGTGCAGCCTATATTTAACACTTAGGAGTGACTATTTGAGAAGAGGAAGGAAGCCAGCCCATGCAAGGGAGAGTAATGGATGACTATGGTCACAGGACAGGACATACTTGAATACAAGTGCCACTGTGAATTTTGTCTCTGACTGCAATGAATGTATGCTAATAAATTTTATAAACTCATTGAAGCATGTCTTAATGAAACTGCTAAGAATCACAGCAAATTGCATTTGAAGTAGGTAGTTCCTTTTAACAATGTTACAAGTCAGACAGGAGTCTGACAACTTCATTGTGCTGAAAGGAAATAACTGCCAGCATCATGTTCTACGAAACAGCACTGTATTCTGTGAAAATGAGTGTGAAGGAAAATATTTCAGGAAAGCAGGCTTAGTTTTACATTCCCACCAGCATTGTGTAAATGTTCCTTTTTCTCCTGTGCTTGCCAGGGCATTATCATTTATCTCTTTGCTAATATTCATTCTACATGATGCAATATCCATTATGGTTTTAATTTTCATTTTCTTGATGATTACTGGTGATAGGCATTTCTCATGTTCTTGTTGGTCATTTCTGGGAATACTTTTGATACCTATCAATTTAAGTCAATTGTCATTTCTTAATTGTGTAATTCATATTTAGGCTGTTGGGGTTTTGTGCCTTGTGGATATCACTAATTGTAAGGTACAGTTGGTAAATCATTTCTCCTAATCTGTGGCTGTCTCTTCCCCTTTTTATTTGGTTTAGTTACTGAACAGAAGTTTTATAAAATCCAATTTGTCTGCTCTTGCTTTTGTGTTTTGTATCTTGTCCAAAAATAAACCTTGCCATTTCAATGTCAGAAAGCGTTTCTCCTGAGTTTTCCCTAGCAGTTAAAGAGATTCACATTTTACAGTTCTCTGTTATTTATTTTTAGGTGACTCGTGTAATTGGTAGGCAGAAGAACCTGCTTTCACTGTTTTGCATGTGACTCACGAGTTTCTTAAGGCTCTTTCCTAACAAAACTCCTGTTCCTTCAATGTGTGACACCTTTGTTAAATCACTTCATTATTAATGTGTATGTGTGTGTGAATTTTAATTTATCTAATAATAAATACCTTTACATATAAATTCTGTACTGAGGCATTTGCCTTCTCCATTTTAGATTTATCTAACATCTTTAATTGTAAAGACCTTTTCTTTTCATATACTATATCTTAGCCAGCTTTCAAGTAATGCAAACTACCTCACTGTCTAGGAAAACACACATTACACACACATAATCATTTATTTCCTTCATTTTCATGCTGAAAAGTCTCTCATTAATTATCTTATTTTCTTCTATTCAGTATTTTCAAGTGATTGTCAATATTGGTAAATGTGTTTTACATTTGTAATTGAAAAGACTCTATCCAAATACTAAATATTTTCAGTCTGTTTTTGAAATTTTAGCTTGTTTCTCAGACCATGGTTATGTCTTAACCTTTATTTTATAGTTAGGCATATAAATATTAATAAGAAAGAATTTTTGACCTTGTTTTATTACTGCCTAAAGGCACAGCTGTGGCTTTTGTTCACATAGAAATGAAGACAATTATATTAGTTAATCACATCATTAAGATTAGCAGAAACTAAGATCAGAAAGTAAAAATAATGTGCCTTGTGTTTCCATTGGACTGTATCACAGTCACACTGTTTGTGTTTCAAAGCATCATTGAAGTTGATAAGATTCGGTCATTTTGTCTTTATTTTGGCTTTTACTCCCTTTTTCATGGCTTTCACAAGACTTTTTCATTTGAGACACCCAAAGATGAGCTCTGATAAGTTATATTGCCTTGGTGTCCTCTCTTGTCACTTTTGACACTGATTGACCCTATCAGTCCAGGGAAGTGGTAATACACTGCTTTTGTCTTGCTCTTTTCATTGCTTTCCTTGTGACAAAAGAAAAGATATGACCCTCTTGATAAAGTTTGAACTAGTGCTGTGTGGGCAAAATACAAAACTGGGGAGAAATATCTCTACACATCTTCATGTTTTTCATTTCTCTTAAAGGTCCATGTGCATAAATGTAGGGATTTTGCTGTGTTTTCATGTGAATAATGGTCACCTTGTCTGCAGAGATGTTTATGAGTTCCTAGAAAATTTTACTTGAAAGTTCTGAATTAAATGGGTCCTGATAAAAATGGATAGGCTTTTCCTCGCACTAGTAGATTCATTGAAATCCTAGCTCCATTCTAAATGACATGAATTTTTAACTGTATTTTCTGCCTGTGAAATTATTTCTTTTGTGATATAGTAGTATTTATTTAGTTGCCATGCACACTACAAGAGATACTACAGGAATTAAGTGTGATTTCTAAGTAATGGATCACTTATTAGATAGTTGATTTTGATATTGTTAAAGCACCTTTTTTTCAAGCAATTGACAAAATCTTATAAGCAAGCTTCAAAGAAAAATAAACAGGTATTCACAGAACTAAGGGGAGTACAATATGCCACCTATATCTTGGGAGACTTAGTGATGTTTGTTTGTCTAGCCTGCTTGGTGAAGATGGCAGGTGTTAAGTGTGTTAACTCTTTCCATTCTACTGATTTTCATGTTATATAGTTTTTCCTCAGACTTTGACCTTTGCCACTGACTCAATTGCCTTTTGAGACTTCAGCTACCTTGTGACTAGTCACATTCCTGGTTAGATTCTTTGTTACTTAGCTTCCACATACCTCTGTGATCACACTCACAACTGTAGTGTCAGTGGTTCTTGTGTGACATCCTCCTCCTTGACATTAAAATGGCTAAACTTTGTTGACAACTTGACACATGTAGGAAGAGGGAACTTCAATGGAAAAATTGATTCATAACATTAGCTGGTGGAGTTGACTTTATATGGTATTTTATTTGTTGTTAATTGAGATAGTTGCACCCAGTCCATTCTGGGCAGTCCCATTCGAAGCAGGTGGGTCTGTGAATAAGAAAAGTTGCTGAGATAAACCAGAGAGCAGGCAGTAAACAGCCTTTGTCCCAGGTCTCTGCTTCAACTCTTACCTTCAGGTTCCTGCCTTAAGTTCCTTTCCTAACTTCTCTCAATGAGGTACAAGTACTTAGAAGTAAAGGATGATGTAATTTCCTTTTGGCCATGGTGTTTATCATAACAGAACACAACTTAACATGCTCACCTCATATCTTCATCTTCACAAAGTTTGTGATTTTAGAATTCCCAGTCTTATTTACACACACACATACACACACACACACACACACACACACACACACACACACACACACACACACACACTCCTATGTAACTCAAATCTTATTCTATAGTTCTCTTCTGTAATATGTTTGAATCTTTGGCAAATTCACTCTTCTCTTAAGAATTATGCTTTGTAAATTATTTACCATAATTTAAGATTAGATGATTTTAAAAAAACGATTAGATGATTTGAAGAGTACTAGATATAGAAGAAACATTAACTATTACTCTTAGCCATTAGCAAAGATGACTATACTACATTTTAAGAGAAAACAATGACTGTTAGACAGGATTATAAGGCAGAATTATTTATAGTTTTATTTTCAGAAAAAAAGAGAAAAGAAAACCATGGCATGTATAAAAATTCTCTTCTCATATAAAATAAATTCTATGTGGACAGCACACATAAGTTGTTAAGTTATTTCCTTTGAAGAAAGAGGATACAGAGGTTGGGGTCAAGAGTAGCGATATGTCTAGGTAGAGTTAGGGGATTATTTGAGGCAAATATGGTCAAAAATTATATGAAATTCTCAAAGAATTAATAAAATATTGTTTAAAAATTCTCCATTAAATTTAAAAACAGAAAATATTAATAATACTCATCCTTAGCACAGTCAGATCACAGAATTCCCCTTCATTTACTCATTATTATTCTGTGACCCAGGCCTCTAATGATTTAAAAACGCTTTCATCTACATACTCATTTCATTTATTTCTATCTTTGAATCAAAAAGCATGCAGTTCATTGTATTGATCTAATATCACATCTCATTAGACATTTGGATTTTCCTCTATTAAATATCAGTCTAGTCACAATGTGACTAAATATTTCATCAATTACTTTTATCACCAGTTCAAAGGCTTTTTATAAGAAATCATCAATTTTATGGGGTTTAGTTTAAAATACAGTAATCTTCAACTTAAATGTCAACTATTATGGGTTCTTTAACAAAAAGTAATGGGAATAAGTAGCTCCTCATAGTAAAAAACAAAATTTCAGGCAGGCACACACACACACACACACACACACACACACACACACACGAGAGAGAGAGAGAGAGAGAGAGAGAGAGAGAGAGAGAGAGAGAGACAAAAACACATGGAGAGAGTTTGCTAGATATCAATATTCCCTTTGTTATCTTCAAATAATTTGGAAGAGATAAAATAGTGGACATAAAGAGTATAAAATTTACTTAATTTGGATATTGGGATTTATTCTTGACAACACAAAAATAAGTAAATGATAATATATATTTGTTATTCAATTATGGGGGAAATGCTTTATATATATCCATTTTACTGTATTTATAAATATAACTACATACCCGTGTATAAGTCTATATATAATATCTTAATTTAAATATTAATACATCTAAGGAGAAATATATTAAAATATTAATTTTATTGTATTTCCTTTCTCAAAATTACTTAGTAATATATGAACATATAACTTTAAAAAATCAATGTGAATACCAACTATTAAAATTTTTTGGCTCCCTCACTCTCTCCCTCCTTTTTTCCTATCCTTCATTTCCTTCTTTCTTCTTTTTTTTCTTGCTGCCATTGATATAGTGCCAGAGCCTTGCACATACTCAGTGTGCAGTCAACATCTGTGAAACAAACCTAGCCTCTTTCTTTTTTTTTTACTCTGTATGTGCTCTTTTATGTCTCTTAAACACCACAGTCATTTCTTCCTCTTACGGTTATTATTTGTTCAAAGCTAGCAAGGAGGGGCTCTCTCATTCCTGTATTGTAATACAAACCTAGCCTCTTAAATGTTAAGAACTCCGAAGGTGCTCACACTTAGAAGAAGCCATGAATGTTCGATTACATATTTTTATGTCTGCTGCCTAGAAAGGCAGAGTTCTATTCAATGCATAATAATTATACTATAGACTGATATATCATCTTGTTTTGCATTATTGCTTCTCAACAGGTAAGGGAAGCACAGGAAGGAGAAGCAGAATGACTACACCCATGCTACTTTTCAACATATTACTTCAAGTGTTTATAAAAATAGTTGAGCAAGATACATGCTTTATTTTACTACCTGCAATTTTGGTAGATTTATTGTGTATGTGAATTTAATTTATTTATCTCAAATTCTCTCCAGGATAATTCATGTTGTATGTTATTTGCTCCATGAGCTTATATAGCTTTCTCTTGAGAAGTTCTAGTATATTTAAAAGTAATTTTGTTTAGAAAATGGAGTATGGTTCAGCCAATGAACACTTATTGGATACTATGCTCTGTACTGTGGTATATATAGGAATAGGAACAAGATAATTTTTCCTCAGATGAAGTTTCACAGATATATGACTATCTGAAAGACTCATTTCAGTTCAGAGTTGTAGATTAAAAGTATCATCTGCAGAGAGGTCACAACTAAAGTATTCTGGGACAAGACTAAATGAATTTAAATTCTTCTCTTCGCACCTGAGGATTTCTTTGATCTTTGTTAAAGGAATGAACTCTTCTGCATTTTATTATGTTATGTACAATAGGATGACAATATTGACTATATTTTTGTCATCTGGATTACATATTTAGTGGAAGTAACATGCTTAAAATAGTGCTAGATTTGTTTTGTTAGCAGTACTATTTATCACTGTGACCAGTAGAGCTTTATTTGTTATGGAAGGTTAAGACTATTCCTTAGAAAATGCTCTTATAGAGGTGACTCAGGCCCTTGGAGACTGGGGGAAAAATACTCTAAACAAAGTAGAGGTGTAGAGAAAGCCAGAATGGGGAGGCATCAGCAGTTGACAAAGACAAATGGATTTGATGTTATAATCTGCAAATGTCATCAGTTCTATAGTTCCAAATTGTGAAGTGTGAGGTAGGAGTGGAGAGGGGGGTACTAAAGAGATAAGAAGAACTTGATCAAGAAGAAAAGGTCTTGTCTCTCAAAGGGTGATTTGACTATCTTATAAGTGAAGGGTATAAATTAAAAGCATTTTTTAAAGGAAGTGAGTTGGATAGATTTAATTTTACATAGATACCTGTAAGAATAGCTTGAAAACATGAGATATTAAAATAGTCTAGAAGGCTATGGAAAAGAATAATAAATAATATAGGTGACATCATTCTGTAGTCATCAGGAATACTGTGCAAGGCTACTAATTTTGAAATATTTCTTATTTTCTTATTATTTTATGCATTAAAATTTCAGAGATAGAAAAAAAAGAATCAGATCCTATGAGAAATAACTCTCGTGGAAATATCATAAATGCAAATGTAAAATTGATAAGAATTCCTGATAATACTTCCCAGAAAAAGTCTGCATATCACCTAACTATTATAACAATTTGGATATAGTTTTGTAAGATGTTTATTAATATCATTTATGATTATATATGTATTTAATGTCATGATTATCCCCTTTTCCACTTTTTAATAAATGTATTAGTAACATTAGCAGCTGTAAAAATATACTAACACCACAGTTTATGAGGTTAGGAAAACCAGGTTACTTAAATGTTAAAATAATAAACTTTAGAAATTTGTGTAAGCTCTTACAATGAGGATGATGATCTTTTCTGCTCCTTTTGTCATTTCTTGCACACTGAATAACATTCAATTGTTTCTATTTGCATATAAACATAATATATTCAATAATACAGTTTTTGTTTATGTATAATATGTGTCTTTAGTAAACTCACAGTATATGTGTCTCCTTGGAAATCTAGAATGAGATACACAAGAAGTCTAGGACCTACTTGGACAATGCTTGCAAAGGCATCATCTAATGACTCCTTGGCACTAGGAAATGAACACCCAGTCTTTTGTTGTATATATTGCAGATTTTCCTTCATAATAGCTGTGGACATCCTGAAAGCCACGTTGAGAGTAAATTCACTGGGAATCAAGCATAGAATTATTGGTAGGATCTGTTATGCTCCAAAAAGAAAAACCACCATATAAAATATGGGATGGACAGATCCATCTTTACTATTCATAGGAGCTTATATGAAAGAAGTTTGCTATAGTGAGATGGGGGGAAAAGTGCTTTGTCAAAGTCTGCCTTTTACAAAGAGATTCAGACATGGGACCATCTATAGAAAAGGAAACTGTAGAAAAATATATCTTGCAGACATGAAATAATTGTCTGGGTTTGAACATTGTTGTCCTTAAAGCATTGTGCCCATGTCTATTACTTTTAACTTTGTAACTCAAGTAGCTGTCAGATGACATAAGTGCTGCAAGAGCAGGATGTGTCTGACTCCATATTTAGTCAAGCATTCAAAAATTCTGAACTCTGTGTCTAGAAAAAGGTTGTGCAGGGTGTGGGAAGGTATATTTGGGGAAGCATAAAGGGGTACAATGGGGGCTTTCATAATGATCATGATGTATTCCTTAAATTGTGATACATTTCTTAAAGTTAAAAATAGAAGCCAATAATAAAGATTGTCATGTTATCCTGGTAAGAAAAACACTTAAGTATAAATAAAGAGGGCCTGAGATATTCAGGGCCACTTAAATGCAATCTACTTGGTGGTCAGATGTTTTCCTTGTGCTGAATCCTCTTCCCTGCCTCAGGACTTGAACCTGAGCTGAGGCTGGACCCCAGCAAAAATAAAATAAAATAAATCTTCTCTTGCTGGAGTGGAGACAAACACTAGTCTGTATACATAAACATAACACTCAGAAGGTGGTTTGATTACAAATCCATTCAGGAAAACATGAATAGTATATAGTATATAGTATATAGTATATAGTATATAGTATATAGTATATAGTATATAGTATGTAGTAGGGCTACTGATTTTTGAGTTAATTTTGTATCCTGCCACTTTGCTGAAGGTGTTTATCAGCCATAGGAGTTCCCTGGTAGAGTTTTTCCGGTCACTAATGTAGACTATCATGTCATCTGCAAATAGTGAGAGTTTGACTTCTTCCTTTCCAATTTGTATCCCTTTGATCCCCTTTTCTTGTCTTACTGCTCTAGCCAGAACTTCAAGTACAATATTGAAGTGATATGGAGAGAGTGGACAGCCTTGTCGTGTTCCTGATTTAGAGGAAATGCTTTGAGTTTCTCTCCATTTAGTTTGATGTTGGCTACTGGTTTGGTGTATATTACGTTTATCATGTTTAGATATCTTCCTGTTATTCCAGTTCTCTCCAAGATCTTTATCATGAAGGGATGTTGGATTTTGTCAAAGGCTTTTTCAGCGTCTAGTGAGATGATCATATGGTTTTTCTTTTTCAGTTTATTTATATGGTGGATTACATTGATGGATTTTCGTATGTTGAACAATCCTTGCATCACTGGGATGAAGCCTACTTGATCATGGTGGATGATTTTTCTGATATGTTCTTGCATTTGGTTCAACAATATTTTATTGAGTATTTTATCATCGATATTTATGAGTGATATCAGTCTTTAGTTCTCTTTCTTAGTCATATTTTTGTGTATCTTGGGTATTAAAGTGATTGTAGCCTCGTAGAAAGAGTTTGGTATTATCCCATCTGCTTCTATTGTGAGGAACAGTTTGAGGAGTACTGGAATTAGCTGTTGTTTGAATTTCTGTTAGAATTTGCAGGAAGCCATCTGGCCCTGGGCTTTTTTTTGGTTGGGAGGCTTTTGATGACTGCTTCTATTTTATTCATTCTATTTCATAGGTCGATTTAAACTGTTTATCTGATCTTGATTTAATTTTGGTAAATGATATTTATCCAGACAGCTGTCCATTTCCTTTAGATTTTCCAATTTTGTGGAGTACAGGTTTTCAAAGTATGACCTGAAGATTCTCTGGATTTCTTCAGTGTCCATTGTTATATCCCCCTTTTCATTTCTGATTTTGTTAATTAGCATGCGTGCTCTCTGCCTTTTGGTTAGTGGTTTGTCTATCTTATTGATCTTTTCAAAGAACCAATTCTTTGTTTCATTGATTTTTTGTACTGTTTTCCTAGTTTCTACTTTGTTGATTTTTGGCTCTCAGGTTGATTATTTCCTGGCGTCTACTCCTCCTTGGTGTGTTTGCTTCTTTTTGCTCTAAAGCTTTCAGTTGTTCTGTCAATTCTCTAATGTGACTTTGCTCCAGTTTCTTCATGTGGGCACTTGGTACTATGAACTTCCCTCTTAGCACTGCTTTCAGAGTGTCCCATAAGTTTGGGTATGTTGTGTCTATATTCTCATTAAATTCTAGGAAGTCTTTAATTTCTTTTTTATTTCTTCCTCAACCCAGGAAAGGTGCAATTGCGTGTTATTCATTTTCCATGCAATGTAGGTTTTCTGCAATTCTATTGCTGTTGAATTCTAGCTTTAATGCATGGTGATCTGATAAGATACGGGGGGTTACTTCAATTCTTTTGTAACTGTGGAGGTTTGCTTTGCTGCCAACTATGTGGTCTTTTTTTGAGAAGGTTCCATGTGGTGCTGAGAAGAAGGTATATTCTTTTATGTTTGGATGGAATGTTCTATAGATATCTGTTAAACCCAGTTGGGTCATAACTTCTGTCAGGTCCTTTGTTTCTTTGTTAAGTTTCTGTCTTGAGGTCCTGTCTAGTGGTGTAAGGGGGGTGTTGAAGTCTCCTACTATAAGTGTGTGTGGTTTTATGTGTGGTTTGAGCTTTAGTAATGTTTCTTTCACAAATGTGGTGCCTTTGTATTTGGAGCATAGATGTTCAGGATTGAGACTTCATCTTGATGGACTTTTCCTGTGATGAGTATGAAATGCCCTTCTTCATCTCTTTTGATTGCTTTTAGTTTAAAGTCTAATTTGTTAGATATTAGGATTGCTACACCAGCTTGTTTCTTGAGCCCATTTGATTGGAAAATCTTTTCCCATTCTTTTACTCTGAGGTATCGCCTGTCTTTGAAGTTGGGGTGTGTTTCTTGTAAACAGCAGAAGGATGGATTCTGTCTTCATATCCATTCTCTTAGCCTATATCTTTTTATGGGTAAGTTAAGGCCATTGATATTTAGGCATATTAATGTCATTTTTTCATTGGTTCTTGTTTGTTTTGGATTTATTGTTGGTGGTGTCATTGTGATGGGGAATGTACTGTGTATGTTTATCTTATTGATAGTTAAATAAAATACTGTTTGGCCAATGAGACAGCAAGTTAAACAGGACTAGGAGTCAAAGAGGATTCTGGGAAATGTAGCAGAGAAGTGATGATCCAGACAGGAAGTGACATAGCAAGGAGACATATTTAAGTGAAGGAGAAACAGGAAGTGCCCTCTTTCCCCTCCGCTCTTGCTCCTAGGGCACAATGTGAACCACTGACAAGGAGGGACACCATTAAGGGGTCCGATAAGATAAGTCTTATAACATATATAGATTTATGATAATTAAGACTGAGATAACAGATGAGAAGTCCTAGTCATTGGCCAAGCAGCTTTGAACCTAATACAAGTTTCTGTGTATTCATTTGGGCCTAACTCGGTCAGGTGGATGGCATAAAGCACACACGTGGTGGTGGGGCTCAGGCAGCTTTTGGTGGAAAGATTTATCGTAACATCATTGTGTGTGGATTTTGCCCTCCTGTTTCTTTTTGTGTTTGGTTAAATTAGATTATCTATTGCCTGTGTTTTTGTGAGGGTAGTTATGTTCGTTGGGTTGGAGTTTTTCTTCCAGAACCTTCTGTAATGCTGGATTTGTGGATATGTATTGTTTAAATCTGGTTTTGTCATGGAATATCTTGTTTTCTCCATCTATAGTGATTGAAAGTTTTGCTGGGTACAGTAGTCTGGGTTGACATCCATGCTCCCTTAGTGTTTGTAGGGTATCTATCCAAGACCTCTGGCTTTCAGAGTTTCCATCGAGAAGTCGGGTGTGATTCTGATTGGTTTGCCTTTATATGTTACTTGGCCTTTTTCCTTTGCAGCTCTTAATATTTTCTCTTTATTCTGTAGATTTGGAGTTTTGATTATTATGTGTCTGGGGGACTTCTTTTTGTGGTCCAGTCTGTTTGGTGTCCTGTAAGCTTCTCGTACTTTCATAGGTATATCCTTCTGTAGGTTAGGGAAATTTTCTTCTATGATTTTGTTGAATATGTTTTCTGTACCTTTGAGCAGTGTTTCTTCACCTTCTTCTACACCTATTATTCTTAGGTTTGGTCTTTTTATGGTGTCCCATATTTCCTGGATATTTTGTGTTAGAGATTTGTTGGACTTGAGGTTTTCTTTGGTTGATGAATGTATATTCTCTAGCGAGTCTTCAACAACTGAGATCCTCTCTTCCATCTCTTGAATTTTATTTGTTATACTCACATCTTTAGTTCCTGATCGTTTATCCAGCCTTTCCATTTCCAGCATCACCTCATTCTGTGTTTTCTTTATTGTGTCTATTTCAGCTTCCATGCTTTGAACTGTTTCAAGAACTTCCTTCACTTGTTTGGATGTTTTTCTTGGGTTTCTTTAGATTTTTTAAGAGATTTGTTTATTTCTTGAATTTTTTGTTTTGTCTTTTCCTCCATTTTGTGTAATTTTTGTTTGCTTTTTCTTCTATTTCTTTAAGTGATTTTCTTGTTTCCTCTTTAAAGGTTTCTATCATCTTGCTGAGATAATTTTTTGAGGTCCGTCTCATCTTCATGCTCTGTGTTGGGCTTTTCAGATCTTGCTGGAGTGGATTCTCTAGATTCTGGTGGTGTTCTGTTGTTGAGTGAAATCTTATTCTGTCTTCTTCCCATATCTTCTTCTAGTGGGTGCAGGTGTGGTCTCTCTGTCTCCTCTTGTGACCCAATGGTGTGTGGGGGCCAGGAATTCAGTGTCCCCAACTCTGGATGGTCTTGCCTCTCCTGGTTGTCTCCTCACTTGTTGTGGATTGGTTGGTGGAAAGAGATGTAAGAGTGGGGTTTTTCCAGATTCAGGGTGCTCCTCCTTGTCTGTGTATGTCTACCCCAAGCAGGCAGGAGCAGGCCGGGTTGTGGGGTGGGGGGGTGGTCGGGGAGAGTGATGGGTTGGGTGGGAGTTGGGTAAGGGCAGAGGCTCATTCACCTCGTTCCTGGGTCGGTCTTCGGAAAGGGATGAATGAGTGGCGTGCTACCAGTTTCAGGGAGCAGGGAGCTCCTCCCTGCCTGGGCGTGTCTACCCCAAGGTGGTCCGGGTGAGTGATGAATTGGGCGGTGGTGGGGTTAGGGCAGATAGCCAATAGTTTCCTGGCTAGGTTTACAGCACAGTGTAAATTCTCCCTCAGTGGAGCTGTCCTCAATCTAAGAAGAAAGTGGTTGTTTACCCTTAACACTCTGACCATCATTGCAACAATGTCAAGGCCTGGCATAGCTCTGCTTTCCCAAATACCCTATGATAAGGCCTTCTGTCACTATGAATACTAGCTAGGAGGGATTCCAGCTAAGTTCTAACTGTGTTCCGTATCCAAACTGTGTGACATTTTCAGCAGTAGAGTGTCATCCTCTAATGGTTCTTGGCACCAAAGAGCACTGACAATGTCTCTGGGGAACCTTTGAGTTTCTTAGGAAGTGGTGGCACTTCAATGTAAAGTATGGTCCATGACCAATACAGGGAGGCAGAAGCCAGCACCTAACCTAGAAATTTGGGGCCTTTCTCCCGAAGGATTTCAGTGGGAGGTAAGACAAAGCTTTGGAATTCTCGGAATCTTGGCTGGTTAGGAAAGAAAAGAAGTGCCAATGCTGCAACTGTGTCTACATAACTAAAAGCTAAGATCTGAGAAAGCTGAAGACTGGACAGCCCGTAGAAAACAAGAAAACAAAATGAACAATCAAATAGGAAGGACAGAGAATAAGCATCAACAGAGCCACACTCAGCTGCAGAAAAAAGTCCTAACAGTTAACAAAGGGGTGCAAATAGGCTTGATCAGAGCCTTTGATGTGCAAGAATATTTCTGTGGTATTGGTGATATGTAGACCTGCTACTTACATAGGGCTCCACTCTGTCTTTGTGGAGGGAATGGTAATTGTTCAGTGTATGCTCAGTTTCTTGTGGTCACTTCCTTTCTAGAGGCTGGGAGTGAACTTTACAAATGCTCAAGCATCCTAGGTGAGGAAGCCAGAACCAGAAAATGGAAACAAACTTCCATATCAGGTTTTAAGCTTTCTTAAATGTGACTCACTAGAAATGTCAGTTGTGGGGAGAAGAGTCAGTATTACAAGGATTTTAGTTTACCTGTGTCATGTATTTACAGAATTCACTGTCCCATGTGAACATGAAGGAAACACAATGGTAACATAGGCAGTGGGTATGAAAGACAAGACTGGGGGTTTTGTTATTGGCAATGATAGGGATATATTTGGAAGGCTAGCTTAGAGCAGGGAACTCTGGGAGTTAATGCTGACGAAGTAGTCAGCAGTTGAGTCCAATTGTTTGTGGTGATTTGAGTAAGAAAAGTCCCCTACAGGCACACGTGTTTGAACACTCTGTCCCTGGTTAGTGACACCATCAGGAGAGGTGATGAAACCTCAAGGAGGTGGAGCATTGTTGGTGGAAATAGAGGGCAAGCTTTGAGAGAAGAAAATAGCCTTCCCTTACTTCCAGTTCAGTCTCACTCTGCTTTGTGTTTGTGGCTGAAGATACAATCTTTTAGCTTGCTCTTTCAGTGGCTTGTTGCCAACCTTCCCCTGCCAATGGAACCATAAGCCAAAATAAACTCTTCCATGCATATATGGAACACATTTATATAGCTATTATATATTTATATGTTATTTATATTTAATTTATACATAAACAATATATACATACATATATATATCAGAGATATCACCCTCATGGGTCCAATCTATTTTGGATAGTAACTGAAGTGTGCAAAATCATAGATCTTTTCACTTCTTTCAATAACGTAAATGTTACTGAAAACATTCATCTTCACTTATGGTGAAGCATTTTAAATGAATACATTCTTAGGTACCCTCTCATGTCTTAACATTGCTAGCACCCAACATTACATCTTTGGCCCTTAGGGAAAATGTTTAAAATTTCAGTTTTAAGCCATTGCTTGCCAGAGTAATGACCATAATGATGTTTTATTGCAAACCACATAGTGGTCCCTCTTCCTGGGTGTTATGAGGTGATTTATATTCCTTCAAAATCCCTGAAATGAAGCCCTGGACCCTAGACTTCTCAAAGTGAGCGTCATATGGAATACTGCTATTTTAAAAGTGCTTTTGAAGGACAAAGTCATTTTGGTGGAGACAGATGCAGTGTGTTTGCTTTTCTTTTTTCTTTTGTATCTCCGTATACATATTTTATTTTTTTAAATTTTTAAATTTAAATTAAAAACAATCTTATTTTACATAACAATCCCAGTTCCCTCTACCTCCCAATCTCCCATTCCCCCTTCCCCCATCTCCCAGTGCCATCCCTTACCCACTCCTCAGAGATGGGGCATCATCAAATTATGTCACATCATTTAGGGCAGGATCTATGCCCTCCCCCCCTATCTGCGATGAGCATGGTATCCCTTCATAGGGAATGGGCTACAAAAGCCCGTTCATGTACTAGGGATAAATACTGTTTTTACAGGCTCCCCAACTGACACCCACATTTGGGTCCTAGTTTGGTCTTATGCAAGTTCCCCAGGTATCAGACTGGGGTCCATGAGCTTCCACTTGCTCTGGTCAGCTGTTTCTGTGAGTTTCACCAGCATGGTCTTGACCCTTCGCTCATCACTCCTCCCTCTCTACAACTGGATTCCAGGAGTTTGGCTCAGTGCCTAGCTGTGAATCTCTGATTCTGCTTCCATGAACTACTGGATGAAGGCTCTAGGATGGCTTTTAAGGTAGTTATCAATCTCATTATAGTGGAAGAGCATTTAATGTAGCCTGTCCACTATTGCTTGGATTCTTAGATGGGGTCATCCTTGAGGATTCCTGGAAATTTTGCTAGTGCCAGGTTTCTGGTTGTGCCCATAATGGCTCACTCTATCAGGGTATCTCTTTTCTTGCTCTCCTTTTCTGTTTTTAACCCAACTAGACTTTTCTGATCCCTCATGTTCTCCTACCCTCTCCTTTTCTGCCTTGATCTTTCTCCTACCGCTCTCTCCCCCACGCTCCAAATTTACTCAGGAGATCTTGTCCCTTTCCCCCTTCTGGGGGGGTGGTCCATATATGTCTTTCTTATGGTCATCCTTGTTTCCTAGCTTCTCTGGGGTTGTGGATTGTAGGCTGTTAATCTTTTGCTCTATGTCTAATATACACTTATGAATGAGTACATACCATGTTTGCCTTTTTGTGTCTGGGTTACCTCACTCAGGATGGTTTCTTTTAGTGGAGCTACCAAACATTGGAAACACCTTGTGAAGTCAGATGGTGGCATTGCTCTTCCTGTCTCCAGGGATCTTTCAGGTGATGGGTGAGAAATTGGAAATATATCCCTCCAGTCAACACATGGAGGAAAATCAGCCCTTTGGAATCAGACCTCCCGCCTCTATAATGATGTCATAATTTACTTCTACTGTTTAAATCTCAGCTTCTGGTCCTTTGTGATGTTAACCCTGGAATACAGATGGAAGATGTAGCATGTCTCTCTGTTAAGCCCATGTGTAGTTAATAGGCTTTATTTCTAAGGACAAATCTGTCCCCTTTGAAAAATTGTTCTATTGATCAACTGAAATGGTGCCAGAATTATAGCCTTTCCATTGCATATAATTGCATGCCATTTTTCTCTTCTAACCACAGGGACAATATTGAGCTCCACAGAGATTCCTTTTTAAGTTACATTTTCCAACTTTAGTGTTTCTTTGTTGGCAATAATTATAAAGAATTTAAAGAAGGATATTTATTTACCTGGATAAAACAAATGGTGTCAGGTATGGATTAATCAATATACCTCCACTCCAACTGATCTGATTATGACAAAGCATCCTTGAAGCACTCCCAGCCAACATGCTCTGCTCCTTGTCTGAGAGGAAGCCCAGTGAAAATATCAGATCTGATGGCATCCTAGCTGGGTGGTGCCTGTACTTCCTGTGCATCCTTTGACTTCCATTCATTTTCTTTTCTCATGATGGCTCTATACACTCTATTGCCACCAGATAGCTTCAAGGATCTGTGACATATGGAAGTTATCTGATAAAATAAAATATAAAAAGGCAGTAAAGATATTTTTAAAATTTTGCAATATGAAAATCTTATAGATAGGTATCTAGTAAAAGTAAATGGTAAATTTTGGAATTGCAACTCCTAATTGTAAAAGTTACCTGTATGTGAAAATATATGTAATTTGCATCCTTGATTGACAAAGAAAGTAGGCAAATGGTCTCAGTGTTCCTCTTTGTTAGAGTAGGAATACTGTAGATATATATGCCCACCCTGTTAGTCCCCCGGAAAACTCAGGCCTCTGGGGTCTCAGCCAATGACCGTGGTCACCCCAATTACCAGGCGGATTCGACAGCTTGCTGCAAAATGCATGAGGCTTTATTGTTGTTTAACGAGCTAACCCATGTTAGCTCGGGTCTTTCACCCAGGTGCCATGGCTGATGACTAGGAAAGACAGCTAGAAGGGGCTGCATAGAGATCTTGTAGGACAGCGTAAGGGGAGTGTCTAGAGGTACACACAGGCTCAGGATTGGTGTGCCTCCAGCTTGGAGAGCTTGCCCTGGGTTGATTGGCCAACTGGTTGTTATGGCCCATAGGCCCTCCCAGGGTGGTTGCTATGCTCTGCTCATCATTGCTGTGCGCTTGTCCATAAAGCACACCCAGAGCTGTAAAGCATACCACCAGCAGCTAACTTCTGATTGGTTCCTTGCCACGAGGCAGGTGTCTGACCTCTTAGTGACTAAGACAAGGTCAGACAAACACGTTTGGCTGTTATGGCTGCCGAAATCGGGAGCTGGTCCCTTCACACCCTACCCCTTGTATCCTTACCAGTCTCTTTGGCTCACTAATCCTAATTTAGTGAGAAGACTGTCAACACAGCTCAGGCAACCCAAATGTTTCTTTATCTATGGAGTATCTTCAGTATGTCATGGTCAGAAATGAAACTGAAATAACAATGTGAATGAAATATAATGTGTGTATACTTTGGTGTTGTGGTGAGGAGTAATAGATGTTGAAATGCTTTAAATTCTTAAGACAATCTTACAGGTTATCTGAAATTTTATATTCAACTGCAATTTGCTGTTTAAAATGCATAGGGAGTGCTAAGGGTGTGGCTAAGGAACAGAGAGCTTGTTTAGCAAGCAGGAGGGATTAACTTTGGCCCCCATGGTTTAAGAAATTCATTGTTGAAATAATACATGGCCCAGAGAAACAGGCAATCTGCAGTTCACAGAGTAGGTTAACTTCACAAAGCACAGAATGTGGGAACAGAGACCAAACCCTGAGATGGTACTTTATTATATTAACACAGGAAGGGACTTAATCTAAGCCTGAGTTTTCTCAGCAGGAGCATGTACATGTGTAGGTGTGCGTTTGTTTGTTTGTGTGTGTGTGTGTTTGTGTGTGTGTGTGTGTGTGTGTGTGTGTGTGTGTTAGAAACCTATAAGCTTCAAGTCCTTCTGAAGTCTAATACTACTTAAGGATTTCTTTGAATATTCATGGAACTATATGTCTTCATACATATATTTCAATTAAAAAGATGAAAATACCTGGATACCAAAATGATCCATTTAAGAGATCCAGGTATCAATTTTCCAACGAATTTTGCCTCAAACACTAACTACAGATTGAAAACTGAAACTTGATATTCTAATAGAGTATGAAGGAAAATTTCTAGTCAGGTCTGGCTACAGATGGCTATACTCCCTTACAGCATTTCTGGAGGCAGAAGTGGGAGAGGCAGTTCCATCTAGGGGTCTGAGGCTAGCTTTGGCAGCATAGAGAGACTGTCTCAAAAAGACAAAGCCAATAAACAAAGTTCTTAATTTTTTTTAAAATATATTTTAAGTTTAGAAGCATTCTTATTTAAATATCACCCCCCATTCCTTCTCTCTCCCATTCTTCCATGGTCCCCACCAACTCCCCAACCCACCCACTACCCACTCCCCAGGGATAGTGAGGCTTTCCATGGAGGATCATCCAAGTCCCTCACATCATTTGGGGAAGAACTCAGGCCATCCTTCCCATATCTGGGCTGCAATAGCATCCCTCCATAGGGAATGGGCTCCCAAAGTCCATTTGTGCGCTAGAGATAAACACTGGCTCCACTGTTAGAGGTCCAATAGAGTGACCTGACCTCCTAGTTGGCACCCACATTCATAGGGCTTGGTTCCATCCACTGCTGGTTCTCCATCTTTATGACTATGCCCTTCCCCTATAGTGGGATTGATGACTACCTTGGTTGCCATTCCTAGAACCTTCATCCAGTAGCTGATCGAAGCAGAAACAGGCACTCACAGCACAGAGACCCTAGCCATAAACAAAATATTTAACTAATAAAATTTAAACTTAGTTTAGTTATGAAAAAGAAAATAAAAATAGGAAACAAACACATAGTTGATCACAGACTTGTGATCTCCCAAAGAAAAATGCAAATAATTAATTGTAACTTAAGCAATTGAAAGATAAATTTGCTAGATTCTCGATATTTTAAAGCAGCCAGAGAAAATATTTTGATAAAATTATACATTTGAGGGACATAGAAAGGAAAGTAAAATTATTAAATAGAACTAAATATAAATTATAACTAGCTATAAATAAAACTTTGTGAAGGTGGCTTATATAATAAATAATTATCACCTTTAATTCATACACGGAATATTATTTTATCTTTTTATTTATTCTTCTTTCATATGACACATCTTCCTTCCATACCTCCCATTCAGCCCCTCCCGTCCTTTCTCCCCTAGATAGATCCTGTGTTCTTCTGTTTCCCTTCAGAAAAGAGCAGGCTTTCCATGGATATCAACCAATCATGTCATAATAACATGAAATAAGTCTAGGTGATAACCCTTATATCAAGGCTGCATATTGTTTTTAAACATAAGAAATCATAAAAATGATTTTGTTAGAGCATCACCATCATAAACATCTTAGAGTCCACTGAACCCTATGCTACAGCATATCTTCTATTGTTGAAATGTATTGGAAACACACATTAAAAACCCAGGCTAAGCAAGGTATCTCTCCATAGGGCATGGGCTCTAAAAAGCCAGTTCAAGCACTAGGGATTAATTCTGGTTCCCTTGCTAGTGACCCCACAAATTGCCTATGTCACCCAACTGTCACCCACATTCAGAGGGTCTAATTGGGGTCTCATGTACGACTTAGGTCCTGCCTCCAGTGATGAGCAGATTTTGTTGACTCCCCATGGGAGGTCTCACCCTCTCTGAGGAGTGGATGAGGAGTGGGGTGGGGAGAAAGAGGGGGAGCAGGAGAATGGGAGAGAGAGGAAACTGGCATTGATATGCAAAGTAGGATTGTTTTTTAAAAATAAAAAAGGAAAAAAATAAGAAAAGAAAAAAATATTACCTTCCAAAACAAACAAAGAATAAAACAGGCTAGTTCTTGTATTTGCAGCCTTATAAAATGGTGAAAAAATATGATGAAACTATATTGTTTCTCCCTGTGAAAGTTTTGAATATCAGAGTGGACCCAGTTATAGGACCTCACTTTAGTTGCTGTTGCAGTTCTTGTTTTGTCTGTAAGTGTGGGAACAATTACTATTTCAAAAGTTGTACTTTAGGGTTTTACTGCCCCATAACAAGAGCATTCTTCTTTTGATTATCTAAGACGGGGTGTGGAGGAATATTATGCATCTTCCCCAAATCACATAATCAGAGCCACAGGACTGTTCTTTTTTTTTAGTTTTTCCCCTTTGGTATAAGAAAATAGCTGTTTTGCTGTTTGGTACATTATGGATCAAGTAGACATTTGATCTCACACTAAGGGAATTCCAGCTAATCTTTGACATCAACATATAATAGAAATTTTAGAGCAGTGAATTCAGACACATTTCTACTGCTAAAGGTGTCACTTAGGAAATATGGAGGACACTCAGTGTTTCAATTCTGTGTCCTTAACCCTCTTCATGAGATAGCCTTGGGACGAATTCAGTTACCTGTAACTTCTACTGCTTTTCTCTGTAAAATGTCTCATTTCGATCAATAATCATCACAGTTTCCCTGAGCATAAAACTTGAATTTTTTGAAACTCAGAGACAGTTATGCAATCATTTTAACTCAACTATAGATGCTTGTTTGTAGATGTCTATGTGTGCATTATATATAAAAGAAGTGGCTTGTGTGCTCTCACCGGGTTCTCTTGCCTGTTGTTGGCCTTCCTATTCTTTCTAATTGTATCTCCTCTCTGTGGAAACTTCCTGTGTTAAAAAGAGTATAGCTACAGTCATGCCAGGAGCTCTTGCTTTGACCAAGGATCAAATATTTGACTCAGCTTCTCTTGATATGTTTTTTTTTTTTTTTTTGGCAAATGCATTAGTTAGTCTCAACACATCTTCAAAGAATAGAGAAC
Organism: Cricetulus griseus; assembly: GCF_003668045.3. Lineage (NCBI taxonomy): Eukaryota > Metazoa > Chordata > Mammalia > Rodentia > Cricetidae > Cricetulus > Cricetulus griseus. The sequence continues at coordinate 136,999,650 of NC_048595.1, read as the reverse complement.
TTAAAATAATCCCAGTTCACTCTGCCAAGTTACCAAGGTAAATTTATTTTCTCCTATCTTTTTTGTGTAAGAATTTCATGATGCTACTTAATCACAGATTAAAGAAATATAATTAAGGTTTTGTAATCAAACCCACTATAGCATGGTATGCCATGGGAAGTATCTCTCAGATTCATTTTTTTTCCTACCTAATCTCAGCATATTGTATTTTACTATGTCTTGGGTCCAACCCCCAGTCTAGTACCTGGTAGAAGACAAATCACAAACATTAGTAGGAAGAATAAGAGAGCTGCTCTTTGCATGTCAACTACTGTTACATAACAATTTAGTTTGATACCAATTTTCTTAGGGTAACAATAGAGACCGATTACTAACCAACTGTCACAGCTGAGAAATGATGGTTTGAAATATTGTATGGATATACAGTATAGATTTCTAAAGATCTCCAAAGGGCTATATATGTATGTCCTTTTCACGGATGGTGGATTCTCATAGAGTTAGTGATCATTAACAGATAAAGTCTTATTCATTGGTGTCTTGTAATCTATCCACCATTTGATGGTTACCTGGGGGCTAAACACTCTACTTTGAGTGGATAGCACACCAGATCATCTTGGAGTCTGAATTATGAATATTTATAACTATTTATGTGCCTTAAATATGTTATATATTTCTTGTTATGTTCAAACATTTTATATTAAATATAAACCAGTTGTAGCTCAGAAAAAAACTGGCCAATTATTAACTGCCTGAGGTGTAGAGGGCATATTTTTCAACACACTTAGGGAACTCACAGTGAACTGAGTTAGGATGTTAACAAATATGTATTGATTTAGTGTTTCTTAACATTTTCTAAACAAGTAATGGGAAACTGTATGCATATCCTGATGAGGCACAGAATACAAAGAACCTTTGCAATCTCAGGTTTACCTCCTTGCCTTAGCTTTCAGAGGAATAAAACAACATCAGTTAACACCAGTAAATGGCTCTGGCTTAAGTGGGAGAAGTCAATCATAGAGAATCCACAAAGCATAAAGTAGCCCATAAAATAACAGTGCCAGTCTGATTTCTTGGGAGGAACAAGCATTGGGAATGAAAGATGTTTTCTGAAAGCGCCCACAACCTCTTCTAGCAAAACAAAAGCTAAAAACCAAATTATAGTGTCTGTTTACACTAGAATGTCTATCACCTTTAAAAAAGATTCAGAGCAATTTTCAATGAAGAATCAGGTCATTACATTGCAGGATAAGAACTGTCACTAAATTGATGTCAAACATATCAACAAATAAAGTAGGAGAAAGGCCATACTCTGAACATTTAGGAAAAATCACACAATTAAAAATTGCATTGAAGCAATCTTTGCCTTTGTTTATTCAAAATTTTGTTTTTGTTTAGACTTGTTTTTCTGATTTTTAAAAAATTTGTTGAAAGTACATAACATTTTCACTTCTGTCTCGGTATAAAACTGCTTTACAGACCCTCTAAGAAATTATCTAATTCCCACTAGACAAATGTGTTCCAGACATCCAAATGACAGCTGTTTTAATGTCTCTAGCTTGCAAGTCTAGAGGATATGAAACATTTAAATGTCATTGCTAACAATATGCTAGATTTTTTCTTAATCTATGCTTGTATCCTCATGGAAAATGGAGCACAAAAATAAACATCTTTTTCCCAAGGCCATCCACTGGGAGTTGGCACCCTTGGGCTGCATCTTGCTCTGATGTCTGACAGTTTTCCTGCATGGAGTTCTTTATTTAGTGCCTTTAAGTTACAAGGTGCTCAAGTCCTCCTAACTTCTTTCAATCTTTTGTTTTCTTTCTAATGATAGTACACATATATTTTATCTTTCAGTCTAAGTGATTCATTGTTCAATTAACATGCCTTGGCTTCTATAAATTATTTCTCAATTAAGTTTAGTGTAGGGTAATTGGTTTAACCCTTGGCAGCTTTTCCCATCTCCAACACCATGAAAGCTCTCTGCCCCAAAAGCTTTCCTGCTCTTGATATCATATGTAATCCACATACACTATTTATCCTAATACAAGAGGTCTTTTGAGATCAGAAGCAAAGCAGTTTCAGTTCTTCTGAAACATTATTATAAAAGTCATGATTTATGGGGCTCCCTCTCTGAACTTCAGGATCCATGTGACTTTACTACAATCATCATCTTCATCATGGGTTAAGGCTATACCTATGGATCTAATGCATGTGCAGAATTGCAGAATACAAACATTACTTATTAGGAAATGATCAATTCTGGACTGAAGGAAGGAAGAAATCCTGGTAGGCATCACCTGGTGTGTCCGAAGTATGTGTACACACATTCTCAATAGAACCTGGATAACAAAAATTACAGTCAAATCAGCACTAATGGTGCTTTCATTGGCTATGGATTTGAAGAGACAGTAGCTATTCCAATACTATATAAACTGGAATTTAGACAACACCATATTATTTGCTTATTTCACTATGTGGAATAAATGGTTTAGATCTCCAGATGCACATTTCCTTCTGTCACTCAAATGTGAAAGAACTGAGACACCATGAATGTTAATTAGAAAACTTATTTGTATAAATATCTCATTTTATGTCAGCAGGTTATCAAGTTTTGCTGTTAAGTGTGTGCATGAGAAGAGTAGAATATGATGGAATGTGTAATGACTTTTTAAAATTAAATTAAACAATACAGAACATTCCTAACATGGGACTTTGTACCACTGAGCACTCAATAAAAATTAACTAAATGAGCAAATTATATACTACAAAATGCAAATGAGGTTCTCATTATGGAAAATGCATATTCTTGTTCACACATAATTGAGGATAGAATATCAAATGTTTTATTAAAAATAGCATTAAATAAACTGCATATAAGTGATTTATATTTAAAATCTAAGATGCTTGAGGCTATTCTGTTTTCAGATGTTTAAGTTGTGTGAAGTCAGAAAATAGAAATCTAGGGAGTATGATATTTAATAATGCATGAGTGATATAATTTTATTGTGTATCTCATTACTACAAGGCTACAAGAAATAGAAATGCTGAAAAGGGAAAGCTTTCCTTTTTTGTCCACTGTTTTTCAGCATCATCACATATACAGTGTCTTTTTTCAGACAAGCTGATGGAAAACCACATGAAGTTATAATGCAGTACAGACAGTTGCTATTCTGTGGATCAAAGGAAAGTCATGAATCTCATTCTGATTCAAACTTCAATCTCTTCTTTCTCTTTATTTCCATTCTTTTTAATCTCCTGCAACAAACAATTTCAAATCTCTTCCACCTAATAAAATGTAAATTACCTCTTGGGTTTAAAGTTATTAGAGCAGTTTTATTAGCACTTGCTCTATAAAGCATCCTGGTAAGGTACCAGGCTCTATAAATAATCATTTCTTCCTTATCTCATGGCTTCCATCTATAATTAATGGTCTACATCACTTTATCTTACAGACAACAACTTCTTCATGAACAAATATGTGATCTAATGTAGCTGCAGCTGCATATTTGAAGAAGCAATATATCAACTCTGCTGCATGTTAAAGGCTGAAATTTCATTCCTAACACATGGATTGTAACCATGGCATTTACAGCTAGGAGATAGACCCAGAGCATCAGAAAAAGGATCATTTCCTGGATCTGCTTTACAGCCAAGGACTCTGCAGAGGATACATTGTTGGAGTATAAGAAAGAACCACATGCAATTGGAATATTTATACTGGTTTTTAAAATAAGATTCTTCTAGAATTTATTTAAAGGTCTTATCACAAAATAGTTGTGGGCATATGAGTCTGTACTACAAATGAGCAGTAAATTTTTACAGCTTATCTCCAAAGAAAAATACATTAGCTGTATTTAGATGAAGCACAGTGAGGAGTAATTTAGTTTCTTAATCACAGAACGCGTCCACGCGTGCACACGCGCGCGCGCGCGCGCGCACACACACACACACACACACACACACACACACACACACACACACACACACACTCATATACCAACATATGAACATAGCATTTTGAAGAAATGTTAAGCTTTTCAACATTTCAAAGACCTATGAGAAAGAATTCCAGTTTGACAACTGGACTCTGTGGTGTATGCTTTATACATCTAGTTTTTGCCATTTATCATTTACTTTTCCTTCTTAGTAGCTTTCCAGTGTACTCCTGTGGACACCGTCTCACCATTTCATAGAGGCTTGTTTGATGGGAGAGTTATTTGAGGTCCTTTGCTTGTAGCCAGAATAGCCTGGAGTCCTCTTTCAAACACCTACAGCTGACTATTTGCTAGTAAGCAGCATATTTTCCCTCAAATTAAACAGAAATTTACAGAATTATGTAGGGAGACACTGTAACCATGCCTCCTAAGAGGTGGCTACAGGTGTGCCCAACCACACGCTGAGGTGGGTGGTCAAGGCGCTGTCAGGGTGATGTGGAAAGGCTTTAAAGAGAGAGTCGAGGCACATGGCTCTCTCTCTCTTGCCTCCCTTGCCTTGCTGCCTTTGGCATGCTCTGGCTTGCTGTTGGCTGGCATTTATCTATTCAAGCCCTTCTACAAACACCTCCCTACTCTCCTTCAGATTCATGACTTCTTTTTTTTTTAAAAAAATTATTATTTCATTCATGTATGTTATGTATACACAAATATATTCCTAAATATAACCTATTCGTCTATACAATGCTACTTGTATGCATGCTTGAAGGGCTGACTGTTTGGCACTGGAAAACCAATCGGTGTGCTATTCTCTGGAGAAGATCAACTCTCCTGCTCCTAGGTAGTAAAAAATATCATCATTTTTTAAAATTCTACTGGTCTCTTTATTTTTTATTGTAAAGTAAAAGGGAAGGTGGTGAATGTCCCTATAGATCCCAGGTCTCAGACATGGCCATGTCAGCATTATATCTGCATGCAGGCCATCATGATGGGAGACACTGAGCTCTTCTAGCCACTATGTGCCTCTCTAGGGCCTAAAGCCAGGATTGTGGGATACATCTTAGTGGGCTTTATGCTAGTGTTTCATTATCTGACAGACTTGGTGCTTCATATTTATTGAAATCTTTATAAAGCTTAGGATGTTTGAAAAGGAGAGTTCAAATTATTTAAGAACAATTGTCACATTCAGCAGTCAAGAAATATTTGTTTTTATTAGAAGTTCAACATTCTGAGCCACTCTTATTTCAGACTATGGACAGGGCTCTTATGGCTTCAACTTGGATTAGTCACTTAACCTGCTTCTTATTTCTTTTGCCTGCAATAAAATCTGGGCTAATTATTTATATGTACTTGTCCTGTGAGTTAAAACACTTTCTGTTTTTCAGTTAAAATGAAATATGTAGTGCAATTAAACAATAATACAATGATGATTAATCATTTTTCACAATTTGATTTTGCAATGTGTATGATTAATCATTGTAATTTAAAAGGTTTATATGCAAGCAGAATAATTATACATAATGGAACAAGAGGTACAGGTTAAAAGGCAAATGTTAAAATTACTCATATCCATCCCAGAAAAATTATCTAATGATGTAATTGAACACACCCCAAAATGTAATTTCTTTCAAAGATGTATGTATAGAAGGAAAGCATTGCCCTTCCCTTGTGGCAGGCAAAGAGAACTTTCTCTTTTTTCTCTAGATTTCTCTCCAGCTGAACTAGTATTTTTAAGTGTTCTGCATTTCTTATTCAAGTCTCCTCAAAAGGGAACAGGAAGTGATCTGAGATTTTGGAAGGACACATGGTCAGCTCTCTTGGTAAAATCTTCAATTATAGTCCACCTTTGAACATATCATTTAAATACAAACTGTCTCCTTTATACAAATACCCAATCTTTAATTGCATCATTTATAGGTGAGTTTATTCCCCCAGTGTCAAAGGAAGGTTAGACTGTTTCTGAGAGTTTTGTTTTAATCCAAATAAATGGCCAAAAGGATCAAAAGGAAAGTCATGAATCTCATTCTGATTCAAATTTCAATCTCTTCTGTTTTTTTCTACTTTTTGTCGTTCTTTCTGCTTGATACTGATAGAGAAAAACACTACTTTCTTCTGCCATAGAAACATAGGAGAAAGGATATGTGTTCATTCATTTACAATCATTTATTTAACAAATGTGCATATTGTAAAATGGTCAGTGAATGAATTCTGAAATTAGAAAAATCTTCAAAAGGCTACCTAACCTGGTTGGGTAAGAAATTCTTAATTTCCAATATTATATTGTATATGGTGACCATGTTTTTGGTGGAATATGCTGAAACACATTCCTTTTATAATATACTGAACCTAATTCACTAAATTAAGTGCATTTAGAATATTGCTTTAGCCTATTCCTGGAAACTGACATTAATAAACACAGGAAAAAGACATTCTGGGTTCTGGACAAATGATTCAGAGTTGAACATTGAAGAATAACTTTATAATAACCAAGGCTTTATAATAAATGGGTCAAAAGGATTGTATTATAGCAGAAGTAGCAAAATGGAGGTACCATGTCCTTGCTGTAACATTCCTGAATCCATGGTACTTTAACTATGAATAGTGGGTCATGAAAATGACTGAACAAAAACAAAAGTTTAAAAACTGTAATGCAGTTTTTTGCAATATCTTTAGAGATTTACTGTTCATTTTTTTGTGGTTGCAAATAGCTCCAGACATACTTATAAGACTCAAGGATTCCCCTGGAGACTAATGAAACAATCTGAGTTGACAGGGCTATAGATACCCTGTGCTTTCATTTTGTATGATGAAGCATAATTCTTCTTAAGGGACCCTGGATACGTGGACCTTCCCTTCTTCTGGCTCTTCTCCCGGATCCCTCCTCCTAGCTCTGGCCTTGCTTAGCCTGCGCTTGGCTGCTGAATCCGAATAAAGACTTTTGCCCTATTAACTGCTGGTTGCTCATTCCACATCTCCAAGGCAATCCAGGCTTCTCCTTTGCAGCTGCACACAATGGCCTGTCTACCAGACCTCCATTCAGGGACACCCTTACCACATGCCTGGCCTCAGCAGCTTTTATTAGGGGTAAATTCCATAGCCCCTTTCTTCTATCTTTAACTCCAGAACCATGTGACCAAAGCTGCTGAATTCTTCTGCTTACTGGGGCTGGAACATGTTCAATTACATTTTCACGAGCTTTCTGTCCTTTACTGAATAGGAATTCCTTTTTACAAATTGGAAATTTAGCTGGGTGAGATCTTGCCCTGAGGTCACCACTCCATTTGTTCCATTTCTTAATCCATTCATCTCCTTGAACACAGGATTTAGTTCCATTCCACTTCCTGGTGCTCTTTTTCTCCATGAAATTTACATGATGTAATTTACCCTGCTCAGCTTGTTCCTTTTCATTATAAATCTTCATTAAAGTTACTACTAATAGCCATACAACAAAGTCTATATTAGGCTGTTTTGAGACTTCCTCTGCCAATGGAATTAATACAAAATTCTTTACTATAGTCTCATGGAGGCTCTTCAGACAATGGCAAAAGACAGCCACTTTCTTCACCAAAGTATCACAAAAACAATCTCTAAGCAAAAAAAAAAAAAAAAAAAAAAAAAAATTTCCTTTGAAACCTCTTGAGTGAGCACCCCACAGTTCACACTCAACACTACTGTCTTCCATATTCATACTAATATGACCAATTAAGCAGTAATTAAAGCATTCTACTGCTTTCATAACATAATTGTCAAAGTCAAGATTTCTGCAAACAAAAATACTCAGGCCTATCACAGTAATACCCCATCCCCTTGTACCATCTTCTGTCTTAAGGTTTTTCTTTCTGTGGAGAAACACCATGGCCATGGTAACTCTTACAAAGGAAAATATTTAATTGAGATAAGTGGCTTAGAGTTTCAGATGTTGAGTCATTATCATGGTGGCTTGCAGGCTAGAGAGGTAGCTGAAAGTCCTATATCTTGCAGGTAACAGGAAGTCAAATGAGCATAGGAAACCTCAAAGTCTACCTCCACAGTGACACATTTTCTCTATCCAGGCCATACCTACCTCTACAAAGGCACACCTACTAATAATGCCATTCCCCATGAAACTATGGGAGCCAATTGCATTCAAACTACCCCAGAGGGTAATGGTAATATACTTTGAAAAAAATATAGGTATATTTGGGTGAAAGCAAAACTGTAAAATGCATAACAACTTTTTGGAGAAAGTGTTTGTGAAGTTAATTTTGATTGTCAACTGGACTGGGTCTAGAATCAATTAAATGGTAAGCTGCTGATTACAGACAACCCTTTAAGGGTTTTCTTTATCAGATTAACATCCCCAATGTGGATGGTAAATTCTAGTGGCAGTATAAATAAAGGACATGCCTATAGAAAGGCTCTGCTTTTGCCTGCTTATGTTTATTTTCACTGGCAAGTCCACCTACCTTGTTTCTGATGCTGCTATAGTCCTTCAAACAGAACCAGGCTCCTTGTGTTTCCAAAGCGGACTAAAGGCTAGTGGCTCTTCTGTAATCTCTTTGGTATTTAGCACCAGAAAAAGACTGCAGAGGAGCAAGCCTTATGGATTGGGCAACTATCAGGTTCTCAGTCTCTCTGCTGTGAAACTGCCATGGTTGCTTCGTGGTGTAAGTCAGTCACAAAATGTCCCCTTTAAACAGATTTCTTCTTTACTTCCTTCCCCTCTCTCCCTCCCTTGCTCCATCCCCCTTATTCTCTCTCTCTCTCTCTCTCTCTCTCTCTCTCTCTCTCTCTCTCTCTCTCTTTCTTTCTTTCATGTCTGCTTGTATGTATATGCACTATGTGCATGCCTGGTGCCTGACAAGGCCTGAAGAAGGTATTAGATGCCCTGAAATAGGAGTTACAGCTAGTTGTGAACTGCCATATAGGTGCTAGGGACCAAACTCAGATTCTAGGAAGAGCACTAAGTACTCTGGCCCATGGTGGCATCTCGCCAGTCCCATGTGTTGTTTTTTCTAGTATATTTTCAGTCTATAGGTTTTCTTCTGTAGAAAACCTTGGCTAGTGTAGTGGTCATTTTCCTCTGCTTGTGCACAAATTGACTGGAATGTTGGGCTGATTCAAACTAGAGATGTGATACTTCATTTTATACAACTAGTGTACGAGATAATGATGGCGATGAAGTAGAGGAATAAATGCAACAAATATATTTAGTGCTGTGAGAAATACTGCTACAATCTTTTCCATCATTTTACTCTAGCTACTTATTGGCTCAGTTATGTTAGTTTATGGAGCCCTTTTATTTAAAGAATCAGTTTTATAGTACATGATTTGGAAGGTACAACCCTGCTTGTGTCTCTTAGGTTGGTATATTAAGATTAAAATGTAGTTTTGTTATTTTTATTCCTGATATTATAGTATAATTACATCATTGCCCTTCCTTTTCCTTGCAACAAACTGTGCCATTTGCCACTTCTTATTCTTTTTCAAATTCATGGCTTCCTTTTCATTAATTGTTGTTAAATGCACATATGTATATATAATACATATTCATGAATATAACACGCTCTGTGAAATGCATAGGACTTTCATTTTTTAAGACAGTTATTGTATCTCTGAAGATAATGTACAACAATGTCTAGTGAAGCACGGGTAGGGGTACTGTCTTAAAACCAGAGAATGCTCAGAACACTACTCAGTGAATGTGGGAGCTACCTCTCAGAGGATTTCTGTGTAGTAGCTGAGCAAGCCAGTCAGCACTTCCTGGAACCCATGAGCTTGGTTTAATCATGAATGCTTCAGGCCAGCTTATAGTGCTATACTTCAAAGCCTTAGAACCTTGGGCGACTAGAGTGAATTATGTGATGTGTTTGAATGAGTGAATGCCCTTTTTTGTTGGGGTCTCAGAACAACTGTCACTGATGCCCTATGTGCAAATGAACAAACTCTATAAGATTATAATGAAAGTTTCATTCTCCAAGAAAGGATGCATAAAAGCTGGAGCCAGGAAAGGACAAGAAAACATTTGTCTGGTCTCACTGATGCTGTATCAGTTATAGTACATAATAAAAATGAAGATTATTGCAAGCCAGAGAGAACATCATGGTTAGTCATCACAGATGAAATGCTGTGACAGATTTTCTTTCTCAAAATCCTCCTTGTTTTAATAAGCCTATGAACAGAACACACAGCTTTGTCTTCAGAACTAACAAAACTTTTGCAAAATCTCATATTTTCATATTTTCAAGTTGCTTGAAAATAATTTGAAGTGAAGACTATCTTGAATAGAAATGAATACCATATGGAAATAATAAAGAAATAGAGCATATGAAACAAACTTAAATTTGAGATGTAAGTACTATGATTTAAACAAGGAATTTTAATTTTATACTAGATCTGGTAGTTTAAATAAGTAGGAAATGTGATTATTTAATATATATCAGAAAGCATAATTGCTTCTCAAATATGATAATTTTCTGATTACATATCATAAGTCACTCAGAAGCTATAGTTAATTTTGTGGTGGTGTCAAAAGAATAGCAAAAAATTATAGTAAAGGTTTAATGTGGTTGTAGAAAATCTTTTCAAAATTTTCTGGTCATTCTGGACATTATTCTTCATTTTTCTTTCCTACATTTCATGTATTTCCATTAAGCACACTAATGGCTAGCAGGCTTTCCATTTTATTGTTTTCATGAGTGTGGTGGGTGATCAGAACAATAAAACAGTCTATATCTTGTCTTGGGTTTATTTACTTTTCTCTGGATACAACTCAAGAGTGACCACGGAATCCAGGAAAAGAAAAGGGCCATCTTGCCACTCTTCAGGTGTCCATGGTAGTATACCTGTGCATTTATACAGTAGATACTATGTTTGCATTAAATATAATTTTTTGATGAAGACCTTCCTGTTTCTCATGATATAATAAGCTCCAAAATGTTACTGATTACTGTTAGCTTTACAAATTAATAGGATATCTCAGCATTCAACACATGGAGCCCTTCATCTAGTTGACCTACACACATTCTACTCAAATTGAGCTCTTGTGTCTTTTTGGGTAGTTAATATTTGAGAACTTTATACTTGTATGTTTAGAGTAAGGGTCAATTTCATTTCAGATTATCATCTTTCACTACTCCCTTTCACTGAAATGGCCGTTCTTTTTTTGGACCTTCTTTTTTGATCAATTGAGTTTAGTTGTGCTTGCTTGCGCCAACACTGCCTGACTAGTATCTGCTTTTTAAAACTCGGGTTTCCAATCTGGTCAAAACTTTGGTCTAATAATAGTATGGAACTTTGAAAAACTTTTTCAGTATTTATTTTACTATTTTTAAATATATTTGGACTTGTTTGTATATGTGTGGATATGAGTCCTGGAACTAGAGGAGTGCAGGAGAGTTGGATGCTGGGAATCAAATGACAATCCTCTGTAAGAGAAGCCCATACTCTTAACTACCAAGGCATCCTCCAGACCCCTAACCAAGAATTTTTTATATTCACTTATTTCTTTGTAAGTGTGACCATGTGTGCTTGCTTATGCACATGACGATACAGATTTGTGTGTACTTAACATACAGCGGTCAGAGGTTAATTTCATGTATTGTTCCTCAAATGCTATGTATATTGTTTTCTTTTCTTTTTTTGGTTTGTTTTTGTTAAGTTTACAGGAACATGTCACCATGCATGGATTTTTACATAGATGCTGAGGATGGAACTCAGCTGCTGTGTTTCTGTGGCAATCTTTTTTTCCCTCCAGTCCTCATCTTTGGCTAATTTACTTTCCCTTTTCCTTTAAACATCTCCATTTCTCTCTAGTAACTTTGAAGATATAAAGTAAATGAAAATTATTTTAGTATAACATGGATATTAAACTGCAGAAATATTTCTTTTTTTCTTTCTTTTTTTCTTTCTTTTTTTCTTTTTTTTCCAACTGTTTTATTTGAATTAGAAACAGGATTGTTTTACATGACAATCCCATTGCCCTTCTCCCACCCATCCTCCCCTACCTGCCTCCCCCAACTAAAACCTTATCTGTCACATATCTTTTCTGCTCCCCCTAGATGGTGTGGCCTTCCTTAGGGTGTCATCAGAGTCTATCATATCCTTTGGGATAGGGCCTAGGCCCACCCCACTTTGTCTTGGCTCAGGGAGTATTCCTCTATATGGAATGGGCTCCCAAAGTCCACACCTATGCTAGGGATAAATACTGGGCTTCTACAGGAGGTCCCATAGATTTCTGAGGTTTCCTCACAAAAACCCATGTTCCTTGGATCTGGATCAGTCCCATGCTGGTATTCCAGCTAGCAGACTGGGGAGCAAGAGTTTCCAGATGTACAGGTAATCTGTTTCTGTGTGTTTTACCAGCGTGGTCTGGACCTCTGTGCTCTTCACTGGTCCTTCTCTGGATCTGGGTTCCAGTTCAGATTGGTGATTAGTTATGGGTGTCTGCTTCTACTTCCACCAGCTGCTGGATGAAGGCATATAAGTCTTAGTTGCTGTGATGGTGGAATCCTGCTCTGGGGTCTCTTGGCTTCTGTTCCTCATTATGTCTGTTGAATGAATTTAGATGCCACTCAGACTTTAGTGTAGAAGACAAAGTTTACTAAACAGTGTCAGGAAGCACTGTCAAGGGTGAGCTTGGCAACAGCAGAGATAATTATAGAGAAAACATTATCAAAGAGATAGTATGGAAAATAGCTGTTGAAACCATTGTACTGACCTAAATATCTAAATAGACTTTGAATAGTTTCCTAAGTCTCTGAAATAGGTTTAAATAAGTGGCATTTTCCTATTCAATTGACTGAGAATCCTACTTGGATTAACTCAAGGAATTAGTCAATAATATGTCTTTATTCTTTATCAGTGGTCTCCAAATGTCTTATTATTTTGGAGACCGTTTATAAGCCAATATTTCTACCGAGGGCCAGAGGTGTATTCAGATCTGCTTCTTTTGACCAGTTATCAAAGTCCTGCAGGGCTAGGTCCTGTTTTTATAAGCTGTCAGTTTTGAAGGGGAGAATCACAATGGCCTTCCTACTTGCTAATAATGTAGATATAGGAAACCATTCTTGGAAAACAAAAGATTCCTTTCCACGTAGTTTTCTCTGTGTAGTATTAATGTTTGATTTTATTGGCTAATATATTATGTATAGATAAGGGTAGTTATGGAAGATTTTGACTAAACTCTGGTATCGTGATGCTTTTAATTACACTGGATGGTGATGTGTGCCTCTCTGTAGGCTGCTGTACTTACAGGATGTGGTTATATAATAGACTGATATATTAGTTGAGTAAATAATGTTCCTTTCTGGTGTCTAAAAATGGGCAGTGTAAACAGAAAAGTCAATGGATGTCTGCAGGTTGGGGGCAGGGCTAGGGTTTTGCTATTATGTGCAGAGACAAATTGTACAGGCAAAAGCAATCACTGCAGATCAATTTATCCCTTGGAATTGAGCTTGGGAAAATACAGATCTGTATTCCATATTCATTTATACTTGCCCTACAGGTTATTATTTATTATTGAACATTATTACAAATTCTTAAGGGAAAATGGTATAATTTATTTGAAGTAACACTAAACTCTTGAGGGTGCTGTATATGAAACTTGAAATTACTGTTTTTAGTTACTGGACAACAACAGTGGTTCTAACTTTAATGGCTTCAACCCTGTGCTAACAGATTGTTTCTTTTTATAGCCCACAAAAATGGTTTTAATATATTGAACTCCGTGAATCAATTCCTCTGACTTTGTGTATTTGTAAAATGAAGCAAACAATATATATATAATTAAACAATATATATTTTAATTTATATTAATTTGTTTTTATTAATTAATTTTTTCACTTATTTTATATCTGGGCTGCAGTTTCCCCTCCCTCCTCTCCTCCTATTCTCGCCCCCTCCCAGCCCCCTTCCCTTCTGCTGCCCTCTACTCCTTTGTTTCTGTTCAGAAAAGGGCAGGCACTCCATGGATATCAACAAAGCATGGAATGTCAAGTTATGCTAGAACTAAGCTCTTCCCTTTATATTAATGCTGGACAAGGCAACCCAGTATGGGGAACAGGTTCCCCCTCCCCCCAAAAAACAAAAGCAAACAAACAAACAAACAAAAAAACAACAAAAAACAGCTCAAGCATTCAGGCCCTGATCTAACTGCTAGGAGTTCCACAAATAGTTCAAGCTACACAACTATCACACGTATGTGGAGGGCATAGGTTGGTCTCATGTTGTTAGTTCGAAGTCTGTGAGCTCCTTTGAGCCCAGGTTAGTTGTTTCTGTGGGTTTCCTTGTGATGACCTCAACCCTCTTTGCACATACAATGTATTTAACTTGCTGTAACATGAAAAAAGCCACCAACTATCAATGTTGAAGGAAATTTTCATTTGAATCATATTTTCTTGCAGCTAGAACACTGAATATATCATATTTATTTCTAGATAATATGGGTAAATCAGGAAAGAAGGCTTGATAGTTTCTTTGTTTTGTGAGCTGAATTTCATATGTATAGTAAATTAATGTTAATAATACATTGTTACTTATCAATAAACTTTATTAAAAATTTCAGACACCATGGTGCAAATGATATACAGGGAACTATCTGTATTTTCTTTATTTTAATGAGATAGTTTACCTGTGCAAATTAGTTGCATTTTTTCTGGAAGTTGAGAAAATGAACATAATCCCTGAAAAATAACCAGATATAATACATAAGACAGTAAGTGAAAACAAATTCATAAGGAATGGACATGAAGCCTTCAGAGTTCAGAAGTAAATTTTATTAAGTTTAAAAAATTATTAGGTAACAACATTGGTGTTTTTTTTTTTTTTTGAATAGCTACAGAAAATGGTCCATTATCCACAGAAGCATAAGAGAACCTGAATATAAGTACAATATTGCTTGGTGTGCTGAGGCAATGAGAGTGGCAGAAACATTAATTCTTCATTAGAAAATCAGTTTGAGAATAAAGGGTGACATTGGAGAGGTTTATGTCTGTGACACAGCTACACACACACTGTGTTTGTAAAGCTCTGTGTGTATATCTGTAGTAGTCTCCTTTACAGTTGATGCGTCAAAGTACCAGAAGAAGCTCAGGGTGAATTTATTTATTTATTTATTTATTTATTTATTTATTTATTTATTTATTTTAGAAGCACTCCTATTTACATATCAATCCCCCCATTCCCTGGCCCTCCCATGCTCCCATGGTCTCCACTGACCACTCCCAAACCCACCCCCACCCACTACCAAAGGATAGTGAGGCCCTCCACCGGGGACCACCAAGGTCCATCACATCATTTCGGGGAGGGCCTAGGCCACCTTTCTTGTATCTGGGCTGCAATAGAAATGATTTATTTTAAGTCACAAGTCCAGGTGATACTCTGTCATAGTAGGTAAAAGAAGGTAACAGGAACTGTAGGGGAACCTGTAGCCACGCATGCTTAGGGGCTGGCTACAGGTCTGCCTGACCACAGGTGTGGTCAGTAAGAATTTCAGATGGCTGAGTTTCGCTTTCAGTTTTCACCCCTTTCAGCTTGCATACAGACTGCTGCCACTCCGGCTGGCTAGGTCGCTCTGTAAGTAAGGCTTTTCCCTATTAAATACCCTTATATTTCTACTTGGCTCCATATTGGTAATTTCCCACTTGAAGGAACTTAAAGCATCTGTGCATATTTAGTCGAGGGCAGACACAATGACTGCATGTCTGCATGGCTTTGCACAACTCACTTTCTCCTTTTTTATACAGCCCAACGCCCAAACCTAGGAAATGGCGCCACCCAATTTTAGGCTGTGTCTCTCTATACAATACGCATAACCAAAACAATCCTCTACAGATCTGACCACAGGCTAAGCTGATGTAGGCGTTCTTCATTGAAATTACCTTCCCAAGTGGTTCTAGTTATATAAAAGAGAAAAACCAATCCATCACGTTTGCTATTTCCCAACTAACAAGCTGTTGAAAGCCTGGGCCAATAGTTGAACTTCCCTAATGAACTGTTACTGTAAGTCAAAGTAACAGAAAATCAACTTGGATGAATTTTAGCTTAATACATTTTTAAATCAAAACTCCTACATCAAAATATGCTTTGTTTGTTTGTTTGTTTTTGACACAGTATCAATTCATACTTTGGGTTTGCTCAACCCCAAGAAATGGTCTTGCTTCAGCTTCTCTGACAAGCCACTGCACTAGGCTACTTATATTTAATCACTTACCTAACTTATGTTAAATATTTTCTTCTTTGTATTTAAAGTAATTAGTTGATTGATGTACAAAAAATAGCATTAATTAACTAAAGTGTTTTAGGATTATGGATGGAAATATTATGGTGCTATTCATTTGGTACCCAATGTTAGAAGATTTTGTCATTTAATAGTGGAAATTAGGCACATTAGGAATACCTGATTAATCAAATATAGCATCCTCAATTTAAAGTACACATTTAATAGAATTTTTGCCACATTGTCAGTTTTTGGGTCTGTTACATTTATAGTCATCTTTACCTTCATTTACTTCTAAAATTTTACTCAATGCCTACTGTCCTCTGCTCAGGTGATCATCCTGGTACAAAAAAATCTTTGTAGCCTTAACCTGCATTTGATGGAAGCAAAGGTAAGCTTCTGATCTAGGCTGCATCAAATAGTTCAGACTTGTTTGGAAACAATTTTGATTTATCTGCTTTTATTTATATGTGTGTTTTGCATGGCATGCATTCCAATGAACTACATGTGCCCATGGAGGACCTAATGACTGCCTGTTAGATCTATTCAGATTGGATTTCCAGTTGTTGTGAGCCACCATGTGGATGCTGGGAATCACACCCAGGTTCTCTGAAAAAGCAGCAAGTGCTCCTAGCCACTGGGCTGTCAGACCAACTCCTCCTATGGAAACTTGAACGAAGACATGCAGAAATGAATATAACTGCCATGTCTGGGAAGGAACATGAAACAGATGTAGATCAAGAAGTAGAGGTCCAGAGGAGTCTGTGTCACCATATAATTGAAAATATCTTTATTATATCATCTTGCTTAAATAGACGCAGGTCTCTAGGTTCAAAATATTACCTTAACTGCAAAATAAAGATATTGTATTATTTTATAAATTTTCTGTGTATTGTTTTTTATTTGTTTTGGGTGTTTAGGGCAAATATCTCAAAAAGAAATACCTAGTTACATATGAAAAATGTGACATATTGGCTTAGTTCTGTTTAATGAAACTTAACCTAATAGTTTTCAACTATAAATGTAAAGAATTTATGAAAAAAAGAAATTGTATGTTTCAGAAATCAATTAATTTTCTTTACTTCTTTGTGGAGGGGCATTAATACTAAAATTACCAAGCAAAATTTAATTGCCTTAAGTTACTAGAAAATGCTATCTAAGACTTTTATAGACAGCAATCACTCGTGAATGTCAGGCAGTAGTAATCAGGAGAATAGCAGAATGGATAAACAGTGACTCTAACCCAGTAAGGTACAGCAATAAGAGCATGGAGCCATAGCCAGTATGGGTATCTAGGAATTAAACAATTTTTAGTATTAACATGATATGTAATTGGATTGTATACTACTAAAAATACATAATAAGAAAAATGAACATTTGTATGGAAGGAAACAGTACATTTTTTTCTTTAGTGAGGTGAGAAAATTCGAAAATGAATAAAGTATTTCTTTGATTCTTATTTTTTTAATGTAATTCCTTTCAAGTGAATATGTCAAGAGCAATATTAGTGCTTAGATTTTTATACATTATCCTAAGAATGTGTTTAGGTTGTTAATGGCCTTGTAACTTCAGACAAAGCAGCCACCTTTCCATCCCTCTTAAAGCAAACTTAGACCTCATTTTAAGTAACAAAAAGGTAGAATGACAGGAAAGGTTGCAAAGAATAGCTCCTATATGCTTTAGAATTAATGTGAACTAAATTCTCTAAGTATGATGTCAAGTTTGTGCCACACCCTCTTTCAGGTGCCCAGAAATGATAGACAAATAACCCTACTCTTTCTAATCTTATACTTTTTATACATTAATTTTATATATTCAATTAAAAGGAATCACAAGTGCTGTTGATTTGCAACTAACATACAAAATTTGATGAGTTTGTGTGCCTTTTCTTTGCATGTGCATCTTTCACTACACACATTTGAGAGATGTTAGGAGAACAGCAGTTGCAAGGCCTTGTAAAGGTTCCCTATGGAGACCCTCAGAAGTGACCCTGCAGAGGAAAATGTATTATAAAAAGTGTTTACTTCTTTAGGGTAGCACATCTAAAACTCAGATCAATCATAGATGTTAACTTGAATATCTAAACTGGGGAAATATGTACATATCATGGACATTCTTGTAATCTCATTTAAACACAATGCTTCATTACAAAGATATGAAATAGAGAGTACAGAGATGATAAATTCATTGTTCCAACTATATTCATGTAAAATTTTGGTCTGAAGAGTTTCATGAAGACACCACTAACACTAGAAGGAAGCTGCATACATTATAGGAATAAGATATTGCATGATATTGGGGTGGGTGGGTCAGAGAGAGAGAGATTAGAAATAAAAAATAGATATATGTTTGTATTAACATCAGTAAGCAAGGATCCAATTCACTCAAGCTAAAGGAAACTAAAAAATTAAGAATAGACAATTTTCCATACGAAGAGTGTTTCTCAAGTGCATATCAATATTTGAAAGAAGGGAATGCACAGTCCTTGTCACAAGAAGCAATAAGGTATAGAGGATGTAGTGAGTGGTGACACTGAGAAGTCTATGCAATTAATGTAGGAAGATGAGATCCAAAGTGCTCTTGCTGTGATAAACTGCAGCAAGTTCCCAGGAACAACTGAAGAGTACATAAGATGCTGTAGGTCCTCTTGCCAAAGGCATTGTCATTAAAAAATATGGTCACAGAAACTAAAGATAGCATTAAAAACATTTGTACATAATATCAAGTGAAATCTATGCACAACTTCATATTGATTGAGAATTGTATCTAGAAAAATAGATATATGACTGCATGCTCATATTTCATTATGGGATAGTTGAAATGAAGGACCTTATATTTTTAAATAACATTATTTAATTTAGTCACATTAAATGCCTTGTAGGATTTTTCTCTATTAACATAGACTACTTATTATCAAGTTTTGTGTGATATTCACACTACTGGCTTAAGGTAATATTAATGTCTACTTGGAAAAGTCTGACATTTTAGAGATTGGTTCATTGTGTGGATCATAGTGAACTATAATATAGTGAAAGAATAACTGTGGGGTGAGTAACACTTTCAATAACAGAGCAATGGGAGAAAAGACATATGCCTACTTCAGAGATATTTGAAGAGTAGATCAAAATACTGTAAGCAAATTACTGGATTCAATTCTCATGGAAGCCAAACAGACCAAATTTATTATGGTATGCGTACTTAAGACATGCACAAGAGTTTTTATGGCCTTAGTGGCATGAAAATATACTATGAAAACTATTCATATTTGTATGGAATTCAATTCCTTTTAAAGGGATTTTTCTTAATTTAAAATCTTTCATTAAAATATAATTTCTTCATTTATCCCCTTTCTTTCCTCTCTCAAAACCCTCCCATTTCTAACCCCTTGTTCCTTCTCAAATATGTGGCCTTTTTTTTCTTTGATGGATGTATGAGAGGGGTAGGTAGGAAAGCATGAAGCATGAGACATCTAATCACTGAACTCACCTGAATGTTGTTGGCAAAACCAGCCTTATTTGTTTGCTTGTAAAGCAGGTCTCCTTGAGAAGCTTAGGCTGACCTTTTTACAAATGGCTCTCCAGACCCAGTCTCCTTAGTGCTAAGGCAGCAGATATGAGCCACTAGACCTAGTTTATAGTTAGTTTTGCCATAGTTTGAATTTGTGTGGCTCTACAAAAGTACTTAGGATGGGATGCTGGCGGATCATGGGTCCTTTAGGAGGTGGTTCATAGAAGATGACTTTAAATCCTTGATGCAGTACTCCTGAAAGGATGTGAGATCCTAATCCTGTTCTCTTTTTATGGTTTGTTCTCTGTCTCACAAAGTGAGAATAGTTTTGCTGTGCCAAGTGTTCCTACAAACATGCTACTTCACTGAAGGCTATGGATTCTTTGTCCTGATATGTATGAATACAGTTTCAAAACCTGTGAGCCATAAGAAACTTTTGCATTTTGTAAGTTAATCATCTCAAGATTGTTACTAATGTTTTATCAACAAGAGCCTAACATACTGTCTCTAGTGAAATAAATGAACAAAAATAGAAAATACCAGTTGTCCAAACATTCCCTTGGGTAGCTAAACCATGTTTTGCAGACAGGAATACTTTGAATCTGTATCTATGATTTATTATGTTTTGTGGCAGAGTATTACTCAATGTATATGATACATGATAATACATCCATGCAAATACACATGCCAATAGGATGACAGGCATCTCAGCATGTCCGTGAACCCCTCACAACTATCTGTAGATTCACAACCTTTAAAGGGCCTCCACTTGCTAACATTTTGGGATCACTTTGCTGGAGCAAGCAATATCTAATTTCTTTGCAGTCTTGAGGGTTACATAAATCAGCAAAGACTAAATCTTCTTTTCTTAATTAAAAAAGAAAGAAAATGTATCCTGTGAGGCTACCTATAAAAAAACATAGCAATCTATACTTATTTATTTATTTATTTATGTTAATGTTTTACATACCAACCAAAATTCTCCCTCCCTCCCATCCTCCTTCTCCTCTCTATCCCCACCCTCTGTCCCTATTTACTTCTCAGAGGTCAAGGCCTGCCAAGGGCAGCCAAGGGCAGCCATTTAAGCCTGGCATATTGAATTGAGGCAGGACCAAGTCCCTCCTGCCTCTATCAAGACTGAGCAAGGAATGGGTTCCAAAAAGACAGTTCATGTACCAGGGATAAATCCTGGTCCCACCACCAGGGTTCTCACAAACAGATAAAACCACAGAACTGTCACTCACATCCAGAGAGTTAGGTAACAAGAAGGATCCTAAGAGGACAAGCATTTGATCCCATGCAGGTTCCCTGGCTTTCAGTCCAGAGTGCATGGGCTCCCACTAGCTCAGGTCAGTTGTTTCTGTTCATCTCCCAATCATGATATCAACTCCCCTTGCTCATATTATCCCTCCTTCTTCTCTGTGACTAGACTCCAGGAGTTTGGTCCAGTGCTCGGCTGTGGATCTCTGCATTTGTTTACCTCACTTACTGGTTGAAGGTTCTCTGATGATAGGGTATTCATTAATTTGATTACAGGGAAAGGCCATTTCAGGCATCATCTCCACTATTGGTAAGAGTCTTTGCTGGAGTCATTCTGGTGGATTCTTAGGAATTATCCTTGTACCAGATTTCTTGCTAGCACCATAATGACTCCCTCTATAAGTCTTTCATTGCTCTCTCTCTCTGTTCTTTCCCCAACTTGACCATCCCATTCCCTCATCTTCTCATCCTCCATCCCCACCACTCTCCCACCCTCCCATCCTCCCACCCCAGTTTAGCCAGGAGATCTTAACTATTTCTGCTTACTAGGGCGATCCATGCTTGTCCTCTTAGGATCCTTCTTGTTACCTAACTTCTCTGTGGCTGTGGATTATAGCCTGGTTATCCTTTGCTTAATGTTATGATAAATAATTCTGCCAAAAGCTGCCAAGCCCCACTGTCACACGTGTGCTTTACGCCAGCCACCCGCCTGAGTTAGGCCCAATGAATACACAGAAACTTGTATTAGGTTCAAATGCTGCTTGGCCAATGACTAGGATTTCTCATCTGTTAGCTCAGTCTTAACTATCATAAACCTATATATTTTATAAGACTTATCTTATCAGATACCTTATTGTCGTCTCTCCTTGCCGGTGGATCACATTGTGCCACTGAAGCAGGAGCGGAGGGGAAAAGAGTTATTTAACTAAATTTTAGAGTTTCTCTATTGTATCAAGAAGCCAATTGATGTAATACAGAACAAAAGAAGAATTTGGGGACTGTCTTTGTCTTTTCTTGGATCTTTGTTTCAAGGTGTACACCCTCTCATAATTGTTATGCTTCCATGGTTGCCTTTTCCAGTATGTGTACATCACAAGCAAACATTTCTCTGCTAACTGTTTATGTTTGAGTCCCACGCAGCCAATCTTCATTGGCTGTCATTCACGTGCCTGACAGCAATTCCTGGACACTCTGGAAATAAAATGGGCTACACCTCCTCGACTGCACTGGATCCAACTTGCTCCATTTCAACTGACACTCCAGCCAGAGGTTCGGGTACTGACTTCAATCAAGTTGAGGATTTCAAGCGAGATCTCCAATCAAGTGAATCCCATCTAACATGGACTGGATACAATCCATTCAAGACTTTCACTATACTAACATTTTCTTCATACAGGACCCCACAAGGATGTCATCGTCCCATTTCAGCAGGAAGTAACTTGGAAAATGCTACGCCCCCTTTCCCCATTGTTGTCACTTAGGATAGTGTATATACCTAGTTAGGGATAGCTTCCTATTGTTTATGGTTGGGATTGGAAGGAGGTGTTCAGGCTTGTACACCTCTTTCAGATGACTTTAGGACTTAGTTAAAATAGATAGTTAGGAGGTGACATAAGCAGATTGTTGTATCTTCTTATATTTCACCTTTATGATAGTTAATTTTGGATACTTCATTCTGTTCAGTTTTAATCCTCTTTTAGACTAAAAGGGGAATTGTAGCGGGACCTATAGCTATGCTTGTTTAGGGGCTGGCTACAGGTCTGCCTGACCATGCCTGCAAAGTCAGGGTGACGTAGAGCAAGAGTTTGAGTTGGCTGAGTTTTGCTTTCAGTATTCATCCCTTTCGGCTTGCATACAGACTGATGCCATGCCTTCTGGCTAGGTCGCTCTGTAAGTAAGGCTTTTCCATATTAAATACCCTTATATTTCTACTTGGCTCCATATTGGTAATTTCCCACTTTAGCTTAACATTTAAATCCACTGATGAGTGATTACATACCATGCTTGTTTATCTTGGTCTGGGTTACCTAAGGATGATTTTTTTCTAGCTCTGTCCATGTGCCTACAAATTTCATAATGTCATTTTTTTCTTTTTACCACTGAATAATACTCCATTGTGTAAATGTACCACATTTTCTTTTTCCATTCTTTGGTTCAGGAGCATCTAAGTTGTTTCCAGGTTCTAGCTAATAGGAATAATGTTTCTATGAACAAAGTTGAGCAAGTGTCCTTTTGATATGATTAAACATCCTTTGGGTATATGGTCCAGAGTGGTATTTCTGGGTTTCTCAGTTTTCTGGGAACCACCATACTTATTTCATATATATGAAACAATATATTAGAAACAATCTTATTTTACATATCAATCCCAGTTCCCTCTCCCTCCCATCCTCTCATACCCACCATGAGCCCTCATCCACTTCCCAGGGAGGGTGAGGTCTTCCATGGGGTATCATCAAAGTCTGTCACATTATTTGGGGGAGTGCTTAGGCCCTCCTCAGCGTATCTGGGCTGAGAGAGTATTCATCCATGGGGAATGTGCTCCCAAAGTCCATTTGTGCAGTAGGGATAAATACTGGTTCCACTGTTAGAGATCCCATAGACTTCCCAGGCCTTCTAACTGTCACCCACTTTCAGTGGGCTTGGTTGTGTTCAATGCTGGTTCCCCGGGAGCACCCACCATACTTATTTCTAAAGTGGCTGTACAAGTTTCCACTCCACCAGCAGTGGAGGAGTGTTCCCCTTGCTTTACATCTTCCTGACAGAATCCAACAAGTCTTCATGACAAAGTTGTTGGAGAGATCAGGGATACGAGGAACAAAAATATAATAAAGGCAATTTACAGAAAGCTAAGAGCCAACTCAAACTAAATGTAGAACAACTCAAACCAATCCGTTAAAATCAGGAACAAGACAAGGCTCTCTGCTCTCTCCAAATAGTACTCCAAGTTTGAACTTGAGGAACAAAACAACAAAATGAGGTCATTTATCCTTAATGATACAATAGGAACAAAAATATGAAGGCTTTCCTCAACAAAGTAAGAATCTCCAGAGATGGAAAAATACCAGTGCTGACAGTAAACGTGAGTGAGATTGCATTTTCTGTTAACAAAGGGGTATACTAGTGTCATGATTTGAGACTAAAGAAGACAGTGCATTAAAAAATTAGGCCCCTTGTAGTGCTACTTTCTTATGCTCAGTATGTGAAAATTCAGATTACCATGTTATAAATTTTCTTTGACTTTGTCCTTATCTCAAGACACAAAACATTTTTCAGTGCCCTTCTTGACTTACTTATTGGGAACATTAATTGGTATTTTCTGACTGCCTTCACTTTTACTTTGTATTTCACCTCTGATTCTAAAACTAAATACCACTTCTGCTAAATGTCACTCAGTGTCAAAAGCTTGATCTGGCTCTGAGATCCTCCCCTAACCTGATCTTATGTTTTTAAGATTTGAAAGTCTTTACATTTATATCATATCTTTGACATTCACAGTAGGAACAAAAGAAATATCTTAAAATAAAGCAGGAAATACTCATATGAAAGGTATAAAACCTCTTTATGGCAAGGTTCCTGCCTTTTGAATAAGCTACAGAATTTATAGCCTATGATTTTTCTTTAAGAGAAAACTTGACCTTGGTCCTTGTCACATACTGTTGACATGTAAGCTGATATTTGTTTTCTTTCAAAAATGAAATCTTATGTAAGGAACCTTCTCCCTTATGACATCTAATACTTATTATTACTATTTTTGTTATTTCTGAAAAATATATTCTCAAGGCTATTTTCAAAGTTAAATTCATGTGGAAGACCTTTAGCTTCCTAAAGCTATGGAACAACATTGTATTTTCTCTGACAGTGCAGAAAAGAAACAAAGTAAAAACCAAATATGGAGACATTTTATTTTTATCCCCCAAATAAAAGAATTGTCAGTACCCAGTTGTCATGGAGTTGACACCCACCTGAAAACTTAATATATCTTACTTTTCAAGTTGACACAAGTGGAAAACGAAGCTTTAAGAAATTAAATGATGACCCCTTGTCTTTCTGGGTTAGGAGTCCAGAAATTAAATATTTATGTACTCACAGATTGTAAAACCATAAGGACAATGTTATACTTCTTTTCAACCCTGATTTAAATGCTGACTTTTCAATTTCTGTAAAGCATTTAATCAAAGAAAAAGAGGCCAATAATTTGAGGGAGGCTGAAGGGGACATGAGAGGTGTGTTGGAGCACAGAAAGGCCAAAGGGAAATGATATATTTATGTTTTAATTAATATGTATTTTAGAATAAGTATCACCAAAATGTTAATAAAAATGAAACATTGATACAACATGACATTCAAAAGAATTTCAGCAACATGTAAGTTTAAATCAGTTTTCCTATTCATCTGTGTCATACAAGTGCTGATAATTGTGAAAATGTTCAATGCATTGTCAAACTTCAGTCTGGCTTCAAAATTTGTTCTCCTCTCTTTATTTCATTCGAAAACTAAATTCTAGCTATGAACTCTGCTGAGTCAGCTTAGCTGGACCTCTATCTTTTATATTTGACACTTCTGAAGATCAAGGCAGGTTACCCATTCTCTGCTTATCCTCAGGCTATCTGGTGGTCTCTGAGCCCCAGGATTTCCTTCAGTTAGAATGCAAGAGCCATTTCAGATTGGTTTTACATTCCTCTGAACTTATTTTTAGTTAATTTTGTATTTTTCTGCTTTAGGGAGGCAGGGGGTCATGCAGTACAGGCTGTCTTTGAAGACACAACATAGCCAAGTATAACTTTGAACTTTCATCTTCTTGCCTTTACTTTGGATGTGTTGGAAGGCAGTCATATACTTCTAAGCCTCTGTGCCTGGCATTCTCTCTCTCTCTCTCTCTCTCTCTCTCTCTCTCTCTCTCTCTCTCTTTTCTCTGTGTCTCTCTTTCCCTCTTTCTCTCTCTGTGTGTGTTGTGTGTATGTTTGTGTGTGTGTGTGTGTGTGTGTGTGTGTGTGTGTGTGTGTGTGTGTGTCCCCATGTGTGTATGTATGGCAGGATTCAGAGTTTTGACTATGTTGGATGTCTTTCTCAATTGTTTTCAACCTCATTGTTTTTGAGACAGTCTCTTACTAAACCTTGCTGTCAGTGTTCAGCTAGACTGTCTGGCTACAGTGTCCCAAAGGACCTGACTTTCTTTGCCTAACCAGCAATGGAATCTCAAGCATTCTCTTCCACACCTGGTTTTAGCAGCAGTTGCTCATACTTGCATAGCAAGCACTTTGCCACATGAATCATGTCTCCTTGCTCCAATCTTCTATTTCTGACTGCAACTTCTCATTTGTCCATGTGCTGAGATCCCCTCTCTAAGACTGAAACATTTTTTTGTTTTGTTTTTCTACTACTATGAGCCCCTTGATAAAGTGTGTCTTTGTGCTTTAACAAATGTCTTGTCATAATTTAAACAAAGTTAATGGGATTTGTGTCATTACATGTTGTCTTTTTAAAGCATACATGACTGGTTATTTTGCAAGTTTCCTTTTGGAAGATGTGAATAAAGAATAAATATTTTTGTTATACAAAATGATCTTTGCTTAGCATATATTTCTTTTAAAATATTTTCTCTCTCTCTCCACACAGTGAGCCTACTGAGATCAGAGGATAACTGTGGGAGTCTGTTAGTTTCTTCCACCATGTGGGACCTTTGAAGCAAATTCACATCCTCAGGCTTGAAGGAAGGCATTTTATCTGCTGGGTCAGCTCACTGGCTCTCATTATTTTAAATTTAAAAAATTCCCTGATAAATAACCAAATATTGATTACGTTTTATGTTCTTGAACTCTAATTCATGCAGTTTCAATACTTTTGGCAAGTAAATTAATTATGAAAGAACGTGGAGGGACATAATACTTTGGTAGTCTATTTCAGCAATCCCTGTACTCTGTAGGTTAAGAAAAGAGAAAATTCAAAGCCAGCCTAGGCATATAACAAGATCCAACCTAAAAACAATTACACAGCAGGTAAAATAAAGAATTCACTGAAGAATATTCTAAATGTATGTAAGAGAGAAAGTCTGGGGGATAAAGTAAAAAGGAATTCGAAGAACACTATAGTTCTCATAAGTGTCCAGAACAGCCAAATAATAACCATCTAGAGATATGTGCACATTCTTTCTCAAGACCATTAAATCATCAAAATTGAAAGAGGAAACAACATTGCCAAGGTTCAAATTTTGCAGTGCCCAAAATTTTATGTTTAAGTCTAGACCTCCTGCCCTTAGGACATGACTTCATTAATAGATAGAATCCTTTGAGGTAATGAAGTGATGATGGGGTCATTAATGTAGGTAGTAGGTCAAGAAGACTGGAGAACATGGTGACTGATGCACACACAGGGAAGGCACAATATTTTTTGCAGATTTTTTAAATTTGAATTAGAAACCATATTGTTTTACATGTCAATCCCAGTTCCCTCTCCCTCCCCTACCACCCTCCCCCCAACTAAAACCCTACTTATCATATATCCTTTCTGCTCCCCAGGGAGGGTGAGGCCTTCCATGTGGTGTCTACAGAGTCTTATCATATCCTTTGGAATAGGGCCTAGGTCCACCCCCATGTATTTTGGCTCAGGGAGTATCCCTCTATGTGGGATGGGCTAAATTTATATGATGGAATAAAGAAAGTATCTTCAACAAATGGTGCTGACATAACTGGATGCTGACATGGAGAAGGGAAGGCATATTTTGAATGTAAGGATTGGCATTTACAAGTTCAAGTGGGTGACTTAGGCTAGATCTTTTTTATCAGTGTCATTGGGGGCCACCCCTTTAGTGCTCTGATATGGACTTCTAATCTTGAGAACTATGAGGCAGAAAATGTTCAAACTCCCAAGATTTTGGCATCTATAGCAAGCTAATACTCATTCGCTATCAGTCCCATTGTTAGTCGGTGGTTGAGCTGACAAGTTATTCCCAGAATTGTTGCACAGTTTCAATACATCCAATTATTGGAGAATTAGGAAGGTTTCCCATGCTTCTTATAACCTGTGAACATATATATATATATATATATATATATATATAGTATTAATATATATGTGTTAATATATATGTATTAATGCAGGGAATAACATTTTACTACACTTTTAGTCCCCAACTAATTGTAACCAGACAACTATTGTTGGTTTATTGGGAAATACTCTTTTAAAAAAGCACTTCCATAAAAGTTATAAATAGCAAGCCATGAACATTCTCCATTGCAAAGGCCTGGAGAAAGAAGTTGTTAAATATGCATTAAAATTTCATTACTATCGAAAGCCCTGGAATATAAACATCTTCAGTTGCATGCCATAAAAAGCATTTGAAAAACATGAACTTGGATAAAAAAATACCATTAAAGCCACATCTATTCCCATCCTGGTAAAAAGGCATTCAGCAAATGGCAAGAATGTGTCTTGTTTTTATTCAGTGTGAACTTGCTTTCTAGCACTTTATGAACCCAGTGTCTTTTTTAGAGTGATCCCTTCCCATTATCACCCAAGCACAAGTGTCCTGTGGATGCTGTTGCAGCCACTGACATATTGTCCAAAGAATCTTTATATATAATTTTAATTGGATCTCAGAAGATTTGCTCCCACATTACCAACATACTGGAATTTTGCAGGTTGAAGTGTTGATATCCAGCCCACAACCTTGTCTCTTGCTGTGTGAAACAGCTATTCAGTATGTATCCTTCCTAGGACTCACCTTTTCTTCTTTTAGTGTTCATATTAATAGTAGCTGGTGCACCTGAGTGATGTAATTTTTGTACTTTATTTTTAATTCAGACAATAGTGGTAAGAATAGTTCTTGGCCTATCATAGCCCACTTAAAAATTTCTGTAATCTCTAAAGTATAATAATCACAATTATATCATATGACTGCAAGGGAGGAGATTGAGAAAAGCATATTTCTATTTTAAATGGTTTTTATTTCACCTGTTTCAAAGTGAGCCTGCTTGAAGTAATGCACAACCATATTTCAATTATGCATTTCCAGAGGCTATCTTTGCAATCACTTTCTTGGAAATGATGAAGAACTTCCTATTTCATCACATCCTGCATGATGAGAACTTGTGTGCTAATCTTTTAGATTGGCTGGCAATTGGGAGCAGGATGATAGCCGATTCGTTGAATGCTTAGGAGATGGCTTATAAAACAGATTGGAAAAGAAAATACATTCATTTCTATCTATCAAAGATAAGTGAATAATTTTGCACATTGAGTAAATTTTATGCTCTGTTTAGATTTTACTTTATTTCTTACAAAAGTGACCATTTTATGAACCAATCACATAAAGGGTGTTTGTACACCATCTAAGGTGACTAAATTCATGTTATACTCCAAGAGAACATGATCTTCTGTACTTGTTAAGATTGTAGAAAAAATAAAGTCTTGTTGTTTTATCAGTTAACTTGTTCTAGCCTCTTAGAAAATAGATAATTTAAGCTAAAAAAGTTGAAGGGATTTTAAACATTAAAATTTCAAATATAAGGTTTCAGAATTTATTCCCAAGTAGACAGATAATTTCACTTAGGAATGGAATTAAGCTCCAAATGAACTGAAACCTGTGTATCATCATAATGTATACTAAGAGCATTTCTTGTAGGATTCATTTCAGGGACTTTGCCCTGTTACGCTGATTTAGCCTAAGCCGCATATTTCAATACTCTTGTTAGTACTAAAAAGCAACAAATTGAACTAAAAAAAGTAATAAACTTTCCTGTGTAATATTGCCATAAGATTTATAACAACTTTTAGAAAAAAATCATAATTTTTGATGTTTAAGTAGCCCTCAGAGATTGTTTTCATTCTTACATTTTCCCCAGATGATTAAAGTGAAGAAGTTATTAGAAAAAATTGATCACAACAAATATAGACAAAAACAAAACCAAAAATGTGGCCCATTTTGTGCATGACCCATGTACTTTCCCAAATAGAATGACTTAGTTAAAAAAAAAATCAATACTTAACATCAAATGTTTTTGAAACATTTGCTTAAATTGTCTAAACCAGAGAACTGAGACTCATTGTATTAAATCATGTAAAAATATTACAAGTGTTGTTTAAGTGTGTGTGTGTAAATGTGCATGTGTATGTGCATAGCTGTCTGTGAATATACAGAGACAAAATTTTAAGATTGCATGTATATACACACAATCTGTATATATGTGTACACACACACACACACACACACACACACACACACATATATATATATATATATATATATTAAAGAAACTTTTTGCTATTGAACTACACCACTGTCCAAGATATTTTAATGAAATGCCATATGATATATACTGAAAATGTTATATTTTACTATGAAAGGTTGTTTATTCAACTTTGGTTAAGTAGAGGTATCTATTCCAAACCTTAATTACTTTTTTTATATATGAGTAAAAAGAATGAACCAAAGATGGTTTTCTGTGGTAGATGAGGTTATATTTTAATGCTATCCCTTTGATCTACAGAATCTATGGTTTTAGGATCTCCATTTAAGAATTCATTAATTTAAATAGAGTATTCTTACTCAATTCTGCTACAGTCCTTGTTTTTATTCTTGAATAAAAAAATCCATTTTGGATTTTTTACTTTAGTAGAGGAGCAGAAATTCACATCTGAGACAAGAACTTAATTTTTGATTCAAAAGTTGAGGCCTAAGGAGCTATGTATTCCAGAAAGACTGGGAATTTTCAGTGGCGGAATCACAGAATTAAAACCACACGGTATTATCTCAGGTGAATGCATCCTCTTCAAGGAAAGTGGATGAAAACAGCAGGCTGCCTCTCAGGTGGGAAATGGGTCAATAAGTTTCAGAATACACTTGTTTAATACCAAACTTACTCTTATGAAGTTTATTCAATACTGTCACAGAATAGAGAGATTGAACTTGACCTAATCCTTTGTTTAACCACAATTGCTAACAAGACTGAAGCTGCACAGAGTTGTAATAACAAGAATTCAAACCCCTGTGAATGTTTTTTTCATGCAATTTTTTCTCTCAGAGGCAAAACACATAAATGATATCTAGGCATAAACATTTCAAAATGTATCATCTTTTTCTCTGCATTTTCAATGTTAACATTTGAGAAAAAAATGACAGCAGCCTAACAGGTAATCATAAATGACTGGTAAAGGGAATTCAGGCCATTCTTGCATAGCAGAGAATGTGACAGTGAGAGGTCACCCACAGAGTGCATTATCCTAGATGGACTGGTCCTTCCCTTTTCTAAGACAGCCTGCTGAATACTGATCTTCTCTAAGCCTGTGAAGTGGAATAATCATCTCTTGTATTCACTCAGACAAACAATTTCAAGATTAAGCTCTCTGGCAAAATGCTAAAATGCTTAACAAATAGCAATAGGTTGTCTAGGCTTGTTTTGTTCCAATATA
Organism: Cricetulus griseus; assembly: GCF_003668045.3. Taxonomy (NCBI): domain Eukaryota; kingdom Metazoa; phylum Chordata; class Mammalia; order Rodentia; family Cricetidae; genus Cricetulus; species Cricetulus griseus. Next base: position 136,968,345 of record NC_048595.1, on the reverse strand, counting down.
TTTTCATAAATAACACTTGAAAATTATCATATTTTGGCATGGTTCTATTAGCACTTTTAGAAAACATAGGTACAGATTTATAGGCACACACATCTATTTATACAAATGTAGAAACATAAAGATACGTTTATATTTTCCATATGCTCTTAATACAAAATCACAAACAAAATTCCAGTATCTGGACTAGAAGGATGCTCTTAGTATATTGTTCTAGAAAACAAACAAACTAAGTGAATAAATCAAATATTGAATCTTAAATGTTCCTCTGGAATTTCACTGGCCACGGTAAGATGAGCCTAGAGGCAGGATAGCAGAAGAGCATAATCATACCCAGGGAAGATAAGATATGTAAAGTCCTAAAAACCCCAACAATCCCAAGTACTAATTAAAATTATACAGCAGAAACATCCCCAGACATGCCCACTGGCCGGTTGTATTGAGGTAATTCCTCAGGATAGCTTTCCAGGTGTGTCAAGCTCAGAACAAAATGAAAAAGGATGGGGATCATGAGTATATTTGAATTGAGAGGTCCCTTCAGCACCTTTGTGGAGAACAAAACTGAGGAAGACATTAGTAATTAAGGCATAAGATTGAGTCTCAGGAAAAGACATGGTTGCCTGGAAGTAAAATGTCCTTGGGAGGTGATGAGTGTGGAGTTGATTACTTTTATAGAGAAAAGGATGAGATTGAAGTGCGAACAATTGGAGACTTAAGACCGTGGGAAGCTGGAGGGTGTTTGCATGCCTTGTAATCATACCAGATAAGGCAGGGTAAGCTCCAGTTTGACACTAAACTTGGATACAAACCAATTTTGTCTCAAAAAAAAAAAAAAGAAAACTATCCCAATCAAAGAGTAAAAAGATGATAGGAAAGTAACTCTGAGGTGTTACAACATTAGTTGTATAATAAGATAAACATGGAGAGCAAATTATTGAAGAGTGGGAGTGATTAGAGGCAGAAGGGGCTTCACTGGAAGGACAGCATTCAAGAACTGAAGAAAGGGATTTTAACTGTGCTAAGAGCTGCTAGACAGATCAGTGAATTCAGTACTGAATACTTCCTGTTTAACCAGCCAGTTAGGTGGTTGATCAAAGAAACTTAACGTTTCAGTTTTGTGAAGCTGGTATTTTTTCTTGCGTTACATTCTTTGTGAAACAAGGCTTAGTTCAGTGTGTCATTTATGGAAGTGTGGGGGAGGGAGGGTAATACACTTTCATGTGAGATTTGAATAGCATGAATGGTAGATTTTTTTTCTTGTTATTAGGGCATAAAAATCAAGTGGGGTTGGTGGATTGCATTTGCCAGTAACATTGCAGATGTAACGAATAACTCTGATGGCAAAATTCTCACAATGATGAGTTAACTTACATATTAAGTAGCAGCATTGCTTCCCAGCTTGGGTGTACTCAAAGGAAATATTGGCATTTGGTTAGGTGAAGGTTCACAGAGTGAAATAGTAGAGAACTTGATAAGAGTGTTTGAAAAGATGTATCAGATCATCTAAGCTTTGTAGGAAGGAAATTAAGGACAGAATGTAATTAAATTTTGCAGCATAGATAGTTTCTAAATTGCAGATACAGACACTTTTGAAACAAATGGCAGGACTTCAAATTGAACATGGCAGACCAAATTCACTTGTTTACCTTTATTCTCTTTGACTCACCAGGAAAAAGACAGCCATAAGAATTTTTATGAAGGCACAGTTCTGGAGAGGCCAAGAGGACTGGAGAGGAGAGGTGAGCAGCAATGTTTGGGAAGCAGACGATTAAGTGGTAAAGGACTTGGCAGACCTCAGCAAATTAATTATGTCAGCCCCAGGGCCAGTGCTGAATTGGGCTGAGTCAGGAATTCAAAGAGACTTGGAATTTGCATATGCAAAATACTTCTAAAATCAGTGCTGTGTGGAAATCATAAAAGAGGAGCACTGGATAAAATGTACCCTTCAACTTTCCTTGGCATTATCTATAGATATTGTCCCTTGACTATTAGACTTTGGCAATGGGCATATTGTCAGCTTTTCCTTTCTTAAAACTATTCTATGTTGTATCTCTTCTTGCAACTCTCACATCTTCACTTTTATATTTGACTTTTAATTTTGTATCTGAATTTTTCTATTTGTGCTTTTATATTATAGTATTGTATATAGGGCAGTGATTGTGAATGCTTATAGCTCTCTTTATTACCTTTTTAAAAAAATGGAATCAAAGACAGAGGAGAAGAGACAGTGACTGAGACAGACATACAGAGGAAGATAAAATAAATAGTCACCTTAATTAATGGAAATATAATGTCAATGCTAATTGATTCAATTCAGAGCAGAACACTGGCTGGATAGGTCTGCAAAGTCAGGGAACCCAAAAGTAGAAAACTGCAAAGAGAAATAGAAAACCGAAGGAGAAACAGAAAAGGAACAGACCATGACATATATTCTGTTGAAGTGTCAGAGAGGGAAAAGAAAAGAGAAAATATGGAGGAAAGCAGGATCATATTAGTTTCTCTAAACTCAGACTCAATGAGCTTTGAAGAGCTGTGGGGAATTAGGAAAGAACATTGGAATGCTCCTCTCTTCCACTTTTTTCTTTTGCTCTAAAACAGGTCAAAGGGAATTTCCTCTCATCTTAGTTACTGTTTTACTGCTGTGACAAATCACAGTGACCAAGACTTAATACAAAGCACTTGATTGGGAGGTCACGGTTACACATGGGTTAGAGTCTGTAACCGTCATGGTGTGGGAGAGGGTAGCAGGCCAACAAACCTGGCACTGGAGCAGTAGCTGAGGACTTACATGCTGAAACAACAACCACGATGCCTTGGGAAAGCCAACTGGAATGGTTGAATCTCTGTTGGACATGTCTCCTACCAAGGCCACACCTCTTCTAATAAGAACATGACTTCTCATTCTTCCTAGACAGTTTTGCTACCTGGAGATCCAACATCTAAACATATGAGGCTTATGGAGGTTGTTCATACTCACATTATCAGACTTCCCTTCTATAACAAATATTAGAGGTCTGTAAATATTCCTCTAAATAGAAACAAATAAAGTCTACTGCCAAGAAACTATTTGCTATAGTGACACATAGTATCCTCTGAAAGTATTTCTTTTTCCTCACTCTACAGCCTGCAGTGAATTTCAGTTTTGTTTCCTCTTTCTTCTTAAAATTTTTCTGTTTGGGTGGGGTTAGTATGCTATATTTCAAATTCTACATTTCTACTTTCTGGTTTTAGAAATGTACTTTGTTGATCTCAAAAACAGGGATAGAAATAGACTTCATAGTGTCATTTTTATTAAGCAAATAAATTAATACACAAAATACTAGAACTGTACCTAAGACAGTGAATACTAGGAAAGTATTTACTATAAAACTATTTGTTTTGCTGGACTCCAGTAGTTTGGCCTGGTGCTTGGATGTGGATCTCTGTAACTACTTCCATCAGCTACTGGATGAAGGTCCTATGATGACAGTTTGGGTAGTCACCAATCCGATTACAGGAGAAGGACAGTTCAGGCAAACTCTCCACTATTCCTAGGAGTCTTAGCTGCTCTCATCCTTGTGGATTCCTGGGAATTCTCCAGTAGCCCAGTAATGGCTTTCTTTATTAATATATCACTTTCCTTGCTCTCCAACCACATCCTGTCCCTGGTAGTGGGACCATGACCTATCCCTAGTGCAGGAGCTTCCTTTTTGAAACTGATTCCATATGGTGAAATGCCTTGCTCAGCCTTGATGTGGGTAGCAGGTCCGGATGAGGGAGCTGGTCCTGCCTCAATTGAATGTGCCAGAAATAATTGACTCCACATGGGAGGTCTTACCCTGTCTGAGGAGTGGGTGGAGATGGGCTGGTGGAAAGTGGTGGGGGGAGTCTAGAGAGGGACTTGTGGTTGATATGTAAAAGGAATAAAAAATAGAGTAAAAATGGCATCAACAAGTATTTGTTATAATTTTCCTATATCAGGTTATATTACATTTTCAAGTTTTTCACAAAATATTGTTTCAGTCACATTTAATGTAGGTTAAATTTTTTCCTAACATTTCTTCCATTTTATTGACCAAAGCAGGAAAAATTGACATCATGCTTACAGACCATCAACCACTAAAGTCTTCCCTCTAGTTTTGTTCATTGGCTTCTTATTGGCAATTCCCTGGTTCCTTTTCACTGTCCTGAAACACATCATAAATAACATAACAGATGGGTGAAAATGGTAACTCCCTGGACATACTACAGTTAGAAAACTCTTTACTCTTTTCTGACCTTGGATTGCTAATTTCTCCAAGTTTTCTATTAAGTCCTTTCTGGCACTTGAAATTATTATTATTTTCTGATAAAGCTAAGTGGTCTCCTTATAGTCTTCAAATAATGATTGTAAACAATGCTTTTCTTTTTCTTGCAGGAATCTTTTAAATCTCCATTTTCCTTTTTGTTGATAAAAAGTTTTAGGATTGGTCATTTGTTCATATAAATCCTGATTAATGATTTGCAGATTCCTTTCCGTCTCCCCAAAATACTTGTAAATTGTTCTTTGGTATTATCATTAACATTTTCTGTTCCTTCTTGATTATTTGTTAATCAACTAGTAACTCTCAATCAATGTTTTCATATATATATATATGTATATATATACATATATATATGTACATTAATATATATCTATATACATATGTTAAACAATAAAGACAATTAAGACATATATTAAAATATTAAGACAAACTGCTATATTAAGGAGCTTTATTCAGCTTATTTTTCTGATATATGCTGTGGTTATTTCCCTTTTTTCAGTTTAGCCATTATGTATTTTATTTTTTTTCATTTCTATATGTGCTTTAAACAGTACTGATATACTAATTTTCATCATTTCTTTTATTGTTGAATTATCTACACTTACTCAATTTGATTATGTTTTGATTATTCTTTGTCATAAATATTGGATCTCCTGAAATCTCTCATAAGTTCCTGTAACACAAATAATGAAAACACAGAGACAGATATTGGGATTCAAGCCAAAGATCAGAAAAGTAAAGCAGCCAACTAGTAGTTCTTACTTCTACCAAGGCTGAAATGGAGATCCTGTCTTCCCTGTGACTTGAAACTGAATCTCACATGAGACCCTTTTCTTCTTCCTACTAGTGCTGAGATTGAAAGTATGAGCTCTGTTACTCTTTTAGACTTATTCACTCTCCTATAGCCTAGGGTGGTCTTGGACTCACAGAGATCCATCTATCTATGTCTCCTGAGTAATGGAATTCAAGGTGTAACCACCACTTCCTGGCATGTATGGCTAACAAGGTTGGCTAATTTTGCATTCTGATCTCCAGGAAAGCATTATTAAGTCATAAGCAATATAGCACAACTTCTGGTTATGTATTCATATTTGAATTGAAGCAATTCAAAGGATGATTGTGGTTTAGTATGGGATATAATTTGTAATACACTTCTGCTTTGGACTAAGCAGGTTGTTTTATTAAGGCTATAAAGTCAAAGGATTCTGAAGACCACAGTCTTGGGTGCTAAGGTTGTCCTAACTCACCCCAGATGATTTATTCTACTTTTATTTTATTCTTTTCATTTCAGAATATAATGATTCTTTCACAGCAACTTAAATGCCCTTGGCTTACATTTCAGGTTTTTTTTTTTTTTTGAAAAATATTGGTATCATTGACTCTTCTCTTATCTAAAACTTGAGATAATTCCTCTGTTTATTTCTTCTTTTCTGAAACTCAACTGCATACTTTTAACCTTTAAGTCTGAAACCTTCTTAGCCTTAGCTAGCATAGGCTAGCTACTTGCCTCTGAGAATTCTATGTGATGTGTTTTCTACACTACACTCATCAGATGTCAAGTATAAAAGAAGAGAAGTAGCAGATAAAAAAGATGGAGTAGGTGTAGTTTATTTAATTAATTTGGTTAATGAAGAAGTAAAGAAATGTAGAGGGAGCCACAACTATTAAGAACACATCTAGTGATTTATTGAATAAATTCACATTTCTCTAGTTTTGGCTTTTCTTCCCACTTTTAGGAACTCCAAATTAGCTTTTGATTTTTGAAGAAAGTATTTTATTTTTTTCATTTTTCTTTTTATAAAGCAATAGCACTATTACTTTTATTGTTTTGGTTAAAAGTCTATTATTTTTTTATTTTATTATTTCTTTCATATTATAGTGCACCACATTCAAGGAAATAGTATTCATTATACTTGAAAATTATGAAAACTTTAGACTCTGTGGTGATGTATTATTTATGATTTAATAAATATTGCCTGAAGTATAAGAAAACAACACCAGCCACAAGAGTTAGTTTTAGATGCTAGGCAGTGGTGACACACACCTTTAATCCTAGGACTCAGGAAACAGGCCAATGGAATTCTCTAAGTTGATGACCACCATGGAATACACAAGAATGAAGAGTAACAGAGATAATCCCTTTGATACCAGCACTTGGAATCACATGCTTTTAATCCCAGCACCAGGGAAGTGGAGACAGGTAGACGTTGCTGGGCAGAGAAAGGAATATAAGGAGGAGAAGACAGTAATTAAGAGCTTTTGCCTCTAAGGATTTCTGAAGAAAGAATTGCCATTTTAGTTTATTAGAGGCAGGATCTACTGGCTTGGCTGCTTTGCTTTTCTGATCTTCTGCTTGAAGCCTGAACTCCAACATTTATCTCGGGGTCTTTGATTTATCATGGTATTTGTTGTTTTCTTAAGATAGTATCAGAAAGAAACTTGACTAGAAGAATATAACATTACAATTCTCCAGCTCAAGGGCCAGGATTAATCTTAAGGTACTCCATCCTGAATTTTCATAGTTGTCATTCAAGTTCCATTAAAACCCTGCTAAAATATTTAACCATAGATCCTCTTTGGGAAAGAAATGTGCATATGAGATACAGGCAAAGAGACAGTTTTAGATTTGGATTTACTATTTTTTGTTAGAACCTCACTCATATTATGATATATATATATATATATATATATATATATATATATATATATATATGCTAGATATGCATGTAAATGATCAGTTATTAATTTTGTTCTTGGTATCCACAGTGAACAAGCCTATGACTTCCTCAATCATGGGCTATTCCTGGGTAGAAAGCACTTAGAGATCACTGTTGCATTAGATTTACAGATGTCAAGTACACATATGCACATATGTAAAACAAACAGTTTTAATTTTTTATTTGTTTGTTTTTGTTTTTGTTTTGTTTTGTTTTCCAGACAGGGTTAGACTGGCTTTTCTGTAAAGATCTGGATATGTTCTCCTCCTGAATTCTGAGAGAGTAAATGTGTTCCCCTCTATAGCCTGGCACAGTTTTAGTGTTTTATGGAGAATAAAGAACAAACAATCCTGATTAGAGTTATTAAATTAAAGTGCCCCCTTTGTGAATGTATCTAAAGTCTTAACATTTGAATCATACATATAGGAATTTATTGCTCTGAAGAATAACTGAAGAGACACATGACTTAGTTTCTCATTAGAAGTTAGTGTATTCCTAGCATTAATTGTCAATGATAGGAAGATGCTGAAATCAGAGGTACAAAAAGTGACTTCTGAGCACAGATGCTCAGCAGAATACATTTCATGGTTTTTAATTTAGAGGTGGCCTTGAGGGATGAATTGTTCTAAAACAAATTTCAGGTCAGAAGTCCAAGGATATTTGTACAAGATAAACTGTAAAGGTTTGCCAAAAGAAATGTGTGATGGGATTGAACAGTGGATTAGGATTCTTTTTGTTGATCTTTGAGAAAAAAATTCATGAGTGGGACACAACATGGGGACTTGATATGGTCACTAAGAAACTGATACCAAAGGTGATACCACTTAGGTATATTCCAGAATACCTCTTCAGTGTCCTTAAATTGAATGCACAGATTTAAATTTTATTTTTTTTAATTTCTTCTCAATTTTTAATTTAAATTAGAAAAAAGATTGTTTTACATGTCAATCCCAGTTCCCCCTCCCTTCCCTCCTCCCCTTCTGGCTCCAACAGCCTACCTATCCCCTTTCTGCTCCCCAGGGAGTTTGAGGCCTTCCATAGGGGGGTCACCAGAGTCTGTCATATCATTTGGGATAGGTCCTAGGCCCTACCCCCGTGTGACTAGGCTCAGGGAGTATCCCTCTATGTGGAATGGGCTCTCAAAGTCCATTCCTATGCTAGGGATAAGTACTGATCTACTACAAGAGACCCCATAGATTTCTGAGGCCTCCTCACTGAAACCCACATTCTGGGGGACTGGATCAGTCCCATGCTGGTTTCCCATCGATCAGTCTGGGGACCAAGAGCTCCTCCCTGTTCAGGTCAGCTTTTTCTGTGGGTTTGACCATCCTGGTCTTTGCTAATCACTCCTCCTTCTCTGCAATGGGATTCCAGTTCAGTTCAGTGTTTAGCTGTGGCTGTCTGCTTCCACTTCCATCACTTGCTGGAAGAAGGCTATAGGATGGCCTATAAGTTAGTCATCAATCTCATTATCAGGGGATGGCATTTAAGGTAGCCTCTCCTCTGTTGCTTAGATTATTAGGTGGTGTCATCCTGGTAGATATCCAGACATTTCCCTAGTGCCTGATTTCTCTTTATACCAATAATGGCTCCCTGTATTATGGTATCTCTTATCTTTCTTTTTCTTTTTCTTTTTTTAAGTTACAAACATGATTGCCAGGTATCTTCTATCTTGCTCTCCTCTATTCTTCCCCCTACTCAAACTTCTTGTTCCCTCATGTCCTCCTCACCCCTCCTCTTCTCCCCTTCTCATTCTCCTAGCTCCCTCACCTCTCCCCACATGCTCCCAATTGGCTCAGGAGATCTTGTCCTTTTCCCTTCTCTAGGGGACATGCATGTCTCTCTTAGAGTCCACCTTGTTACCTTGCTTCTCTGTAGGTATGGATAGTAGGCTCATTATCCTTTGCACTGTCTAAAATCCATATATGCATGAGTACCTACCATGTTTGTCTGTTTGTGAATGGGTTACCTCACTCAGAATGTTTTCTTCTAGTTCCATCCATTTGCCTGTGAATTTCAAGTTTCCATTGCCCTCTCCTTCTGAGTAGTACTTCATTGTGTAAATGTATCATATTTTTTCTATCCATTCTTTAGTTGAGGGGTATCTAGGTTGCTTCCAGTTTCTGGCTATTAGGAATAATGCTGCTATGAACATCGTTGAACATATGTCCTTGTTGTATGAATGTGCTTCTTTTGGGTATATGCCTAGGAGTGGAATTGCTGGATCTTGTGGTAGACTCATTCCTGTTTTCTTGAGGAGTCGCCATACTGATTTCCAAAGTGGCTGTACAAGTTGGCACTCCAACCAGCAGTTCAGGAGTGTTCCCATTTTTCCACATCCTCCCCAGCATAAACTGTCACAGGTGTTTTTGATTTTAGCTATTCTGACAAGAGTAAGATGGTATCTCAGAGTGGTTTTGAGTTGCATTTCCCTGATGGCTAAGGATGTTGAACACTTTCTTATGTGTCTATCAGCCATTTTAGATTCCTCTATTGAGAATTGTCTATTTAGATCTGTACTCCACATTTAACTGGATTATTTGGTGTTCTGGAAACTAGCTTCTTGGTTTCTTTGTAAATTTTGGAGATCAGCCCTCTGTCAGATATGGGGATGGTGAATATTTTTTCCCTTTCTGTGGGCTGCTGTTTTGTCTTGCTGACTGTGTCCTTTGCCTTACAGAAGGTTCTCAGTTTCAGGAGGTCCCATTTATTACTTGTCAATCTCAGTGTCTGTGCTACAGGTGTAGTGTTCAGGAAGCTGTCTCCTGTACCAATTCTTTCAAAGGTACTTCCCAATTTCTCTTCTAATAGGTTGGATTTATGTTGATGTCTTTGATCCATTTGGACTTAAATTTTGTGCATGGTAATAGATATGGATGTATCTGCAGTCCTCTACATGCTAGCATCCAGTTATGCCAGCATCATTTGTTGAAAGATGCTTTCTTTATTCCATTGTATAACTTTAGTTTCTTTGTCAAAAATCAGTTGTTTGTAGGTGTGTGGGTCCATATTAGGTTTTCAATTGAATTCAATTGGTCCAATTATCTATTTTTTGTGCCAATATTAAGCTGTTTTCAGGGCTATAGCTCTATAATAGAGCTTGAGGTCAGGAACGGCGATGCCTCAGGAAGTTCCTTTATTGTACAAGGCTGTCTTGGGTATCCTGGTTCTTTTGTTTTTCCATACACAGTTGAGTACTGTTCTTTCAAGGTCTGTGAAGAATTGTCCCAGTATTTTAATTGGGATTGCATTGATCTGTAGATTGCTTTTAGCAAGATTGCAATTTTTACTATGTTGATCCTACCTATCCAAAAGCATGGGAGATCTTTCCATCAATATAACAAGGAGTTGGTTCTTCGAGAAAATCAACAAGATAGACAAACGTCTATCCAAACTAATCAAAAGGAAGAGAGAGAACATGCAAATTAACAAAATCAGAAATGAAAAGGGCAACATAACAAAGGACACTGAGGAAATCCAGAGAATTTTCAGGTAATACTTTGAAACCTGTACTCCATGTATTTGAAAATTTAAAGGGAATGGACAATTTTCTGGGCAGACATCAGCTACCAAAACTGAATCAAGAGCAGATAAGCAACTTAAACAGACATATAAACCCAATGAAATAGAAGTAGTCATCAAAAATCTCCCAAATAAAAAAAAAGGCCAGGGCCAGATGGCTTCAGTGCAGAATTCTATCAGAAATTCAAAGAAGACCTAATACCAATACTCCTCAAATTGTTCCACACAATAGAAGAAGGTTCATTTCCAAACTCTTTTTACAAAGCTACAATTACCTTGGTGCCCAAGCCACACAAAGACACAACTAGGAAAGAGAACTACAGACCAATATCCCTCATGAACATTGATCCAACAATTCTCAATAAAATCCTTGCCCATCGAATGCAAGATCATATCAGAGAAATAATCCACCATGACCAAGTAGGCTTCATCCCAGTGATGCAGTGTTGATTCATCATAGGAAAATCTATCAATGTACTCTACCATATAAACAAACTGCAAAAGAATAAAACACATGATCATCTCACTAGATGCTGAAAAAGCCTTTGAAGAAATCCAGCACCTCTTCATGATAAAGGTCCTGGAGAGATCAGGAATAACCAGAACATGCCTGAACATAATAAAAACAATATACAGTAAACTAACAGCCAACATAAACTGAAATGTAGAGAAACTCAATGTGATTCCTCTAAAATCAGGAACAAGACAAGGCTGTCCACTCTTTCCATACCTCTTCAGAATTGTACTTGAAGTCTAGCTAGAGCAATAAGACAACCAAAGGAGATGAAGGGGATACAAATTGGAAAGGATAAAGTTAAACTTTCACTGTTTGCAGATGATATGAAAGTTTACATAAGTGACCCAAAAACTCTACCAGGGAGCTCCTACAGCTGATAAACACCTTCAGCAAAGTGGCAGGATACAAGTTTAACTCGAAAAAATCAGTAACCATACTAAATATAGATGATGAATGGGCTGAGAAGGAAATCAGAGAAACATCCCCCTTTACAGTAGCCATGAACAACATAAAATATCTTGGGGTAACACTCACCAAACAAGTAAAAGACCTGTATATCAAGAACTTTGAGTCTCTTAGGCATACACACAAAAGAAGCACATTCATACAACAAGGACATCTGTTCAACAATGTTCATAGCAGCACTCATTTCTAATAGCCAGAAACTGGAAGCAGCCTATATGCCCCTCAACTGAAGAATGGAAACAGAAAATGTGGTACATTTACACAATGGAGCACTACTTAGCGGAAAAAATTAATGGAATCTTGAAATTTGCAGGAAAATGGATGGATCTAGAAGAAACCCTTCTTCTAGAGTGAGGTAACCCAATCGCAAAAAGACAAACATGATATGTACTCACTCATATGCAGATTTTAGACATAGAGTGTAGATTACCAGCCTAAAATCCACACTGCCAAAGAAGCTAATAAACAAGGAAGACCCTAAGAGAAACATACATGGTCCCATGGAGAAGGGGAGAGAATCAAGATCTGCTGAGTAAATTGGGAGCAAGGGAAGATGGGGGAGGGAGCTAGGAGAATGAGAAGGGGAGAGGAAGGGGGATGCCGAGGACATGAGGGAGCAGAAAGTTTGAGTCAGGGGAAGAATAGATGATAACAAGAATGGAGATATCATAATAGAGAGAGACATTTTTGGTTTACAGAGAAATCAGGCACTAGGGAAATGTCTGGAGATCTAAAAAGATGACACCAGCTAACAATCTAAGCAACAGAGGAGAGGCTTCTGTAAATGCCCTCCCCTGATAAGACTGAGATTAATGACTGACTTATATGCCATCCTATAGCCTTCATCCAGCAGCTGGTGGAAGTAGAAGCAGATACTCACAACTAATCACCATAATGAACTGAAACCCAGATGCACAGAAGGACGAGCGAAGAGCACAGAGGTCCAGACCAGGCTGGTGAAACCCACAGAAACAGCTGACCTGAACATCTGGGAACTCTTGCTCCCCAGACTGATAGCTGGAACACTAGCATGGGACTGATCCAGACTCCAGGAACATGGTTTTCTGTGAGGAAACCTCAGAAATCTACAGGACCACCTGTAGAAGTTCAGTACTTATCCCTAGCATAGGTATGGATTTTGGGAGCCCATTCCATAAAGAGGAATACTCCCTGAGCCAAGACACAGTGGGGTGGGCCTAGGCCCTATCCCAAAGGATACAATAGAAACTGATGACACCCCATGGAATGCCTCATCATCCAGGGGGAGCAGAAAGGATATGTGATAGCTAGATAGGGTTTTATTTCGGGAGGGCAGTAGGGGAGGATGGGTGGGAGAAGGGAACTGGGATTGTTATGTAAAACAATCCTATTTCTAATTCAAATAAAAAAGTTGAAAAAAAGAAAAAAGTCACAAATAAACACATAGCTAAGTCCAAAACAAAGAGAAAGAAATTAAAGAAGATACCAAATTTAAATTTTCTAAGTGCAATCCAGGCAGAACTGAAATTCATAATCTTCCAATCTCCACTCCTTCAGCAAATCTTACCAGTGTGTGTCACCACAACCAGCTAAATAATATTATTTATTTGTAATTTATGAACATTCTTGTTTTGCCTGCACGAATGTCTGGTGAGAGTATTAGAATTCCTCACAGCTATGTACTTCCATGTAGATACTGTGAGTTGATCCTGGGTCCTTTGGAAGAGTAGCCAGTGCTCTTAACTGCTGAGTTAATGAAAGAGACATCCCCTTAGGGGTGTGCATTTTGGGGTCAGGGAACGCCCATGAATCTATAAGGATGATCCCAGTAATAATGGATAGGTAGCCTGAAGTGGCCAGCCCACGTAATATTTGGTTGCTACCCAGTTGTTACCAGAGAGCCTTCATCTAATAACTGATGCAAATAAATGCAGAGATCTACTGCCAAGCACTGGGAAATCCTTTGAAGAGGAGGAGGCCAAGGTCATCATAGAGGAACACACAGAAACAACTAACTTGGGCTATAGGAGCTCACAGACTCTGGGATGATAGCTAGGGAGACTGCATGGGACTAACCTAGTCCCTCTACATATGTGTGACAGTTATGCAATTAGATCTTCTTGTGGGACTCCTAGTAATGGAAACAGGTCCTGTTTCCTAATGCTTTGGTTGGCATCCAGGAACCTATTCCTCATACTGAGTTGCATTGCTCAGCCTTAGCACAAGGGGACGAGCTTAGTTCCATCTCAACTTGATATGCCATGCTTTGTGGTGGGATTTAGAAAATGAATACATTTAATTAATAAAAAATTAAATAATTTTTTTACTAAGTGATAAATTTGGGAGAAGATAATAGGCATTTAAGTTACAAAGTAAAGATAAAAATGAATGATGAGATAAATACTAAAGAGAACAAATTTAAATTTATCATGAACTTGGTAGTCCTATTGAGTTTAAAAGTAGATGTGGATCTAAAGAATGAAAGCGTGTTTAAGAGTAGGCATTACATTTAACATGCCTTTATAACATTTTGACTCATAAGCATCAATACTTGAGACAAGAGGTCAAAAATTTTGTAGTATATTTGTTTGTCAGATTACATGCCATATGTTCTGTTTGAACTTTTGAGGAAATCTTTATTTAGAAATTTATTTCTGAAGGGAAGGTGAATTTTTCACAAAAGAAGAGAGACTATCAAGTATGGTTGCAATTGTCACTGTTTCATGAAAGAAAGCAACAAGAAGTGGGGCAGTATGTGCTGTTGCATCATTAGCAATATATTTTATGAACATTGGACTGTCCTTAATGCCTTGGAGTCTTTGATTGCCACCCAAGTTTCCTCTTTTGTCCTCTTTTGTCTTAGGAATGAAGAATGGAACAGTGCATTGTACACTTCTAAGATAGGCTACCATTTATCATTAGGCTTTCACATATGTCCAACTTCAAGATATAATTAGTAGGAAAATAAATGTGCAATTTAATATCTTATAAATTATATTCTTTCCCCTTGTTCTCTGTAATTATAACATGCTTATTTAAAGTTGGGTTTTGGTTTGGGCATTATTAATTATTGTAAGAAAGTATAACTCATGAAATTTAGGGGCTAACATTGTAATGAGTTATGATTTATGAAATGGATTGGAAAACCTTAAAGTTAATGGAGGTGTTTAGTTTGTCATCAGGCTAAAATATTAACATATGCAAAAAGATTTACAAATAATTTTTGAGCTCTGTACTTACTGTGGGGAAAGCCATTGCACAGCTATTACCACTATAATTTTAACAAGAGACAATATGGCTCGCAAGCAGGAATAAAGTGAAGAAAATGGCAGTGGAATTTAAAAAGAAAATGCAATTTTTAAAAATTATATTGTTTTAAGATAGAGTCCTTGTGAGTAGTCAAGGTCGAACAGGAACACACTATGTAGGCTAGGCTAGCCAGAAACTGTATACTCTCCCGTGTTCATGTTCTAAGTGCTGGAACTTCAGGCAAAAGGCATTATATCTGACTGGGAAAGTTACCGTTTTTTGGAAACATAGTATTTTCATTAATTATTTGGGGATTTTACATTATGAACCCTGATCATACTCATTTCCTATTTCTCTAGTTCTTCCACCCACAACTGGTCACTTTTCCCAGAAGAAGAAGGAGGAGAACGAGGAGGAGAGGAGGAGGAGGAAGAGGAGGAGGAGGAGGAGGAGGAAGAGGAGGAGGAGGAGGAGGAGGAGGAAGTCAAACTCTCAGTAGCCAGCTCCTTAAAGAAACCTGATTCTTTCCCCACCCACACCCTGCCAGAAGTCATCAGTTGTGGAGAGTTACACTTCAGGTTCCTTATTTTTAAAGTGATGAGTAGCACTCAGCTTCACTTTTAGTTATTCCAATGTCTAAGGTCAAGTTGTTTCTAAAAATATTTCATGAAAAGCCTCACACTTTGAGACTATATTTATTGAGCTTTCATTACAACTTAATATATTTGGACTACTTTATTATTCTTATGAATGTCTGGCTGTATATTTTACAGCCAATTTGTGAATTAAGCTTTACCACAAGGTGATCTGCATAGAAATGGTATACGGAGTCATCAATACTATCTACTAATAAAATTTCAAGCATTCACTCTTAGATCTAAGACAATATCCTTTACAGATAAGCTACTAATAAGAAATAAATATTGTTTTAACCCAACACAATATTTGAGATCAAATATTAATTATTAATTTTTTTGCTCTGGAGTCACACATTGAAATAGTATTTATATTGCTTTGAGAACAAAATACAAGCACAGCAATCACTTGACTACCATATTGATAGTGATAAAGTATTGCCTATTTGTAACTTTTCCCTTGAAGTGATAATTTTTACTCATTCAAATTCCTGAAATGTGTAAAGGGCTGAACAGACACATGAAGTTCTCTTATGTGCGTCCTGGGGATTGTGTTGAGAAGAAAACTATATTCATAAAAGAAGAAAATATTGACAGAGAAAGCAATTAAGAAAAAATAAATTCCGAAATGATGAATCATCTGTTAGACCCAGTGACTTAAGTGAGATGTTTGGGTTGGACTTCCTGTAAACCACTATCAAGCAGAGGTGCCATATAGGGCATTACCTCAGCACTGTACAGGCTAGTCCCCCTAATGCAGTACTGCTGGTGCTCCTTATGTTAATCACAGTCTCATGTTGCCTTCTCAGTGGAAGTGGAGATGTGTGTTTTTTTTTATTCTTGCTCTTTTTAGTTTCATGTATTCCTTCATGCATGTATATTCATAGCAATGCTGAATATTCTCCTATAGAACACATACATATTAATAAATGAATAAGTTTATTTCTTATATACAACATTATTTAAATTATTATGTTTGTATATACCCAATTTATCATATGTACACACACACACACACACACACACATTTGTATGTTTTTTATCTAAACCTCTCAATCACACATATGAAGCAGAAATCAAAACAAAGTTGAAATTTTTTCCTTTTGTGACTTAAGCTTCATAGAATTTGTGGATTTATAAAACATTTATAAAACTTTTGACATGGTTTTATCTAGCAAATACATGCAGAAATCAAAACTTGAATGCACTGAAGATGGGTTAGTAAATCCCAACAAAACAGGAAGCTGTTTCAGTCATCAAGAAACTTAAGCAACACATTGCTACCAAAATAACCAACATTTACTTCAGTAGTTTGGAGACATGAGACATTTTGACAAGTCTGGGCAAAATGTAGGCAATTTCTGATCATAATGTCTAAGTATTCTCTTCCCAGAACCCCTTTGTAAACTGGGTAACACCTCTCACTATTTGAATGCCCAGAAAAAGCAGTGACAACACTGTCTTATTTAAAGCTTAATCTTTCAGAATGGCTGGTTGCTTATTTGTGTGTGTTTGTGTGTGTGTGTGTGTGTGTGTGTGTGTGCGCGTGTGTGTCCAACCACATGCCTGTGCTATAGCATTTGTGTTGGCTAGTTTTATGTCAGCTTGGCACAAGCTATCCTTATCTGAGAGGAGAGAATGACCACTGGGAAAAAATACTTCCATATGACCCATATAATTGGTCTGTAGAAAAGTCTATAGAGCATTTTCTTGATTAGTGATTGCTGGGTGAGGACCCAATCCATTGTGGGTGGTGCCAAGACTGGGGTGGTGGTCCTTATTTCCATAAGGAAGTCCCTGGTGGACTTGAAGTACCTGAAGCAGCTGCTGATCAATTCCTGTTTCATGAAGGAGGTGGACATCTACAGGGTCAAGGCAGAGGACCTGACTCTCATTCCTGCCTTCTGCCTCCATGTAAAGAGGAACGAGTACATACATGCAATGCTGACCTACTTCAACGTCGAGTTCACCCAACTCAAAAGAGGACTGGTTTTTCTATGGTTCAGAGTCTTTTCAGTCTAGAGTCTCCATACATAAACTGGAGGAAGACTACATGGAGGACTAAACAAGGAGATCTTTGGCACCACTGACTGGTGGCCCAACCATTAAGAATAGTTGGGACATGTTTATGTATGTTTAATTGTTGGTTGTTTTTATAATTTACCCCTAAGCTTGATTTCAAATTGTTCAAAGCTATGAATTGCACCATTCCAGAAATGTTGAATCATCATTTGTAGCCACTGTAAACTGAACAATTAGAAACAATCTACCTCACTCGCCATTCCTTAAATCATTCTATTCTGCATTCTGTTCTTCGTCTACTTTTATAGCTACTATCTTATATGGAAAAGAGAAACACAACACAGCATACAAACACATTCACACATGCGCACATATACACACTCGAACACATGCATTCAGCTGGTTCATACATTCGGTGAATCATATAATTTCCAATGTCCCCTGTCTTTAGTATTCAGATTAATGGCTGAAGTGCCAGTGTCAGCTAATCCACATCCTACAAAGTTTTCCTCTGAACATTTAGAGAGAATCTTAAACAGATTTTATATGTATGAAAAGGCCAGACTTTTAATTTAGTTCTGCTCATGGGGTAGACTGCATAGGTAACTTAAGAGGGGAGATGCTAACAGCCATCCAAATGATAAAAAAAAAGATCTAGGTGCAGCAATGAAGCTCCTGATGGAAAACATAAATTATTTGAAAGATAATTTTATGAACAAACAAACACACACACACACACACACACACACACACACACATACACGAGCTATCACTACAGGTTTTCCAAACCTTACAGCTTAGTATGATATTGAATGGCATCAGCTGCAGCTGGCTAAATTTGGGTGTCTATATCCCTAACATTTTTATGCCTTTCATGTATCTAGGGGAAAATAACTTTCTTTGTTATTTTTGTTGTTTATAATTTATTTAGGACTTTTCCATCAGGAGCCATTTAAGCTCCTAGAGCTTGCTTCATTGATGTATTTGTGCTCCAATTCCTTCATTTAAACCCTAAATAGAATAAGGCAGCCTTTAATTAGATTGAATTCTCCAACCTGCCCCTTCAACACAAACAAACAAACAAACAAAAACAAACTAACTTCTTTTGGGGAATCACTTTTCTCCATCTCCAAATTCATAATAAGCAACTTAAGTTATTTCTTTATTCACGGTGTCATATTTGAGGGTATAGTCCTTTTATTGTAAGGGAGGTAGTGGTGGAAGTGCTTATCATTCTTGCAGAAGAAACTTGTTCACATATTTATAGACAGCAAGCTGGAAGAGGGACAGTGGATGATGCTGGAAGTGAGACTGTGCTTATAGGTGTTATAATCCTCAAAGCCCAGTGACCCAGGTATCTAGATTGGGCCCACTTGATATATATGTATGTGTATGTATAAAAACATATTTATCTGTATCTTAAGATTTGCCCTTCTGTACATCCCATTGCAATATACATTTTCCCAGTTACAGTGCTATGTATATAAATATCAGGAGTTGTTTACAGACTGTTATTCTGCTTTCCATAATAGTATTGAATTGAATAGCATTGATTGAATTAAATATCACTGAATTCACATTGATGAAAATACATACTTTAATGAATGGTAAATGGAGAAGAAAGGTTAACTCTTCACACTCAAGTATTTTAATCCAGGAATATAGAAGTAATGGGGCAAATGGAAAAATGATAATTATTGGAAGCAATGGATATGAGAATTAGTGAGGTAAATTTGAAAGATGTTATTTGCATAATTTCTGAATATCTTCCCAAGTGTTTGAACTCATTATAAAGGGTAAAGGGAATGGCATAATGGAGAAGGCTATAGACATGAACTTTAACAGAGAATCAAGAAATTGCCCAATAAGGAGTCTCTTGACAGCATATATATATATCTTGATGCTACGCTCTAAGAACAGATCACTTTACCCTGGTCTCGCTGAAACTAATCCAATAGTGAGGAGGAGACATCAGACACTCCAAAACTAAAGCATGTGACCAGGAATCTCCAAAACTATCAAAGTCCTGAAAGACAAGGAAAGATTGTTTGCAGAGCCCAGGAAGATATGAATGTGTCAAACAGCACAGTTCAGAATCTGCAACCAAACAGAAAGATACAAAATAAGAAACTGGTTTGTTTGAGAGTATCACAAATTTAGAATCTGAAAATGAAGATTCTTAGTCATTGACTATTCTTTTTAGGATTCTATTTTGAATTCTGTGACTGCCAAGCCACGGTTTATTCATCAGTGCCTATAAAATTATCTTTGGTGGTTGCTTTTGCAATGATGAAATGGCACAAATGTGGCAAGATTCTGGGATATTTGCAAAAGCCCTTCAATTATGCTTATCACTACTCTTTCAAATCCTCAACTGACAAGTGGGCCATAAGCAGGAGCATTCTTGTGATAACTGATTGTAGAAAGCTAAGGGAGCTCAATGTGAAAGCTCTTTCACCCTTGCTTAACTGAAGTGTGGCTGCAGGGAAGGCTTTTGTGCAATGGAAGATGAGTGAGGACTTTTCTCTCCTGAGGCCTCACTTAGGATGAAATATGTATGGAAATTAAGCCATTTTCAGTTCATCTTGATTTTTGTTGCTCTCCTCATACCTCCCGACCTTCTGTTGCCCCTGAGATTTTTTTCAGTGCTGAGTGATGATCATACAGATAGAAATCATATGGAAAATACTTCATGCGTGTGGCATGCACACAGATGCAGGGATTTAATTTTCTCCCAGTGCCAAGCAGTCCTGCCTCTTTCAGACTGATTCCTCTTTCCTGCAAAATCTGCAAAAATGTATAGGAAGAGAAAATCCTCCACTTTGAATACATTCTGCTGCTTGTGTTTTATGTGAGGAGATTTATGGAGTTCATTTTAAAAACTGGCTAAGTAAAGGGAGTTTTCAGGCTGAAATGAAGACAAACTAAAGGGGGAAACATAAAAATATATGGGGATCTTCCTTTTTCTAGCCCATCAGCTCAGTCAGCACTGGTTCATACATATATCATGTCAGTATGGGAGGATGTTTTAAAGGCTGATTAAAGTATTGATGAGGGGTTTAAAACATAATTAAAGCAATCAGATGGCAGAGATATCAAAGAAGACTTGTAGATGGAAATGAAGAGAAACAGGGAAGAATATTTTTATTTAATCCCTTATTCTCAGAGCAAATGTTCTAAGTAAATCGATAAAAGATGAAAGCCTGATTCATATGTACAGCACAAAAATTAAATATATTTATGACCTGAATAATAAACATCCTTATTTCTAATGTAATTATGAGTTAGCAATAACTGGCAGACTAAGAAAAACAATAATAACACAAGGATAAAACAGAGAACAAACAATTTCTCTTTTGATTTTTGTCATTTACTTTCAAAGTTTCAGCTTAGGACTCAGAACACAGGCACTGCCCTGGAAACAGTCCCTTTTCATCAGAGAATTCTTCATCCATTTCTTTTACTTACACAGTAGCAATAATAAGGCTCATTCCAACACAATGAAAATGATAGGCAACAAACGGTCACATCAGACAAACATGATTAGTATATCTTTGCAGATATTTTTTTCCTTGTGGGAGAAAAACAGTCCCTATCTTTGTCACACTATTCCATTTGTATAGATGAAAATGAGTCACTGAGGACTGGTTATTGTCTGTGAATGAGACAGTCCACTCATCTTGCAGTTGCATGTGTTTTCTCTTTTAGAGTCTGCACATTGTTTTAAGTTACCATGGATTGCCTTACATACTAAGTGTCTTTCTTTGTACGAAGAAACAAATGTAAGCTATCACATTTCCTTTTGGTGAGAATCCATGAATAAATAGAATTATCCTTAATATAGATGAACAATGTTTACTACAAAGTATTGAAAATTCTCTTTGAGTTTATGTATAGTGGTTCTTAAAGAGAGATTTGCACCATCATTAACACCAATTTATGTAGGAGATAATTTGAAAAGACTTAGAAAGCCCAGGAAGCCAAGACTATCACACATCTGTTCATTAGCTTTCAGTCTAAGTACCATACAGTCATTCACTCTCACCTTTGTGAATGAACGTTCCTATTAAATGGAGAATGTACTTCTTCAGGCATTGAGGAAATTAGTCCTGCCAAGAGTGCACATAGAGCTGACCTGTGGATGTCTGATGTCTGCTCTATCATCTGGGGACTCATAGGGTATTTAGTATTAATGACTCTAAGAGCCAAAATAAGTGATCAAAAATTGAAGTAGGAAAATTTTCTATATGTTATGAAACTGATTTGGTGAAATAATCAATACAGAACTTTCATTTGAATAGTTTAGTTAAATATAACTGTTATATTTAATTGAGTTATATAACAGTTTCTAAGCTGAATGAATTTTAAAAAATAAAAGGAGTAGCATCAGCAAGAATTTACTGCAGCTGACTAGCATTTTGCAAAGGCAGATGTGGTTCTGGGCAGCTAACTGTCATCTGTCAATTTGTATATATTCCTCTCCACTACCTATCTCTCTATCATCTATCTATCTATCATCTTCATAATCATCATCTAGCTATCTGTTATCTATTAATATACTACATATCTCTCTAACTTTGCATCCATATAACTATCTGATTTCTATCTTTCTATATTCTGTCTATCCATCTATCATCTCATCTATCAATCATTTATCTGTACATGCACACACACATTTTAGGTACTTCTTAAGTAACAATGCATTGATGTGTTGATTTACAATCATTGGATTCATATTTTAATTCTGTGAGTTTAGCATCAACTTTAGCTTAATAGTAATCCCACATAACTATGATAATGATATAACACACATTTCAAGGCTATTAGACAAATATCTGCTAAATATTTTGAAGGAGAATTGATGTACATGGATGATACATAATAGAGATGGAAATAAAGTTAATGGTTATTGTAGTCTATCTTTCTGGGAATCAAGGTGTTTTTCAATGATGGGATAGAGTAAAATGTACTTTAAGAACAATGTGAGTATTTATGTTTCTTCCAACTCTGGAATCTCCTTTTTCCTCTATCATTCATTTTAAAGGAAACAGTACACTGTTTGCTAAACATATAAGTTCTGAATTAAATAACATGACAATATGATTTAGAATTATTCTTAATGTCACAAAATGCAACAAAAGAAAGAGAAAATGAGGTGCTGAAATAAAAATTAGATATTCAAAGTCAATTAAGTATTTTTGTGGAATAATATTTTCTGATTTTGCAATGAATAAAAATTTATTATTTGTAATTAAATATGGAGATAAAGCAACTTTTTCACCTCTAAGTTTTGTTCATCTTTCCATTAAAATGTAGCTTAGAATAGAATGGTAGTGCACATTTGCTATCTCTGGGCTGAGGAGGCAACTCAGGGCTGTGGTGATGCTAAGTTCAGCCTGACCTACATGACAAAAATTTTGTTTCAAAACAGCAAGAACAGGGTGCCTCACATTCACAAAATCCTGAATTTGATCCTCATGCACCCTCCCCAAAAGATTACACTACTCTTAAAGAACAGATATCAGATATCAGAAATTGCCACATTTCATACACCAAATGTAGTTTCCATTTGTCCTATGAGGTTCTCAGTTAAATACACAGAGATCAAATCAGGTACAAGAAATGTGGAATACTTTATCCTGCAAGGATACAGCTCTGACCCCAGAAACAATTCTTTTCATTAAACTAGGCAACAGACCACAATCCTTCCCCCCACAAGTGATTTATTTGTATTTATTGAGAGGAAATGGCTTATGTGATCTCAGAGGGGAGATGGGCAAGTTTAGAACTTCAGTAGTTTAGACTTTCAGAGATGGAGGACTGGGGACTCCTTGGCTAAAGCTCAACTAGTAGTTCATAGGAAGAATTTTTTTCCTATGAGAAAAACTCCCTTCTATTTTTAAAGCCTCTCCCTTGGATCAGTTGATTCATATTGCTATATCTAGCCATTTTATCATCAGTTTGTTGTCAGTTCATAGAAGTAACATCTACATTAGTGTTTGACTATATAGGGATTGTTTGAGATCTAGTGATTGTAGTCTACCAAGACAAGAACACCAGACAAGAAATGATGGGTGACTAAAGAATACTGAGAGTTGGGGAATTGACGAGTCCGAAAATCTTATACACATGAGTAATATAGAGATTAAGTACATTCGGGTTTTTATATTTAGGTACACACATAAATACACACAATAAAGAAAGAGAGACCATGCCATGCATTTGAAAGACAGCAAAAGGATTTAGGATTCATGGGAAATGTTGTAAAGGGGAAAACAAGAGATAAAATGATATTAATATTTTAATTTTGGGAAAGCTATAGCTAATAACAAAATGATGGCAAAGGACTGAAGACTTTTGTAGTAAGATCTGGAATAGGTAAAGAATGCCAATATTCATCACTTCCCTTCAGTGCTGTGTGAAAATGCCAGCTATGCCAATTGGCTTAAAGGAATACAAAAGGCACTAAGGTGGAAAAGGAGAGCTAAATATATTTCTATTTGCAGATAACATGATTTTCTATGTGGAAAATCTACATGCATGTGAAAAAAGGACTATGTTCTATTTCTAGCGCTGGAAAAACAAACACATGTGAGTTTAGATATATGAGTTAGGCATTATTAAATTATATAATTTCTGTGTCAGTCATTAAAGTTAATAAAATCCTGAATGGTTATAATGTGATAATTAAGTGTAAAATACAGTGCGTTTTGTTCAGTAAATTTGAATCTAAAATTATAATTTAATAATATGAAATGTAAGATGATAATTTAATATAAAATATTAAAATTTTAGCAGTGTCATGGGTGAGAGGAATTACCAAAGCTTGGGATGAATTAACAATTTAACAGAGTTGTCAAGACCTATGGGAAGTGTTGATGAGATTACATTACTCTTGGCACCATATTCAAAAAAAGAAACAGTTGTAAATGCCATCACCTTAACTCTGGAATGTTTCACAGAAAGTTAATAAATTTCTGAATCATCACATGTTGATTACAATGACAATGACAGACTCTCTTTTATTAGGTGACTATCATATTTTAATTGAACACAAATCATTAAAGTCATTCTGAAGAATAAAAGCTTGTCATAAAATAAAGATAATGTATCAGTTGGGGCTGGACTCTCTAGTGTCTGTTATTCTCTGCATTTTGACCAGTTGTGGTATTCTTCAATAGTCTGTGATCACTGCAAACACAACCTTCTTTAATGAGGGGGAATAACTATACATATCCATCAGTAAAAAAGTATTTAAAATGTACGAAGAATTTATACAGGTTTAGGGAAGTATTAGCAGTATGTTCTCTTCAGGATACATGACCTCACCAGCCATGGGTAGTGGTTAGTTTTACAATACCACACATGAATTCCTTCTTACTGAATGGGCCTTAAGTCAAATTAGTTGTCTGTTGGCTACCACTAGAATAAAAGTGTCACCATTTCACCAGTTGTGATATCTTACCTTTCTGGTCATTGCTGTGGTTTTAGGCAACACAGCTGAATAAGGTATTGATTGCTTTTCTCCCTTGGACCTTAATACCTCTCTCCAGTATTAAGAGGTAGTCTATCTGATCTTGGGAGTTATTCTACTCAGTTGCAGCTAGATTCCTTTAAGGCCTCTACCTGAAGTGTCTTCAGCAGTAGTGTGTTACTTTCAAGTTCTGGGAAATGACCAACAACAATGCCAACAGCCTGTATTGTTCTTTTTAAAAAAAAATGGGAAGGGCACTCTCTTGGACTCCTCTGATCAACATCTCAAAAGAAGTTTTCCCATTCCTTGAACATTTTTTTTGATTGTTTTGTTCTTTTTTGTTGTTGTTAGGTAGTCTTTATGAATTTTGGAGAAAGCATTGCTACCCAAGTAGCATAATTATATTAAGAATATGCATACATGTATAATTTTAAGTAATCATAAAGTAATGATTCACCATGGCTTTTTACTATATCCTCAGTATTATTAATCCCTTTTCCTCCTTTACCTACTGTGTTGTTCTTCCCTCCATTCTCCAGTTAAGTGTCTCTGACCCATGTGTCCATTTCTCTATCATAGCACTGTACCAAAAAGTATTTGAAGATTTTGTAAATCCCCTTACATCCAAAAATCACAAATAATTGCTAATAGTCACTATATGGCTATGTATTGTCCCTTTTTTATGA
This sequence comes from Cricetulus griseus, assembly GCF_003668045.3. NCBI lineage: Eukaryota > Metazoa > Chordata > Mammalia > Rodentia > Cricetidae > Cricetulus > Cricetulus griseus. The sequence continues at coordinate 136,942,799 of NC_048595.1, read as the reverse complement.
CAGAACTCATCAAAATTCCTTCTCAACAATAATTCAGTTTTAAACCAATATACATTTTTCTCTTGCTTTTCTCATTTAACATTAATTTCTCCCTTTCCCTGACAGTGTGAAGAATAATTGCATTATTTCTTGGCTCAGTTTGAAATCAATTAAAATTAGGTAATAAATTATTTAAAATGATAGTGAAAATACTCTGTCAAATTAACCAAATTTTCCAATATATCATAGACTGGTTGGGATGAAGATTGACATTTCGACTTGGAGAATGACATATTGGTACTCTGACTTAGGTAATGAAGGAGTTTAACCTTCTGAAAAAGAATATCTGAATAGGAATTTTTGCACTGCATTGTTTTCCAGCAGCTCTTTCAGTTGAATCCGAGTCTTCAGCATCTTAGCTCGGGTAATTAAGGTTACTACAGGCACATTTGTGCAGAAAATTGTATTATAGTTTGAATTATAGAATGTCCATTTTGTATCATAAATCTGTTTTTGGTTTCCAGTTGATGGGTCTTTAAAGAAGATTAGATCATGAGGCTTTTTATTTATCAATGTACTATCCCATTCATTTATTCCAGCACATGCTCTAGCTGGGATAAAGTCTGCATGTAGAAAATTCCACTTTATGCGGGAGTATGTCTTTAAAAGTTGTAAATTTCTCTGGGATTATTCTGTTTCTTTTGCTTTCTATCTCCCATGATGGGAGCAGCTTCTACCACATCCATCTGCTATGGTGTTCCTTCTTACCATAGCACATAAACAATAGTACCATCAGCCTCGGTCAAAAACTCTGATCCTGTGATATAAACAATTTTTTCCAAGTTACTTCTTTTAGACATTTTGTTATAGTGATGGTAATGACAAATATGATTTAATACAGCCTTTGGTAAGTGTCAATGTATGTAAAATGTGATTAATAGATTTTATAAGCCAGTATCAGTCCATATATTTTAATGCCCTAAGTCAAGATTTGGAAGAACAACTACAGGACACATAGTATTTTTGTATTTTCATTGGATTTACTTATCTAATTGTCCTAACAGCTCTAAAGGATAGAGCCCATCTCTTATATTGTCATTAATAGATGAGGGAATATGAGCAGAAAAGATAACATCAAACTCATGTGTTTCCTCAGATCAGGTTGGCAAAATAAATGCAAAAACATTATTTTAGATGTTTACAAATATTAAAAAACAGTCATAACACTATACTTTTGCAAAATATTCATATAGAAAGATACAATATGACATATACAAACATGATTGAAGCCAACACTGAATTTCTGATCATCCCTCCTCCTCTTCCCTATAGCATGTAGGCCATTGTAGCAGAGTTAGAGTCACAAATATGACTGCATGGAACTGAGGAGAGCTTTAGTTTTTGTTTTCCTCTTGGGTGGCAGTAGTATTTTCTGAAAGGCCCAATTCTTTCTCATTGGTGACTTCAACAGGTTACTTCCTCTCTTCTCTCTCCTCCTTCTTTCTCCTTAGGATTTCTCCTTTGTCAAGAGTTAAGTGTAAATATCACTTAACTCGGCTCAAGCCCATCTTCCTTGTCATGGCAGTTTGTTGAATCCCAGTTTTCATTTAATGTGTGCTCTGGGCAGGTACCCTTTCAACTGTTGGTAGTATCTTTATGCTTTCACAATTGTATATGATCAACTGATAGCTAATCTCTATTCCCTTCAGAATTTTTTTTGTTTGTTTCTTTAACACTGGGCCTTGTATAAGGACAGTTGCCTAAACCTTGTGAGGATTACTTTGAACTCCTAATTAAAAATTTAAGCAGGTGTTAGCATACCCACCTCAAAAGTGTGTGTGTGTGTGTGTGTGTGTGTGTGTGTGTGTGTGTGTTTTCCCAGGGATCAACCTAGGGGTTCCTGAATACTGGTAGGCATGCAATCTGGGCAAGTAGTTTATAGATCAAACAATTCAGTAGTCCTGAATGAGTCTTAGTATTTATTCCTGTCTCACTAACCATTGGATTCTTCTAAAAGGAACTGTTCACAGAGGTCAGAACAAACTCTTGTCCTTTGTGTTCTTTTCTAGTTTATCAAAGCTAGGCTCTTACCGCATTACCTGTTTTTTAAATATTGCTAATTGAGTATTTGCCTTCTTTCATGGACATGGGGAAAACATATTTAACATTAAGCAATCAATCAAATGCTAGAAACCTTATTTTGCTGTTTACATCAACCATGATGGGGGCTAATAAATATAGGAGAAAAAAATTTGATAATCTCTAAAACACTTAGGAATGTATCGTAATTTCACTAAATTTTTATGTCTTTTAGCTTTCTATGGTGATAGTGTTGCTAAATGGATTAAGATTTAGAGAACATTCATTGTAACTCCTTGTATTTATCTTACTTTTTGTATCTGCCTATTTCTTACCTCTAGAAATGAAAAACATGCTCTCAAGAGAAGAGATTTTATACAACACAGTAAACTTGGGACCCTAAGTTTCTAAGACCACATCTGGAGTCTATAAACAGTCAGTTCTTTGCAAAGAAAACAAAGCAGAGAATGTATCTATAAACTCTGAAATGCACTTCTATGATACCTAGATGTCTACAATGAAAGAAAAAGGTTTTCCTAGATATTTCATTTTCCTATAGAATGTTCAGCATTTTTCTGACACCCAGAAACAAGTGATTTTGGATCAATGAAAACTTGAATAAGTTCAAATTACAAATTCTAGAAAGATTTCCCATCTGCCTCTCCCAAGGGAACATCTGAGTAGGATTATCCCTTCATTTGCAAAACTGAGTGTTCATTAAGGTGTGGCTTCACTCTGAAGTTTTCAGCATTGCAGTTAAGCATAGTATGCCTGGATATGAAAAAGCTTAAAATAAAACTATTTTTTTCTGCTGAGTAGTACTCTATTGTATAAATGTACCACATTTTCTCTATCCATTCTTCAGTTGAGGAGCATCTAGGTTGCTTCCAGGTTCTGGCTATTACAAACAATGCTGCTATGAACATGGTTGAACATATGTCCTTGTTATATGAATGTGCATTATTTGGGTATATGCCCAAGAGTGGAATTGCTGGATCTTGAGGAAGACTGATTCCCATTTTTCTAAGCAACTGCCATACTGATATCCAAAGTGGTCTTACAAGTTTGCAATCCCATCAGCAATGGAGGAGTGTTCCTTTTTCTCCACATTCTCTCCAGCATAGATTGTCTTTGGTGTTTTTGATTTTAGCCATTCTGGTAGGTGGAAGATGGTATCTCAGAGTTGTTTTGAGTTGCATTTCTCTGATAGCCAAGAATTTTGAGCACTTTAAGTGTCTTTCAGCCATTTCAGATTCCTCTGTTGAGAATTCTCTAGAAACAATTTATAAAGATATAGTATTATTTTCTTTTCATTGTTGAAGTTGTGTACTGAGGCAAAATTATCTACCTTACTTCTTTTAATCAACAACATCTTTACTTCTCAGACAGGAACTACACAAGAAAAAATTAGTAAAAGAAGACGTGAGGGAGAAGGGAACTGGGATTGTCATGTAAATCAATCTTGTTTCTAATTCAAATAAAAAATGATAAAAAGAAGATGTATAATTTTCTGCCTATAGATGATATTGAAGGGGATGTCCTTGTGTATGTTGTAGCTAACTGCTGAGAAAGCAAGTGGCCTGGGCACTCTCTGCTAAGGTAAGAATACATGGAAATACTTAGGTTAATAAAAATGAGTTAATAATTAAGAGAGAGAGAGAGCCAATAAGAAGCCTGAGCCATGGGCCAAACAGTTTATACTTTATATAAGCCTCTGATGGTTTATTTGGGACTGAAGGATGGTAGGACCATGTGATATGTAAACTCCATCTACAGAGTTGCTGGAAAGTGGCCATGTGACTTCTAAAGAAGTCACATGATGGAGCATTATAGGTAAGCCAAAGCCTTGTGGTAATACATAGTTTAGTAGAAATGGGTTAATAATTAAGAGAGAGCTTCCCAATAAGTAGACTGAGCCATTGGTCCAAAAGTGTAGAGTTAATAGAAGCCTCTGTGTCTTTATTTGGGACCAAATGTCTTTGAGACCAGGAGGGACAGAAACCTCTCATCCACATGATATAATCTTATGTACAGAGTATAATGATAAACACACATAATAAACATATTGAAATTTCAACAAAATAGTAAGATAAAATTTAATATGCAAACTTTTGTTATGCTTCTACAGATTAAAAATGATCAATCTCAAATTAAAATAACTCATTTGGAAATAAATGTACCATTTAGGAATTTACCAAAGATGTTGGAGATTTTATAATGTAAAAATTATTTGCCAAAAAGTTAAAATGGCATAAGTAATGTAAGACATCTAAAATTCATGGGTCATACAGCACTATTAATATCTCAATAGTACAAAATATTATCTTATTTTTCAATTCTTACCAATATCCCAATGATTTTTTAATGAAATGGGAAAAAACCCTCTATGAACTTTTCATGGAATTTGAAGGACCTTAAATAACTGTAACAGTTTTGAAAATAGAAAAGGAATTAGATACACCTACAGTCTCTTCTCAAAAGTAAATGGTAGTAACAAATATGAAAACAGTGAGGTTTTGGCACAAAGAAAATCATGTAGAAAATTGAATGAACTAGTAAAACAAGGAATACACTCACACAATATGGGAATTATTTTGTTATAAGGATTCTCAAAAGCATATAATGAAGAAGGTGCAGTCCTCCCAAGAACTAGTTCTGGAAATATAGAGAATCTCCTGCACAAAAATGAGGTGTTCTTTCTGTACCCCTGTCTAAAATACTAAGTTAAATTGTATCAAATTCTACATGTAAGATATACATTATAAAACTTTTAGAAAACATATGATCCAATTTGTCAGTAGTTTAGTGGAGATGATATTAAAAGTATAGGCAACCAAAAAAAAAATAACACTTCCAAACACTAACAATTCAAAAACGTGTGGGGGGGGGGATGAAACAACACTAGCAACAGAGGAAAAAAGCAATATACTAGAGGTAAATAATTGCTAATAAAATATAATACATAAGACAAGTGTCCAAAAATGCATAGAGAAATCCTAAAATGCAGTAGAATAGACTCAAGCATGAGTAAATAACTTGAATAGTTTTCACAAAGAAGATGTATAATTATTTTCTTAGCACACAAAGTGTATTTAACGATTCCATACCCTAGGAAAATAAAAATCTGAATTATAATGTTGCATTATCTTATACACATTAATCTGTCTACACTTGAAAACATAAAATAAGAAGTGTCCTTGTAGTTAGCATATGTGTATAATCCCAGTGTATATAAATCATAGGTGGAGTATCACAATTTAGATGCTAGGCTGGACTACACAGTAATACCCTTATACATATGTGTGTATGTGTGTGTGTGCGTGTGTGTGTATACATGTAATAATTAATGAAAACGGCCATCGATTTGAAAGAGAGCAAGAAGGGATATGTGGGAAAATTTGTAGTGGGGAAAGGTAGAGAGAAATTTAGTTACATCATCTCAAAGATTAAAATAAAAGAATTTAAAATTTGGCAATTAACTTGAAATGCTTTCAGCTTTTTTAATTAATCTTGGTCTCTTTGTGTGAGTTTTCCCCATTACTGTTCTCTGTGTTTGGTGTGGATATGAACTTTTTCATGTGTTATCATTATTTGGGCATATGTATTCATTCTTCTTCTCTCACTATAAATGTCCAATCTGCAATTTTTATTTTTTCTGTATGTTTTATCTGTTGTTTGAAATTTTCATGTTTACTATTTATTTTGCTCATACTCATCCTAGAGTCCTTTCCCCCAAAAAACATGCCATGAAAAACAGATGTGGTAACAACTGTGAGGAAGGCTAGGAATTTGGAAGTGTTTTCTAATGTAGCATTGAAATCATGGACTGCTTCTCTCCTGGAGTATAACACACTCTGTCAGCTAAAGACTGATTTGTGGTTAAGTCTGGAATGCTTGAATGAATACACTGTGAATATAGAGATGGTGCATTTTATCATGCAAGTAGAAGTGTAGGCTGCTGACTGCCAGAGCTACATTATTCCCTAAGGCCCAATAAATGTAGAGAGGTAGAAAAAAAGAAAAGGGCCACAGGGAGAAATGATTTATAATAAAATATTTTAAAAATTACAGATGGATGATTTGCCCAAACTTGCAGCAATGTAGGAAGTGAGTAGAAATGGATCATATATTTTATTCCCTTCCAAAGCAACTCAAATGTCCACATTGAAATTGCTTGCGGAAATGTGAGATCATGGGCTCCAAGGCTATAGTAAAGGTGATTACACTACTATTGCATTTGTAATGTGCCTTTAGTGACATTCTGCCATTCATTTCCCATGATTTTACCTCCTCTCTGACTTGAAGACTCAGTCACAAAAACCAGACTTTGTGGTCTGGGTATTGTTTTCTCTTTCCTATCCTACTATTGACAAATTATTTTATATCGTGACTCGTGAATTTTCAGATGCCTCATATTTCATTTTAGTTGGTTTTGCCTTATGCTGTTGAGTCTTAAAAGTTCATTTCTAGCTGTCTAAGCCTGATTTGGATAAAGGCTAAAATCAAAAGTACAGCCTGAATTTAGAAATGTTCTTCTAAAGGATACCTCTAACTAAAAAAGGAAGTAGATAATATATTTTCTTTTAAATTATAAGACTGAGAACACCTCCCTTTAAATACTGTTACATATTATACATACACATCAGACACACTTTACGTTTCATGGCACAGTTTGCTAGATAAATGATTTGGCACAGCTTAATACTAAAAAATAACCAAAACTGGACCACAGAGAAGGCTCAGCCATTAAAAGTACACTTTCAGAGGACATTTGTTTCTACCCATCTCAAGAGGATCACAACCACCTATCATCCTGAATCCAAGGGAATACACACACTTCATGGAGAGAGAGAGAGAGAGAGAGAGAGAGAGAGAGAGAGAGAGAGAGAGAGCAGATAGACACAGAGACACAAAAGTAAACTGAGAGGAGAGAAAGACAGATGGAGACAGAAATACGAGAGAGACAGAGACAGAGACAGACAGACAGACACAGAGAGAGAGATGGAGGAAGAGACAGAGACAGACACAAATTTAAATTAAGCAAATATTTAAAAAAGAAATAAAGTGTAGGATGAGGTGTCAAAATTTTAATTCCAGCCACACATTTTCCTACATATGTCACTTGAAGCAACTTATAACCTTTTTGGCCCCATCTACAGGATAAGACAATTATGCTACCAGATATCATTGTGCTGAAAATAACAAGCAGTATGTAAAGATGCTCAGTAAGATTACGTATTATGAAATGCTTCTGAACATCAAGTAAGGAAGATGAGACAATAGGATGAAACATTCAGTTTCTCACCTTTATCCTGGGAGAGAGAGCAATAGCATCTCTCCCAGTTCAATTGGATTGAGATGGGAGATGGAGGTGGAAATGGAAATAAAAGAATTGAGTTGCCTGGGAGCTTCTGCATACTGTAATGCTTGAGATTTTCTCAAATAATACTATGCTCCTGAACCTGATTCCTGTGGATTTCCTTTCCTTTATAACCACTGCTTAGTAATGGGATATTGAGTTAACACAGAGACTAAATTCAAAGCAATAAAGCACTTTTAATGAAGAATAAAACCAACTTTTTGAATTCCTTGCATTGAAATGCCAGAACAGACATCGTTCTAATCCTCACACATTTTATTGTGATATTTAATTTGATAGTAGTTATTGGTTACATGATGAGATAAATCTGATTGTTCCTTTTTGAAGCCTTACATGAATATGGTGTGCGTGCGTGCGTGCGTGCGTGCGTGCGTGCGTGCGTGCGTGCGTGCGTGCGTGCGTGCGTGTGTGTGTGTGTGTGTGTGTAAGAGATAATTGGACTTGGGATAAAGTTCTAGAAATTCATCAACATGGTAAATGAAGTACTTTTAAGTCCACACTATCTTTTAAATCCACACTATTTGAGTTGATTAAATTCAATGCTGTGTGGGAGTTGCTGCATTCCCTCCACCCTTTCCCATGGTCATGATTTCACACTGAGTCAGTCATTAAGCTCAAAGCTGACATGGTTCAGCTCATCCTTCATTTTCCTTTGGTGAATGGCTGCGAGTCCTTAACACATCTCATCACCTCCTCCTCATCCACTCTTGTAATCAGCAAGTGGCAGCTTCATTATTTATTATTTCTGGTTTCATAGTCTGCAAATACACTATCCTATATGATGGTTTTTAGGAGCCTTTATGGCTAGGTGATCCTTCTTCTAAAACCATTCCCTAGCTAAAATAACTCACATGGTATGGTAAATAAAAAGTGCCTTAGCTTGTTAAGCAAAATACTATTTACTAGTCTCTATCCCATCTCTAACCTTTATCCCAATGTACCCTACCTCGTAAGTTATTTTACATTTCCCAAAATAGTATATGCATTGTGTCTACTTGTCTCTCTGTGCTTGAAATGATAATTGTCCACAGGTCATAGCTATTAGAAGTGCATAAAGCAAAGGGGATTTTGAAGCTAAATAGTAAACACAGTGTCCACACACCTGGCTGGAGGGTATGCCATGAAGTTAATAGGCATATGCTGTAGTGTGGTAGAAGGATGGACCAAACATGGCTCCTCTGAGTAAACACATTTTTTTCCCAAAAGAAAGAAACTACAGTCATCTTTAAGGCTGTAACCATTCCCAACTCATGTGATTTTCTCTGAGGAAACATTATACACACATATGACTCCTATAAGTCTTGACTTTAGGAGTCAGGTCCTCCTTCCTCCAGAGGTTCCCAAGGATTGAACTCAGGTTGCAGGGCCTGATGGCAAGCACCTTTCTCCACTGAGCCACTGTGTGCCATGGGTAGAGTTGCAAAGGGTGGAGGACAGAGGACAGGGAGGTAAGTGGGGAGAGATTCATGCTTTGAAATCCACAAAGAATATAAAAATAAATTGACTTTAGCCAGATTTTATACTAATGTTTCTCAAAATATTGCTTTTGATAATATTTTTATTGCAAATTGATAGCTGCCATCATTCCCTATCTGCAATCAGAATCTGGAGGCACAGAGTATTCGTGTCTCATGTTTCATCACCTAGTGATTTGCCTGGTGCTCATATTGAGGGGAAATCTAGTCAATGTACAGTCTGACACTCATGGTAATGATAGGCCTATATTTCCACCATCCCAAATCTACCTAATATCTTCACTGCTCAGTTGTCATCTCCTCATGAAAGTGCTACTGTATATTCAATGACATCTTAGGGCTTGAGGATTATATGACATGTCTCTCTCTGTTATTTATAACTCTTAAACTGCTGCCCCGAAATGCTATGTATAGAACCTGCTTTCTTATCACGTAAACACTTCTCTGAGCAAGGGCCATTGTGCATTATTGTTTTGGCATGTTTTGAATAGTTTCTACTATGGTCCTTTGCTCAGGCTATCAACTGTGAAGGAATATCCTCTACAATACCCCTGATAACAGCCCCCCTCCACTAACTCTCTGCCTTCTCTGAGATATTTTTAAAGTAATTCTAAAGATCTATCTTCTTGCTTTAAAAATCCTTCTATAACCATAGCTTTAACATACCCTGTAATGCTTTATATTATTGTCTGCTCATTTTTCTCTCTTTTGGTCCTTGTGTTAACCTGTCAATATAGGGCTACATGTTGAAAGTTCAAAAGGTACACATTGGGGAGTAGAAGAACAATGGTCATCTTTTCAAAGAATTTTAGGAGCTTCAGATGGAGAACCACAGCTGATTATGTTTTGGTTTCTGTCATTATTAGCTTGGAGAGATTTTAATGGATGTTTTTGGAGTTGAATTGATTATAGTTTATTTTCAAATCCTCCCTTGATCCCTATGGAAGTTTTCTTTGCTTGTGGTTTTCTTTGATTTCTCTAATCATTGCATGATGTTGAAAATGCTAAACATTTTGCATTTTTGAATAATAGTTTTGCTTCAAAGAAAAATGACAAGTACTGAAGAAAAATAGGGGTGGGAAGGAGGAGAGGAAGGAGAATGGAGTGTTTGTTTGTCTCTGTGAATGTGTGCTTGCTTCTGTCTTAAAAAAAAAATAGTTAACTGGAAAATTCCGTATTTTAGCACCTTTAAATATGAATAAAGACTCCAGATCAAATGAGAGTATGAATTGAAGTACTTAAATATACTTACAAAAGGATTACATTTTGGAATTAATATATGAGCAGCAGAATAAAAACAAAATAAAAGAGATACTCTGTTTTGAAGTAGAGAAGAAACCTCAGTTGTTCAGAGCAGAACATTTGTTAGCACAACATATGTTTGTGTGGCTCTGACCATCAAACTGGACTCATCTCAGCAGATTTGAGGGAAGGTGAGGTAGTTCAATGGGAAAAGGTTGTTTCTAGCAAAACTCTGACGACCTGAGTTTGCTTCCTAAAACCAATATAAAGGGAAATGAAGAGAAAGTACTCCATGTAGTTGTCTTTTGACCTCCACATATGAGCCAGGATATTTGTGCACACATGCATCATGATCACATTCACTAAATGGAAATTTTTAAAATTAGAGAAAAAGTACCATCATAAATACTATACAGAAATAACAAATGGAGATGTATGGTTTCACAGTAAACATTGAAATAGCAGTATAATTATTTCTTATGGAAATTAGTTAAGGTAGGAAATTTAAATTTAAAAATGTCTTTAAATTAAGAGAATTTTAAGAAATGGAAAAATAAAAACCATTGAGTTTGTGGCTGCTCAGTGAAGAATTATGAAGAACAAGTATTGACAGGCCAGCCCTTTCATTACATATTAGGAATTAGAGCAGAATATCTGAGTGTGGAACACAGGAGCCTAGTATTTTATTTTGTTTTTTGATTTTTGTTTTCTTTTGTTTGTTTTTTGTTTGTTTGTTTGTTTGTTTTCTGAAACAGGGTTTCTCTGTGGCTTTGGAGTCGGTCCTGGAACTAACTCTTGTAGGCCAGGCTGGTCTGGAGTTCACAGAGATCCAACTGCCTCTACCTCCCAAGTGCTGGGATTAAAGGCATGTGCCACCACAGCCCAGCTAGGCCTATTTTAAACCCTATGGCATTTAACATGTTGCCATCTTTTAGAACCATTGTTTTAGAGAAACATCCAATACAATAATAATAAAGATGAATAAACACAAAAATGCTTTTTCTCTGAGCAATACAATCTCATGATACCATATACTATTAATTGGTTATCAAATGGCTGTGATTTAAGAGACAAACATGTGACTTTTTTGCTACAACTCTTATGAAAAATATATTTGGGTAATTATGTAATGTGAAAGAACATTTGTGACTGCCCCTAGTCACTGTGAGATGGGTCTCCTCTTGCCCTCCCCTTTGTCCCTTTTTATTGAACTTGAAGATTTCAAATACCTCCTGCAAATTTTTCTCCCCACAAACATTTACTGTGGATGCATTATCTGTCTTTGTAAAGTAGGAACTTTGTAATTGGCTCCTGTGTTTTTCTGGGGAATGTGCTTTCTAGGAATCAACCCTAGGGAACTGGTGCAGTTACATTAGCCTTGACTGTGTATTTGATTATGAGCTATACATTTTTATCTTCTTTAAAATGACTACAGGCAAAACAATTGAGTGTTGTGCTTGAGGAATGTTCCTGTTCTATCTGTTAAGTTTATTAACCTCTGGAAAGACAGAAAATATAATCTACTGTTGATTTATTTCTTGTGGTTTTTTTTTTTTACAATGAATGGTTTTTCAGTTTTGCAAATACAGGTAAATGTTCTTTTAACAAGTCATATGATAATGTCAAAATGATTTTTTATTTCAAAGTTTTCTTACCAAAGTATCTTATCCTTATTACACATAAAGATTCACTTATTTTTATTACACCTTTATGAATTTGTTTATGAGGGCATAGTATGGGGAACACATTGAGATAAGAGGACAACTTGCAAGTTATGGGAAGCTCAGGTCAACCCTCTTGGTTGCAGGGGCCTCTACATGATATATCCATCTCACTGGCTCCAGATTTGCTCATTTTCAGCTATAATGCACTAGTGCCTTTTTTCCCTATATACCCAGAATTGAAGAATTTTGGGCACTGTCTGGAAGATTATGGAGCAATATGTAAAGAATGAAGAAAGTTTCTGAACCATACAGGAAGTAGAAAGTTGGAGGGTACCCCTTCATAGAACCACTTCTTCAAGAAGAAGATCTTGTTTACAACTTTAATATTTTCACAAAATTACACTCTCTTGAAGAATGAAGAGTCTAATGAAAGTGGTCCCAAGTTTTTAGGTAATTGCAGTGTAGTTCACCAACATAAGAGGGCTTCATTTAATACTAATGTTAATTAAAACCAGTTATTCATTTCTAACATTCCATAAAGGCAGAGTAAGTTCCTGCAGAATTAATGTAATCTTATTTTAACGTGCTTCAAGTATTTTATTGGTCTCTCCCTTCTCTTCCATGTCCTTCTTTATTATCCTTGCTCTAACCCTTCTCATCCTCATTGTCCTCTCTCTGTCTTCTTCACATTACCTTCATCATCACCATTATTGTGATTTTTCCTGAGAGAAATTTCAAGAGGAGATAATGATGGAACTTATACAATTAGAAAGCTTCTTGTGGCTTGAAGAGTTCTGATTAGGTAGATATTTTAGAGGGTGGCTACCTAGAAATGGAAAATAATGACCAGTGGCTTGTGAGCTAAGAAGAGAATTGGGTTTCCTACTTTTAAGGATATAATTACTGGGCTGAGAGTTCAGACTAGGGGTGGTTTGTTATCCTGGTGTGTATACTATGGAAAAAATCAAACCAAATAGAGAAGAACATGAACTTAAACCTTTTCAAAGCATTACAAATAATGATTCTGTCCTGCAGAAAGAACAGTGACCACTTACATGGAATGAATAATAACCCAGCACAGGAAGAAAGGCTTCAGAGGAATCTCACACTTGAGTAACTTGGCATATTCAGCAGCTAATCATATTTGGAGGAGATGGAGTGAACAAATATTCATGATTTTGGGGGACTAGCTCACTTGATAAAGATTTAGTAGCATAAGAGAACTTTTGTAATTGTTTACATTTATTGTCATTGATAAAGCACACAATAAAAGGTCATAAAATTGTCTGTCACCTAGCTGAGTTATGTATGACATCAGTAGTATATGCTCTTGCAAGTTTTATATTACCAATTAGTCACTAGTTATTTCCTCAATTTCTTTTTAACTTAAGTCTCTTTTATTATTAAGCACCTCTTCTTTCTTGAAATATTTTACAAGGCTTAAAAAACACCAGACTCTCTCTCTCTCTCTCTCTCTCTCTCTCTCTCTCTCTCAGAGCCAGTATAGATTTAGAGCAAGGTCTGGCACTGGGGAAATGTTCAGGGATCCACAGGGATGACCCCAACTAAGTATCTAGGCAGTAGTGGGGAGGCTGCCTTGGATGCCTTTCCCCTATCATAAGATTGATGACTACCTTAGTTACCATCCTAGAGCTGTCATGCAGTAACTTATTGAAGAAGCAGCAAGCATCCACACCTAAACACTGAGCCATACTCCTGGAATCCAGTTGCAGAGATGGAGGAGGAATGAGCAAAGGAGCCAAGACCATTCTGGAGAAACCCTCAGAAACAGCTGTCCTGACCTAGTGAGGGCACAGAGAACCTAGTGGTAAAGCTGGGAAACCAGCATTGGACCGAACCAAGCTCTCTGAATGTGGGAGGCCTAGGAAGTCTATGGGACCTCCAAGAGTAGAGCCAATGTTTATCCCTTATGCACAAATAGACTTTGGGAACCCAATTACTATGGAGGGATACTGTTGCAGGCCAGATACATGAAAGAGGGCCTAGGCCCTCCCCCAAAGGATGTGACAGACTTTGATGATCACCTGTGTAAGGTCTCACTATCTTTGGGGAGTGGATGGGGGGGTGGGTGTCATGGCCCAGCATGTCTCAGCCCCAAGCTATGGTAGCCATGAGGTTTGGCCTGAATGGGGGAGCATGGACTTGGAAACTTCTAGCAACACAATGGTGAAAAAGACTAAACACAGGCATCTTGTCATCTTTAGAGAGATTTCAGTTACATACTGTAAAACTGGAGTCTCTTGTTTATTGAGCATCCTAGCTGTTTTCTAACCATGCTTCCAAAGCCACAAGGCCATTTCTGTCTCCTTCAGTCGACTCCTCTTTGATACATTGCTCCTAACTCTCTGTCCTCACTTGTTACTCACACACCTAATCTCCTGCCCAGGTGCAGGCCTATTCAAATGCTTAGTCCTGTAGAGATGCAAACTATGAGGCATTCTACACTGAGGCCATGCTATACAATAGCAGACTTGCTCCTGTAGGAGTACAAGTATAGTCCTGGAGCTCCTGGGTGCTCCTGTTTACTGAAACTGGAGGCTGGACCTTAAGATATTCCACAATGGAACTTTCTTGGTCCCCAACAGGTGGGTTGGGGGGCGTCAGTGGGGGGAATGGGAGGGTGGTAGGGAGAGGGAACTGGGATTGATATTTAAAATAAGATTGTTTCTAAAATAAAAAAAATTAAAAAACAACCAGACTTTTCTGATTTTCTTCCTTTTTAACTGATCACTATTTTTTCCTGCCCATTCACATCTACTGCATTATTTATAATCTCCTAAATGTATATCCACAAAGAATGGATAAGGAAAATGGCATAGATATTTGTGATAGATTATCATTCACTATCCCACCACAGTGGTTATAAGGATTCAGGCATTGTGCTGGCCTGCCACTGTCACCTGGCAGAATGCATTCAGGCAGTACTTCGGTCAGCCCAGGGTTCTATGCAAAGGACTCCTTTAAAAGACCCCTGCCCACTTAAAATCCCTTTTCCTCTCCTTCCTGCTGTTCCCCTGGGGCAGACAGAACTTTTCCTGTCTCCCTCTTCTCTTCTGTCCTCTCACTGTCTCTATGTCTCTTTACCACTCTTCTCTTTCCTTCCCCCTCCCTCCCATTTCTAATAATACTTCTCACTTAAGCTCTGCCAGGTATGGTTGTCCCTGCCTCAGTCAGCCTTGCTTGCCATGCAATCTTCCAAGGTCCCCCACTAGTATTGTCATAACAATGGTGACATTACTATCACAGGCTACAATAAAAAAGAATGTTGAATAACATGAACCATGTACAACACACAAATGTAGAAGTCTGCATATGAGATACACAGAGATTAGAAAGAAGAAAGGTAGTTGGAGCCTGGAGAAGAGCAATAGAGTTCTTTGGTAAGTGTGGAGGTTCAATTCCCAAGATGAAAATTTTGTGAACTTTAAAAGATAATGCAGACATGATCCAATGTGAAAATTTAAAGTTAAAATGATTAAAAATGAACTTTCCTATGCTTCAAGAACTAAATGAAATGGTAACTAAATGAAAATAGGAAAACATTTACTAAAATGTGTTTAAGATTTCTTTATCAAAAACAAAAGAGAAACACAAATGTAGAGAGATAGTTTCTTAAATTTATATTTATGTTACTGATTTTGCTATATACACACATGTGCATGTATGCATGCATAGAGAGAGACAGAGAGAGAGAGAGAAAGAAAGAGAGAGGGACAAAGACAGAGAAAGGCAGAGAGAGGGAGACACACACACACAGAGAGAGAAAGAGACAGAGACAGAGACAGAGAGACAGAGAGACAGAGAGAGAGAATAATAATCAGGGTCATCTTTCCTGTAGAATGCTTCTGAGGAAATAACAGGATGATGCTTCTAATATTTGTATGGAAATTCTGAGTATGTAGAGACAGTCAAAACAACTTTTATAATTTTTTCAAATGTTAATGCTTTATTGATTTCTATTTTTTCACCTTTTGAACTAGTGTTTCTCTGTGTAGTCCTGGCTGTCATGGAACTTGCTATGTAGACCACAGAGATCCATCTGCTTCTGCCTCCAACTATTAGATTAATTTTTATATTTTTAGTTAAAATTTTTCATATAATATATTTTGATAATATTTATTACCCTCTCCCCAAAGCATTTGAAAGCTACTCATGACCAGGCTTCAGGAGAGTGTGTAAAGCTACACTGATGAAAACATTTTGGCACAGAAATTAGTGGTATTTATTCAGTAAAATTATGAAACTCAAATTGTAGTTTATGATGAAAGAGGCATAGACTACATACATTATCTATTGTAGAAATTCAATAAATAGGTATTTAGCAATGGGACCTAGAAATACATTTATAATTATAAAATATTACTGAGAAATGAATTATTGCATAAGAATTTTATTCATTTTACATATAAATTCTATTTTTAAAAACCTGCTAAAATTACCATTACAATTATTTTCATATTTTCCTTGCAAGCTGATGCTAATTGGTTGGATAACTTTGCTGTAAATAAAACTTCTAACAAATATGAGGCATGAACTTTGGCTTGTGCTTGTTTAGAGCTTTAGATGTGAGAAATTAACAATATATGTTGTATGGTAGATCTTTAATTAATTTCTTTAATTCAGGATGTTTAGCTGGAACTTTGTGGTGCTAATTACTGTTGTTTGGGCATAATTCTTTACATTTTTAATTTTATAATATTCATTGATTCTTATGGTAAGATTAAGTATATATGTTTGCAAACAGTTCTCCTGAGATTTTATTTGTATCATTATATGCTATATAACTTTGAGTTTTGTTTTCAAAACAACTCAACTGTAGGTTGCCCTACCTTCATTCCTCATTCCCCTCACCCCATCTTCCCTTTCCACAGGATCAACCACTTTTCCCTTTCACTTCAGAGGAATAGGCTTCCCAGGATTATACACCCAACACAGCATAACAAGATAAAATAAGATATGCACAAACCCTCATAACAAGGCTGGGTGCTGCAACCCAGTAGAGGGAAAAGGGCCCCAAGAGCAGTCACCACCAAGTAACTTGCAGCATGCTGCCTACAAACCATATTCAATGCTCCTAGCAGGACCTCCCAAAAGAGTTGTCTGTGCCACCAGCATGAACCAGGAATCAGTCTCTTAAAGGAACCATGCATCTGCTTGCTGCCAACACATAGAGCCTATCTGAAAAAAACTCAGGCTACCAGGACATCATTTTTTTACTTTTTGTGTGTCTAAAATCCTTTTTTTAAAAAAGCTTTCTCAGGATTTATATGGATGTATGTATCTTGTGTTGGCTCCATATGTAACTGAAAGTTTCTTTCCTACCCACGAGTTGGTGAATAACCACTCAGAGGCTCAATATTGATTATAATTGTTTGGCCAATGACTGAGGCTTTTAATAAGTAGCTCTTATAATGTAAATTAACCCATTTCTATTAATCTGTGTATGGCCATGAGGCCCATGGCTTATTAACTCACATCTTGCTTCTCTGTTAGCAACTGGCATCTCCCCAAATATGCCTTCGTTTTCCATGTAACTTTGGATTTTTCTCCTGGCTCTATTCTGCCTGATTATTGGATAAAACATTTTCTTTATTAATCAATTGTAATAAAACATATTCATAGCATACAGAAGATAACCCTTCATTTTCTCCCTCTTCAATGGTTTCTCCAAAACTCTAAGTAGAGGGATCCAATGGACATCTTCAATTTGGGTTTTCTCTCCACCTAATATATGGCTGTGAATGTCTTCATCTGCCCCCATCAGTTGCCAGCAGTAGCCTCTTTGATGAAGATTTGGCAAGGAATCTCTCTATGAATATATAAGGATATCATTAAAAATCATTTTATTGATTTTTTTTTCTGTCATAGGTCTCTGGCATATCCAGTTTCCAGATCCTACTCATTCAGGCAGTGTCAGGCATGGGTTACCTCTAGTGTCTTATGGGCTTCAAATTAGAACCCACATTAGTTGGCCATTCCCACAAGTTTCTGCCTTCATTGTTCCAGTACATTTTTGTAGGGTGGGATATTTTATTGACTGAAGGTTCTGTGGCTGGGTTGGTATCCCAGTCATGCTTCTAGAAGTTTTGTCTGGTTATAGATGGCTGATTCAGGCTTCAAATTCTTCATACTAGGAAACCTTATGATGGTCACCCTTATTTAATCATGGGTTTCTACTGGACTAGGTTCCATATCACCCTTTCCCAAATGCCCTCCAGTTCCAGTCATGTCTCACAGTACTCTCTGGCTTCAACCTCTCCCCCCTCAGCCTGTTTCCTCCTGTTCCCATCCTAATCTCCCCAGTTCACCCCAAAAATCAATTCTGTTCCCATTTCTGGGGGATCTTTGTGTTCCAATTAGAGATCTACTTGTTACTTAACTTATCTGGGTCTTTTTTGTAGCATTGCTATTACAGCTAATATTTACTTACAAGTGAGTATATACCCTGTTTGCCTTTCTGGGTCTGGATTACCTCACTGAGGATGATTTTTTGTATGTATAATGTTCTGTTCTGTGAGCCAGTTCCCAAGTAACCACACAAAGACTTAATATTAATTATAATGCATGGATGACAACTTAGACTTTAGACAACTTTTTAACTTGCTCTTATAAAATAAATTAACCAATTTCAATTAATTTATTTGTTTCCTTGAGGCTCATTTATCTCATGTATGTACTTTTCCTGTTGCTTCTTCTTAATATGAAAGGAGCCTCCACCTTCTTCTTCCTACCATTCTTTTATTTTAGTTCTCCTGCCTACCCTTATCCTGTCTAGATGTAGGCCCATCAACTTCTTAAACTAATCACAGTGACATATATTCACACACTGTAAAGAAATATTCTACCTTTCCCCATTTTCCTTTAAATAAAAAGGATTGTTTTAATTTTAAAACAGTAAAATTATACACAACAAAAAGTTATCAATTAAGAATTTCAGTTACAACATTAAGTCCATTTTTATTTGGTAAAATAGAGAAAATATTCCATCACCTGTCCTCTCCTGAAGAGTCCAGAGTTTTGTACCTAATATACTTTCTACCATGATTAGGAAGAACTGTAACTGTAACTACCTAGATTTTAAACCCATGAAAGACCCGAGAAGGATATAATATTACTTGAGTGAACAGGAATTGCAGAATAGGCAATTTCTAAAATTATGAGAAATATCAGAAACAGCTAACTGCCTGAACCTTAGGTTCTTCTGTAATGTGGGGCATCCAGGTGTGACCTACAGGCCTAGTAATTTGACAGATATTTTTGACACAGGGAATTTTGAAGGACTATCCTACCTTGTCTCAGCAAAGTTTGGCAGTTGCCCTTTTGTGCATCCTGCTTGTCTGTTTTGGACAGTATCCTGTCAACAATTGAGGCAAGGCCAGTTCCTTTGTTCCTTTTAGTTTTTAACATAAAGAACACATACTCCATATAGAATATCTTTAGATGTCCATCATCCACTTTTGAAGCAAATTGGTGATGTCAGAAGCAGATGTGTCTCACTGTCATGAAAATCCCTGGATTATTAACCATATTAAATGTTCTAAGTATTTAAAATATTTGAAGACATCTATCTAAATGTATCCGTGTGTGATCTTGAAACCATACCTAACATGACTGCAAGTTTGACTATTATAGATGACTATTCATCTATAGTTCTTAATTATATATTACATTTTTAAATGAAGTACACTAAATACAATACCCCAAACAAGAGTAGTAACATACATACAGTATTACAAAATTACTTTAAATTTGTATCTGTATACCCAAATACATGCTAATCTAAAATATTTTTTTTATTAAAGTGGATTCCGCAATCTACCTTCTTTCCCTATCATTCCTATATCTCCCTCTTTTTCCTTTAGAAGAAAATCTTTGATTTTAACTTTTGTTTAGATTTTTTCCTGACTATGACCAATAAAAACTTCTAACCATCCTATCTTAACAATGGCAAAAATTCATAATCCATTGAATAACAAAAACCCACCCATGTCCAATCTTTTGGGGTTGTCTGAAACATTCTGTAGACTACTTCCTGTTGTTTGTGTGTTCTGGTATATTTGGGGACACCTTGAAACAAATCAGGATAATTGTTAAGCCATAACTAGATTATTCTGTGAGACTGGACCATCTCAACTAGCAACCTTGAAGCTGTTTTGAATGCTGAATTACCTGGGCCATCTGTTTTTGTTGATGCCTGGCCACTTTGATCTGAAAGAAAAACATAAACTTTTAAAGGTCCCCTACAAAAAATCATTCAAGAGTACTTCCCATTTATTCTTCTAAGATTTTCTGTGTGGCTGGGAGTATGTTGAGGTCTTTGATACCTTTGGACTTAACTTTTGTGCATGGAGATAGCTAAGGGTCTATTTGTAATCTTCTACATGTCAGCATCCAGTTATGCCAGCAGCATTTGTGGAAAATGCTTTCTTTTTTTCCATTTTACAAGTTTAACTTCTATGTCAAAAATTAGTTTTTTGTAGGTGTGTGGATTAATATCAGGGTTGTCAATTCAATTCCATTTGTCTACCTGCCTGTTTTTGTTTCAATACTAGGCTGTTTCCTTACTAAAGCTCTACAGTTGATCTTGAAGACAAGGATGATGATGCCTCTGGAAGTTCCTTTATTTTACATGGTTGTTTTGGCTATCAGGGTATTTTGTCTGTCCATAAAAAGTTGAGTATTGTTCTTTCAAGTCTGTGTTGGGTTTTGTCAAAACTTTTTCAGCATCTCGTGAGATGATCATGTGTTTTTTTTCTTTTTCAGTTTGTTTATATGGTGGATTACATTGATGGATTTTCATATATTGAAACATCCCTGCATCCCTGGGATGAAGCTTACTTGATCATAGTGGATGATTTTTCTGATGTGTTCTTGGATTTGATTTGCCAATATATGTTGAATATTTTTCCATCAGGGTTCATGAGAGAGATTAGTTTGTAGTTCTTTTTCTCAGGTGTGCCTTAGTGTGGTTTGGGTACCAAGGCAATTGTAGCTTCGTAAAAAGAGTTTGACACTTCTGCTTCCATTGTGTGGAACACTTTGAGGAGTGTTGATTTTAGCATTTATTTGAATTTCTTGTAGAATTCTGCTCTTAAAGCATCTGGCCCAGGCTTTGCTTTCCAGGAGATTTTGATGACTGCTTCAATTTCATTAGGGATATAGGTCTATTTAAATTGCTTATCTATTCTTGATTTAATTTTGATGAGTGATATTTATCCAAATGTTTTTCCATTTCCTTCAAATTTTCCAATTTTGGGGAGTACAGTTTTTCAAAGTCTGACCTGAATACTCCCTGGATTTCCACAATGTCTGTTGTTATGCCTTTCATTTCATTTCTGATTTTGTTAATTTACATGCTCTCTCTGCCTTTTCATTAGTTTACAAAAAGGTTTGTCTATCTTGTTGATTTTCTTGAGAACCAACTCTTTGTAATGTTGACTTTTTGTATTGTTTTCTTGTTTCTAATTTACTAATTTCAGCCCTCAGTTGATTATGTCCTGGCATCTACTCTTCCTGAGTGAGTTTGCTTCTTTTCGTTCTAGAGGTTTGAGATGTGCTGTTAATTCTCTAGTGTGACTATTCTCCACTTTCTTTGTGTGGCCATTTCACACTTTGAACTTTCCTGTTAGCACTGCTTTCAAAGTGTCCCATAAGTTTAGGTATGTTATGTATTCATTTTCATTGAATTCCAGGAAGTCTTTAATTTCTTTCTTCCTTCCACTTTTATATTTGAATTAGAAACAAGATTGTTTTACATGTCAATCCCAATTCTTTCTCCCTCTCGTCCTCCCCTGCCACACTGCCAACTAAAACCCTACCTAGCACATAATCTTCTGCTCCGCAGTTATGGTGAGGCCTTCCATAGGGGGTCTTCAGGGTCTGTCATATCCTTTGGGATAGGTTCTAGGCTTAACCCCGTTGGGTCTTGGTTCAGGGAGTATCCCTCTATGTGGAATGGGCTCCCAAAGTCCACACCTATGCTAGGGAAAAGTACTGGTCTACTACAGGAGGCCTCATGGATTTCCCAGGTCTACTCACTGACACCTATGTTCCTGGGGTCTGGATCTGTTCCGTGCTGGTTTTCCAGCTATCAGTCTGGGGACCAAGAGATCCCGATTGTTCAGGTCAGCTGTTTCTGTGGGTTTCACCAGCCTGTTCTGGGCCCCTTTGCTCATTATTTGTCCTTCTCTGCAACTGATTATCTATGGGTGTCTGCTTCTACTTCCACCAGTTTCGGGATAAAAGCTATAGGATGGCATATAAGTCAGACATCAATATCATTATTAGGGGAGGGCATTTATGGTAGCCTCTCCACTGTTGCTTAGATTGTTCGTTGGTGTCATCTTTGTAGGTCTCCAGCATTTTCCTAGTGCCTGATTTCTCTTTAAACCTAAAATGCCTCCCTTTATTATGGTATCTCTTTTCTTGTTTTCTTCTATTCTTCACCTAACTAAACATTTTTGCTCCCTCATATCCTCCTTACCCCTCCTCTTCTCCCATTCTCATTCTCCTAACTCCATCCCCCTTCCCCACTGCTCCCCAATTTATCAGGAGAACTTGTCCCTTTCCCCTTCTCCAGGGGACCATGTATGTCTCTCTTAGTGTCCTCCTTGTTACCTAGCTTCTTTGATGGTGAGGATTGTGGGCTGGTAAATTTTGCTCTATGTCTAAAATCCATATATGAGCAAGTACATACTCTCTTTGTATTTTCATGATTGGGTTACCTCGCTCAGAAAGATTTCTTCTAGTTCCATCCATTTTCCTGCAAATTTCAAGATTCCATTTTTTTTTCTGCTGAATAGTACTCCATTGTGTAAGTGTACCACATTTTCTCTATCCATTCTTCAGTTGAGGGGGATCTAGGATGATTCCAGGTTTTGGCTATTACAAATAATGCTGCTATGAGCATGGTCCTTGTTGTATGAATGTGCATCTTTTGGGTATATGCCTAATTGTGGAATTTCTGGATCTTGTGGTAGACTGATTCCCATTTTCCTGAGGAATCTCCATACTGATTTTCAAAGTGGCTCTACAAGTTGGGACTCTCACCAGCAGTGGAGGAGTTTTCTACTTTCTCCACATCCTCTCCAGCATAAACTGTCATTGGTGTTTTTGTTTTAAGCCATTCTGACAGGTTTAAGATGGTATCTCAGAGTTGTTTTGATTCGAATTTCCTTGATGACTAAGGATGTTGAACACTTCTTATGTGTCTTTCATCAATTTTAGATTTCACTATTGAGAATTGTCTATTTAGTTCTGTACCCCACGTTTTAATTGGATTGTGTGATGTTTTGGAAACTAGATTCTTGAGTTCTTTTTATAGTTTGGAAATCATCCCTCTGTCAGATATGGGGTTAGTAAATATTTTTCCCAGTCTGTGGGCTGACTTTTTGTCTTACTGACTGTGTCCTTTGCCTTAGAAAAGCTTCTCAGTTTCAGGAGGTCCCATTTATCAACTGTTTATATCAATGTCTGTGCTATTGGTGTAATGTTCAGGAGGTGGTCTCCTGTGCCAAATCATTTAAGGGTACCTCACTTTTCTAAGTGGTTCAGTATGGCTGGATTTATGTTGAGGTATTTAATCCATTTGGACTTAAGCTTTTTTGCATTGTGACAGACATGGATTTATCAGCAGTCTTCTACATGCCAGCATTCAGTTATGCCAGCACCATTTGTTGAAGATGGCTTCTTTATTCCATCATATAAACGTAGCTTCTTTGTCAAAAATCAGGTGTTCGTAGGTGTGTGGGTTAATATCAGTGTTTCCAACTCAATTCCATTCATCTACCTGTCTATTTTTGTGCCAACACCAAGATGTTTTTAGGAATATAGCTCCATAATAGAGCTTGAAATCAGGGATGGTGATGCCTCCAGAAGCTCCTTTATTGTACAGGGTTGTTTTGGCTGTCCTGGGTCTTTTAGTTTTCTATATAAAGTTGAAAATTGTTCTTTAAAGTTCTGTGAAGAATTGCCCTGGGATTTTAATGGGGATTGCATTGAGTCTGTAGATTGCTTTTGGCAAGACTGCCTTTTTAGTATGTTGGTCCTACCTATCTAAGAACACGGGAGATCTTTACATTTTCTGGTATCTTCTTTAATTTCTTTCTGTAAAGACTCAAAATTCTTACAGTACAGGTCTTTCACATTCTTGGTTAGTCTTACCCTGAGGTATTTTATGTTGTTTGTGGCAATTTGAAGGGTGAAGTTTCTTTGATTTCTTTCTCCACAAATGTATCATTTTTATGTAGTAGGGATACTGATTTTTTTTTGGAGTTAATCTTGTATCCTGCCACTTTGCTGAAGGTTTTATCAGCTGTAAGAGTTCCCTGGTAGAGTTTTTCTGGTCACTTATGTAGACTATCATATCATCTGCAAATAGTGAAAGTTTGACTTCTTCCTTTCCAATTTGTATCCCCTTCATTTCCTTTTGTTGTCTTATTGCTCTAGCTAGAACTTCAAGTACAATATTGAAGAGATATGCAGAGAGTGGACATCCTTGTCTTGTTTTCGATTTTAGAGGAATTGCCTTGAGTTTCTCTACATTTAGTTTTATGTTGACTGTTGGTTTGCTGTTCTGTAAGCTTCTTGTACTTTCATAGGCATGTCTGTTTTAGGTTGGGAAAATTTTCTTCAATGATTTTGTTGAGTATGTTTCCTTTACCCTTGATCTGGGCTTCCTTGCCCTTTTCTATAGCTATTATTCTTAGGTTTGCTCCTGTCACAGTGTACCATATTTCCTGGATATTTTTGTTAGGGATCATTTGTACTTACGAGTTTCTTTCATTGATGACTCTGTTTCCTCTACTGTGTCCTCAACACCTGAGAATCTCTCTTCCATCTTTTGTATTCTATTGGTTATGCTTACATCTGTAGTTCCGGATCATTTACCCAGCTTCTCTATTTCCAGCATTCTCTCATTCTGTGTTTTTTTTTTTAATTGTTCCTATTTCCAGTTTCAAGCCTTGAACTGTTTGAATTATTTCCTTCACTTGTTTGGTTGTTTTTTCTCGAATTTCCTTGCTTTTCTTTAAGAGATTTATTTATTTCTTGAATATTTTGTTTTGTTTTTTCCTCCATTCCCTGTACTTTTTGGTATGTCTTTTCTTCCATTTATGTATTGGATTTTCTCATTTCCTCTTAGAGGGTCTCTATCATCTTTGTAAAATTGTCTTTAAGGTCCTTCACTTTTGCTTCATCTGCATAGGGATGCTCAGGTCTTGTTGTCATACAGTCCTTAGACTCTGGTGGTGTCTTAGTGATCTTTCTGTTTTTGAATGTGCTCTTATACTATTTTCCTCCCATCCCTTCTTCTAGTGGATGCAGGTGGGGTCTCTTCCTCTCCTCTCCTCTCCTCTCCTCTCCTCTCCTCTCCTCTCCTCTCCTTGCCTCTCCTCTCCTCTCCTCCTCTCTCCTTTCCTGTTGGGTGTAGGTGGGCCAAGATTTCAATGTTGGCAGACTCATTATGGTCAGGTCTCTCTTTGTATTATCCTGGAGGGTGTAATGAGGCCCAGACTCACCTGGTTCTCTCCTGTTGCTTGTAAGGGGTGTGGATCTACTCTGGATGGTGCTATGTTTTACATTTCTGTGTCACTGTCCTGGAGGGTATAGAGGGGGCAAGACTGTATTATGGGCAGACCCTGGATGGTCTGGTCTTCAGAGGTGGGATTACTCCAGTCCATACAGACAAAGGAAACTCTCCTCTAGGTTTTCAATGAATATTTGTTGTTGTTGTTTTGTTGGTTAGTTGTTCAGTTGATTTTTTTAAATTGCTTTTTGGTAAGTCTCATTTCTATCAGTCTAACCTTGAACTCCTTATAATAAAGGATGACCATGAAATTCCTATCTTCCTACCACCACCTCCTAAGCTCTTAAATTGTAGATGTCTACCACTATATACTGTTTATATAGGTTTTGGTATCAAACCTGAAGATTTCTGTATCCTAAGAAAACTGACCCTTATCATTCAGCCACCAAAAAGCCTTCTTTACTTCTTATATTACATTCTAAGATGTTAGGTTTGGACATATTAAGAGAAACTGAAGAAAGACATTTATTTACAAATTATTCCTTTACACTATCATTGTAGTCACCTAAATAAGAGTATATTATCCATTGAAGGAAATAGCAGAATCAATAAAACTAGAATAGGGGAAGCCTCACATCTTCCTAGTCTTAGGAGAAAACTGAGATCATGAGTATCATCTAAATCATCCAGAAAGCAGTAGCTGAGTCAGTATAAATCATAGGCAGAAGCTGGGAAGCTTGTTGTGGCACAAATATGTAGTCTCAGAATTTGGAAATGAAAGCAGGGGTAGTTCTATGAATTTGAGGCCAGCCTGGGCTACACAGTCAGTCTTTCTTTGCCTATTCTCTCTCTCTCTCTCTCTCTCTCTCTCTCTCTCTCTCTCTCTCTGTCTCTCTCTTACCTCCTGTCCACACATACATATAACTAGACATACAAATGTGCAAACTAACCCAAAGGCCCTGTGATGGAGGAAGTCCTTCTGTATATATGTTTGTCTTATTGGTTGATAAATAAAGTACTGTTGGCCAATAGGGAAGCAAGTTAAGTGGGACTAGGAGAGAAGGAGGATACTAAAGAGAAGTCTTGTAATCCAGGAAGGAAGTGATATACCAGGCAGACTCAAAATATAACCAGGGACACGCAGGAAAACGCTCTCTTCTTTCTCCTCTCATCTCTGGGAGTGACCATGTGAGCTGGACAAGAGAGGACACATGCCACTGGCATCCTTGATCAGATAAGTCTATATAAAATATGTAGATTAATAATTATGGTTGATATTAAAGACAGAGATAGCAAGTAAGATATCTTAGTCATTGGCCAGCAGCATTGTAACTAATATAAATCTCTGTGGTATTTGGGGGCCCTAATGTGGTGGCAGAAGTGGGTGGCTGGTGAAAATCATTACAAATTGGTGTCAGGACATGATTTTACCAACTTCCACATAAAAACTTCACAAAATATTAAAAAGGGATTTTAGAAGGAAAAGAAGAGAGACAAGCATGACTTCTTGGTAGCAGCATTATCTTGGGTGTTCTCTGTTTTGCCAGAGACACACAGAGACTCAAGCAGCTCCCTTAAGGGAGGTTTCCTGACTCAGTATAAGCAGAAAAACACTCAAGGCTCTTTTTAAGAGGCACTGCTAACAATTGAATGGTATGTATGAGCAGCCTGCAGTAGCAGTGGCAGTGACCAAATCTCCAACTGGCAACTTGCTTCTTGATGGCAGCATAGACCAAGGCAGTGAGCACAGCTCTCAGTGCTGGCAGTAAACATACCCTCATCATCTTGGAAAGACAGTGGCTAAAGCAGCCGCCACTTTAATCTTAGCAATTCTGTTAAGGATATAAAAGATCCAGTGGCCATAAAAATGTAAAGATTTAGAATAAAGACAGATTCAAATGAAGAAAACCCTCTAAAGGTTTACTTTGTGTTAAAAAATATATGTTGGCTTTTGAGAGAAAAGAAACAGGACAAAGTAATTATAAGAAAGAAAGAAAGGAAGGAAGGAAGAAAGAAAGAAAGAAAGAAAGAAAGAAAGAAAGAAAGAAATAGAAGCCTGTTGTGGTGGCACATGCCGGTAGGATTTGCTGAAGAAAGCAGAGGCAGGTAGATTTCCACAGAGAAACCCTGTCTCAGAAATAAAGAAAAAGGAAGGAAGGAAAATAAATAAAATAATAATATGCCATGTAAAGATGGAAAATATACGAGAGTCTGGATATTATATGCTATATTGTTTTTGCATTGTTTGATTGCCAAGGAAAGATCAACAACTACTAATAGACATTTTATTATAAATGCTGCTGAACTAGTCCAACTTATATATTTTAAAAATGCTTTGACTTCTAAATTTAAAAATAAGGACAGTTTACTTGGGAAAAGAGTTTTTGCTTATGTTTCCTCAGAAAATGGAAAGCTATGGATTCCTTACAGACTAATATGGTTTGACCAAGCAAGACGCCCTGAAGCAGTGGCCCAACAGATCCTACACCCAAAATAGCTGAAATGATGCATTCATACACCACTACAGCCAGGATTTCTGTGTTTTATCATGATCCCCATGGTATGGACATCACCACCTACCAGCAGGAAGCAGTTTGGAATGAATGACGCCCAAATTCCCAAATATTGTTTATGATTTTTTTCATCTAAATGGAGTTGGTTATAAATGGTAATGATCACAGTCAATCTCTTTTTAAAGGGAAAAAAGGAAAATAATTTATAAAAATGAATACTTTGCATTGGTATGGATTTTCATTTATTGATACAAATTTAAGGTCAATTTTGTGATATGTATATGTCTCCTCTTGTTTAGGTATTGTGTTTATACTGATCATTGAAAATGTAATGCATAATCAAATACAGATTATATAGTCACCTACAATAGTCAGAACTTATAATTAGGTTAGTTAGGTTTTCTAGATATACAGAGATGTATTTGAGATGGATAGATGTTCTTCAAACCTTTCAAAGACCTACAGAATATGTGGCATTTAAATGGTTTAGAGGTTTTCTTGATAGTGAGACACAACTGCTCCTGGCACACCAATTACGTCAGAAAGGAGGATGGGCATTTAAGAAACTCAACATGGAGTTTGCCTTCAAAATGACTAGATTAGCCATTTGGGCAAGAAAATGCTCTTGCCTGGACTGATTGTTACTATATAAACTGGATGTGCAGGACCCACAGGAAAATGACTGCTGAACTTGCAAAACAAGACAGTCCATAAAGGGGTCCTGCTTCATTGAAAAGTCTGCTAGACACACTATTGCCTATAGACTGAAGATGGATGCTCCAATGTTACAGAGGAACTTTGGGTAACTGCCCTGGTAGTGAGATGTCTCTGTCAATTCTAGAGATTATGTATTATTCTCTTGGAGTTTTTGATGGAGTTGAAGACAGATAGTTATGGTTATAGCTTTCTTTAGTTATTATAAACATAAGCTACTTATAAGACTTTAGACTCCCAAAGATAAGATAGATGATAGAACATCTTCTTTAAAATCTTGCTAAATGTTAATGAAATAAATATTGTAACTATAGTTCCTACTTGATAACTGTCTTGTTATATATTTTACTATGTTAATGTTAAAACCCTTCTTTTTATTTAGACAGCAAAGAGGGGATGATGTGGGAAGTCCTTCTGTGTATATGTTTGTCTTATTGATTGATAATAAAGCACTGTTGGCCAATAGGAAAGCAAGATAGGTGGGGCTAGGAGTAGAGGAGTGTTCTGGGAAATGTAGTAAGGAGGATTCACCATGTGGTTGCCAGGAAGATTGGATGCTAAGGCTGACTTCTTTGATAAGTCTTTATAAAATACATAGATTAACAATTATGGTTGATACTTAAGACAGCGATAGCATATAAGAAATCCTAGTAATTGGTCAGTAACATTGTAATTAGCATAAGACTCTGGGTATTATTTTGGACACCCACCTGGTGGCAGGGCTCAAGTGGTTGGTTGAAAGATTTATCATTAAAGCCCTGTAATAAGCTTTATAATTTTTTTTTTTTTTTGGTTTTTTGAGACATGATTTCTCTATTGATTTGGAGACTGTCCTGAAACTAGCTCTTGTATACCAGGCTGCTCTCGAACTCACAGAGACCCACTTGCCTCTGCCTCCTGAGTGCTGGGATTAAAGGTATGGGCCACCAACCCCCTGGCTAGCTTTATGATTTTCTTTGCCTTCTTATATTAGTACATTATAAAATTTAATTTAAAAATACCACTGCAGACATATTAACTCTTTTAAAATTATTTTCGGGAGTTCAAAATATTTGTCCAAATGCCATACTGCCTCTGGAACCTTAGCAATTAAGGTGGCCTGTGCTTACACCTGGGGCCATGATGACATCTAAGGCTAGGCCATGTTAGTGCCCAAGGGCCATGCCATCACGAGGGCCAGGCCAATCTGACTGGTTTCTGCTATCACCTGGAGCCATGATGTTGTTCCAGCCAGGGATGTTGTCTAGGGCCATGTCTGTATCTGTGGCCAGGGTCTGAGTTGATGTCTGCGGTTCTGATACCATCAAAAGCCATGCTGAATTCCAGGGTGTGGGCAGCAACCTGGGGCCATGTTAATGTTCAAGGGCTGCTCTGTTGAAGGGGTCACCTGGGGCCCTGGTGGTATACAAGCCAGCACTTCTGCCTGGAACCAGGCGTGAGTCCATGTTCCTACCACAAATGCCATCTGTGGTGATTGTGTCCCATGGTACTATAGTGGAAAATTACCAATATGGAGTCAGGTAGAAATATAAGGGTATTTTATAGGGAAAAGCCTTACTTATAGAGCAACCTAGCCAGCCGGCATGGCAGCAGTCTGTACCACAAGCACAAAAATGAAACCAAAAGAGAAAACGCAGTCCCCTGAAAATCTCACTCTACATCACCCTGACCACGCCCTAGCAAGTGTGGTCAGGCACACCTGTAGCCAGCCCCTAAGTTGGCATGGCTACAGCTTCCCCTACAATTCCCCTTTTAGTCTAAAAGAGGATTAAAACTTAACAGTGTAAAGTATCCAAAATTAACAACCATAAAGGTAAAATATAAGAAGATACAACAATCTGCTTATGTCACATCCTAACTATTTTAACTAAACCCTAAAGTCATCTGAAAGAGGTGTCCAAGTCTGAACACCTCCTTCCAATCCCAACCATAAACAATAGGAAGCTATCCCTAACTAGGTATACACATTATCCTAAGTGACAACAATGGGGAAAGGGGCGTAGCATTCTCCAAGTTACTTCCTGTTGAAACAGGACAATGATATCCTTGTGGGGTCCTGTAGGAAGAAAATGTTAGTATAGTGAAAGCATTGAATGTATTGTATCCAGTCCATGTTAGATGGGATTCGCTTAATTGAAGATCTCACTTGAAATCCTCAACTTGATTGAAGTCAGTACCCAAACCTCTGGCCGGAGTGTCAGTTGAAATGGAGCAAGTTGGATCCAGTGCAGTGGAGGAGGTGTAGCCCATTTTATTTCCGGGGTGTCCAGGGATTGCTGTCAGGCAATCCCTGTGGCTATGTGGGACTCAAACATAAATAGTTAGCAGAGAAATGTTTGTTTGTGATGTACACATACTGGGAAAGGCAACCATGGGAGCATAACAATTATGAGAGGTTGCACACCTTGAAACAAAGATCCAAGAAAAGACAAAGACAGTCCCCAAATTCTTCTTTTATTCTGTATTACATCAATTGGCCTCAATTGATACAATACAGAAACACTAAAGTTTAGTTAAATAACGTGCTTGGATTTTAGAGGAGGAAAGCCAAATCCACCTCTAAATCCAGCATTGGTTTAATTGAATAGGGACTAGGAAATAAAGAGAAATAGAGTTCTCTGAGAGACAGCTGTAAAGTTTACCATATGGCATGTTCCTTTTGTTTGATGGTTATCTTTTCTTCTTAAGTATCTACCCATGCAGTGTCCTTTGCCTACTGGAGATGAGTTTTTCTGTGAAGATAAAAGCAAAACACTTACCTTTCCTTTGGGGGGGGTTTCTATTTAGTTTATAAGATATACCTTAGTAGAATACCTGTCATTTCTCCTCGTCAAGAGGTTTTTCCTTTTCAACTCGAATCTTGATCAACTTTGATGGTATCCAAAGTTTTTCTTCTCCTGTAGAAACCAATGAAAAAACCCTACCTCAATGTAACACATGTCCTGGTTTCTATACAGAGGTTAGTACATCTTTGAAATATACTGGCTGATTGAGTTCAGCATTTTTTTCCGTAGTCCAGTGTCTTTCTGCAGCTGTTTGTCCTTTTTCCTTGGCATTAAGAAAGTTTAGTGTTAGTAAAGCATTATGCAACCTATGTTTGGGGGGTTTAGTCTTCCAAGCTTTTTTGTTGAGCATCTCCTTAAGTGTTCTATTAGATCTCTAAACCACTCCTTGTCCTGCAGGATTGTGTGGTATACCGGTAACATGCTTTATGTTATAATATTTGAAAAATTGTTCCAATTTTGTAGAGACATACGCTGGAGCATTGTCAGTTTTTATTTGTGCAGGTATACCCATAACTGCCCTCAGCTCTAGCAGGTTTGTAATAACAGAATCAGCTTTTTCAGAGTTAAGAGCAGTAGCCCATTGTGCTCATGTTGATAATTGATGGCCTCACTGCCCCTAGGACAATGTCAATCCTAGTGGCCTGTTCAGTCACACTGGCAAGACATGGGCTGCTGCATGGGTTGTGTCTGGGTCCATGGCCCAACAGCAGCCAGTGTCTGGGTTTGATAGTCATGGCTCATGTTATAGGAACTATGCTTGTTGAAATCCGTGGTCTGGGTTGAGCCAGCCCTGTCCCTCACTGGCCTCAGGATAGATGTCCCTGCCCCTCACTGGACAACAAAGCAGGAAACCTGGTACCATCTCTCTTCTCCCGTGGGTGAGATGACCACCCTATACCCTACTATAGGAATGGGAGAGCTGACCTCATTGACATGAGCCTAACAGAGCTGGCTCGGCCCGTTCTCTGAGGGAGTTGTCCCAATGGCCCAGACCAACCAACTCAGCTATCACCCAGACTTATATCCTGGGACTTAGATTGGCCGACCCTAACAGCTGCCCTGCCTTTGACCTGCTGAAGTATGGATCTATAACTGCAGAATTTTCATGACTCAGCAGAACAACAGAATATCCAAGAGGTGTTTTGATATGGGCCCAGTGATGATGGCATACCAGAAACCAGAGGCCTTGACTACTCATTGCAGTGAGCGTTTTACAGGTGGGGCTGATTGGACAAAAGGGGTATACTGTGTAACACCCCTCAGCTCCTTCCCAATGCCACTAGGACAAATGAAGAGGTGTTGGAAAGATAGAAGAAAAATGTATGGTTTTGTTTTTAATTAATTTAGGAGAAGTATATTGCAGTGGTGGGTCAGATATAGAGGGGCTGGGAGGTGAGTAGAACTGAAGTGCATGATTTGAAATTTCTAAAGTCAATAAAGAATTATGTTTAAAAATTTAAAAAAAATAATTGAAATATTAAAATAATAGACATATTGTAAGATCAAGACTTATTTTTCCACAGTTGCAGATTTTATTTGTAGAGGATCAGTATTGTTTCTAATGAATCAATGGCTAACTTTTTAAAGCTATTAAATGTATAGCAGATATATTCCAACACATGTAGATAACATCTTATAAAATTGAAATGATGAGTTATTCATGTGTGTATAACTATTAAAACTCTAAGAGACTATGAGAAAGTGAACCAAAAGGTGGTTATTCTAAATTCTAAATGTTACAACACTAACATAGACCAATTAAGAGATTCAGTGAATTAAATGAATATGTTCTAATGTGTTATACTGGTTTTTAAATTGACTTAATAGTGGTCTTAATAAAAAATGTAACATTCAGGAAGCCTGACTTTCAGTCAGAAGAGAACTGTTACTGTGACTGCATCTGCCTTTTACATTTTTCAATTCCACATTGAATATTATATTTATATATTAGAATTAGAGGCTAAAAATGACTACCTAGAAATGTTTTGCTTATTTTCTATAAAAGCCTCACCCAGCTATTTAGCCATATCTGATTACCCCATTCAGTTAATTGAAATTTAATGCCCATTCCCAGTCATCAGTTATCAGATATGCATTTGGTCTAGAGTGAATAAACCTTGTGACTGCATTCATTATGGAGAGCACACCTGCTCAATGATGGGCAGGAGGTCACAGTGAGAGGGTAGGTACTTTAAAGTGCATCAGAATGAAAATGAAGACTGCAGTATTTTCTGAAATCGTTACATTAAGGTACTGGAGAATAAAGTATGCAATTTAAATATATGCAGGGCTTCCAGCTGCTTGTGCTCTGCAAATGTTATGTAACTTTTACAAAATTGAATGTCTTGAAACCTCAACATATTTTCACAATTGCCTGTCAAGTCTGTTGAGAAGACACATGGGTAGCAAAAATGAATAAACAAAAGTAGAAGATAAAGTGAGTTTCCTAAATTCAAGATAGTAATACTTCAGTCAATTTTCTTTGGTATTGAGATGTTGAACATGACAATCTAGGACTTGCATGAGACAATATTTAATTGTTTTAGTAAATAGAGGCTGAGCTATCTTTCTGTCAATATTGAATTGCTGCTTGATTAAATATACTCTTTCCTTTTTGACTTTTGGGATAGGAAACCATGGTTGAGTAATTTTTCCTATGTTACAACCAACAAATATACCAGAGCATGGCAAATATATAGAAGACATCAGCAAATCCACCAGTTACCACTAAACTTTAATTGGCAGTTGCTTTGATAAGTTTCTCTAGATCAAGATCATCTTCAAATTATGGTTCAGTGAACTTAACAGAGGCATTCATTGAGTCCAATAACTCATGTACCTACATGTGACCTTGATGAATCTGATGATATCAGGAGGCCTGATTACTACAACAGAGATATAAAGGTCAAAAGACAGAGATCCATCCCTCCTTATACATGTTAGCAGTGACACTCAGCAGAGTGGAGAATTAATTCATTGACTTGGTTTTAGAGGAACTATTCTGACAATAACATGAAAATGTATCATATTATGTGGAACTGAAGTGACAGCCTTTGTGGTATCCACTAGAGTAAAAAGAATGAATGCCAGGGTTAAGTATGCAAAAATTCATGGTATAAATGAATGGTGATAAATTTGGAGAAAGGGTTACTTTAAAACACACAGAGTATAGATTTGCTTATACATGGAAATTCTAAGTCAGATAAAAGATGACCATAAGCACTTCAAGCTTCTCCAGTCAAAAAATGGACATCCTTATGAACACATAAGTATATAAATCCTAAAATTAAATGTATTTTATTTAGAAAAACATGATGATGATTAGGCCAAGAAACATCACTGACCACACCAAAAATACCACCATCACCAACAATAAAAATAAAATGCTGAGTCATTCAAAATGAACTTACAAGTTGTAACACTAATAACTACAAAGAAATAAGAATAGTTTCAGAATAAATATGTCTTAAAATAAAATTGTGTGAGGGGGAAGATGTGTGCACTTGTACATACAGAAGATTAAGGAAGTCAAGGGCTAATGTAATGTATTTTCTTCACTCAATCTCCATATCTTTGGACTTGTGTTTCTGATATACTGAAGTTGGGATACACCTAAGAACAGGATTGGACACATAAACATTACACACATATATGCTGAGCTTTCATGTAGGTTCTGGATATCCAAACTTAGATTGTCAGTTTTCAATTTTTTTACATGTCAAGGATTTAACCACTGAAGCATATACCAGACTACTTAAGGGATATTTTTCTTTAATTATTTGTCTTTATAAGCATACCAGTATAAAGTTAAGTTTGCAAGACAGTTTGAATTTATTAAACAATAACATATAAAATAATATAATTATTAAATGCCATTCTATTCTATACCTATTGATAAGTTAATGACTCATGATCAGGTATTCATGACAGGGAAATTGTAAAATGTCCTTATAGAAAGAAAATTATCTGAGCAATTTTCATTTGCTATCCAAAGAATCAGTTTAGAGTCAGTAAATTTCATTAATTGTTATTACATTCACATATATCATCTCTCTCTCTCTCTCTCTCTCTCTCTCTCTCTCTCACACACACACACACACACACACACACACACAAACACACCTGTTCCTAACTATAACCTGCTCAGTCTGTGTGTTACCCCTATGCATACTCACAGTTAGAGTCAGTAAAATTCTTAAAGCTAACTTTTTACTTATAAATTTTAAAGTCTCTAATTCTAAAAGTTCAGATAATCCCCTCAGAAAAACACAAGCTGTTAAAAGCCCCATGTAAAGATGATAATGATCAAAATACTGAATACACAGTGAAAATACTCAAATTCTGTAAAAGACATTAATTGACTGAGTCATCATATAATGTGTTCATTAGATGGCTATTTTTAATCACTTCAAATGAACATAGCTACAATTAAACTGAGATAACCTTCTAGTTTTAAGGCGGCTTATTCACACTATTTGCAATTACTACTGCAAGGGTCACCTTTTCTCATGCACTAAATGAAAGATACATATCATTCCTGACACTATTTCACTATTTTCCTTTGGCAATGAATCCTCGAATTGGCCCCTAGAGACTCACACCTACTGCAGAAGGGAAGTTCAATATTTCAGCCTCAGCATATTTAAGAAATCACACAGACATGGACAGTACTCAGTGGATTCCTGCAGTTGATTTATTTGGACAATTTACTCATTAAAACTCAAGAGTATTGACTGTAAGATTTGATGGCCAAAGTGGGAAGGGTGCCCTAGTCCAACTAAGAACTGATGCCTTGTCAAGACAGGCACACAGGTGTATACCTAGGCTCTATACACTGCTCCTTTCTCATAGAAGAGGATAATTCTTCATGGCAATGTCCCTAGATTGATTCAGTTTTCCTGACAGGTGCAGTGAAACTTGTCTGAATAAACCAGAGAAGACATAGGGAAGTGTGCAAGGCTGAGCTTACGTTTAGCTCCATAGAGTTGTATGTAGGTCAGACAAAAGTTATTGAATTTGTTATAATTTTCACCTATAAAGTATTAAGTAATTAATGGGAAGTAGTATTCAAGTACTAATTTGAGGCTTGACAACCAATGGCAAGAGACTTGGGGCTAGAGAGGGTAAAACTCTCACCAGGATAATGGAAGAATGTTATTCTGAGGCTAGCAGGTATACCATGGTTTGGTCCTACAGTACTCAAGAAACTGGAGGGTTTGGGCTGAGGCTGCAGGTTATATAAGCAAGAGTTTACTATACTCCTGTTACCCATGTCCAGAGTTCTCTAAAGATATAATTTCACATTCCTGAAATATTGTGATGGGGAGAGTTTACTGAAATATTTTTAAAAGTTAACCAACATTAATGTACAATACTTTCTGTGTCTCTACTGCAATGTTACTCATTATACACTTTACCTCATTGAATCCTTACAATATCTATATTGTTACAGTTGGGGCATTAAATGTCCTTTCATAAAAGCTTGGTGTTACATGTTGAGGAATATTTGTTTACACTGTGAAGATGTGTTGTTGCCAAGGCACCATCTGATCAGTTTAATAAAGAGGTCAATAGCAATTAGCTAGGCAATAATAGGTTAGATGGGACTTTGGGGACAAAGGGCACTCTGGAAACTAGAAAGGCAGAGATGTAAGGAGGAACAGGATGTGTAGGAGGAGAGATAACAGCTATGAGTAACATGGTAGAACACAGATTAATAAAAATGAGTTAATGTAAGTTATGAGTTAGTTAGAAACAAGCCTAAGCTATGCTACTATTCACAATCTCAAACAATTATCCCATTGCATAGATGCTGAGAGCTTCAAAACTTGAGATTAAAAAAATCTATATTTGATTAACTGAGGTACTTGCTATATAAAAGGATGATTGACACATCTTTTGTGTCAATAGTATTTCTTGTAATTTCTACTTTTAAGAACCCAGGTGAAGTTTAGAGAATTCCAGTAGCATACATAATTCAGATACACAAAAGTAGCAAAGCTGACACAAACTCAAATTAGTACATGAAACAACAGTCAACAGTGACATAGGAAGGGACCAAATTTAGTAAGGAACTTATCAAAACAGATTTTCCTTATCAAAAGGAACATCTATGTAGGCTGTTAAATGATAATGGTACTATAATAATCAGGTAGAGATTGGAGGATATGCTGTTCCCCATGGGAGCCAAGATATTAGGTTTCCCTGAGGCCTTGAACAAATCTCCTTCCAGGAGATTGATTTCAGCAATGTTACCCTGTCATAAGCAGTCAAATCATGTCCAGGGACCAAAGGATACTACCCCTCCCTGGACCATTCATGGACATTCTAGCTCTTCCACTAAGATTGCATGCTCAAGGGTGAGAGCAGTAGCTGTTATAGCTAATCTCTAGGTCTCTTCCCTATTTCAGGAAGACTTTCTTGTGATCCTGCTGATAAGTTGTAATATCCCTTTCCTCTAAATTTCTGGAGTAATTTTCCATCCTCAAAAATAACCTATTTTTCTGCTTTGTGATTTCAACATTTGACATTTAATGCAATTAGCTAGAAGGCATTTTGTCTGTATGGGTCACAGAGTTATGTGTTCTTTCTTAAGCCTTTATAATACACATTGTTTAATCTGCATTTGATCCTCTTTTCCAAACTTATTTGGCAGAATAGCCATGATCGTTTGTGAAAGTTTACTTATTATCTCCTTCCTGTACTTGGAGACTCTCAACTATTTTTTGGTTTTGTATGTCCATTTCACTGTTTCAAAGGAAATTATTTTCCAATATGACTTCAGTTCTGGGAGTCAGCTGTGCTTTAATGCCAGTCAACTAATTAGACCACTTATAAACTCTTACTGTTCACTACAATGGGACTTTGACAGTCATTTTACCTAACTCATTACCAGTTCCCCCTATTTTTGTCTCAAGAGACATATGTGTATTGACATCATATAGCTTTGCTCTTGGTGGGCATCATCAGGAATTACATGAGAAAGAAGAGAAGCTTTGTAGTAGTCAATCTTTGGTATCAATATGTAGGACATCATGGGTCCTTTGGACCTTGCTTTTCTCCACAGGCCTTTTTATATGGCCTTTTCCAGAATGTTGGTCTAGTTAGCATTCTTTCCTCTCTCTCTTCAGGATAAATTTCTGATGAGTGTTTTACAGACAAGTGATAGGGAAATACTTCTGTGTATGTTTATCTTATTGATTGTTTAATAAAGTACTGTTTGGCCAATGAGACAGAAAGTTAGACTGGACTAGGAGTCAAAGAGGATTCTGGGAAATGTAGTAGAGAAGTGGTGATCCAGGCAGGAAGTGTCATAGCAAGGAGACTCATATTTAAAGAAGGAGAAACAGGAAGAGTCCCTCTTTCCCCCTCCGCTACTGTTCCAGCAGCACAATGTGATCCACCGGCAAGGAGTGATGCCAATAAGGCATCTGATAAGCTAAGTCTTATAAAATATACAGATTTATGATAATTAAGACTGAGATAGCAGATGAGAATCCTAGTCATTGGCCAAGCAGCTTTGAACCTAATACAAATTTCTATGTATTCATTTGGGCCTAACTCTGGCGGCGGCTGGCGTAAAGCGCACATGTGGCAGTGAGGCTTGGCGGCTTTTGGCGGAAAGATTTATCATAACAGACAAGTATTGTCCATTCTCTGACTACAATTCTATATTGTCTAAATTGAATTATATTCAGTATGCTAAGGTTGAGTTTGTCATCTCTCTCCTTTTGAACATATTGAGTGATGAATCAGGTGATGATTCTCTCTCACCAGGCTTGAAAACAAAAGATTAGCACCACTGTTTCATTTCTTGTTTATTTTGTATTATTTCACCAATCTATTGGTTGACAATACTCATTTGAAACATAAAATCACTGGTCCTAGTTTTAGTTTTTGAATGTACATCCAACCAAATGTTAAGTTTCTTTTGCTGTTGCTGTGCTTTTTGTTAGTTGATGGCTTTTAGATTTTCTTTGTAAGCAAATTTTATTTACTAGAGGATTAATAATGATAAAAAGATAAAATATTCCCTCAGCTTAGACACACAAGGGAGGACCTAGGCCCTATCCCAAAGGATATGACAGACTTTGAAGATTCCCTCATGGAAGGCCTCACCCTCACTGGAGAGCAGAAAGCATATATGATAGGTAGGGTGTTAGTGGGAGGCAGGGGAGGAGGGGAGGTAGAGGAACAGGGATTGACATGTAAAACAACCTTGTTTCTAATGTAAATAGAAAATGGCAAAAAAGATAACATAATGATCCAACAATAAAATAAAATAATTAATTTGCATATATACATAAAATATAGGTTTCTATAAAACTAAACCATGTTGAATTAAAAACAGAAAATGACAAATCTACAGTTCTGTGTGAAGCAGAAATAGAAATAATTATAAGCACAAAAGTCACATACATCTACTATCTGTAGCAGATGAATGTAGCTGTATTTGTCCATTTTAATTATGATTATAAGTCTCTATTGATGAGATTTGGGTGGAAAAGATCTCAAGTGAGACTAACGACTGTAGTATTCTAAAAGAATCATCCTTGTCTATATATTCCCAGCCTTGCTGTGTGATCACTCCCTTTCTTTGGAGTGATCCAGATACTTAGATACTATTTAGAATTGGATCAGGGATCTCAGGAGTCTGAGGAAATCTCACTGTTCTAGACAGTTAAAATAGAGGGGAAACATCAAATCAGGACCAACATCCCTTAAGCTTAAACTATACACATACAAATATTGAAATGAGCTAGCATTTATTTAGGCACACACAAAGCCTATTTTACCAGTTTATATAACTCTTCTTTATTTGAGAGTTTTGCTGCTGTTGCCTCTTGGAACTCTAGATGATTGTGTTAAGTAAAATTCTACTAAGCAACAAGGAGTGTGACTCCATGCTAAACTAC
The DNA here is from genome assembly GCF_003668045.3 of Cricetulus griseus. Classification (NCBI taxonomy): domain Eukaryota; kingdom Metazoa; phylum Chordata; class Mammalia; order Rodentia; family Cricetidae; genus Cricetulus; species Cricetulus griseus. The sequence continues at coordinate 136,902,506 of NC_048595.1, read as the reverse complement.
TGCTCAACCAATCAGAGCTTATTTCTTGGCAGCACACCTTCTCTCACATTTTAAATTTTCCTTTGCCTAAAAATGGAAATAAAAGCACTCACTCTCATTCCCTGTGGGAAAATGCATGATAGTAAAAAAGGAAGAAAAGATGTCACTTCTAGAGAAATATCTAATCTAGTAAGATGGACAAAGCATAGCAGTACAAAAGGAACCCTTTGTCAAAATTCATGGTGGTCATGGGAGAGAGAAAGGCTTCTCAGTGTGTTTTCCACTAGCTTGTCCTTCCCATACCTCAGGTACTCAAAGCAACCTGGGGAGATAATCAAGAGCGGTTGACTTCTACAGTAGGCTTTCTGGCTGTTTCTATGGTAACCAAGTGAAAATAATCACAGCACTTCACTTCAGTCCTTAATACCATTTAGTCATCAACAGAGGCAGAGCACCCACTGTGTGCAGAAAAATATACTGGAAGGTTGTGGCAACAAGAATTTTTATTGCTGCAAATGAAAATCACTAGTAGAAAATAGCTCGCTTATCAACATAGCATCTGAAAAAAAAAAACCCAGAAAAGTCAGGTTTATTATTTTCACCTTAGGGTTCCCAGGCTTACATTGAGCTGTACATGCTTCTTGGCAAACTTAGACATAAGTGCAGTTATCCAGGAAGGAACTAAGTTTGTCTTCTTCACTGGACATTACATCCTAATGATCCTGTAAAACTTTTCCCTTGGATTTTTGTTTTGAAATATAGAACCACTTGCTTTTCTTAATGAAATCATAATTAAAATGACAAAGTCAAATTTTGCCTTCTTTGACAGAGCCAGTGAGCTGATGTTAAACAGAAATAAGTAATAGAGGAGGGCAAGAAAGGAGATGCCTTGATAGAGGGAGACAGTACAGGTATGGAGAGAGATCTGGCACAGAGCAAATGTTAGGGGACCCACAGGGATGACCCAAACTAATAATCCAAGCAGTGGTGGAGAAAATGCCATTGATGCCCTTCTCCTATAGTGAGATTGGTGTCTACCTTAATTACTATTCCTAGAGCCTTCATCCAGTAGCTGTTCAAAGCAGAAACAGGCACCCACAGCTAATCACTGAACTATACTCCTGGAATCCAATTGTGGAGAGGTAAGAGGCATGAGCAAAGGAGCCAAGACAGTGCTGCAGAAACAGTTGACCTGACCAAGTGAGAGCATGGAGACCCTAGTCAGAACTCTGTGGAAACAGCATTGGGCTAAACAATGTGGGTGCCAGCTAGGAGGCCAAGACAGTCTATGGGACCTCTAAGAGTGGAGCCAGTCCCTAGAGCACAAAAGGACTTTGGTAGCCCATTCCCTATGGAGGGATACTATTGCAGCCCAGATACAGCAAGAAGGGCCTAGGCCCTCCCCCAAACGATATGACAGACTTTGAATGTCACTGGTGGAGGGCCTCACTATCCCTGGGGAGGAGTTGGGGGATGGATGGGGGTATGGTGGGGATCATTGGAGGATGGGCAGGCAAGGGAATGAGGAGATAGATATGTAAATATGAGAAGTAATTAAAGAATTTAAATTAAAAAAGAGTAGCCAAACATAAGACAGTTGCTGTTGTCATTTGAATGTGAAATTTCCCCACAGTCTCATGCTTTCCTCTCAGCTGGTGAAGCCCAATGTCAAGCTATGGGAATTTTAGGATGGGTAGCCTTGCTGGAGGAGGTGGGTCTTTGATGTCTTTCAGCCTAGCCCTACTTCCTGTCCATTCCAGCCTTGCCCTACTTGCTGTCCAGTCTGCATCTCCTGACTGCTAGTGCAGTGCACCGGCTGGCCTCCTACTTTGCCCAGATTCTAACCTCTTCACACTTAAACCATTTTTTGTCTGGTATTTGTCATAGTATCAACAAACTAATAGCAGAGAGGTCCTTCTTCACTCATGGAAACCACATAACTGACTAGCTAGGACTGAAAAAAAAAAAAAAAAAAAAAACCTCCAAACATATTTCTTCTAACTCCCCATACCCATGAAGAACCAGTACCAGAAATTGATCTCCATCTGCAGTAAAAATGTGTGTTTTCTTTAATACTCATCAATGTGCCAATTTCCTCTGATATTTTACTTAGATTAATTTTGCATAAATTATAGTATTATATTCTTCTATTCATTCGCTTTTTGCCTGAGCAACATAACGAGGAGATTTTATGAGTACTGTGATCTGCATTCTGACACATGACTACTTAAGTTGTTGTATGCTTGAATTTATTTATTTTAATTTTAATACCATAGTTTTCTGACTACATAGAATTTTTTATTTTAAAATTAGAGAAAAAACAGTATCAAAATAATTATTTAACTGTTTTGTATTTTATTTATATCGGGTGTATATATTTTGTATTTTATTTATATTGCGTGTATAAAGCTGCTTCTGCAAGTGTGTGTGTGTACACGTGTTTGTGGTTGTGCACACATGAGAGAATCCATTCTATTTACCTTGTGGGTTCTGGGGATGGAGGTCAGTCCATAAAGACTTTATCCTTCAAACCGCCATTTTGGAAGCTATGAAAAAAATTTCTTAATCACTTTGAAGCTCAATTACTAACATCAAGGTATGTAAGCATTTTTGTTTTTGTTGCTAAATGAGATAATTTTTGTACGTAATATGGACTCAACTTTGATAATGATGGGAACAGTATTAAGGACAATGCACTGGCCCCACTTAATCTATCATAACGTTTATGTGTTGAAACTTTAAAATCCAATGTGACCATTGGAAAGATGGAGTTTTGAGAGGGATACTTAAGTTTAAATAACCCTATATAAAGGTAGGGCCATTACAATAGTGATATATCCTATTGTTAAAGAGACACTAGAGACGAATTATCCATTCATATATCTCATAGATAGTCATTTAACTTAAAATGATATGGAAATATGCATGTAAATATCATTCTTATGTAAGAACAGAATGAAAACCATGTATGCTCACAGCTAATTGTGTCTCTAAGCTCAGAAGGGAGCTTTTTCCCAAACCTAACACTGTTTTGGCCTTTATCTTAAATTTCCACTCTCCAGACATGTCAGAAAATGCATTTCTGCTGTTGACACTTCCACAATCTGTAGAATTTTATTATGAATCTTAACAGATGTTTCCCAATCATGATATCCTAATTATCTCATTACACTTACATTGTATAGTATAATTTCTTATTAGTAGATATATTAAACCTTAATATTTATTAACATTGGAGAAATTTTTGCTTTAGCAAAAGTATCATTGACTCTAAAGCAATACACAGATACAGATTCTTTTGATTTGTAGAGTTATTGGTATACTTTATATTTTTGTAATTCATATAAGGGTAGAACAGTTTTAAAATATCTATACAGAGAATAGAATTATTAGTTTTCAAAAATATGTTTAAGTTCTTTATTCAAAATCACACATGATATTTTTTATTTAATTTGCATTCTCTATTTTGTATTAAATTAAGATTACTCATTTTTTATGGATCTACATTGTGACTTGCCTTTGCATGTCCACACATGGACTCCTTTTAAAATATATTCCATGGAAAAATGTCATTGTGAATATCTAGTTATTTTCTATAGCAAGAGAAATTGCTGTGAATATAATTGACTTCAGTGGTGCAACAGATTTGTCTGTGGTGACTGTGGCACTGGGGATGTGGAAAAAAGATGGGTTTTTACAACACCATTCTCCAAACTTTTTCTTAAACCTGCTGCTTCCTAAAATAATTTCACACAGCCCTCCCTACCCTGCCAATCATGACATTCATTTGACAACTACTCATGTCAATACTCTCCACTCATGTGCTCATTACTACTCCAGATTCAAGACTTTTTCTACTGTCCATTGGGACCCAATTAGTCCCTTTAATTTTTCTTAAAGAATGATGTTCCCATTAACTCAGGTCCCAATATTAACAATATGGATGCTATTTTATGTATTTTAAGACATTGCTTTTATATTTATGACTGCTTTTCTGAATATATGTTTGTGTACCACATGCATTGCTGGTCCCAACATAGGTAAGAATCTATCAGATCCCTAGGAATTGTAGTTATGAATGGTTGTGAGCTGCCATATGTCTGCTGAGAATTAAACCCAGGTCCTTTGCAGAAGACTAAGTGCTCATATTCTCTTTTTTCTCCAACACTTGATTGATGAGTAACACCTGAACCAAAGAATAAAGAATACAAGAATAGCAGGTATATAGAATAGACACTATAACAAAAGAGAGAACATGTCCTTCCAAAGGAGAGGGGGGGGATGATAACCCAGGGGATACTAAGAATTTAGCTTCCATGCTATTGACAGTGACTTGCACACCCTTGAAACTTTCTATGTTCATTATTTCTGCAGACTTATGGAATTTTGTTGCATACTTCCTCATGAAAGACCTGGCATGTGCTTTTGCAGACCACTTTGTCAGGTGGCTGTTGAGATACACAGAGGATTCTGCTGTTACGTTCACTCAGAAGAGCCCTGTGCAGCCAGAATTTTCTATAATAAGGGCAGGACCAAGAGAAACATGTTTCAGAAATAAAACCTGTTTTCTTGAGATTTATTATTTACAAAAGCTCAACTTATGCCTCAGGCCAAGAGGACATGCTCACAGATTTCAGATTTGTGACCAAAAATAGGGCAGTTGAGGTGAATTTATGGTTAGTGACAAAAAGTTGGTAAGTGATACATTCATTTCTTTAGTTACAACAACAAAACATCCTTGTTTCTACTTAGCTCTCTATCTATTGATTATCTGTGAAGTTGTAATCTATCTCTCCAAGTAAGGAAAGAAGTCTTTTCTTAATAGTCATTTATCCATCACTGGCTACATTAAATTACTCTTGATAACTTGTCACTGTCTTCTTGCATCTTATGGTACCTAAAATGTTATAAGGTTAGTTTGTGACAAGCTGTATGTAGATTATTAACAAACTCAGTGAAATTAAATAGGGTATGTAGGAAACATCCCTAAACATCTACATAAGCATAGGAGGAAACTGACACATTTCAATTGCACTATTTCATTTTGTACTTGACCCATGACTACCACCTTCTAATGCCAGTCTAATTTTCCTTTCCTCAGTCAAACCTCAGTTGAGCAGTTTTTACATGAATCACCCAATCTTTCCTTCTCAAGACTCTGATTAGTCAATAGTCTGAGCTTTTTGGTTTGTTATTATTTTTATATTTTCTTTTAAATATGAATTTCCTGGAGTATAAGCATAGTTCATTAACCTCCGTTGGGTAGCATCTACATGGTTTATACCTGAAACCTGAGATCACTTTAGGTAATAGGGAATACTCTGATGGTGGCAGTAAGTACCTTATGTTGGAGTTGAAGAATTATTTTAAAATTCATTAAAATTTTTTTCCTAATATAGGAAGCATTTCTCTATTTGGGACTGAGATCTCCAAGTAAATCCTAAAGCTCCCAAAAGGGAAAACAAAATATATCTTATTCTCTTAAAATTATTTGGTGAACTGAGATACTACCAATCAATTTCATGACCCCTGAACTTAGATCTAAGGATGACAACAGCACAGTATGATCACTGATAGAATGCTCTTGAAGCACAGTGTAATACACTTCAGATATTTTTTCTAACACCATGGGTATCAGCCACGGTTCTCTGGAACCACATCTCTAGAGCCACAGAATTTATGGAATGAACACACACACACACATTTAAATCAGGCTTCAGTCCAACAATGGCTACCTGCGAATAGTAAGTCCAAGAATCTAGGTTTTTGTCAGTCCCATGAGCCTGGATGTCTCTGCTGGTCTTCTGTATATGCTGCAATCCAAAAGTAGGATCCCATTCCAGGAAAGGAATGGATGTGCTGGCAAGGTGAGGGCAAGCAGGTGAAGAATGAACACAGCCCCTCCTTCTTCCATTGTCCCATCAGCTTAAGGTGTATCAGCCAACCTCAAGATTTGGTTTAAAGGCATGTTGTCTTCTTGCCTCAAAGTTTGGATCACAACTGTGTGCTCCATTTCTGGATTATAGTTCATTCCATATGTAGTCAAGTTGACAATCAAGAATAGCCATCTCACCATAGCTGAGATTTCAGCAAGCAATACTGTATTCTAATTAAATTACATGATGTGGAATTATTGTATAATTTGCTACTTCTGGGGACATAAATTTAAAATGTCATTTGCTAGTAAATAAATTCTTTTACAAGCTGGCAGATAAAGGTTCTGAGTTTGTGTGTAGATATGCCACAATAAGTACTGGTATGAAAAGTTATTCCATGTTCAGAATATTCACCTACGCCTTGTTTATGGTAGTGTACGTTCAGTGTACCTATTTTATCACCTGTAAATAGTACTCTGCTAGGAGCTTTGATTTAGGTTTCTGCTGTTGATATGTTGATTAAAAGCCAGGCTGAGCCGGGCGTTGGTGGTGCATGCCTTTAATCCCAGCACTTGGGAGGCAGAGGCAGGTGGATCTCTGTGAATTCCAGGCCAGCCTGGTCTCCAGAGCAAGTGCCAGGATAGGCTCCAAAGCTACACAGAGAAACCCTGTCTTGAAAAACCAAAAAGAAAAAAAAAAGCCAGACTGAGGTAGACATTGGTCAGAATAGTATGGGGTATTTTTGATGTTGTGCTTAGGCCCAGCTTCTAAGCTTTACAATGGGCACCTTCTTAATTCACATACTAAATATGCAAGACATTTTCAGAAAGAGATACCAACAGTCCTAGGTTCTCTCAGTTGTTGTATCACCTTTATGAGTCTCCTAAGGAGAGATTGTGTTTTTCTACACACTGGCCTGGGAATAAAGTGCATTCAATTCCTTCAGTTCTATGAAAAGTCAAATTAGCAGGTATTATTGGATAAATTAGAACATGTTTACATTTCTGTTTATCTTTTCAAGAAAAAATGACAATCAAAAGTCCTACAACAAAATCTTCACATAAGGAAGTCAGGCTTTCCTCCCTCGATGGTCTCTTAAATTTTAGCTATTCAATATCAGATGATGGTACTACATTATGCATTTTTTATATTTGATTCACTTTTCTCAGTAAAAAATCATACTGAAAAATAGATAAAATCTGTGACAGAAAAATGGAAAAGTAGTTGTTTTCATTCATCATTATTAATTTTTATTTAAATTCTTTAATCACTACACATATTTATATATCCATCCCCCCATTCCCTTGCCCTCCCATCCTCCCATGATCCCACCATTCCCCCAACCCATTCCCCAACTCCTCCTCAGGGATAGTGAGGTCCTCTACCAGGGACATTCAAAGTCTGTCATATTGTTTGGGGGAGGGCCTAGGCCCTTCTTGCTGTATCTGGGCTTCAATAGCATTCCTCCATAGGGAATGGACTACCAAAGTCCATTTGTTCTCTAGGCTTAAAGACTGGCTCCACTATTAGAGGTCCCATAAACTGTCTTGGCCTCCTAGCTGGCACCCACATTCAGAGGGCTTTTTTGGTCCAATGCTGTTTCCACAGCTTTGTGTATAGGGTCTCCATGTTCTCACTAGATCAGGTCAACTGTTTCTGCAGGTTTCTCAAGCACCATCTTGGCTCCTTTCCTCATGCCTCCTCCCTCTCCACAATTGGATACCAGGAGTATAGTTCAGTGATTAGCTGTGGGTGCCTGTTTCTGCTTTGAACAGATACTAGATGAAGGCTCTAGGAATAGTAACCAAGGTAGACACCAATCTCATTTTAGGGGAAGGGCATCAATGGCATTTATCATTGTTGTTGTTATTATTATTATTATCATTATTAATTATTTTATTAATTCAAGTTAGGGAACAAGCTTGTTTAACATGTAAGTCCCTTCTCCCTCTCCCTCCCCTCACCCCCATTTCTCCTCCCCCACCCCATCCGCCCACCACTCACCAGGCAGTGTAAGGCCTTCAATGGGGGCTCTGCAAGACCCACCAAATCTTCCTGTGATGTGCCTGGGCCTTTCCCCATGTTTCCAGGGCCAGAGTGTATCCCTTCACATGGGATGGGCTCTCAAAGTCCCTTCTTACACCAGGGAAAAATGCTAATCCATTTCCAGAGGTGCCCTGGAGTGCAGAGGCCTCCTTATTGGCATCTATGTTCAGGTGGCTGTATCAGTCTTGTACTGGCCTCCCAGATAGCATGTGGGGTCCATGTGCACTCCCTTGTTTAGACCAACTGTTTCTGTGGGTTACTCCAACATGGTACAGACCCCTTCAATCTTCATTCTTCCTTCTCTTCAACTAAATTCCAGATTTCAGCTCAGTGTATTTCTGTGGATGTCTGTCTCTGCTTCCATCAGCCACCGGATGAGGGCTCTAGGATGGCATAAAGAGAAGCCATCAATCTCATTTTAGGGGTAGGGCTTTTAGGTTATCCTCTCCTCCATTGCCTGGATTGTCAGATCTTGTCATCCATATAGGTCTCTGGAGATCTCCCTAGTTCCAGATCTCTTCTTGGACCTATAGTGGCTCCCTCTAATATGGTATCTCTCATCCTGCTCTCTCTCCTCTATTCTTCCCCCTACTCAATATCCCTGCTCCTCCATTTCCATTCCTATACTCCTCTTCTTGTGCTCTTATTGTGGCAGCACCCTCTCCCTTACCCTCATGCTCCTCATGCTCAGGAGTTCATGCCACTTCCCATTCATGGGGTCTATTTATCCCTTAGAGTCCTTCATGTTTCCTAGTTTCTTTGGTGAAGAGCATTTTAGGCTGGTAATCCTTTGCTCTATATCTAAAATTCATGTATGAGTGAGTACATACCATGTTTGTCTTTTTGTGACTGGGTTACCTCACTCAGGATGGTTTCTTCTACTTCCATCCATTTGCCTGCGAATTTCAAGATTCCATTGCTTTTTTCTGCTGAGTAGTACTCCATTGTATAAATGTACCACATTTTCTCTATCCATTCTTCAGTTGAGGGGCATCTAGTTGCTTCCAGGTTCTGGCTATTACAAACAATGCTGCTATGAACATGGTTGAACATATGTCCTTGTTGTAAGTAATGCCCTATTTGGGTATATACCCAAGAGAGGAATGGCTGGATCTTGAGGTAGACTGATTCCCATTTTTCTGAGCAACCGCCATACTGATTTCCAGAATGGTCTTACAAGTTTGCACTCCCACCAGCAATGGAGGAGTGTTCCTTTTTCTCCACATCCTCTCCAACATAGATTGTCATTGGTATTTTTTATTTTAGCCATTCTGACCGGCGAGAGATGGTATCTCAGAGTTGTTTTGAGTTGCATTTCTCTGATGGCCAATGATTTTGAGCACTTTGTTAAGTGTCTTTCAGCCATTTCAGATTCCTCTGTTGAAAATTCCCTATTTAGTTCTGCACCCCACTTTTTAATTTCATTGTTTGGTGTTTTGGTGGCTAGCTTCTTGAGCTTCTTGTATATTTTGGAAATCAGCCCTCTGTCAGATGTGGGGTCGGTGAAGATATTTTCCCATTCTCTGGGCGGTCATTTTGTCTTACTGACTGTGTCCTTTGCCTTACAGAAACTTCTCAGTTTCAGGACGTCCCATTTATTAATTGCAGACTTCAGTGTCTGTGCTACTGGTGTGATGTTCAGGAATCTGTCTCCTGTGCCAATTTGTTCTAGGGTAATTCCCATTTTCTCTTCTAGAAGATTCAGCAGTGTGGCTGGATTTATGGAGAGATCTTTGATCCATTTGCACTTAAGTTTCGTGCATGGTGACAGGTATGGATCTCTCTGCAATCTTCTGTAGTCCGAATCCAATTGTGCCAGCACCATTTGTTGAAGATGCTACCTTTTTTCGATTCTATAAATTTAGCATCTTTGTCAAAAATAAAAAATAAGATGTCCGTAGTTGCGGGGGTTAATATCTGGGTCTTCAATTCGATTCCATTGGTCTATCTGTCTATTCTTGTGCCAATACCAAGATGTTTTTAGAACTATGGCTCTAGAGTATAGCTAGAAGTCAGGGATGGTGATGCCTCCAGGAGATCCTTTATTGTAAAGAGTTGTTTTGGATATCCTGGGTTTTTTATTTTTCCATATAAAGTCGAGTATTGTTCTTTCAATGTCTGTGAAAAACTGTGTTGGGATTTTGATGAGGATTGCGTTGAATGTGTAGATTGCTTTGGGTAGGATTGCGATTTTTACTATGTTAATTCTAACTATCCAAGAAAATGGGAGGTCTTTCCATTTTCTAGTATCTTCTTTAATTTCTTTCTTTAAAGTCTCAAAGTTCTTATTGTACAGGTCTTTCACTTTCTTGGTTAGTGTTACCCCCAGATATCTTATATTGCTTGTTGATATTGTGAAAGGTGATGTTTCCATGATTTCTTTCTCAATGGGTTTATCATCTGTATACAGTAGGGCTTCAGATTTTTTTGGAGTTAATTTTGTATTCTGCTACCTTGCCGAAGGTGTTTATTAGCTGTAGGAGTTCCCTGGTAGAGTTTTTCAGGTAACTAATGTAGACTATCATGTCATCTGCAAATAGTGAAAGTTTGACTTCTTCCTTTCCAATTTATATCCCTTTGATCCCTTTTCTTGTCTTATTGCTCTAGCTAGACCTTCAAGTACAATATTGAAGAGGTTTGGAGAGAGTGGACAGACTTGTCTTGTTCCTGATTTTAGAGGAAACACTTTGACTTTTTCTCTATTTAGTTTGATGTTGGCTATTGGTTTGCTGTATATTGCATTTATCATGTTTAGATATGTTCTTGTTATTCCTGTTCTCTCCAAGATCTGTGTCATGAAGGGATGTTGGATTTTGTCAAAGGCTTTTTCAGCATCTATTGAGATGATCATGTGGTTTTTCTTTGTCAGTTTGTTTATATGGTGGATTACATTGATGGATTTTCATATGTTGAACCATCCTTGCAACCCTGTGATGAAGCCTACTTGATCGTGGTGGATGATTTTTCTGATATGTTCTTGCATTTGGTTTGCCAATATTTTATTGAGTATTTTAGCATAGATGTTCATGAGGGATATCGGTCTGTAGTTCTCTTTCTTAGGCATATTTTTGTGTGACTTGGCTATCAAGGTGATTGTAGCCTTGTAAAAAGAGGTTGGCAATATCCCATCTGCATTTTTTTTTAAGTTGGGAGGCTTTTGATGACTACTTCTATTTCATTAGGGGTTATGGGGTCGATTTAAACTGTTTATCTGATCTTGGTTTAATTTTGGTAAGTGATATTTATCCAGAAAACTGTCCATTTCCTTTAGATTTTCCAATTTTGTGGAGTACAGGTTTGCAAAGTATGACCTGAAGTTTCTCTGGATTTCCTCAGTGTCCGTTGTTATATCCCCTTTTTCGTTTCTGATTTTGTTAATTAGCATGCTCTTTCTCTGCTTTTTGGTTAGTTTGGCTAGAGGTTTGTCTATCTTGTTGATCTTTTCAAAGAACCAACTCTTTGTTTCATTGATTCTATATAATGTTTTCCTAGTTTCTACTTTATTGATTTCAGCTCTCAGGTTGATTATTTCCTGGTGTCTACTCCTCCTTGTTAAGTTTGCTTCTTTTTGCTCTAATGCTTTCAGTTGTTCTGTCAATTCTCTAATGTGACTTTTCTCTAGTTTCTTCATGTGGGCACTTAGTGCTATGAACTTTCCTCTTAGCACTGCTTTCAGAGTGTCCCATAAGTTTGGGTATGTTGTGTCTACATTCTCATTAAATTCTAGGAAGTCTTTAATATCTTTTTTTATTTCTTCCTCAACCCAGGAATGGTACAATTGTGTGGTATTCATTTTCCAAGAGTATGTAGGTTTTCTGCAATTCGTATTGCTGTTGAATTCTAGCTTTAATGCATGGGAATCTGATAAGATACAGGGGGTTATTTCAATTCTTTTGTAACTATGGTGGTTTGCTTTGCTGCCAACTATGTGGTCAATTTTAGAGAAGGTGCCATCTGGCGCTGAGAAGAAGATATATTCTTTTGTGTTTGGATGGAGTGTTCCATAGATATTCGTTAACCCCAGTTGGGTCATAACTTCTGTCAGATCCTTTGTTTCTTTGTTAAGTTTCTGTCTGGTGGTCCTATCTAGTGGTGGGTGTTGAAGTCTTCTACTATAAGTGTGTGTGGTTTTATTTGTGGTTTGAACTTTAGTAATGTTTCTTTTACAAATGTGGGTGCCTTGGTATTTGGGCATAGATGTTCATGATTGAGACTTTTTCTTGTTGGACTTTTCCTGTAATGAGTATGAAATGCCATTCTTCATCTCTTTTGATTGATTTTAGTTTAAAGTCTAATTTGTTAGATATTAGGATTTCTACACCAGCTTGTTTCTTGAGCCCATTTGATTGGAAAAACTTTTCTCATCCTTTTACTCTGAGGTATCGCCTGTCTTTGAAGTTGAGGTGTGTTTCTTGTAAACAGAAGAAGGATGGATTCTGTCTTCGAATCCATTCTGTTAGCCCATATCTTTTTATGGGTAAGTTAAGACCATTGACATTTAGGGATATTATTGTCCATTGTTCGTTGGTTCTTGTTTGTTTTGGATTTATTGTTGGTGGTGTCATTGTTTGTGGATTTAGCCCTCCTGTTTCTTTTTGTGTTTGGTAAAGTTAGATTATCTATTGCCTGTGTTTTTTGAGTGTAGTTATGTTCGTTGGGTTGGAGTTTTCCTTCCAGAACCTTCTGTAGTGCTGGATTTGTGGATATATATTGTTTAAATCTGTTTTTGTCTCGGAATATATTGTTTTCTCCATATATAATGATTGAAAGTTTTGCTGGGTACAGTAGTCTGGGTTGACATCCATGCTCCCTTAGTGCTTGTATGGTATCTATCCAAGACCTTCTGGCCTTCAAAGTTTCCATTGAGAAGTCGGAATGATTCTGATTGGTTTGCCTTTATATGTTACTTGGCCTTTTTCCTTTGCTGCTGTTAATATTTTCTCTTTATTCTGTAGATTTGGTGTTTTGATTATTATGTGTCGGGGGGACTTCTTTTTGTTTGTTGTCCTGTAAGCTTCTTGTTCTTTCATAGCCATATCTTTCACTAGGTTGGGGAAGTTTTCGTCCATTATTTTGTTGAATATGTCTTCTGTACCTTTGAGCATTGTTTCTTCACCTTCTTCTATACCTATTATTCTTAGGTTTGGTCTTTACACGGTGTCCCATATTTCCTGGATATTTTGTGTTAGGGATTTGTTGGACTTGAGGTTTTCTTTGGTTGATGAATGTATATCCTCTAGCAAGTCTTCAATAGCTGAGATTCTTCTATCTCTTGGATTCTATTAGTTATACTCACGTCTTTAGTTCCTGATCATTTGTCCAGTCTTTCCATTTCCAGCATCACCTCATTCTGTGTTTTCTTTATTGTGTCTATTTCAGCTTTCATGCTTTGAACTGTTTCAAAAGCTTCCTTCACTTGTTTGATTGTTTTTTCTTGGGTTTCTTTAGATTCTTTAAGAGATTTGTTTATTTCTTCTATTTTTTGGTTTGTCTTTTCCTCCATTTCATGTAATTTTTTGCTTGCTTTTTCTTCTATTTCTTTAAGGAATTTTCTTGTTTCCTCTTTAAAGGTCTCTATCATCTTGCTAAGATAATTTTTGAGGTCCATCTCTTCTTCATGCACTGTGTTGGGCTTTTCTGATCTTGCTGGAGTGGAGTCCCTAGATTCTGGTTGTGTCATATTGATCTTTCTGTTGTTGAGTGAGTTCTTATTCTGTCTTCTTCCCATATCTTCTTCCTGTGAATGCAGAAGGGGTCTCTCTATCTCCTCTTGTTACCCAATGGTGTGTGGGGGCCAGGAATTCATTGTGTGCATCTCTGGATGTTCTTGTGTCTCCTGGTAATCTCCTCACTCTGAAGGAGTTAGGCCTCTGTAGGGGTCAGGTGTGTGTGTGTATGGGGGGGACTGAAGGAAGAGTGGGGTGTTTCCAGGCTCAGGGAGTTCCTCACTGCCGGGGCAGGTCTACTCCAAGCCAGAGCAGGCCTGGGGAGATAGGGGTGGATGGGGCTTTGGAAGGGAGTTGGGTAAGAGCAGGGGGTCACTCACCTCGTTGCGGATTGGTCGGAGGAAAGCTATTATTATTATTATTATTATTATTATTATTATTATTATTATTTTGTTTTATTGAGACAGTGTTTCCCTGTGTTGCTTTGGAGCCTGTGCTGGCACTAGCTCTTGCAGATCAGCCTGGTCTTGAACTCAAAAATTTCTGCTTACCTCTGCCTGCCAAGTGCTGGAATTAAAGCCATGCACCAACACTACCTGGCTATTAAACTTTATTATGTATTGTCATGGGTATTCAATCCTAGGTCCTACATATTCTAGGCAAGTGATATACCACTTAGTAAACCTCTAACTAGGCCTGAAGATTGCTATTGAAAGTAATAAAACTTATAGGTACATAGGTCACATAATACCAAATGCATAGTGGGAAGCTTAGCCCAAATGATCATCTTATGTCCTTTCATTAAATAATAATGTCACTAAGTGTAGTAATAAGCAAGAAGCCCAATAACCTATCTACCTAAGGGCAAGAAGTTATTTGTAAAAAGTACACAGACTTGTTTTAAATCTTTCAGTTTCTGAATTATGGTCCCCATACAGGATTGTTTTACACTGTAACCATTTGAAAAGCCTACATTTTGTCTCATTAGATCTGCTACCACACAGAGCTTATGTTGTAGGTCACTTTACCCTGCAACCTGCACTTGCTGAAGAGACATACCTTTCACTGCTCAGCAGGCATGAGCCTGGTGATTCTGAATATGACCAAGTGGCACCTTCTAATATGCCATATACTTACTCTAAAATTCAGAGACTGCCAACCATTTACTCTGCATATTTTCTCCTGTGGGCAAGTGATGTGAACTTCAGTGATTTATCTCAAGCATCATAAAGGAAATCATGCACCTTATCCTTGAACCCCATATACCTCACTGAATGGTAGGCTCCAAACTTTCAGGTGATTTCTTCACTCACTATTATTACTATGTCACATAAACTATTTGCAACTTTACTTCTTATAAGCTTCAAGTCAGAATGGTATCAGCATAAAGACCAGTGTGACATTTGAGGAATGTCAAGTGATGACGATTTCTGAACAGGATATTATGCCACAGGCCTGGGGGATTTGTGTAGCCTTGAGCTTAAGCTATGATGGTTTTCTGGAGTGCCTTCCAGATAAAAATAAGATGTTCCTGCTGGCACTTGCCGTTTAGTGCAGAGAAGCAGGCATTCTCAGGCTAACAGCTGAATAGCAAATGCCTTTGCTGATCTGTTGCAGTCAAGATGCTGAATATGGAGTAGGAACTTCAACTGAAGAATCCATATTATTATGGTGTACTATACTTTACAGGCTTTGATGAGATCCACCATCTAGGAATGCTGAACAGTTCTGTTAAAGGAGTGTGTGACTGACCCACTAGCCATCTTCATATTTATGCCTTGTTGGGATTCACTTTTGTTTTATTCTGATTACTATGACAGCTTTGCTCTCCCAAATAGATGATGTGTGTACCTTGTCTTTGATGATCTATCATATCCTTCTATAACAAATGACTGTATCATTTAATATTTCAAAGGCTCTTCTTGAACAACAATACAGAATATCTATCAATGATAAGAATGCTTGATTCAATATCCATGCCTTACAAAAGGGATGCTTTCTGGCCTTCCTTGATATACAGACTATGTCTGTTCACAGGTCTCAAATGATGAACCTTACCAACTTTCCTATGTTTTTAAGAGTATTTTTCATGTAAAATTTAATCTTTACAAAAGTTATTTTCTGTGTCCTTAAGATTTTGAAGTCCTTCATCACACCATTCCTGAGAGTTTAAGGATATTAATCTCCTTAATTACAGGCACATTTAGTCCAATGTCACTAAGCTAACCAAGTAAACTGGTAGTACCCCATGCAAATTCCTGAAGGAATACAATATATCTGGATCCTCTAATATCACTGAAATAATGAGCAATATAATGTACTATTTGAAGAAGGAGTGTAGCATCAGTATGTTTTCTGACTAGGATACCTGAGAATTGCTAGAAAATTGAGGTCTCTGGATGCTGATATTAGGTTATGAAGCTAACTGAGAATTAGAGGATACTAGTTTGTTGCTTTATTCTTGTAGTGCTTCTAGTAAAGATACCATGTTGTTTGTAGTTATTGCCTCTATCACAGCAATCATGTGAAGCAGACACTTGGATTACAAAGCCTTGTTCAATTGCCATATCATCTCAGTACAGGGGAAAGGCAGTTCACTAGTGATGATTACATATGTGTTTCAAACTACAAGATTCCTGTCATATCATTTTTCTTTTGGTATTGCAACAAATTATCACAAGCTTGATGACTTTTAAAGAGGGAATATACTAACTTACAATTTGGTTGGTCAGAAATACAATCTCATTTTATTGGACCCTAGAATTGAGTTATCATCAGGACTTGGTACTCTAGGATTTGCATTTGTTAGAGGCCCCCTGAGTTCTTTTCATCAGACTCCCTTCCTTAGTCTTCAGTCTCTATCCTCTATCTCTTACTATATCTAGAATTGGTATTTCGAGAACCCAATAACTTCACTGGAGTAACACATATGACTTGGATTAATGTTTCCATTTCAGGGTTGGTGTTCTCAATCCTATCTATATCTGCATCCTATATATAAGTGACACATTTGCAAGTGAGATAGAATAAGAATAACTATTTTTGAGACCGTATTCATCTGTATGCTACAAGAACATGAAAGATTACTTAGATATTGGCTTCTAGCATCAGGCAAAGTCAGAATATTTAAGGAAAGATAGAATGTACACAAGGGTCTTCCAGATTTAGAAATGGACTTCCGTAGAAAGGGTAAAACTATGGAGATGGGCCTAACTTATCCTACCTCTTAACATTTTCTCTAGAGAGTGAAAAGGTAAATAAGCATACTTTAATTTTCTATGCCTTACAGATAGTATGGTATGATGATATAACATGTTTTAATAAGTGACTAATTTACTGAACAAGTACCAATAGATATGCTAATGTGAAAGAGAGAAGTTTCATAAGACCCCATCCTTACAAAAGGGCTACAGGTAAGAAGACTCATTCTTCCTCCAGGTACAAACCCTTTGTCTGGTTGTCTAGTATCAAGTGGTTAGTCCTAAAATTGTATATGTACAAGAACACTAAACAGAATTCAGACCAATAGACTTAGCTTGTTGTATTTATGTATAACAGTAACAATTAAGGAACAAGTGTCAGTGAATTTGAAGGTAGCATGGTGGGTGACATGGGAGGGATAGGAGAGAAGAAAGGGAAGGGAGAAACAATCTTATTAGACTTCAATTAAAAAAAAAATATCAAAGAAGTGCCTGATTTAGATTTCCTCTTCAGGAAGAACTCTCTTAGGCTGCATTAGCAAGTAATTCCATGGTATTCAAGAGACAGCTGCACATCAATCCTTAGGCAAAAATTTCCAAGCCACCCACTCTGCTATGTGAGAACAAATATAGTATCTTTTCAAGGGATTAAGAAAGATTGTCTCAATGATTGAGAAGAAAGGAGTACAGTAGTTTACAGGGGTAAGAAAAGTTCAAACTTTCTAACTTATGACACAATGATGGATATTTTGCATTTTTATCGGAGTAGAATGATAATTAACTAGCATGTTTGGACAAGGTGAAAATCTGGCTTTACGTATAGATTGTTTTAGAAACAGCTGACCTGAACAAGGGGTTGCTCATGTACCACAGACTAATAGCTGGGAAACCAGCATATGACTGTTCCAGTCTCACTGATAGCTTGGAAACCAGCATATGACTGTTCCAGACTCCCTGAACAAGGATGTCAGTTTGGAGATCTGGACAATCTATGGGGCCTCTGGTAGTGGATCGATATTTATCTCTAGTACACAAATCAACTTTGGGAGCCCATTTCACAGAGGGATACTCTCTGAGCCTAGACACAGGAGAGGGTCTAGGCCCTGCTCCAAATGATATGATAGACTTGGAAGATCCCGAATGGAAGGCCTCACTCTCCCTGGGGAGCAGAAAGGGTTTGGGAGAGGGGGTGGGAGGGCAGGGGAGGAGGGGAGGGAAAGGAACTGGTTTTGACATGTAAAAGAAGCTTGTTTCTAATTTAAAATTGGTCTAATTACAATTATAAAAATAAAAAAGAAATGACAGTTGATCTATGTAATAATAGTATGTTGCCATGCTATGATGCTCAGAACTCTAGTAGCTGCCTTGAGTTGTCAGCAGGGTACAGATACTTTGTTCTTCATTGGCTTTAAGCTTAGAATTCCACCCAACGTGGTTCATTCTTCCTTCCTTCCTTCTTTCCTTCTTTCTTTCTTTCTTTCTTTCTTTCTTTCTTTCTTTCTTTCTTTCTTTCTCTTTTTTTGAGACAGGGTTTCTCTGTATAGCTTTGGGAAACAGTCCTGGAACTTCCTCTGTAGACTCTGCTGGCCCCAAATCAGAGAGATCTGCCTACTCTGCTTCCTGTTTGCTGGGTTTTAAGGGGTGCACCACCACCACCAGACCCAATGTGGTACTTTCTACTGGTACTTTCTACTATTACTTCATGATATACATATAAATTAGTAATGTTGTGATTTTCCCCTAGGGAAAAAAGTTAAATATAGGAATATGACCATATATATATTCTGAATACATTTTGATATTTGATTTTGAATGTAATTCTCATATAAATATAATAATAAACATTTACAGCTGGGCCTTGGTGGCGCACACCTTTAATCCCAACACTCAGGAGGCAGAGGCAGAGGCAGGTGGATCTCTGTGAGTTCAAGGCCAGTCTGGCCTGCAGAGCGAGTGCTAGGATAGGCTCCAAAGCTACACAGAGAAACCCTGCCTTGAAAAAAACCAAAAAAAATCAAAATAAATATTTCTCAAGTAAAATCTTCCTCTTGTTAATTTCTAGAAAATAGATTGTTTCTAAAACAGACTTCATAAGCTCCACATTTATCCATGTGCATTTTGAATATTAGTTCTTAGGCTGCAGAGACCATATCATTATTTTTGTTAGACCTGCTATTTGTTACCTGGCATAATAATGGAAACATGATAGTTGCTTTGTGAAATTTGCCACTTAAATTGTTATGTAAATTAATTAAAATGGAACAAAATTATTTCTTAGTTGGGATTTTTTTATTGTGTGAGAAATTAATTCTTAGTGGATGTAACTGAATAAAAGACATTCCTCTGGGTATGCCTTGTCTATGTGGTGATAACAAGATATGGAGATAAACACTACAGCAGATCCACCACTCTGACTGCCACCCCAGAGTACTGTTAAAATGAACATCTATGTGCTATTCCAATTTTGAGTTTCCTCATGCACATCACTGAAGGTGGAGACAAGCTCTACAAAATGGATGTACTGCTTCATAATGCATAATTTAAAAGCAGTAGCAAGGAAGAACAACATAAAAATAAAGCAACAGCATCATGTTTCTCCATGCAGAAAAGAGGTCAAAGTTGGTTTGTTTATAGACAACTCATATTCCTATCCTTGGCACATTTTTTATTTCCTGCATCACAGTTTTTCTCAAACTACACCCCAGACCGTTTCATGAGCTGAGAACTATGAACATATCCATGCCAGCACCTAGTGTTATGTGATAGTGTCAACTAAATCCCCATGAGGTTAAAGAATCAGGTGTAGGACTGGTAGAGGTGATGTCTAAGAATGGAATATGAATTGATTGCCCTTGACCTAGACCAAAGTATTATATAGTAGTGTGGCTCTAGGCTTTCTTTATTTTTGAGTTCAAAATATTATCAGCTTCATTTCAGTTAAATTTATCTCATAGTTTGCTTCCTTTCTTTGTTTTATTGATCATCCTTTTACTAGTTTGTTCTATTATAATCCTGTTTATTGATACTGTTACTTCTGAACTTATTTCAAATTTATTTTGATTATTCTCATTAGCATTAATACTTTCCTCCTCCCATGAAAATTATTTTCCTTATCTTGAATATTTTCTCTGAAGATCCAATAATTGTGTCCTCATATATTTTTTTTTAAAAAATGTTATGCACCTTTGGTTTGGTGTGAGGGATGTAGACAAAAGGGCATTCCAGAGTGATAAAAAAGCTGAGATCTTAAATGACTTGAGTAGCTGAAAAGCCAAGTGAAGATCTGATCTGGTTTGCAGATAGAGGTAAATAGAGATTGTAAGACAACAAGTCATGTTGATTGTAAAATTCTTTTATAGAGTTTTGAAACCAAATTGGAGAAATACAAAGAATATAAGAAAAATGTTAAAATTTAAAGACTTAACATGGACATTTGGGGTGATGATGAGAGCTCAACTACAATAATTATATTCAGTATCCAATGCACATATACACCGAGGAGTGTATAAGACAACATCAAATCCAACCATCTTATTCGGAGACTAATGCACATATGGACTGAGAGGGCACAAGACAACAAAAACTTCAGCCATCATATTCAGTAGCTAATACACATATAGACTAATGGAGGCACAGGATAACATAAACTGCAGACATCATATTCAGTAGTTAATGTGCATATACACTTAGGAGACAGAGGTAAACAGAGAAGAGAAATTGCAGTTGATAATATCTAATGTACATTCTTTCATGCCTAAAAAACAAACAATAATGACAGAAGTTTTAAAGGACTTGGGTTTAATTCAGGATTGTACGAGTAATAAATTTAACATATGCCATTTGATCTTATTCTATTTATGTAATATCTTTCTGGTCAGGTTATATACTGGCTTTAATAATTCTGACAACCAATTATAAGAAAAATTTAATGAAACACGGATCCATAAAGGTATGTTCTTTTCCCTTGTTTGCCTTTCCTTACATTGAAATTTTAAAACCTGCCCAGTGTTAATTCCAATCCTTAGTCTTGGAAATATGTATTTCATTTTTCTACAGGATTTTCCATGGTTATTGTAAAAAAAACAAATTAATTTCTGTGAGTTGATAGTTTTTATTTTGGTTATATGAATCCCTAGTTTTCTAATACAGTTTGTTGTTGTTATAAATGTCTTATATTAATTTATCAGCATCTGTTCTAGTTTTTGGCACTATTTAATGCAGATGTAGAAAACTCTTAGTGTTTTCTGAAGAGTACTTTATATATTTGTAAACCACATGATGTCAGTAAAGTATAAAGAACTGTTCGAAAGCTTAGTCAACTCACTTTATATCTCTATGCCTCAGTTTCCTCAATCATAAACCAAAAATATTAGGAATTCCAATTTCAAGAGACATCATTGATAAATTTATAAAACAAAACAAAGAAAACAACATGTAGTGGGTTCTTAGGACTATGGCACTTGGATATTATTGAAAAGGATTACATGTTACTCTTATTATTTCCAGTATTAATAATTTTAACATCTCAGCTGGCAAGCTTTCCTTTGAGGCCTGATGCCTTATATCAAGTAACAACTTAATCCAGATCACAATTTGACAGGTGATTCTTTTTTTTTTTTGTCCTTCTGAGCTGTAGTAGTTAAATCAAGTACAATTTCTGTCCCTTCATTAGAAACATTAAAATAGATTAGGGCTCTATCATTTGTATAAGACAGTGATTTAGATACTAACACACTCAGTATTAAAGCCTCAGTTTGAAATCTCTTCCAACTCTACAGCCTTGATGTGTCATAACCTCCCTATTTGGGATGTCCTTTCGAATCTCAATAACATTTAGTCTGATGTCACTTATGATGGACCATTGAACAGTATGTATCTTCTCTTCTTCAAAGTCAGACTGCCTTTATAGTACTTTCCATCATGTAAAATTGGCCTTGGCAACCTCAAGGCATACACCAAGTGCTAAAATGACTATCTAAAATATATTTAATTGTGTTCATTTAAAGGAAAACAATTGTATGAGATCATGAGATAGCTTATCATGTAGAGGCGCCTGTCACCATAGCCTGAGGATTGAGTTCCAATCCCTATTCCACCTAGTGGAAGGAAAGTATGGACTCTTCCTGCAAGTTGTTCTCTGGCCTCCACATAGAAACCATGTTGTGTGCATACACACATATACATAACAACAACAACAACAATCACACACACACACACACACATACTGATTATAATTTTTAAAGGAAAACAATTGTAAAAATTTCTCACATTAATTTGTGCCAATATTCAGCATTTAAAATCCCAGGAAAATTAGCTGTGACATTATACAAAACCAAACTAAACCAAAACTGTACATCATTGGTTTAAGATTTTTATATCTAAATTTAAATAAAATGCCTCAGCTCCTGGTAACATTAAAAGGAATACTATCAGAGGACTCAGGGAATATTTTTTTTAACCAGGAACAGCACAGAGCCTCCAACAGAGAGGTAGAATAGGATTGCATTAATATCAGCATAAGCTTGATCACTACACACACAACTCAACTTTTGTAAACCTCAAGAGTTGTTCATACACTTAGAGTGTCAGATACAAGAGTGGACAAACTGAACACAATATTAATTAGAAAAGATCTGTGTACTTAGAATTTACAAAATATATCCATCAATCTTCAAACTCTTTGAAACTAAATATTTGATATTGTATTTATAGTTATGCAAAATCAACATTGAGCAGTTGCAATGCATAAGAAAGGATAATACTAAGGAAGCACATAATTTAAACTGGTGAGATATGAAAAACTACTCAACAACTTACCTTGTGATCAGGCAAATACTGTACACATGGTAAGGTTAATGAGTAGCAGCAGTAAGAGAGATTCTCTAATGGAAGGGGCAAAGACCTATAGGCATATATGCAAATACTCTGCATTTCAACATCAGAATTTATAGTTAATGGACTTGTGTCCTCTGATTTGTCTTGAGAGCTGGTAAGTAAATATTTATTATTGATTTTATCATCATCATTAAATGTTATGATTTGCATGCATCGGGCTCTTGTGTTGAATGTGTATGTGGTCCTCAGTATCTGGAACAACTTGTGTAGATAGTTGAAACTTTAGGTTGTGGTGCTTAAGTTGGGGGAAATAGGTCACTTGGAACATGAGTTTGGAGATACCATATTGTCCTTTGCCATATTATTGCTCACTGCTTCTTGTCTTCAATGAAATAAGGAAGTTCTTTCTCCACTCTTTTGCTGCCAATATGTTTTGACTCAACTGGGTCAGAATGAATGAAATAGAGGACTACAGATAGGAATGGCTGAAGCTTTCAGCCACATAAATGCTCCCCTTAAGCTGCTCATGCCATGCAGTTTGCTAGTACTGAGAAAATGAAGTAACACACATTGAAATACTCAACTAATAAATATGTCTATCAAAGAACTATGGTTACAGTGGGACCTATGTAGATGCACATTATATAACTGTACTGTATTTAATATGTGTATTTGTAATATGAAGCCAACCTACCATATCTACATTTCATTTCTGTCAGGTCACATGAAAGAGAATAAAAAAGTCACCCGCAATTGTATCAGACTGATCATGTATAATTTGTTTGTTTACTTTATTATTATTTCAACAACAAAATATAATAATTATTTTCAAGTATTGTAAGTAATATAGAGATAACTTAAGCAAGGATATATTAGGACATGAAAATACAATTTTATTTTATATATAAACCTGGCCATGTTTATATTTTGCTTTTTTTATGGGTCCTGGAAACATATCCCAATTTTACTAAGAGGGTATATGAAAGCAAATACATGCTACTCCTGTGTGTCTTAAATTAAAATAGCTATCAATGTAGTGGTTACAAATAAAAATAACCTAATATTTCCCCCCCACAGCATGGGCTTGTCTGCAAGACTGTCTCTCCTATTTCTTTAAAAAAAATGAATTATAAGAACACAATGGTTGCAAATGATCCTTGGAGCAAATAGGACAAAAGGCAGCTGGAGTAAGGAGAGAGATGATGATTATCAAGTATTGAACTTGAACATACATGTAGGTTGAAACATGGTTCTTCAGGTAACAATATAAAAAGCTGCTTAAAGGCTTCAACATGAAATAGGCTGCACCAGAGTTTCTTATTAACAGAGGATTTCATGTTGCTTGATAAACTTATAAATAGGATGGCATATGGCAGAAAACTTTTCAATTAAAAAGATTCCTCATATAATTAACCTACTAGAATCAGTTCAGAAGGTTCCACTTGCTTCCAAAGTTTAAACATACTTTCAAAATTAAGAACAATTCATTGTCATTTGGGTGAGGAAGCAAATTTTAGCACACCCCAAATTGTAAATCTTTTTTTTTCATTCATTTATTTAGCTCATAAATAAAGTCATGCACAATTATGATACACAATACAGTATGTTCACAATGGCATGGCTAAATTAAACCAATTAGCATGTTATATCACACATATTCATCATTTTTGTTTTGAGAACACTTAAAGTATACTATCTCACAACTTTTAAAATATAGCATATTGTTATCAACCATGTTTATCATGCTCTCAGTAGACCTCAAGGCTTCACAGAGTCCATGCCTCTTGTCCAACTACAGTTTTATATCCTTAAACTGTAAATCTTATGAAGCAATAAAATAAAAATATCTGAGAAGAGTCAGCCAACTTTATATTTGCATATGAATTATGACCAATGAATGATTCATTCTCAAAACAATACAAAGGCAAATTTACAATTTAGCTCATGGTCTGCATAGCATGGTGTAAATGGATCAAACAATATACAATAATTTTCAGGGACAGTTAAGTTTCAGGTCTGGTGGTTAAATCCCAGGTGGCCTCCCATTACAGATAGATATATTGTTGGAATGATAAAAACACTGAAATAAAAATGTCTTATCCTACTTTAAGCATCTGACTTCAGAAGAAAAGGAAACAGTGGGGGAGATAACAAGTGGTGATAGGAACAGAAAAGAACTAATCTCAGAGCCAAAAATAAAAGGAAGAATCAAAGCAAAGCCACCTGTGTGACCTAGCTGAACAATCCCTGGGTGAAATGAATCAATCCAACTTACAATTTGTGGCTGAGCTGCAGAAATGGATCTGGAAAAATCAAAGGGGATTGGCCAAAGGAGGGGGAGGAAGAGCAGGCTGGGGAGTCATTTGATCAAGCCCTGCATTGCTCCATCAGATGAGCAAATCAAACAGCTTTACTGTGCATCACTGGCAGATTTATAGATTTTAATTCTGTTGAAATGCACATGTTCATTTTGTTGAGGAATGGAGTCAGACAGAGGATGTGACCTAGTGAATTTAATATGTATTTGTCAAACTTTATGCCTTTATCCCAAAGGGCTGAAAGTCAGAATTCATAGATAAAATTTAGCAAGCAAAATTAAATAATTAGAATCACAAAAAACATTGATGTTTTTGAAGATTTAGATATATTTTCAAAGCTTTGTTGGAAAAGTTTAATAGACAGTATAAAATCCTTTTAATGTTAGGGTTCATTTCAATTCACAACCTCTTTCATTCTCTCCTCTTCAGAAGGGAAAGTAGTATTTCAGCACAAAATTTGCA
Source organism: Cricetulus griseus (assembly GCF_003668045.3). Classification (NCBI taxonomy): domain Eukaryota; kingdom Metazoa; phylum Chordata; class Mammalia; order Rodentia; family Cricetidae; genus Cricetulus; species Cricetulus griseus. Next base: position 136,877,124 of record NC_048595.1, on the reverse strand, counting down.
TAACTGTACATCTCATGAATCTAGCAAAAATTACCTTGAGAAAATCTTCAAGTAAATAAAAAAGACATATTTCCAAGCTAAAAGATAAAGTTCTCAACGCAATCTCTTGAATCATTATTGCTATTATCAAGTGTTATGAAACAATGCAATTAAGGAATTCCATTCAAGAATTTCTAGGAAGGTTTATTCAAAGATGCACATGCACTAGAAATAAGTGACTTCTAAGCATATAGAGAGCATGTCAATTGAAAATTTCAGATGTTTTATATCATGTATTATAGCTATCGAAGAAGGTTAAAGAGGGACTAGCAATTGTATCTTAATAAACTTATTCATGTTACCCATATGTTCCCAAGTTGGATTAAAAGATTTTGGATTTATTCAGAGGAACTACTCTACTTTATCAGGGTGATTATTATATGTATTTAGCACAAATATGACCCTGATTACCTCCCCTAAGCATTAAACCTTACTTGTAAATGTAAACATTCCATTGATCATGATAAGGAGCAATACCAACACAATGAAAATTTACATGTGTATTTATAGTAGTTTGGCTTTTCATTGTTGGTGTTCTACTTGTTTTTCGCTATTCATCTTATTTTATGTATATGGGTGTTTTGTTTGCATGTAAGTATGTGTATCACACAAGTACCGTGAAGTGAGAAGATGTCAAATCCTCTGGAGCTAGAGTTACAGAAGGTTTTCGAGCATCTGTGTAGATGCTGGGAACAAAACATGGGCCTTTATGAGAACAGCAAGTGCACCTAACCACTAAGCTATCTCCATAGGACCTTCTTGTTCATTTATATAACATCATTCAATATCTAAATTTCGTACAGAACATTTGAACAAAGAACCAAGGATCCTGTAACACATAGAACCAAGTTAATTCAGAGTTTCAATTGTCAGTGCAGGTAAACAATAAAAAGGCAGGTAAAAATGTTACATATAGGAACAGCTTGATATACTGCTGCTTGAGATTTCCATATATGAGGTTGATCTGAACAGTTATCATCTCTGACTAGCTGATGTTCTGTTACTGTTCTGAGGGTTATCTTTTGTTGTGAAAATAATAATTATTCAGACTTCAGAGGTTTTGCCTAGTAAGTATGGGTGCAGATGTCTATGCAGAAATTCACAGTAATAATTTTTTAATTCAAATTTCATTTAATTAATACTTTTGAGGGAAAGTAATATCAAAAGTGTGGTATTCCCATTACTAGTGTTTTGTGTGTATCTGTGAATAATAATAGGAAATAAGCAGAAATTCACTTTAGTGCCAGCTATTCGACTTTACAGGATCTTGAGACAATTGCTGCTTAGCTAAGCATTAGTTGTCTCCCCCTCAAAGCAGTCTAGATATAGGTGAAACAAAACCTATTTAGAATTACTGAGCACTGGCTTTAATTATCTGTAATAGTAACTTTATCCAAATGACAAAAGTTGATCTATAGCAATTACTAAGTTAATTGATTGAAATGTAATGTGTCTTGCTAGCTAGCCCAGATTGGCCACAGATCCCATCAGCAACTGCATAAAAGAGTAAGTCATTTGTAGTATTTGTGAGATGTTTGTCTTTAATGTACTCACATTAGTGGTTATAGTTAGTAGGTAGCTGGGGTGCTCAGAATATTGTTAATCCATGAATACTGGTGCAGTTTATAACATAGATGAATGCTGTATTTATTTCAGGTGCTACATTGTAAGAAATTTTCAAATAATTTCCAGAAACAGCCACATTACTCCTGCACAAATTTGATGAATTGACTAAGAAAAACATTGATAGATAATTGATGACATGCTTATCCAAGAGTCCATCAGTGCCTTGCCAGTAGAGCCTTTGGAACACTGTACGTGGAGTCTAAACATTTTTCACAGATGCCTTGTTTTTAATTGTCAAGAGTAGCACATGCAGACTGTAAAGTAAATGAAAATGGCATAAGTAACTTAAGTATAAATAATGTATTCATAAATCTCAATAGAAACCAGTATCCATTAGAATGAACTTCTCTGTACTCGGACTAAAATTCTATTCACTACAATTAATTTTTGTTAGCTAATTTGATTCCCTGATTAATCAGCATTGATCACAGGAGCACTGGTGATCTAGGCAAAGAATTTATTGTGATCTTGGTGAATCAATTCATTTAGATTTGCATGACATGATTTTTTCTTTTTCTTTTCAATTCTTTTCTATAATATATGAATTCAGTTCAAATGTACTCTTAGGACTTTAGAAAATATAGATAATAAGATATAATTTTGATGGATACTATTAATATTATATTGATATGTAATATATAGTATATATAATGCAATTTGAGCTTTTTGAGGATGCAATTGTGTTCCAGGTTCAATTTGCATTATACATTATACATTATACATTATAATCCACTTAAGAATCTAATTCTACATATCCTTATTATTTTCCTTTCATGAATGGGAAAAATAGAAGACCTAAAGCTTGTATTATTGATAATACATTTTCAAACTCAGATGATGTAATATCAACTTCCTTCAATATTTTTCTAAGTATCTTATAAATTTACAAAACTACTTCTGGAAAAACTAGTAAGTGGAACACTTTAGCCATAATGACCTAGATGGATAATAGGTAGTGCAAGTGACAAATCCTAAAGTGTTTTAAAGTTTATCAGAACATAAATAAGTGTATTATATATCATAAAATTATGAATAATTTGTAATGGTACAAATAGAAAATTAAACAGTGCCACAGAAATTACAATTTACAATTGCCTCACTAGGATTAGCATCTTTGACATGAAGTAGTTATAAAACAAGATAAAAGCAGATACATATATTCATTTTTAAAACAGCATTTTGAAAGTAGTGAAAAAGAGATACCTTCCATCAGTTGCTGGATGAAGTCTCTCTGGTGACAATTGGGCTAGGAAACAATCTATGAGTATAGCAGAATATCTTGGGTATCATTACATTGATATTTTGTTCTCTCCGTCGGGTTGGGTTCTATTCCAGGCATATGGGTTATCCAGTGTGTGGGTCCTCATACTCCAGGCAGTGTTACAGGTGGGCTTCTACTCCAGAAATGATTATTAGGCTAGATTAGTCATTGGTTGGCCATCCCACAGCCAAACATTAGGTGTAGCTGGGGATTTCTTCAGAAGATGGGGAGGAAGGATTCTAGGAGGCAGAGGGGTCATGGCCACCACAAGAAAATGACAGACTCAATTAACCTGGACTTATAGGGGTTCACAGAGATAAAGAGACAACATGAAGCTTGCTTGGGACTTACGTATGCCCTTTGCATATATGTTACAGTTGTATAGGTTGGTCTTCTTGTGGGACTCTTTACAGTGGAAGCAGGGCTTGTCTCTGAAGCTTTTGTTGGCTTTTTGGACCCTATTCCTCATACTGGGTAAACTTGCCCAGCTTTAAGACATTGGGTGGTGCTTAGTCTTACTGCAACTTGATATGCTATGTTTTGTTGATATCTTTGGTATGCCTACCCTGAACAAAAATGGAAGAACTGATTAGGGGGTGGTGACAGAGGGAAGGGTGGAGACAGAGGGGAGTGAGAGGAGGGACTGGTGGGAGAAGAGAGAGGGGAAACTGCAATGGGGAGGTAAAATAGCTAACTAAACAAATGAATAAGTAGCTTCTAACAATTATGGAAAGGACAGACAAAGATGCCAAAGGTTTACAAGACAAATGCATTAGTAAATATGGTAGAAATCTAATAAATTTTGAAGCACATGTGGCTATTTAAAGCTTACTTTTTACTAAATTGGCTTTATTCAATAAATTGAAGGGCGGTTTGATGTTTGAATGATCTGAAGGTAAGGACTTTAGATAATGACGGTTTCATAATTTAGTTTTGATTTTTGGGTTGTCCGCTCCACACACAAAAGTCAACTATGCAAAAAAAAAAAAAAGAAATGTAAAGTGTGGATGTTAGTAACTGGTAATTAATGGAAGAAACGTAGGAGTCTTGGATGTTCTTATTTATACAGATGGAGGTTTGTGTAGTAGTTGAGGACATATAGTTTGAGAAAACAAATTGATTATGCTCTGCTCAGTTCCTTTTTTCCTTCCTTTTGGTTTGTCCTTATTCAACAATATCTGGTTGCATGAGCCCAATGGTTCCATTGGTTAGAGATGTATTAAAGATTAAAGTCGCACATTTTCAAATGTCTACAGATATGCCTTAAAATTGTTTTATTTTTATCATGGAACTTACTTTGCATTTCCAGATTCAGATGTGAAATTGCAGAGAGCAAAGCATATATACTACATAAATAGCTAAAAAGAAAAGGGCTGAAATGTATGGCTAACACTTTGAGCTATTGAAAGCTATCTACAAGTCGGTGGTCATAGGTGGCACATGAATAAAGATGCACTCAAATCTGCAAATCCAGATATCATCTTGATAGACTTCAGAATAGAAAGACATAGTTTACTTCTACAACTCAATAAATTCCCCATACATAAACATTTTAAAGTTTTTTCCATGTATTCTAGTATATGCAAGTGAATAAACACATTTTTAGTTATGTAGTAATAAGCCATGCAAATGCATTCACGTGATTTAGAAGGGATCCCTGCAGGTGCAAGACTTGCTAAGCAAAGAAACCCCATCAACGGTCCTGAGAGTGTTTCAGTTTTCAGCTAGGCAGTGTCTCCCAGGTGATTTTTATCACTCTATATTTTGCCATCTTAAATATTTAATAATCATTCAAGAGTACCAGAATAAATGTGTGGTAAGAGAACATTATGGGTTGAAAGAATGGTCTCTTTTTCTGCTGTCATGTTTTATATTCCATCTGAGAGGCAGAGCACAGCTGGTCAATCAGTCTTTTTAGAGGCTAAGCACATTTTATTAGTCTTCAAAACCAGGAATGAGGAGTCCTGCGACTATTTTAGGTTCATTTACATTAGACATTTACATTTACATTGTTTTAATATCTGTGATGTATCACTCATTATCACATAAATAAACCAACTACTGACAATCCTGATCATTTCTCTTCTGGACATATGGCTTTAGGGTCAATAAATTTGACAGAAATAAACTAAGTAACCCTTTTGCTCAGCATTTCTTACCATACTCTGTTACATACTATGAAACCAGATCTGGTAATCCCAGGCTGCATGTTTGTACATAGGACAGTAAATGCACTCATGAAAATGAGGTTATATTGATTCAAATGATTATTTTGTAAACATAAATGAGCCTACCAAGTAAATTTCAACTTTGTTTAATTTTAAAAATGGAAACAAAAGCTAAAATCTTAAGAAAATGCATAGAATTTATTTTGCTACTTTAAAGAAGTATTTATTTGTAGGGAAATAAATACATGCTTCTTGTGTGTTAAAATAGTGAATCCTTGCAGCTCATTTATGGAGTAAATACATGTTCTTTCTTACATCTTATGGATGAGGAAATTGATTTGCAATGGATGTATTAATAAACTGTTGGTTCTGATGGGATACTAATCACAACCATAGTAAGAGAGATTTCTGTTTTCTGATCTATTCAAGTATTTTAGGGTAATAGTATTTTACGGATGTTGTTTTTCATTCAATCTTCCATATTTCACTAAAATCTTATGGCTGTCAATGCAAATGACAAATAAAATTTGACTCAAATTCAATGTCTTTATTAGATTTCAGAGTTATCTCCTGCCCCATGGTTAAAGGTTGACTTTCATTCTATTACTAGGGCTTAAGTATTATTGTTATTAATTGGGAATCCCACTTATCCATGTTGTTATGGATATTAGTTGTTTTTCTTTGTTTTTCTTTTCTTTTCCCCCTTTTTAATTTAGAAGCAATCATTTTGCATATCAGTCTTCTTGTTCCCTCTCCCTCCCATCCTCCCATTCCCCCTACAAATCCCTCAACCCACCCCCCACCCACTCCCCAAGGACAGTGAGGCATTCCATAGGGGATCATCAAAGTCTGTCACATCATGTGGTGGCATGGTAGGCCCTCCTCTGTGTATCTGGGCTGAAATAGGGAATGAAATCCCAAAGTCCATTTGTGTACTAGGAATAAATAATGGTTCCACTGTTAGAGGTCCCATAGCCTGCCCAGGCCTCCTAACTGGCACCTACTTTCAGAGGGTTTGGTTCAGTCCAATGCTAGTTCCCCAGCTTTATGACTGGGGTTCTTGTGCTCTCACTAGGTCAGGTCAGCTTGCTCTCCGGCATGGTCTTGACTGCTTTGCTAATCCCTCCTCCCTCTCTACAACTGGATTCCAGGAGTATGGCTCAGTGCTTAACTGTGGGTGCCTGCTTCTGCTTCAATCAGGTACTGGATGAAGGCTATTCAGGGGGCTTGGATTGTTCCTATGCTGGTTCTTCAGCTGTCAGACTGGGTTCCATGAGTTCCCACCTTCTCAAGCATCTATTTTTGCAGGTTTTCCCAGGATGGTCTTGTCCCTTTTGTTAGTCACTCAAGGAGAACTGTAAGAGAGACACAAAGATCCCCCAGTGAAGTAGAAAAGACAAGAGCCCATGAATAAATTGGGGGCATAGGAGGAGGGAGGAGGGTGGTAAGAGAATAAAGAAGGGAGAAGAGGAGGGAGGAGGAGAACATGAGGGATCAGGAAGATTGATTGGGGAGAGGAATAGAGGAGAAGAAGAAAAGAGACATGTCAATAGAGGGAGCCACTATAGGTTTAAAGAGAAATACGGCACTAGGGAATTATACAGAGATCTACAAGGATGACCCCAACTAAGAACCTAAGCAATAGTGGAGAGGCTACCTTAAATGCCCTTCCCTTCTAGTGGGAAAGATGACTACCCTAAATGTCATCCTAGAGCCTCCATTCAGTAGCTGAAGGAAGCAGAAGCAGAGATCCACAGCTAAGCACTGAGCCCAACTCCTAGAATCCAGCTTTTCTTTTCTTTTCTTTTCTTTTCTTTTCTTTTCTTTTCTTTTCTTTTCTTTTCTTTTCTTTTCTTTTCTTTTCTTTTCTTTTTCCTTTCCTTTCCTTTCCTTTCCTTTCCTTCCTTCCTCCTTCCCTCCCACCCTCCTCTCTCTCTCTCTCTCTCTCTCTCTCTCTCTCTCTCTCTCTTTCTTTCTTTTTTTTTAGACAGTGTTTCTCTGAGTAGTTCTTGTTGCCCTGGAACTCAAACTCTGTGATCAGCCAGCCTCTGCCTTTTGTATGCTGGGGTTAAAGGCATGGGCCATGCTACATTCCCCCCATTTTTCCCTAAGACAAAGATTCTTTCATGTGGTTAGGACTATTAGCAGTTCATTAGTTGCTATTGGTGTAAGTATAAAATGAAATCTACTCACTGTTTGATAAACACATGTGTACATACTGGCTGATATGTATGAAAGTGTTAAAAGGTCCTGCTTCATCATATTTAAGTGTGGCCCATATGTAGGTGTTGTAATTTTTAAAAATTCCATGAAGAGAAGTCACACTATGCAACAAGGTTCAGATAGGATGTTTATTTGAAGAGGTGAGAGAAGGGCCAGAGATAAGGGCATAGAGGGGGGCAGATACCAGTCCCTAGGGAGAAGAGTAGTGGAAGAGAAAGATAGAGGGAGAGAGATGGGGGACAGAGAGAGATAGGCAGAGAGAGAGAGAGAGAGAGAGAGAGAGAGAGAGAGAGAGAGAGAGGGTGGGAAGGTGGGCAGGGGCCTTTTAAAAGGGAGCCTAGTGAATGTGTACAGGATGTGCTCTTAGTGGTTGCAGCTGAGGGTGTATCATGTCAGAACCCTAAGGGAAGGCCAGTACAGATGTCTGAATCCTAACAGTAGGTATATAGCTAGAAGAAGGTTTTCTTGGCCTCAAAGTATCTTGGATTCCAGTTGCAGGTAAAATCTTCTTAAATTATTTATTTTAGTTTATTACCTTATTTATTTTAATAGAATTTTAATAGAAGTTTTTCACATCTTAAAAACATTTATCATACTGCTAATTTTTTCTCTTTTGATCTTTCTGACTTGATTTTTTACTCTGATTTTAATAGCTAAAAAATCTATTACATTTTCTCATTTTTTACCTCTTGATTTTTTTCTGTTTTTGAGAAGCTTAAAATTTTATTAGTTGAGAATTTCATATATCGTACAGTTTAAATTATCATTGTTTGCCATTTTAATGACAGTTTCAGGTTGTCCTTTCATTAACAGTAACAACTGTTAAAATGGTTACTTTAACAGTAAAAATTGTCTTATCAGTAAACATGTCTAAAATTCTTTAATTGAAGTTTAAATATATGCTATATGAATTATGTACATGCAGAGGGAGTTGTGTATATTATCCATAATAAACATTAATAAATACACATAATGTATTATTAATGTATAGATCTCACAGTTCTGGGTTTAGGGAATGATTTTTATTTTTGATTGAAAGAAAATTATACAATATATTCTGCTGTGGTTTTACCTTCTGCAATTCCAATCAAATCTTTCCTACTTCCCCACCCACCCAACTCCATTCTCTTTCTTTTCCTCTTTAGGAAGCAAACAAACAGGCAAGTAACAACAACTACAAACATTACAAATAAGCCATCATTGAGCAATAAAAAAGTAAGACACACACACAAATTAGAAAGCATAAAATGCAAGAAAAAGACCCATAAGACAAAAGAAGAAACAAACCAATATGAGACAAGAAATCCACAAAAATAACATCGAGTTCATTTTGTGGTGGCCTTCTACTAGAGGGCATGGTTTTTGCTCTAGAACTACCTAGCTCCTTTCCTAGGAGTGCCCCTGGTTTGTGTGGTTCTTAGCTCCCCCTCTCAGATTCACTCTTTTCCTGTCATATTTGAAGTTTGTAAGATGTGTTTGGCAGGCAGTCTTAAGAGAAAGGTTTCCTGAATATAGTGTGATTGTATCTATTATTCAATAGATAGGATTAGTCTGTCTGTCTCACCATTATTGCTAAGACACAACTCTTCCAGGATTCTTTTGCAGTTATTGGAAAGTTATTAAGGCCCTTCAACTACCCAAGCTTTTAATCATAATACTTAGCATCTTGGCACCAGGTTACTGCCAGAAGCTTAGCCTTCCTCACAGCATCTTGGCCTATCTATATTAACATTTGACTCTGGGAAAAACATAAAAAATAAATTAAGCTAACTATAATGAGTACCATGGTCTTTAGCTGCTGGGTGCTTTGTTATCCCTGATCTTCACATTGTACATTCTTTCTAAAAATTTGTGACAATGTTGACATTTTTTTTCAGATTTCCACACAGTAATCACAACTTTTGTTTGTTTTATTTTTCTTAGTTGTGGTGGTGAGAATTATCCTGATTCAACTAATTCAAAAGAGTCTAAGGAAACTTCCTTATATCTCTTCTCAGGGACCTGACTGGGGTGTTGCTCTGTCTAGGAAGTATGAATTAAAATTCACTATTATCAATATTATACTTTTCTCACAGATGTATCTCAGAAATCTGCAATAAATCAAAAGGGTACATGTGTAAGACTATGAAATTTTAAACCATTTTTAAAAACTTAAAAATAGAGTAGCCTGGATTAAGATTTTTATTGTTTATATGTCATATAAGATGAAAACCTTTAGTATTAAATATGATAACAGCTAAACTGAATGAGCTCATACCACATCCTGATCCTACTCAAGCTTTCTTAGATACTGTTACCACTATAACACTATTATAAACCCAATGTATCGGTAAAGTGATTCACCAGAACATATCTCCAAATGTGTCTACCCATTCCTAGCATTCAACATGGGTTACATGGAGCTGATAATATGGTCTCTGTTTCATTTTTTAATTTAATTTAAAAATTCTTAATGTATATGGGTGTTTTGCCTGTATGTGTATGTGTTTACTACTTGAGTGCCTGATGTCTCAGTAGGCCAGAAAGGCCAATGAATCTCCAGCGATTGGAATTGCAGATTGTTGTGAGCTGCTATCTTGATATAAGTATCAAACCTGTTTCCTCCCAAAGATTAGCGGGTGATCTTAACTTCTTAGCCATCATGCAAGCCCCTCCACTTGTTATTAAGAGAACAGAGTTGACATTTTAAAACCCATTGGACTATTTCTCAATAAATTCTACAAATGATTATGTGGATATCATCTCACTAAAAATAGGTTAGAAAATCTATCCTACCTCCGTTACCTAACACAATGCCTAGAGAATAGGAAGTAATATTTATTGAGCATAATACTTTAAAAATACCTTATTAATTAGGCAAGAAATCATAAATTAAGAGGAAAATTTTGCAATTACTAGCATAATCTTCCCTACTAATGAAAAGCATGATATGCAAAACCCAATATTATGACTAATAAATATTAACAGAGGAAGCAAGTATTTTATTATTTATTATTTATTGCTATGGGTAGTAGGTGTGTGGAGATCGTATCTGAAACTTTATGTCCATTAGACAAATGTGACAGTGAAATACAACCTTACTCTTATGATTTCATCTTTAATTGGGTCTTTAAAGACAGTAAAGTTATATTTACTTTCAATTTATTTATTTAGCACAGTGTCTGACCCCTTGTTTTAAAATTTTGGGTCATCGGTAGCTAGTGGGAGAGAAGCAGTCTTCCGTAAGTTTGTTGCATTTTATATGTAGACCATACTTTAGTAGAATTGCATGTATCTAAAAGAACAAGAAGAACACAGACCATATTTGAGAAAAAAAATATACAAAGTTGGGTGGGTGAGGAAGGAGGTAGATCTTGGGGGGAGTAGGTGTAAGAGAGGAATGTGATCAAAATACACTGCACAAAATTCTCAAATAACTAATGAAACCTGATAAAAATACAGCTTAGAAACATTTTTTTACTTTTGACATTTTTTAGTCTTGTTATTTATTTTTAAAATATCAAACCAATTCAAATTTGTAAGTTGGTTATTGCAGTTCAAAATGCTAAGTCCTCCCAAATTCTCTCTTTTTTTTTTTAGTAGTGTATTGGACACTTTTCATATCTGTTGCTGGATCTTCAAAATATGAAAAGCTTCTGGGTAATTCTTTGTAATTCTACATTTTATTCATTCACTTACACAAAAATCAATAAAAAATAGATAAATGTTTAAGGAGCTACAGTAGGTAACACACCTCATAAGGGCCAGGAAAAAGTGTGTATGGTGTAAGTACTCATTCTCTGCATTGGAATTATTGTTGTCTGGGTTTTCCCACATGTGCAACACTCATCAAATTGTGTAGTGAAAGCACATCTGTTCATGTAAAGATAAATATATTACTACAATGTACAGTAACATGTATTGATTTTAGAGATGTAGTCTATTGAAAATGACTCTGACATAGCATGTCCTTCAAACAGTATTGTTGAAAATGGTGTTAAGAAGTTTAAGTTATTTTTCTTCCTGATATGAATTATTTGTTCATACTAATGATCTTCTTTACTATGAAATCTTTATTTTGGACTTTTCCTGTATTCTGTCTTTTTTGTCTCTAGACGTTTGCTTACCTTCTTTAATTTCCTATGAAAAGAATGCATAATACACATACTTTTGTTTCCATGGCATCTTATGTTACCTCTCTGAAGCAGCTTGATGATACAATCTACTGAAGACAGTACAAATAGAATGACACTTTCCAATCTTAGCCTTTTGGGTATTTCATACTCCAGAATTTTGGATAGATTGATTCATGTTAGTAAAATGCTCATGTTTTGTCAATAATTTTATTTAATTCTCATGTAAAGAGACTTTGCTTGTTTAAAAAATAAACTGTGTCTTCAGGTACTGTGATAAAGAGCATTGCTCATGTCATATACAGAATGGCAGAAACATCTGGTGTTTATGCATCTTTTGCTAAATCGCAGATGACTAATTTATTTTCCATGTGTCAAGAAAACAATTGATTAATCACCCTTCCTTGTTAGTCTAGTGTTCTGCAACTAAGATATGTTCCCTTAAGTATTTGGCCCCTTTCTATACTTTCTGACATTTGTTAACTCCCACTATACTCATTTCCATATGTTTCAGAAATTCTTTCCATTCTTCATAAATTTTAAATATCATTTAAAAGGCCCAGGCAAACTTTTATGGTTTAAAGTGTATGAACAAAAAGTAATGTGTAGCTTTTATTTTGTAAATAGCTGTCTCCCCATGCTTAAAGCACTTGCTGATTTATTTATGGCTTTGCATGTATTTCAGTAAACTTTCATGGTTAATGTATAATACTTATATATTTTTGATAAATGTAGCAAGCATTTCTATGAAAATTTAAAATTGTATTTTCAATAGCCAAGTAGGATATTTTATATTTATTATTGGAATATTTGTATGTGGATGTTATGTGCTGATTTGGAGTAAGAGAGAGAGAAACAGAGTTTAGAATTTAATACAGAAACATATTGGATCTAATATTATAAAAGGAACTGGATTTTAACTTGTCTTATCCCCATCCTGCTATAGTTCAAATTATTGAAGAGCAATAACAGCTTTGTATGTTTGCTTGTTTTATTATCTTTACTTTTCTCACTCGTTGAAATTTTCATGTTCTTCTTTCTATAGGCGTCTTTTTCAGTCATTTTTTTTTTAAATCATGTTTAGGGATCAAAGACACATGAGAAAGAATGAGAGTAGATGCCTCTCATTGGGAGCAGAAACAGATTACGGTGCACATCTAAACAAAGGGAACCATGGAACATATGCTAATTAGGGTATCATGGGACAAGGTGTTAATACAAGTAATCATGGCATGAGTGTCAACAAAGAGAATCATTCTACCAAATCAATGAAGGGAACACTTCGCTGTCAATGGATTCAGTATTAATAATCTTTCTTGGCAAGGCTCATTATAATTTTAAGTTAACACTGACTTTGGGGTGTTTGATATTTTGTCTTTTCTATTTGGAAATAATTCTTATCTCACTTTCTCTTTGCATTCTAAGTAATTGTCACACAGGAAATTATATTCAGAGCTTGTGGGGGAAGTCTCAGATATTCTAGACTCTATTTGGTTCAATAAGTGTGGAAGGACTTGAGCTGGACATTATTGGGTAATTTTGAGGTACACTGATTTGGGGGGCTTGAGAAGAGCATACTGGAGGCAGGTAGTTTCTTCTTTCCTCTCTTGTTTCCCACTATCTCTCAGTTAAGCACTGCAGTTTTCAAATCTCACTGGCATTTAGAAAAGACAATATAACTGACTTTTAAGTGATGGTACATGACAGAAAGTTATGTACAACTCCTGAATTGTTTCTTTCATTGTACCTACCCTTTGTACTCACTAACTTTTCACAACTGAATTATACAAGTGGTTTGTACTTTTGAATATACATTTTCAAGCACATTATGAGAAAGTTAAATATGCACTCAGCTTAAGAAAAGGATACAATGAAGTTGAGTCCTAGACTCTATGTGGTCAAGATTTCTAGGCATGCACCAACCCAACTCCCTCAGCTTATTTCCTGACAGCAAATATGTTGTCTATATCACACAAGAAGACATTACTCTTGATGTAGAAAAATCTCTATATTAATTTATTTTCATTGTATTTAATTTTATCACTCAATATTCTAACCAACTAGTAATACACACACACACACACACACACACACACACACACACACACACACACACATACACACACACACTACACTATACAATCACAAATTACGAAGAATTAAATTAAAAATGTTTCTTTAACTATAAGGTACATTATATGATATTGTTTCCTTGGATATATTTTACAAATTATTAGCAAATAGCATCTAGATCAAATGTGTTATGTGTATCAACGTGAAGTATTTTAAAGGTAGAAAAAATTTAAAATGTTATTTTATGCTTTTGAAATTCATTTTTAATTTATGCATTTGGACTATACAAAGGTAGTACATATTCAATCATTTACAAACTTTTGCAGCACCAGCCATGCTTTACTTCCAGATAGTATGAACTGTTCTTTGGAAGGAAGATGGCCACAGCAAACAGAGAAGGTGTAGGAATACAGACAGTATAGCTGTGTTGCCACTGGGCAGTAGCATAGAAACTTTTATTCTAAAAATGTGAAGAACTGAAAGGTGAGCCAAGGTGCTGTCCCATAATATTTATGAGTCACATGTGGGACTGATTAAGCAGACAGAACATTACGTATGTACCATCAAACCATTCACACAGATTTTCTAGCCTTTTTCCAAGGAAGATATGTCAGCTTACAGAAAGCAACGGTATAAGGAATTTTCCTAGAACATTCCACAATAACATCAAGAAGCAAAGTGCATGATGGGAAAATTAATTTGGGACCATTATATTAATAGTGAATGCTAAAAAACTGCATATAGTTTAAGATAAAAAAGCATTCAAAATTTCTCTGTACTATTATGACTAGAATACTAAAACTCCAGCATTTAAAAAAATTAGATACTGAAAAACTATATGCTGTTATTGATCAGTCTTATGGTTAAGCTGGTTTGTAAGTTGAAGCTTCTGGAAAGGACCAGCATTCAGTAGAGGGTCATGACATGTGTAGGAGTCAAATGAGTTAGTTTGCAAAGCTGTGTACATTGGGGAAGCCTTCTGGCTGTATGTAGAATGCATACAACACTGGATATGCTTATGAAAGTTATAAATTCCTATAACATTCATTACAGCACATAGTAAACCCAGCCAGAGGCCATCTCTGTGGACTGAATATATGTTTACCTTTGCTCCACTCCACCAGAAACCTCTTTTAGGCACATTATAGACTGCAATATTACTATATGCTCTGCATTTACTTCTCTCATGTTTTGTGCTCCATAAAAACCCTGTGAAAAGTTAATGATTTTATAGGAGATAATTATGGGTGAATTATAAGGGAATTTGTCAGTTCAACAAAAGCTGTGTGCTATTTTTAATAAATGGAAAGCACCCCCAAGAAGTGATTTAGTTAAATAACCAAACTCCTCATGTTAAAGAAAATTAAATCTAAGATCTTCAGTATTAAACTGAGATTTAGGCTTTTGTCATTGGTCATTTTAAAACATGGTAGGAAGAACTTAATACTGTTATTTTGCTAAATGTATTCTGACATAGTAATAAATTGATCTCAAGTTCCTATCATGTTTGCATATATTAGTGTTGTATGTGTGTGTGAGAGTTGTATGTGTGTGTGACAGAGAGACAGAGTGAAAGACAGAGACAGAGACAGACAGAGAAACACACAGAGGAACAAGCACAATATGAAGATAGGAAGGAAAATTTGGAGGGTAGGATAGGAGAAGAATTGGATGGGAAGAAATGAGGGTTTGATTTAATCAAAATACATTCCATGCATTATTACATATTAAAACATACATACACTTGAAGCATTTGGAAAACTTAATGTTAGTGATAATTCTTAATGGTATAAATGCAATTTGCATGTGTTCTTTCTTAAAATTCAGCACTGGAATTCAACAATATTTCATGTAATTTTGTCCATGATTACAGAAAACATGTAGCATGAAAATTAGCTGTAGCTTTATTTTTAAAATATGAAGATAAAGCTCACCAAACTGGTCCTCTGATGATGTTATATAATGCAGCTATATACTTGTTGAAACATCCTCTGAATAATGGTCTGTGATTTTTAGTACTTTTGTTTAAAATCCCATTTTTATGCTTCAAGAAATGGGTGTTGACCCATACACTGTAGGTACCGATTTATCCACTTCCCACCCAGTGAACCTGAAATGGTTTTGAAACAGTTCTAAAGAAGCCATTGAACATCTGAAAGTATTTTATGATAGCTATAAATTTTAAGTGAATTCCCATTACACAAGGGTTTAAATTCCCCAAGTTATAAAAGGATTATTTTTCTAACAAGTGAACTTGTGTTCTGTGCCTCATGCCCTTCTCTATCTAAAGTTTCTCTTTCAGGGAACTAAGATCAACTCTGCTGGCACCCAGGCAATTAACACTTTGGCTATAGTTCACCTGCAAACTCAATTCTGATCCTCTTAGGAGATGTTGGGACCTGAATTTCACCTACCCCAGATAGGTCTTTGAACTCAGAAGGTGTTGTATGAACTGGGTTTTATCTTGCTTAATATTGTACAGGGGCACACATAGATGGGGAAAGGCATGAAGGTCTTCAGTTGTAAGTGTGTGCTCATTGCAAATTCTGCTTTGAAATTACTCTGTTTTTTGTAATTTTTTTATTAGTTCAAATTAGGAACAAGCTTGTTTCACATGTCAATCCCTTCTCCCTCTCCCTCCCCCACCCCTACCTCTTACCCCAAACCTACCCCCACTCCATTCAACCTCTACTCCCCAGGAACGGTAGGGCCCTCGATGGGGGCTCCCCAAAGTCCACCACATCATCCTGGGATGGGTCTAGGCCCTCCCCCATGTATCCAGGCTGAGAGTACATCCCTTCACATGGGATGGGCTCTCAAGGTCCCTTTTTACACCAGGGAAAAATACTAATCCACTACCAGGGGTCCCCTAGAGTGTAGAAGCCTCCTAATTGACATCCATGTTCAAGGGTCTGGATCAGCCCTGTGCTGGCCTCCCAGACAGCAGTCTGGAGTCCATGTGCTCCCCCTTGTATAGGCCAGCTGTTTTTATGGGTGTCACCAGCCTGGTACAGACCCCTTAGATCTTCATTCCTTGCTCTCTGCAACTAAATTCCAGAGTTCAGTTCAGTGTGTATCTGTGGGTGTCTGCCTCTGCTTCCATCAGTCACTGGATGAGGGCTCTAGGATGGCATAAAAAGTAGTCATCAGTCTCTTTTTAGGGTATTCTCTCCACTATTGCCTAGATTGTCAGTTCATGTCATCCTTGTAGATCTCTGGAAATCTCCCTAGTGCCAGATCTCTCCTCGGACCTACAATGGCTCCATCTGTTATGGTATCTCTCATCCTGATCTCCTCTATGCTTCCCACAACTCAATATTTCTGCTCCTCCATTTCCTCTCCTCCGCTCCTCTTCTCCTGTTCTCATTCTGGCAGCTCCCTCTCCCCTCCCCTCATGCTCTCAACTAGCTCAGGAGTTCTTGCCCCTTCCCACACCTGGGGTCCATGCATCTTTCCCTTAGAGTCCTTCATCTTTCCTAATTTCTTTGGTGAAGAGGATTGTAGGCTGGTAAACATTTGCTCTAAAATTTATATATGAGTGAGTACATACCATGTTTGTCTTTTTGTGACTGGATTACCTCACTCAGGATGGTTTTATAGTAACCCACCCTGGTCTCTTCTTATTTAGGATTTCATAAATTAAGAGGACATTGTCAAGAAATGTGGATAAGTAAGTACCATTTCTTAGTCACCATAGAATCACTTAAAAATGAGCAAAAGCAAACAATTCTGCTCAGAACTCTTGAGAATGGTGAGATATTTAAAATAAACAAGAGAGTGATGAATTACATTGACTATATCAGGCACATGAAAGGGCAGAGATCATGCTCTGGAGGACTTGGCAAATACAAAATGGACACAATTTTCTAGCAATTTTTTGTTTGTTTGTTTGTTTTGTTGTGATTCTGGCTTGGTGGTTTTTTTTTTTTACTTTATTTTTTTATTGAATTAGAAACAAGATTGTTTTACATGACAATCCCAGTTCCATCCTCCTCCCCTCCTCCCCAACTAAAACTGTACACATCACATATGCTTTCTGCTCCCCAGGGAGGGTGAGGCCTTCCATGGGGGTTCATCAGAGTTTATCTTATCCTTTGGGATAGGGCCTAGGTCCACCCCCATGTGTTGGCTCAGGGAGTATCCCTCTATGTGGAATGGGCTCCCAAATTCCACATGTATGCTAAGGATAAGTACTGAATTACTACAGGAGGTCCCGTAGATTTCTGAGGTATCTTCACTGAAACCTACATTCCTGGGTTCTGGATCAGTCCCATGCTGGTATCCCAGCTATCAGTCTGGGGAGCAAGAGCTCCCAGTTGTTCACGTCAGCTGTTTCTGTGGGTTTCACCAGCCTTGTCTGGACCCCCTTTGCTCATCACTCATCCTTCTGTGCAACTGGATTCCTGTTCATTTCAGTGATTAGTTGTGGGTGTCTGCTTCTACTTCCACCAGCTGCTGGATGAAGCCTATAGAATGTCATGTAAGCCAGTTATTGGTGTCTTATTGCTAGAAATGACATGAACTTGAGTGGGTAAGAACTATGAGGAGTTTTGTGTAAAATATAATCAAAATATATTGGATACAAGTTTGAAAAAGTAAATGTCAAAATAATGAGGTATTTCAGTGAGTTTACCTTCCTTTTTAACTCTGTCTCTTCTGACTGATAACACTGGGCCCTGTTCTTGGTTTCAGGAAGTAACCAATGTGCCTTATTTACAAACTATTGTATATATTTATTCCAGCTTGTCTTGTGACTCTCTCAAGAAAACAAATGGTTGTTCTTAATTTCAGGCGATCAGAACTCAGCCAAGATAAGCTGGAAGAATCACTTGAACAATTCACAAGTAAAGCATCCTATTGTTACAAAGGACAAAAGAGTCAATTGTGGCTTGACTGCCTAAAATTCAGGAGCAAATCTTGGCAGACTTCCCTTGGGTAAAAAGATAATTCAAACACCTCTCTCTTTGTGGAAGAATTTGGAAAAGCTTTAGAATATTCCTAAAAAAGACATTCTTAAAATAGTTCTGGAGAGATACTCATGTTTCACCTTGGGATGATGCTTAGATGCAGAGGTCATCTGTGAGAAATGGCTTTGTTGTTTGTGTTCCTATCTATTAATTTATCTGAGACATTTATTTCCTGTGTTCAAATGTTTCTGTATCAAAGAAATACTTGAATAGAGTATTCAAAAAAGGGATTCAGTAAGCATATAGGACAAAGAATACAATAATGAAATATGGGTAATGCAGTAGGCAATTTTGGAAGGCCTCAAATTAAATAAAAATTTTATTGCTTCAACAATAAAAAGTGACATAAATGGCAAAGCTTCCTAAATCATAAAATCCCAACAAAGTAGGAGAATCCTATTTTTAGAGGTAAATCCATCAAATATTTGAGTATTCAAAAATATTTTGGAAACTTTTAGAAATAAACCACATAAAAGTATCAAATTGAATGTCACTCTGATTAGCATGATGAAACATTGTGCCATCACATTCTGTTCTATGCAAAATACCCTATGTTTAGCACATACACAGTGTATATGCTGCCTTCACATTTCTCACACAACAAGTGCTTCAGTTACATGGTTGACTGGCATATATATCTGATAAAACATGACACATGGAGACCACAAAGAGTAATTATTTCGCTTTGAAACTCTTATATTGCTTCAAATTAATAGACTCAGGTATAACCATGATTCTGTGCATAACCATGATTCTGTGCATCTGAACAAAAATGTGTGAACATGTATTTCCCAGAATGAAAAATACAATAAAAGGCTAGAGCTATAGAAACTGGTGTTTTTGCATGGTACTTAGGGAAAACTGACATTAATTAGAACTAAATGTTATAAGGTAGAATAATTACAAGATACCAGTTGAAGACAATAATGAGGAAATGGGGGGATAGAAGTCTTAACAGTGAAAACAGTGAAATGAGAATATCAAGACATTTCTTTTCAGTAGTTCTGTTAGATTAAATACAATGAATTAGTTAAAGAAAGGCAGAAATTTGCAGAATATAAAGTTTTTAGAGAAGTAAAAACATTATGCCATTTTCACATTTTCAAGACTGTCTGTATTTGTATCTGTGACTGAAATACTCAATATTGAGATCTAAAGTACTGATGAATAGTACTCATCATCTAACGTCCAATATCTAAAGTATTTAGTATCTAAAGTTCTTGCTATCTCAAGTGCTCAGTGTGCATGGGATCTTCATTCACAATTCAATCATCTGCAGGTTGAAACTTTTGAGGAGAGAATCACCTATCCTGAAAAATGCTTTTTCTCTTGTTCCTGTGATGAATTTGAATAAGATATTTACTGAACTTTTCATTATATACATTAAATATTATAAGTGACTTAGAGATTATTTAAATCCCAAAGGCCTGTTGGGCAGGCTATATGTAAACACTGTGTTATGTGATCCAAAAGACTCCATCTTTCAGAGATAGAGTGTCAACAGACAAGTTCTTGTAACCAATTCTAGCCAACATAGAGGAAAAAGTTTAGAGCTGAAAAAGATGGCAAAGATATGAAAGTGAAAATGAATGGAGCTGTGTGTCTCTATCAGTGTTTTAAAAGACCAGAATTATATGATGAAACAATGATTCCTGTTTCAACAATGAACATAACTAAGGAGAATATAATGTCCAAACATATTAGGCAATTACTAATAGAATTAAGGGGAACAAAGGAAAACCATAAAAATCAAACTTGAGATGTACTTTTTCTTGCTCTCAATAATGAAGAAAACTTCTAGAAAGACTGATAGCAAACTGAAAAATTAAATAATACAATAATTAGAGCATCTAATGGGTAGACATGGAGTACTGTACTCCATCAGTGTGACTTCCTCTTAATATACACAGAACATTATCAAGTACAGGCTGTGAGTTCTTATACAAAAAAGTTTCAATTGAAGTAAAAATAGTCACTCGAAATATCAGTTTTGGATTGAGGGATAAACAAAATAACATTATACATTAAAAACTAAATGAAAGCCATTATTTTCAAATATGTTGAACTCTACTGTCATATTTGAAGCATAAAGACAGGTTTAATAAAATATTACAAGATAATTTAAAACTTATAAGAAATGATGTGAGTAAAAAAGTAAGAAAACGTATAGCTTGCAGCAAATTCAGGACTCAGAATTGTATTATTATGCATGGTTACATTTGAAAGGACGGTATCAGTATGCTATCTTAAACCTTTAGGAACAATCAAAAAAAGACTTAAAGTAAACTAAAATCTAACAATATTACTGGATTATAAAGAGCACAGTGAGAATCCAGTCACAATCTATCATGTCTATATTCTATCACCTAGTAGAGTGATGGCTGGGGGATTTGTACATGTTAGAGACTTATGTGGGCTACATAGTGAATTCCAGACTACTTGAACTATAGTGTAAGACCCTATCTCACAGGGAAAAAGGAAAATAACAAAGGTGATAGAAGGAAATGAGGAAACTTAGAACATAGAAAAACTATACAAGGAACCAATGAAACCTAAAGTTAGGACCTCATATCTCTCTTTCATATTTATTATATATTTTATTAACATCTTCAATAATATAGTTAACACTTGTCAATAAAACAATTCTATTTTTCAAGGGGGGAAAAGAGTGGGAACGATAAGCACAGAAATATCTAACACACTTTGTTTCCTGTTTTTTGATAATCAGAAAATATGAAAAACCTCTACTTAATCCTTAATTCCAAAGGAGTATAATGACTACTAATATGTTAATATTGTAACTAAAGATAGCTTATTAAATTGACATGTAAATGTTAATTACCATCAACTGGAAAAATAAATGTTGATTTTTTTTAAACTAGTGAAATAGTGTAGCACAATGAGATCTTGAAATTCATCTATATTTCTCTTCAAGGAAATATATATGTGTACACACACACACACACCCACACATACATATATATATGTATATATATATATATATATATATATATATATATATAGAGAGAGAGAGAGAGAGAGAGAGAGAGAGAGACATAGTAGTTAGATAGGTGAACACATATGTGAATTTGCTTAGGTAAAATTCTATTTTCAGATTTGGTATCGAATGCTTACTGTACTTTATTCATTAATTTACTTAAAATAATGCTGGATTAAAATAGGCATAGCTCCTGTTCTCTAGTGCATAGATGAAAAAACCTAATCACAAACTGGATAGTCCTTGTGAAAGGAATTTCTGGACAACTAAGAAATGTCAAGATGTGGGGATATATATTCTACACTCTTAATCATTACTGGGCGAGAACGATTTTATCATTATAAAAACAAAACTGAAATATTTCTTCTCTGGGATAGTCAAGATTCCCAGAAGAGTGTCCAGCCCCCTATGTCTGCTCTTATACTAGCAAATGATGAAAAGCATTTGAAGCAATGAGCTAAGATGGAAGGAAGTTTATGAATTGATTTCAAAATATATTCATTAATCTATGTGTTGCTTTTACTCCATTTGCTTGAGTTAATTGAACTGAAGAGCATTCAAATTAGCATTACATTTGACTGGAAATTAATGACAACCTCTGTGAGCATGAATTTACTAATTTTAATGAAGCAAAGATGGTGTTTCTTAAGAAAAGGTATTTAAGACTGGCCATTAGCAGGGAGAGAGAAATACACACATATGATAAGAATGCTTGCTTCTTAGGAGAAAATTTGTAAGTACTATCACTTTTTTTAGTTTTTTTTTTTTTTATATTTCCCTCTGCATTCAAACCACAGTTCTTTCTCCCAAACCTCCTCCTTCCTGTCTTTGTCTCAACCCCCCAGCCCACCCCCAATCTACTCTTCCCACAGAGTAAAGGCTCCCATGGAGTGTCAACAAAGACTGACCCATTAAGTTGAGGCAGAACCAAACCTCTTGCCCTGCTGCATCAAGGATGAGCATGGCATCCACCATAAGAAATGTAGGTCTGACAAGCTACCTCATGAACCAGGAATAGATATTGTTCCTGCCCTCAGAAGCCCCTCAGATAGACTCAGCTACACAATTGTCTCCCACATGCAGAGGGCCTACCTAGTTTGTTGCCATGAATGCCTGGCTGTCCCCTTCATGATCTTGGTTTCCCTTGCTCATGTATTCCCTCCTCCCTCTCTTCAACTAGATTCACATAGCTCTGCCTTGTGCTTAGCTGTGGGTCTCTGCATCTGGTTCTATCAATTAAAGGATGAAGGCTCTATGATGAGAATTGTGCTATCAACTGTTGCTCTTTTGCTACAAAGATGGGTGATGAAACATGAACGACAATACTCACAAACCCCTGTGGAGTTTATTGGAGGGACAGGTGTTTGCTAACTGGGGAACAAAGAAGGAAGGGGGAAGGGGTGGAGGAAGATGGGGAAGGGAGGAAGGAGGAAAGGGGAAGCTTGCACATGCATACAGAGCCCTTATGCGTCCATGTGATTCAGGACATAGCCATGGCATAGTCACACAACACAGGGCTCTTTGAGCTGCCTCAGTATCTACCTGAATGCCTGTGTGCAGGCCCTGCTGGTTGTCAGGAGGCAGGGTCAGCATGATGCAAGGATGCTTACATCAACCAGTCTGATTACAGGGGAAAGCCAGTTCAGGCACCCTCTCCACTATTGCTATGAGTCTTTTTTAAATTAATTTTTATTAGTTCAAATTAGAAACAAACCTGCTTCACATGTCAATCCCTGCTCCCTTTCCTTCCACTGTCTCCTATCTCTTACCAACCCCCTCCTCATGCCCGCTCTGCTCCCCAGGGAGGGTAAGGCCCTCAATGGGGGATCCCCAAGGGCTGCCATTTCATCCTGGGCGGGGCCTAGGTCGTCACCCATGTGTCCAGGCTGAGAGAGCATCCCTCCACATAAGATGGGCTCCCCAAAGTCCTTTCTTACTCCAGGGGTAAATACTGATCTACTACCAGAGGCCCCATAGAGTGCCCTGGCTTCCTCACTGACATCCATGTTCAGGGGTCTGGATCATTCCCATGCCGACCTCTCAGACATCAGTCTGGGGTCCATATGCTCCCTCTTGTTCTGGTCAGCTGTTTCTGTGGGTTTCACAAGCCTTGTCTTGATCTCTTTGCTCATCAATCTTCCTTCTCTGCAACTGGGTTTGAGAGTTCAAGCACATGTGCATGTGTTAAGCTGTGGGTGTTTGCCTCTGCTTCTGTCAGCCACTGCTGGAAGACTCTAGGATGGCATATAAGGTAGTTGTCAGTCTCATTACAGGGGAAGGGCATTTAAGGTAGTCTCTCCAATATTGCTTAGATTGCCAGTTGGTGTAATCCTTGTAGATCTCTGGAAATCTCCGTAGTACCAGGTCTCTCCTCAAACCTATAATGGCTCCCTCTATTATGGTATCTCTCATCCTACTCTCCTGTATTTTTCCCCTGACTCACCTTTCCTGTATCCCATTTCCACCTCTCAGCTCCCTTCCTCTTCTCCCTCTCTCTTTCTCACAGACCCCTCTCCCCTCCCTCCATGCTCCCAATTAGCTCAGGAGAACCTGTTCCCTTCCCCTTCTCCAGGGGACCATGCATTCTTCTCTGTGGTTCTCCTTGTTTCCTAGTTCCTTTGGTGTTGTAGATTGTAGGCTGGTAATCCTTTGCTCTATGTCTAAAATTGATATATGAGGGAGTATATACCATGTTTTTTTGAGACTAGCTTACCTCACTCAGGATGATTTCTTCTAGTTCCATCCATTTGCCTGGGAATTTCACAATTCCGTTCCTTTTTTCCACTGAGTTGTATTCCATTGTGTAAATGTACCACATTTTCTCTATTCATTCTTCAGTTGAGGGGAATCTAGGTTGCTTCCAAGTTCTGGCTATTACAAACAATGCTGCTATGAACACAGTTGAACATATGTCCTTATTGTATGAATGTGCATTCTTTAGGTATATGTCCAAGAGTGGAATTTCTGGATCTTGAGTTAGACAGAATCTTAGGTGGTTTCATCCTTATTGATTCCTGGAAGTTTCCTGAGCACCAGGTTTATTCCTAATTCCATAATGGCTGTCTCTATTTAGATCTCTTTCTTTGCTCTTCCACTCCATCCCTCTCCCAACTTGCTTGTCCTGTTCCCTCATGTTCTCATCCCCATCCCCTCCCCTTTCTCAATACCCTCCCCCCAGTTTACTCAGGAGATATCATCTAATTCTTCTTCCCAGGGCAATCCATGCATCCCTCTTAGAGTCCTCCTTGTTACCTAGATTCTCAGGACCTGTGAATTGTAGTCTGGTTATCCTTTACTTGACATTTAGTGTCCACTAAGAAGAGTAAATACCACATTTTTCTTTCTGAAACTGGGTTACTTCACTTAGGGTTTTATTTTTTCTCGACCTATCTATCCATTTGCCTGCAAACTTCATGGTATCATTGTTAACTTTCATTTTATTTCTTAAAAGTAAATCTCTCTGGAAAGCCTTCTGAAGTTCTTAAATTTTCCAAAGTTTAATTTTTATTTATGTCTGTGTGTATGTGCATGTGTATGTACTATGGTTATGGGTACCTGTGGAGGTCAGAAGAGCATGTTTGATCACCTAGATCTGAAGTAAAAGGCTGTTGTCATCTAATACATGGGTGCTGGCAGCCAAATTTCAGTCCTCAGCAGGAGTTTCAGACATTTATAGCCACAGATCCTCTTCTACATTCTCCACTCAGTTTTAATAGATATTATATATAAGAATAAATCAGACATTAGGATTATTTTATTAGACTGAGTGATTCATTTTTGTTCACGTGCCTTTGTGTGTGTATAATAATGCTAAAGGAAATGGAATGATCCTGGATAATCTGTTTTGCCGGTTTGTGATATTTGTCTCATAGAATAACTTAGTTAAAACCAGTGTTTATTTAGTAGTCATATTACATCATAAATATATTTTACATACTAAAGTACTAGTATATGCACTAGGCATTTTGATGCATATTTATCATTAATACATTTATATGATAACAGAATACTTGAATTTACATCAATAGCACCACAGGTAATGTTTATGTAATTACTTTACTCACTAGGCATGTGCTATTGATTGCCTGAGGATCTAGTCAAATTCACAACAAGGTAGAAAGAATTGCTAACATATAGGCATCAAATAGATTTTAGGGAGTTCATATTTTGTTAAACCTAAAGTCAACTATATGATGTGGCGACAGTTGTCATCCAAGTTTACAAATAAATAAACCAAACAGAAAAACATCTTGAAAGATTGTGAAGGTAGGGAGTATCAGATGTAGAATTCAGATCTTCATATTTTGACCCTGAAATATATATCCCAGAGAAAACCTGGTAGGACCTTTCCTTATGTGCTGGTATGTCTTCAGTTGAGTTGGTAACTTCTTATCCAGCTCTGAACTCACACAGATGAAAAAATACATGCTATGAGTTCAGTAGGATGACATTGAAGTCTGAATCCCTTCTGTTCCAACCAAAACTGGGCACCAGCAAAATATCAAACTTTTTTAACCTAATTTTTCTAAATTGTAAACAAAAGTCATATGATTACATATTTCTCAGAAATAAAGAAACTATAAAGTATAAAAACCATAAAAAATATTATGAAAAGAAGGTACATGTAAATGGGAACCCACCTTAAAATTAGAGATCTCTATTATAGTATTTATGTTGTGTTGAACTAATTAATTAACAGTTATCTAAAGTATAGGACCACATAGAGAAACAGATTATTCTATGTGACAAACTCAGAAAGAAAATGTTTATAAAGACTTGCTAATCAAAGTGCTAGAGCATCTTGAAACTTGTAACTCTGTCCACTTTCGGGATGCAATAGTGAGACCCACAGATTTCGCTACTTTTCTACTCTGCCTTCCTCCATGTTCTGACCACCCATATTATCCACAGCTGCATCATCAATTTAATTCCCCATGTTATGTGTTCCTGAATTATTGGAAATATGAAGGTGAATGTTTAGACAGTAAGTGTCTTACTGTTTAAAAAAATGGTAATTTTGGCCCAAGTATATTTCTATAATTTTGAAGGACAAGATTAGTTAGTTGGAATTAAGAGTATTTTTCTTTGTTTTACAAAAGAAAGGAAATCATATATATATATATATATATATATATATATATATATATGTCAAATGTCAAATCTCTGCATGCTGTGCATGAAATTCACTCTGAATGAGAGACAAATGGAAGTGAGATATTGTTTCATATCAGTTTACTGTAGGACTCCTAAGCAATTATTTTTATGCCAAAGCAATTTTGATCCCAGGGCTTTGAGTTTTTGAAATTATACATAAGAGAATATGGGTTAAATAGTACCCCTTCCTATGAAAGCCAATATGAATGTATGCATGTGATCTCTACCTATTTATTCAGCAGACATACTATTTGGTATGATTTGACCCTCTACTATATTGTGTTGAACACTCACTCATTTATTACACTAAACATTGACCATGTGCCAGACTTCATGTGAATGAGACTAATTCAAGGGTGGGCAAAGCAGACTCTGCTTCCATTCTGACGAAAGATGTAGCCCACACCTGGAGTCATTTGCAAGAGCAATTCGGTAATCACAGAATGAATGAGAAATGGCATGTGAAATGAAGTTCTAGGAAGGTAGCAGAGTTATGAATGGAAGTCTGAGAAAAAAGGGGAGACTTTTTGAAAAAGGCTAATTTTGGATCTAGAAATGGGTTGGAGCAAGAGGCACTGGGGGCTTGGAAGCAGATGGAAGGCCACAGAGTCTACAAAAACCTGCTGGGATGAGAGGTGTGAACAGCAGTGTAATCAGACGGTGTTAGCCCTTATGAATGACTTTGTGGTCTTGGGACTTTATTAACCATAATAAAAACCACAGTGGGATTTTAAAATAGATCCTCATGCTCAGACATCTAGCACAGAAAATATTACAACATTTTAGCCTGAGAAATATGTGAGAGTATAGGAAGAAATAATGGGCTATTTGGGGACATGCTCAGGCACTGTATTTCACAAAGAGGAAGCACAAGTGGTCTGTAAAATGGGGCATTAAAATTGGAAATGGGAGAATTTTGCACTTGGCACATGTTGTCATAGATATAGGCATTCACTCGAGATAGAGAGGCATTTTAATATGACAAAGAATAAAAGACTGATGTGTTGGCAAGAAAAAAAGCCTATTAAGGAGGCTGTACATGATACAGTTTTACCAGCAAAATATTTAAGTGCTGCACAAATTCAACAAAAACTAAGAAAATGCAAATGCTTTAAATTATTACAGTTATACTCCTATATTTTATTTTTTCCTGGCTAATTTTTTCTGTGATAATTTAATATGTGTATACAGTACATTCTGTATACCCTCTCCCCTAACCTCCCTTATATTTCTTCCACATCTGTTATCTCTTCTTGCCTACAGGTTTATTTCACACACATATATATCTTTTTATTTATTTATCTCTATTTATTTGTGTTGCCCTCTGATTTTAAGCAGGACCATCTATGTAGCTATGTGTTTGGAACTATCTATGGAGAGCATAGGGCTCACCTGTCTATTATTCAACTGAAGGCAATGGCTGTCTCTCTGCCTGCATCAATCAATTTCTAATAGTTCAGCATGGATGAATAAAGCACTGTGAGCCCCTCTGCAATCCACTATTGGCTACTGATAGCTCCAGACTTTGGCAGGCATTCTTAACTTCTGTATATCAATGTTTGCAATGGCTGTATAGGCCCTAAAGATGGCATTTCCCATCACTTCCCTTTTTTTCTGATTTATGTTCTTGAAAGAGGCCATAGAAATATACAACAGGTGACAAGTAGTATTTAACACATCAATATAACAGATGAGTCACTCTGATGGTGAGCTTCACTTGGCAAAGACCATAGTGAAGTCAGTGCTCAGTGACTTCAGTGAAGTCAGGGTCAGTGACTGTGAATGACTGCTCTGTAATTTTTCTCATGTGCCACTAAAAGCAGTTATGGGTATTCTCCCCACTTCTTGTGTGTTTATCTAGTGAAAATATTCTATCTACAGTGAAATCATATACATGTGGATAGTCAGGGAGATGATTTTTGTTTAATTGCATAATTCTGAAGAATAGAAATAATACTAGGATATTTTTCATCACTCAGACTGACACAGGAAATAAAAGTATTGTTAGTCACTAAGACAGCTAATTTTAGACTTCAAAACAAATTCAAAGCCAATTGGTTGCTCCTGGAGATTAATATATTGTTGTCCCTAGAGACAAATACAACATCAATTTTCCAGATGCTTATTGCTGATTCAGGGTCAGAGCATGAAACATCTTTAGTAGACATAACTTTATCAGCCATGGACTTTCTACATGTACTCCCAACCTTAAGTTTCATCCAACTGTTTGTTATTTAATTCCTGAGTTTCAATGTCACTTTTTGTTTGGGAACTCTGACCGCTCATAGCTATGTGGTTACTGTATTCTCTGCCCCATGAGCTTGACCTCCCCAGCCTGAGAGACAGTGTATAATCAGTTTGGCTCATTTTCTTATTGTTTATTCCAAAAGAGCTGTGTGACCCTAAAGATTTGATTCACATTTTCCCAGAGGTATTTGGCTTAGAGACAAAGCAGGAGAGATATAGGGGAAATTAGAGAAATGTGAGAAAAGTGTGTGTGTGTGTGTGTGTGTGTGTGTGTGTGTGTGTGTGTGTGTGTGTATTTAGGAAGATATAGATGAATGTACAGAGACAGAAGACAGAAGGATTAGGCAAAATGTGTGAAAGGTGTGTGTATGTGCTATAAGATGTAGCTGATTACACAGGAAGCAAGAAAAGTGTGGAAAGTTGTAGGTGAGTGGGTAGAGAGATATAGAAACGTAGCTGAATAGAAGAGAGATGGCATGAAGGAGAGATGTATGTGAAGTAATAAGCATATGGCTGTGTGTAGAATATAGCTGTGTAGAGAGAGATGTGACTGTGTAAAGAAGAAGTGTAAAGGTATGTAGCTGTATGAGGAATGTGTGGAGAATGTAGCTGTATGAAAATAGTTTAACTATGTTTAGAGATGTGTGGCTGTGTAGAAGGTAGATGTAGCTGGGGAGAGAGATGTAACTGTGTAGAGAGATTGTCAAGAAAGAGAGATTATTCAAGATTAAGTAAAAGAAAATGTTACCATCAGAGAGCATTATTTCCTTATTTACCCCTCAGATAGATGGGATAATGTTCTTGTTCATTGTAAAGATTTGTCACTCATATTGGTTTAATAAAATGCTGATTGGCCAGTAGCTAGCCAGAAAGCATAGGTGGGGTGACCACACTAGCAGAATTCCAGGAAGAGAAAAGGCAGAGATGCAGTCCCCAACCAGACACAGTGGAAGCAAAATCAGAATGTCTTAATGAGAAAAGGTACCAAGCCATATGACTAAACATAAATAAGAATTATGGATTAATTTAAGTTATAAGAGTTTGTTAGTAATAAGCCTGAACAATAGGCCAAACAGTTTATAATGAGAATAAGCCTCTTGGTGTTTACTTGGGACTAAACAGCTCTAATGACTGAGCAGAACAGAAACAAAAGTCTGATCCTTGACACATTTATGGATTTTTTGCATACCTTGGAGGCAGCCTTGGAGCAAGCTCTACAAAGGCCTCCAGTATAGAAAAGAAATATTTTCTAAGTTTCTTGCTGATCTGGGAAGGCACTATTTTCACTACCCTAGGTTTAGACTTGGGAGCTGACCTCCAGGACTCTAGAATAGTCTTACACTCTCTCTACTGCAATGTATCCAAACCTCGCATAGGTAGAATAAAGGTCATGTTTATGGCTGATCCTTGAAGTATCATTTATACTAACCATCATGAATACCTGTGGTGGTATATTTTTTGTATTTTATTAAAGCCACTGGAAAATAAAATAGCAAAGCAGCCATACTAGTTAGCCATAGATGCCATATACATACCTTTAATCCCAGAACTTGGGAGACAAAGGCAGATGGATCTCTCTGAGTTCAAGTCCCCCAAGGGCTACAGGAGATTGAGTCAGTTTAAAAGAGTAACAGAACTCACTCTTTTAATCCCAGGACTCATAAGAGGTATTTAAGACAGGAGAAAGCTCTCAGATCTGGCATTCATTCAACAGCCACATTGAGGACAGAAAGGCATTGATTCTCCAATCATGCTGACAAGAAACAGCAGTCTGAGGCTTAGTAACAAATCTTGGAGACAGGATCAGCCCTTTCAGTCTGAGGTAGAGGTAAGAGCTAGTAGCTTGGCTATTTTTCTTTTCTGATTTTCAGCTTGAAGCTTGAACCCCAATATCTTTCCCTGTGTCTTTTATTTTATATGCTACAAATACCCATGAGTCTGTGCATTCAAATGCACTTACTGTCAAAAAGAATCTTTGAATAAGGATGAGAGTAACATTTCTCTATGATTGCTAACCTCAGATGCTTAGAATTTAGTTTGACATCATGTCTATTTAGTTTAAAAACTGTAGTAACATCCCTCCTACAGTTTATAATCTCCCCAAACAGGAGTTCTTGAATTGGATTCAAAATACCAAGCATATATTCCCTCCTATCCCACAACATAAATATTGTGTATCTATGCCCACTGGATTTCTATTTACACTAAGAAATTTAATTAACTTAGTCATCTGCCAGTGGGTTAATAGATAGTACATTAAGCTATAAAGTTATATTTTTAAAAAGAAACAATGTAAACTCTTACTCTAAATGAAAAATGATTTTGTGAGGATACATGTAGTTATGATTGTTGATGTGTCATGTCTGTGTTAATGGATGGATCTAGAAGAAACCATTCTGAGAGAGGTAACCCAATAGCTAAATGACAAACGTGGTATGTACTCGCTCATATGCAGATTTTAGACTTAGAGTAAGGATTACCAGCCTACAATCCACACTCCCAAAGAAGCTAATAAACAAGGAGGACCCTAAGAGAAACATACATGGTCCCCTGGAGAAGGGGAGAGGGTCAAGATCTGCTGAGCAAATTGGGAGCACGGGAAGAGAGGGGAGGGAGCTAGGAGAATGAGAAGGGGAGAAGAAGAGGGATGCCAAGGACGTGAGAGAGCAGAAAGTATGAGTTGGGGTAAGAATACATGATAACAAGAATGGAGATATCATAACAGAGGGAGACATTTTTGGTTTACAGAGAAATCAGGCACTAGGAAAATGTCTAGAGATCTACAAAGATGACACCAGCTAACAATCTAAGCAACAGAGGAGAGGCTACCTTAAACACCCTCCTCTGATAATAAGATTGATGACTGTCTTCTATGCCATATTATAGCCTTCATCAAGCAGCTGGTGGAAGTAGAAGCAGACACCCACAACTAATCACCAAACTGAACTGGAACCCAGATGCAAAGAAAGACGAATGAAGAGCACAGAGGTCCAGACCAGGCTGGTGAAACCCACAGAAACAGCTGACCTGAATATCCAGGAACTCTTGCTCCTGAGACTGATAGCTGGAATGCCAGCATGGTACTGATCCAGACCCCAAGAACATGGGTTTCTGTGAGAAAATCTACAGGACCTCCTGTAGAAGTTTAGTACTTATCCCTAGCATAGGCATGGACTTTGGGAGCCCATTCCATATAGAGGAATACTCCCTGAGGCAAGACACACAGGGGTGGGTCCTATCCCAAAGGATACAATAGAAACTGATGACACCCTATGGAAGACCTCACCATCCAGGGGGAGTAGAAAGGATATGTGATAGGATTTTAGTTGGGGGGGGTAGGGGCAGACGGGTGGGAGAAGGGAACTGGGATTGTCATGTAAAACAATTCTGTTTCTAATTCAAATAAAAAAAGTTGGAAAATAAATAATTTCAATAATGAAGTTTAAGATACAATGTCAAACTCCATTAGCCCTGTTTTCTTGGAAAGGTTCAGGATATAATATTGATAAATTATAGATTAAAAACAGATATTTCAACATATTCCAAAAAGGTTTTATATTTTAATGTTAGTGGATTGTGATGAGCTACACACACTTTCTACAAAGGAGGATATACGTGAATGGAATTTATTATCAGATTATTGAAATGGAGACTTCACAATGGCAATAAATTCTAAAAGGGTTTAGAGCAGTGGTGACATCTGTGGTTCTTTATTTCAGTGACTAACAATAGTACAGAAAGGCAGGAAATGTGCGTATGTGTGTGGCACACACGCGCGTGACGCATGCACACACACAAACACACAGAGATAGAGAGAGAAAGAGAGGGAGAGAGAATGAGAATCCGGTTTAACAGATTTTTAGTAATCTGAAATCTCATTAAAGTTTCAACATCAATATCAATATTTTAGCAAAATATTGAAAAGGAGAGACAAAGGTTTTGTTTTTCTTTATACTGCATTTTAAGAGCAGTGCTAAGAAATGTTTGTTTTTTCATTTCTTTGTTCTGGTAACATCAATAAAAACAGTACATTTATCTGGACTTTCAGAGAACAGATCCAGAAATAAATGTACAAACCTGATGGATTTTGTTTACCTGTCACAGGGCACCTCTGCAAGGCTTTGTGATCATTTTATATTGATGGTTTTATAAAGGTGTGTAGCCTTGGACTGATGAATTACTAAAAAATATGCTTACACTACAATAGACATTATTTCACCCTAATAAAACTGTGGGATTGAATACTTTAAGTACACACTGCCCAGTGGAAATAGTCATACTTTATTTTAACCTTCCTTTAGTCTCATCATCATAAAATGTTGCCTAATTATTGACTCACAAACATTGAAATCAAGGCCCTTGTCAACTTATTCATTTTTGTGCAATTTAGAGTATTAAAGTCTTCCTCTATACTCATAACAACTATAGTACACTAAATACAATTTTCTTAGCCCATACTAGTGACATCAAACATTACTACATACAAATGTTAAAGTAGTTAATTTAAATGTATTTTGGAAAATAAATGAAAATAAAAATGACTGTGATCAAATTTTTATTGATGTGTGACCCAGTGATTAACCATATTCCTTGGACTGGAGAAACAGCTAAGGTGCATAATATCTGCCTAGTTTGTCCTAGGCTTCAGGTTCAGTTCCCAGTGTAACAAAAAATATATAATACATATCTCTGCATCCAGAGATGTTTCTTGTGTGTTTCTTTAACTCATTTTCCTGTTTGGTTGTTTTGTCATCTTCCTATTTCTTTGCTTTTTATTTGTCTTTTTAAAAATCTTATTTTTACCCTGTGAATGACTGTTTGCTATCAAGAGACAGAAAGACTGAGGATTCATATTAGAAGGGAGATGGGCAGGAGCTGAAGGGAAGGTGGGAAGGATCTGGGGTAAACCATAATCAGACTATTGTATTAAAAGGCATCTATTTTCAATAAAAGCCAAATAATAAATAAATAAAATAATCTCACTGACAGTAAATACTTAGAATGATCCATAAATCATGAAATAAGGTCTTCTTAATTCATTTTACTATATTTTCCATGAAAATTTCTGCAGACATAAAATCATTTTAAGGGTTATATCAGAAAATTATCAATGTGTAATCAAAACTACTGTAGGAAAATGGTATTTATTGTAACTTGAAACTGACTTACAGAACAGAGAGAAGGATAGAGCATTTTCACATTTGTCTGGTTAGGTTTTCTCATGAACATGAGTGCCCTCACACATTACCAGTTCTGGTAAGGTCCTTGGCCACAGGGTGACACAAGCTCTAATGAAGCACATGCAAAGTACTTTATCTATGGCAAAGGTACTTTATTAACATGAAATTTTCTTGAGGCTAGGTCAAACCAATAAAATAATCAATTTCATATACAGACTTATTGCATTTATTTTGAAGGCAAAGTAGAAAAGCTTTCTACCTTTGCAGTGTTCAGTGGATGGTATTGTTGCTGACTGCCAGGATATATTTCCTTACTTATGATAAGAATTATGAATGAATTAATAGTGAATAAGGATTAGTAAGTATTTCAAGGGAAATAGCTCTTCTTAAATCCAAGAACTAAGTTGTCTATGAATGGACTCATTTCAGCTATTTAACAGGGAAGTAAAAACTTTAGATTACTTAGTCTTAAATATTGAAAAGCAAACCTTTGTTCTGGCTCACTCTGCCTTCCAAATCTCATAAAACTTAGTACTGTTTAGGAAAGGAATTTAGTGAAGCATCTTTCATCCTAGCTGAATTAAAGTAATACGCTATAAAGAAACTTCAGACTTCTAAATGTTCTGGCAGCATGTTTACACAATTTAGCCTGGTATTTGTAACAATGTAATGCCACAAAAATTGAATATGAGATAGACTGTGAGTATGCATGAATTTGGGGGTTCAATACCCAGCAAAATCAATTAAGTTTATTCAACTGGATTCCTCTATCAACTACAGTTCCAAAGAAATACTGTTTTTATATATTCAGTTTACATGTATCCATACTCTTTCACATGTCCCCTTTAGAAAATTTTTATCAACAACTGTCTCCCCACTTTTTCTTTGAAGAGCAACAGTGGAAACAAGCAAAGGGCAGATTAAAATCTTTCGCTCGATCTGACTTGCACGATGATTTTTTGAGAAATTTTCTGTGTGTTCATAATCTGCTACTCTTGGCAATACCTCCAGGTTTCTCTGGGACTGACAATGACTGGGAAGACAGACTTGACACTGATGCTGTCACAGCACGGAAGTCCTGCTGATTCATGACCCTGAAAGGTTTGCTATATCTGAAGCTTCTGCTCTCAACACAGTGTGGCTCAACAATGGCATCAGTATACACAAGGATCTATATCCTTGGTGCCAATAATAGCATGTTTCGTGTAAATGTAGTTCTTTCATTACTAGACATGAACTAAATTTAATAAGACTTAAGCATTAATATATCTACAAATCTTTAAATATTGCAATATTCATGTGAATTTGTTCATCTTTTTTTGGCTTTTTTGAGACAGGGTTTCTCTGTGGCTTTGGAGGCTGTCCTGGAACTAGCTCTTGTAGACCAAGCTGATCTGGAACTCACAGAGATCAAATGCTTCTGCCTCCCGAATGCTGGGATTAAAGGCATGCACCACCGTCGCCTGGCTAAATTTGTTTTTCTTAACATAAATTCAAAAAAGCTATCACTGCTTGAGCAGTAATGTTACCTGGTTTATCCAAAAGTTTGAACAAAATAAGGCAAAAAATTGAAAATAAATAAACTTATATGAACATGGATTGTGTATGATCCCAGCTCATAGAATTAGTTTAGTAAATGAAATAAGGCTTGAGTGGTAACAGCAGTAATAAAAAAGTGACTTTCACAGGCTTGGGGCTATTACAGTTTTACATTTAAGCTGTCATGTAAGATCATCAACTGTATTCTGACTCCTAATAGAAATTGAATTTGCTCATACTCAAAAATAGATTTATATCTATGCTGTCAAAAGTCCTAGAATATTTATGATATATAACATGCTATTGATTGACAGCATTAAAAAGCAAATTACTAAAGGAGATACAAGTGTGAACAAACATATACTTGTTTCTAATTTTTTTAAATTGTGTGTGTTCATGCTTGAACATGGGTGTGTGTTATACTCCTGTATGTGGTTGGACTCATCCATGTGAATGCATGTGAAAATCAGAGGTTTTCTGTTAGGATATCTTTCTCAATCACTTCCTTCCCTTATTTACTGGGACAATATCTCTCATTGAATCTGAATTTCATTGACTCAGATATACCAGCTGGTTAGCAACTCCTCAGGATCCACGTGACCCATCCACTTCCAGGGCTGGGTTATAGGTGAACAACATTGTTCCCAATTCTTTTACATGAGTATCAGGTTGCTAAACTAGCATTCCCATGCTTGCTCAGCAAAACTTTATACCCATTGAGGCATTTACACACTCCTAAACACTAGTTTCTGAAAATGACTTACTTTTATAAACTATTTAGTGATAACTTTTAGTAAAATAAACTCATAGGTTTATATATCATTGTCATTAAAAATTCAAGAATTTTAGTTGGAATAATTGTTTATGTCTAATATAATAATATTTAGTTAATTTATCATTAGTATTTTAAAGAAAATATTTTATGCAAATTAAATTCCGTATAGTTAGGCTATTTATCAGGAAGATTATTCATAAATTATTTGCATACAACATATGTTGAAGTCCAGTAAAAATTTTAGTATTTTTTTCAAAGTTGCACCTTTTGTGAATGATTTTATTTTCAATTATTGATATTATTCTGTGATTAGCTATGTGGTCTGAGGGGCTATGCAGACAAACCTCTCATCTTTAGAGAATACTCTAAGGCAATTACTATAGCAATTAAATTATGTAAATCTGTGGTTGAATTATGGCTTTAATCATCCCTTTCACTTTGACTTCAAATTATGTGTCAGAGAAACAATTATACAGTAGGATTTTGATAAGCTCAAGAGAATGATTTTGTTGGCATCTATAAAGGATGGGCAAGAAATATTAATGATGCAAACAGCGCCTTTTGAAGGGTTAAGTAGACTTAAAATCGATTACACAAAGCAATGAACATGAAAAAATATAGCAATCTGAATCAAATTTTTTGGAAATAAGAAAACAATAAAAATTTCGTTGATATACTGCACCTTCTTTATACTTGAGAAAAATAGAGTAGATCTGGGTGCTTAGATAAAAATGCTGTTGTATCCCAAATTAACAATGTCCCATGTAGCGTTCCAAACCCAGGCTTGTCCCTGTCCTCATATCCTTATAACCTGGCTCACCTTTGCTTTCCTTAGTCCCTAGACCTAACCAACATATTGAATCCTGTATACTGCACAGAGCCCTACCTGGTAACTAGGCCTGAGTCTAGTCTACCCTTGCACCATTCAACCTTACACATTCTGTGCAGTCTGGTGTGTTTCCTAGTTAGTAGGCCACCTGTACTTTTTCCAACTCCCTATCTTTCTCCATTTACAAGTCCTGTGCACCGGGCAGTATCTGATGAGTCTAACAAATCCTGAAACTCATGGGCCATTTCCAACTTCCTGGTTTGTCACATTCCTACATGCATTGATCCATGCATTTTGGTGTGTGCTTTGACCCCTAACCTGAACTTGCTATATCTGATCTCCAGTTCAATTTTGTGCTGTACGTTTTGTGTACCAGGCCAGAGTGGTAAGTACCATGAAACCTAGCCTGACTGCACTGTATACAATTATTGTGACTATTCAGTTAAAAAAATCATAGAAGAAAATTAAGGAAAGACATACCCACACAGATACAAGAGGTACACAAACTCCAAATAAAGAAGAACAGAAAATAGCCTCCCCGCAACCCACTATGGATAAAACACTCAAAATACAGAAAGAGAAGTTGATAAAATATGCAAGAAAAGACTGTAAATCACACACAAAATAAAAACTTATCATAGTAACTGCTGATTTCTCAGTGCAAACTTTAAAAGCCATAAAATCCTTGAATAAGCTATTTCAGATTCTAAAAGACCACAGATGCCAACATAGAATGTTATTCCTAGGGAAACTATCTACCATAGTTTAAAAAGACAAAATTTTCAATCTATAAACAGGCATAAAGAAATAGTGCTACTAAACTGGTACTACTGAAAATACTAAAGCAATAGTTCAGACTGGAGAGAGAATAAGCATAGCAGAAAGATAACAAAGTAAACTATCATTACTAAGAAGAAAATGAAGGAATACAAAAAATATGGCAGCAATCAACACACACCTTTCAATATTAACTTTAAATAACAATGAGCTAATTATTAAAATTAATCCTTTGTTGCCATAAGAAACTCACCTTACCTTCAGACACAGAAACCATTTTTTTTTTGTCTTTTAGAAACAATTTTATATAAATACGTCCCCTAACAAAGAATACATGTTTGGAGTGTCCAGTTTTGAGTATGGAAGATCTGCCTTCTTCGTGGGAAGCAGATTCCAGCTTGCTTGACCAGCACGCCTATGCAGTCAGCTTTTCTAGCAGAGTTTCCACTCCTTTGCTGGTGCTTTTTTTTTTTTTTTTTTTTCCAACGTTGGAAACAGGCTTTTCAGTCCAGCTTTGACTTTGTTTACAACTTTCTGGTCACAGCTCTGAAGAAGGCTGGAAAGAATAATGGCACCTTGATTGATGTGGAGAGCTGCGATGCGCTGTGTCTTAAAGATGGCACCGGTTTCCGCCTTCCACCATCCCGAGGATGAGCGCTCTCTGTAATAAACAGCTCCTTTTTTGGCTTGGTCTAAGATTCAAACTTGCATCAGAAATGCGAGCCTATCAGCCTTAGCTACGTGGTGTTCTGGGGTTGGCTGGCAAGAGTGCTTTTAAGCTGTAGGCTGGCTTTCCCCGGGGTCAGAAGATTGTCTAAGTTTTCCTGAGTAAATTGCTTAAGGAAGAGTCTCAGTGTTGCATCTTCCTTGCTGGTCGAGGCGGTCACGACAAGTGGTGGCCATAGGGGGAATTCCTCCTTTGAAGAGACTCAGAACCTTCTGCAGCCAGGGCAGTGCACTGGTAAGTCCCAGGTAAGAGGAATAAAATTAAGGGCCCGTGAAGAGGGTGGAAAATCTATGGACCACGACTAGAGTGGTGATAAAGTTTTCCTTTCTCTGTAGATAAATAAATATGGACGCATCTATCTCGCACCCAATTTTTGTGGCCCTAAATGAGTTGCTTCACTCGAAGGGCTTAAAACTAAAACAAAGCACCCTAGAAAATTTTTTAGAGCAGGTGGACGAGGATGAAGAGGAACTCCAAGCACTGATAAAGCAGCTAGAGAGAACCAAAGTAAAAAGGATAAATGGGAAATGGGAGAAGCCCAAGTACGAAAGGTCCCTCGCACTTGAAAATGAAAGGGAAACCCCAGTCAAAACCCCGTCCACGCCGCCTCCACAATATGACATCCGCGCCCCATCTGCCACAATATGACGGAAGGAGATGGTGGAGGCGGTGGCGAAGGATCCTCACACTGCCCTCAGGTCTGGAGGGAAGTTCGCTCAGTGTTGTGCCACGTTTGCCTCGTATTCTTAGACTCACAGGGGCAGAGGTATCATGAGCCTTTAGACTTTAAAACTATCAAGGCCCTAGCAGAGTCGGTGAGGACTTAAGGCATTACTGCATCCTTCACCGTGGCTCTGGTTGAGTCCCTTGCCAGGCTTTGTATGGATGTATAATGCAGGGGTTTTCCCATGCCTTTTTACCACCAATCGAAGTTTAAAAGATTATCTCAGTTTCTATTACAGAATTGGTCATCTGAGTTTGAAGACACCATGAGAGAACTCAGGATGGCTATCGTGCATGTGAATTCCACCTGAATAGACCTATCCCTTGCGAGCAATCTGACTTCCTGGTTGAACTCCGCCATGGATCATTTGAAAGAGTGGGTGGGCATGGGAGCATTAGTAGGCCTCTTGATTATGGTCTCCCTGGTCTGCCTGTGGTGTATATGCAGGATTAAGTCTACACAAAA
The DNA here is from genome assembly GCF_003668045.3 of Cricetulus griseus. Lineage (NCBI taxonomy): Eukaryota > Metazoa > Chordata > Mammalia > Rodentia > Cricetidae > Cricetulus > Cricetulus griseus. The sequence continues at coordinate 136,837,240 of NC_048595.1, read as the reverse complement.
GCGAGATGCAGCTATGACTATTCAAGCCTTCACTGCCATAGAGGCAGGGCAGTCCCCCCAGGCCTGGTTGGCCACTATTAAGAACTAAAATGCTCTCTTAAGCGGGGTGCGAGGCTAAGCACTGCACGAGGGTTTGCTTGTATGTGGCTAGGCTGCCCTCGGAAGACAAGCCCAATTGCATGAAGGTTGTACCCAAGATCCTTCCCCTGGGAAAATAGGTACGGGATGGGTTTGGGTCACCACAGGCGTAGAGTTTGTGGGTGTCACCAATACATTATCCCATGTTTGCACACCGGGGATCCGGCCTCTATCTTCACCCGCTCTGTTTTTTAATAAAGAAGGGGGAACTGTGGAGAGCTGCGATGCGCTGTGTCTTAAAGATGGCGCCGGTTTTCGCCTTCCACCATCCCGAGGGTGAGAGCTCTCTGGAATAAACAACTCCTTATTTGGCTTGGTCTAAGATTCAAACTTGCAACAGCAAATGCGAGCCTATCTGCCTTAGCCGTGTGGCGTTCTGGGGTTGGCTGGCAAGAGTGCTTTTAAGCTGTGGGATGGCTTTCCCCGGGGTAAGAAGATTGTTTAAGTTTTCCTGAGTAAACTGCTTAAGGAAGAGTCTCAGTGTTGCGTCTTCCTTGCTGGTCGAGGCGGTCACGACAGATTGATGCTAGCCCAGGACTTGAGGTTCTTCATGCCAACATGCTCTATAAGGGTTTTTGCTAAACAACCTTCTCTTGTATCATCTTTCATCTTTTTATCTTGCTCTATTAACCATTTGAGAAGGAGATGTGCTGCAGGATGCTCGCCACATGAAGCTCTCCATCCTTGCCACCAGGATGTAGTTCTACTGCTGCCAAACTGGCGATGACATCCGTGGCAGGCTGAACATCTCCAGTAGCAGATCCCAGGATGTCAGACACCAACACACATGCAGACTTGTCTAGCAGCACCTCTTGAGCAAAAAAGGTGGAGAGATGGATTCCAAGAGCTTATGCTGGCGGATGACAGTATCTTTCTTACTGTGTGCCTTGCCATCACCCTTCTGCAGAAGCTTGATAACTTCTTGGATTGTGTGGGCAGGATCTCTGATTGCTGATATGATATCTGCTTCACAAGCTTAGTGTCATAAATACAATCAAATGCTGCCAGTAAAACCAAATGAGAGCATTGGCCATTGGCCACCTTTTCAATGTGTGTCTTCATTGTTTCCATGATCACTTTCCTGTCCTTGGGTGTACCATGCCACAAGCAGTGTATGGACATTCTGGAACCATCGTGTGTGTGTGTATCAGGTATACCACTGCTTCCTGCATGGCTTCAATTAATTGTGATAGAAGTTTTGGGGGAGTGTAGGTAAAAAAAGTCCAAGAACACTTTATGAACCAGGGAGTGCTTAATCACAGCTTCCTTCTGGGCCATTGGAGTCAGAATCTGCTTCATTTCATCCATAATAAGCTCTAGCTTTCTGGCTGCACCTCCAGCACCTTGTCCAGAGTTGGGTGATCTGCTGACTTGTAAATCTGAAATCTGTTCCCGTAGAGCTCCTCTGTCAGCATGTTCCTCTTTTCCAAAATGGCTTTGTCATTGTATGCATACTCCATGATGGCCTCTGAATGTCGCAACATCTTCCTCACATGACTTTTAAAACTTCGGAACTCTGCGAGCTTCTGGCCCACGTGTTCGAATTGCTATGATGGAAGTCAAAGAGAAGAAAAAAAAAAATAACAGGAAAAAGCTCAAAGACAGAACAAGGAAAAAATAGATTTCATAAAAACAGTGATTCTGGCTGTTCAAAGGCATTCCCACAGAAAGTTGTCAAGCAAGGAAGGTGGCCCTAATGTCACATCTAAGGACTTTGAGACAGGTGCCACAAAACCTGGCAAAGAGGTTGTGAAGCAGTTCAAGAACAAGCCACAGGGGGCAAAGGACCGAAGGACAGATTCCGGAAGCTAAATACATTCAACAAGAAGAGAGAGTTCCAGCCAGACAGGAAAAGCAACGAATCAGCAACCAAAAAAACCCAAATGGGGTGACTTCAAAAAGAAGAAGAAAGAGCTGAAGCAGAGCAGGCAGGTCAGTGATAAGACCAACTATGACATAGTGGTTCTAGCAAAGCACATTTGGGAAAGCTTGAGAAGAAAAGACTGTGATAAAGAAAAAAGAAGGAAGCTGATGAGTGATTTGCAGAAGTTGATTCAAGGGAAAATTAAAACTATTGCCTTTGCACATGACTCAACACATGTGATACAGTGATTCATTCAGTATGGGAATGAAGAGCAGAGGAAGCAGGCTTTTGAAGAACTACAAGGTGACTTGGCTGAACTAAGTAAAGCCAAATATTCTAGGAATATTGTGAAGAAATTTCTCATGTCTGGAAGTAGACCACAGATAGCAGAGATAATCAGAAGTTTTAAAGGTCACATCAGAAACCATCTTTTAGTGAAAGGATCGAGAAAAATATTCTAAGAAAATGGAACAAGAAAGCAAACAAAAGTAACCATCCTAACCTCTGACAAAATAAACTTCAAACAAAAATGAATCAAAATAAAGAAGGGGGTGTAATTGTAATAAAGGTCACATAATCCTAGCATACGGAACCATTAACCAAGAAGATATTAGAATCCTAAACACATATGTTCCATATTCCAGCATAATTAATTTTGTTAAAAGCATATTACAGAGCTTGGAGAAAAATATCAGCTCCAGTTCAGTAACAAATGATTTGAATATTGTAATTATCCCAATAGCTAGATCACTTGAATGAAAAATTAACCGAAATATCAAATTAAATGACATCACACACCAAAAGGATTTAGGAGTTACCTACAAAATATTCCATACAAACACCAAGGAATTTTGATTCTACTCAACAGTCAGAGAAGCCTCTCTGAAATATTGTTATGCAAACTTGAGGGAGCAGGTTGAGCAGGCTGGGGATGGGAGGCAGGTTGGGGGCTGGATGCAGAGGGAAAGTAACTAAATAGATGTCTCCTGGGGGTGGGGTGGCATTTAGCTTTTAGGGAGAAAGGTGCCAGGGAAACTCTAAGGAACCCATAAAATGACCCTAGATAAGACTTAAAAATAGGGAAGAGGGTGCCTGAACTGGCTGTCTATTGTAATCAGATTTGTAGCTACACTAATCGTCATCATCAGAGAGCCTTTATCCAGTAACTGATGGAAGCAGATGCAGAGATCCATAGCTAAGCACTGGACTGATCTCTGGGGAATACTCATGAACAAAGATAGGGAGGATCATTCAAGTGAGGGAGTGCAATGTCATGATGTGGGGACCCACAGAGACAGCTGACCTAAGGTCATGGGAGCTCATGGAATCTTGACCAATAGGAGCCTTCATGGGCCTGACCTAGGTCCTCTATGAATGTATGTGATAGTTGTGTAGCTTGCTCTGTTGCTAAGGCTCCTAGCAGTGAGGTCAGGACCTGTTCCAGGTGGATTGGCTCACTTTTAGGAATCTGCTCCTCATGCTGGGTTACTTTGCCCAGTCTTAATGAAGGGACAGGAGCTCATCCTACCTCAACTTGATGTACTATGCTTTGTTCAAGCCCATGGGAGGCCTGCTCCATTGTGAATGGAGACTAAGGAGGAGAAGATGGGGAGGGGTATATGGGAGTAGAGGTAGAGGAAGAGAGGAGAGAGGAGAAACTGAGGTTGGTATGTAAAATAAATAGAGAAAATGATAATTAAATAATGAAAATCTAGAAAAATTTAAAGAATTTTATGGGTCCTATTTTATGACAATACAGTAAATTTAAACTCAGCAATAAATAAATATCTAGCAAGTACATAAGCTACCTGAGATTAAATGACACATTACTGAATGATGAATGAGACAAAGAAGAAATTGAGAAAAAAATCACAAAATTCATGAAATAAGTGAAAATGATGATACAATACAAGAAAATCATTGGTAAATTAAAAATAGTTCAAAGAGGAAAATTTACAACTGTTAATTGCTTACATTTAAAATAGAAAGAACACAAATGACTTGGTAGGGAGCAAAAATTACATAAAACTAGTAGAGTGAAATAAATAATAATAAAGGAAGAAAATAGTAAACTAGAGACAGATAAACAAAACAACAAATCAGCACATATAAGAGTTCATCCTTAGGGAGGTAAATAGTAGTTGGGGCTATTTAACTGAAAAATAAGAAGAGATGACCAAAATTAACAGAATAACAGATGAATAGATATTAAAACAGACAACAAAGAAATTCAGAGTATTATTTGGGAATACATTAAAAACATATTCCACTGGATTAGAATAAAATAATGTGAACAAGTTTCTAGATTCATTCAAATGTCCAAAGTTAAATCAAAAAGATCAATAACTTAAAAGGAACTATAAAATTAAAGATATTGAAACAAAGAAAGGAAGAATTCCCCCCAAAGCAAAACAAACACTAACAAAAGAAGAGGTCCAGACTGATATATAGCAAAATTTGATCAAACTTTTAAAGAATATTTAAAATAAATAATTCTTAAACTGTTACAAAAATAAAATCAAAAGTATTTTCATACTCCTTCTACAGAGCTAAAACTACTCAAGTGTCAAAACCACGTAAAGCCACAACAAAAATTAATTCTACAGGACAAAATCCCTGAAGAACATAGACTTAAAATTCCTTGACAGAATTCTTGTAACCAAAGACAGGCACATATCTAAAATTCCATCTACTGTAATCCTTTTGGATTCATCCTGGAGATATATGTATGATTTAAAATATTTATAACGAAAAACATAATAAAACACATAAATTGACTTAAAAACAAAAATTATGTGATAATTTCAGTAGAAGCAGAAGGCCTTTCACAAAATACAACATGACTACATGGTCAACATTCTAGAAAGAGAAGTAGTTGGGGAATGTATACCAATAGAGTAGAAAAGATATATGACAAATCCATAGCCAACATCATCCTCATTGGGGAAAAACTCAAAACAATACCACTAAATTCAAGTATGAGACAGGGTTTTACAATATCCCTAAGCCTTTTCAACACAGTTCTTTAAATATTATCTAGGAGCTAAATATTTAATGGATTTGCCATGTTAAAAAATACTTGCCCAACCATGCTCATTGCAGCTAGGAAATGAAAACAACAAAATTGTACTTAAATTGATGAATGGATATTGAAAATGCAGCACATATATAGAGATAGGATGGAATTCTATTCAGTTATTAAAAAACTTAATCAAGAAATTTGTAGGTAAATGGATAGAAACAGAAAACATTACAAAGTGATATAGCTCTGACCCAGAAAGACAATGCCTTTTGTTTGGTTTCTTATTTGATATTCCTAGGTATGAAACTTTAGATATGTGTGTAAACCCTGGGATAACTACAAAGATTGGCAAAGTAAAAAGGCACCATGGAGATAGAGAAGTTCAGCTCTAGAGATCTGTGTGATAAGACACAGGGGCTATGAAGGAAGAAACTGGAAAAAAAATGAAAGGGCTTTATTTGGGAGAGGGAGAGATAACAATAAAGAAGGATAAGGAGGGGTGAAGGATAAAGAACACTGAGGTACTAAGGATGGTTGGAGAAGCCATAAAGAAATATTATTCTTTGCTCTTGGTAGGGAGGGACCCACTGAAACTGGTCAGTTTCAGAACTACCTTAAGCTATTCTGAGTTCTTTGTTTTGTGTCTTAAAGAGCTTCCATAGAGAATGGAATGTCTCAGTCTTAGTGGAAGCTGCAATATAACACCTTCCATTCTCATAGATTTGTAGAATTAACATTGTGAAGATGACATCCCACCAAAAGCAAGCTATACATTCAATGCAATTGCCATAAAAATTCTAACAGTTCTTCATAGAAATTGAAGAAATAATTTCAAATTTCATATAGAAATACAAAAGACCCAGGATAGACAAAACATATCTAACAATAATAACAACAAATTCTGGAATGTCACATTCCCAGATTTCTAGTTATTCTTTGGAGGTATAGTAATAATAATAATAATGTGGGACTGGCACAGAAACAAACTTTTGAATCAATCGAAAAGAACTGAAGATGAGGACCTTCAAAAAAATTAAAATAGGTCAAATCACATGATCCAGCCATACTGCTATTTGGCAAATGCTGAAAACACCTATAATCTATTGTAGAAATACCTGTTTTCCTACTCATTGCTGCTATTTTAGCAATAGTCTCTAAATGGAAACAGTCTAGATGCTTATCACCTAGAAGGATAAAAATGTGGTATATTTATACAATGGAATATTTCTTAGCTTCATCCCTGCTGGTTATCATTGACCATGAAGCAAAGTGATTTTCAGCCTTCCTGAGAAGAAAATAAATTACAAATATTAAAATGCAATGAGCCCTGCTAGTTGTGATAATGTTTGGTCTGGAAAGGCATGCCCAGTGGTACAATAGTGGCATGAACATCATGGGATTAAACAACAACTTTCTGGTTTGAGTTAAGGCCTGCTCAACAAGATGTATTTTATATTTTGTACCATTAGACTAAGAATCTATGGGCACTCAAGTCAAATTATTCTGCTAAATGAGTATCATAATAAACTGGTTCCTGATAATTTACCTTTATACCCATAGATTAATTCATCTTTCCATCTTCATCAGAGACCTATTTGAAGTAGATGGTGATTAACACAGAGACGCACAACACAACAAGGTGCAGAGAATAATATATTGTTGAATGCTCAGCACTAAATGCTCAGGATCATTGTGGAAGAGTAAGCAGATAGATTGCAAGTGTCAAAGGTTGCAGATGAATACAAGGAACACAGTGTTCCCCAAAATCAATAGAAAGAAATACACATGCATTTTCAGTGCTTATGACAGCATTACAATCCCCATGCAATATTTATTAAGACAAAATCCTGGCATTATGTATGGAGGTAATTATGAAATTGCACCCCTACCCAAGGAGGTATTGATGACTGATAAGAGAGCTCTGGGAGAAGGACAGTCAATTTTCTTTAGGGTATGGCCCTTTGTAGGCTGATCATGCTCCAGAGAAAGGGTACACATCCATGGATATCATGGATATATGGGCAGCACAAATTAGAGTTGGTAATTGAAAAGAAAAATCAGATGCAAAATTCAGTGGGTAGGAAAGAGCATGAGGGATCTAGAGTGGTTTTGGGAGGACAGGAAATTTGTCAAATATTAAAAATTGATATAAAATATAATAATTCTACAAAAGTAAAACTAAATTTGGAAATAAATATATGGAGATGGAGACAATTGTTTTGAGTCAGGTAACCCAGACTCAGAATGACAAATGTCTCATGTTCCCTTTAATTTCTGGATGTTAGCTTTGACATACACATCAACTATAAGTAACATATATATTACATAGAACTAACATTTTGTAATAACTTTTTTCTTTCACTTAATCTCATGAAATATCAAGCAAAAGACTTTTAATTAGTTTCTAGAAACCATTATACTTCATGTGTGTATAATCGTCTCTATTGGTGAAATCTCCTGGCTGTTATTATCAGTTGGTTACTGTCAATCTCATTGTATTGTTCTGATTGAAATTCAATAGGATTCATTCTTCAGAAACTTGAAGAATAAAGAGAATCCTATAGAGAGTGATACTCTGTGTGTGGCCACAGCTTTATTTGCATTCACTCTCTGCATGTACCTAAGTGTTGCCAGTGGGTAACAAAGAAAGGAAAGTGTTGCCAAATTCCACCATCATTGCTGGAAGATATGATTTTGAATCCATTTTCACTGTGTGAGTTCAATAAAGTTTCAAAAGCTAGAATTACCAATATCAGCACAGAAAATATTAGCACAGTTCTGGAAGAGCTTTTGAAGGAATTCTGAACACAATATATGAATTCTGACAAATTTTAGAAGACATATTTTCTTAAAAATTAATGATATAAATGTAGTAACTAGAATCATTTGTTTCATTCTTTTAGCTCAGAAATAGAAAAAATAATATGAGTATTTTAAAAGTATTTTATTAATTTTATTGTGCTAAAGTGTCTTATCATTTACAAACGGTTTTTATTAATAGGAACATGCTATTTTAAATTAGAAAAGAAACTTTAAATTAATCATTTGTACCAATTTAAGCAGTGACCCCATCCATAATGATGGAGTAAAATCTAGACCTCTGACATAAAGCTCATTTCCTAAAATAATAAAAATTAATTTAAAAATATATTTGGATAATTGTGCCTTCATATAAATAATTTGGTCATCTAACTAATTCATATAAAGTATTCAAGTTATATGGCTTCCTGAGGTAAAAAGGAATGCAAAGTAGGCTACTCTTTAATGGACACAGAAACTTTGTGTAGAAGGTGATGACAAGGTTTTAGAAAGATTTCTGCTGCTTGAATAACATTTGAATATATAAAATGGATCTTATTCATTCTAGTACCATTTTATATAAGAGGAATTGCAAATAATTAAATATAATCTAGGAAAATACATAATTAAAAAGGTTATTGATTATTGTGAAGTTATTTTTATAGGAAAATGTGAATATTCTAAGTGCATGTTTCAACAATAAATATTAGTATGTTTTGTCCCACAAAGGAATTGGCATATTTTTACAACTTCATACAGTTCTTGGAATGCTTCACTTGCTTAAAACCTGTGACTTAAATAATGTTAAAAATAAAGTAACTTTGATTTTATGATTGTAAGCTAGGTGTCACAAAAGCTAAGTGAAAGATTTCTAGCTTCACAATGCAATTAATATGACACATCTGTTTGGGGGGTAAATAATTTAAAATCACAATTTATCCACCAGCATTAGTGGTGCATGCTTTTAATCCCAGAACTCTGTGGTAGAGGCAGGTGGATCTCTGAGTTTGAGGCCATCCTGGTCTACAAGAGCTAGTTCCAGGATGACCTCCAAAGCAATACAGAGGAACCCTGTTTCAAAAAACAAAAAAAAAAAAAAAGAAAGAGAAAAAGAAAAGAAAAGAACCAGTGTGTATTGGCAAATAGTTTATGCTTATATAATCCTAGCAAACTACAATATCACATAAAATAGTACTTAAGGTCAACAGGTTACTTCTCATCATTCTAGAGACTGAAATCACATAATCAAATATCAATACGGTCAGGTTTCAGCAAGAGGTTCTTTGCAGGTTGCAAATGGGTTAACTTCATTATGGATCCTTGTCTGGTGAAATGAGAGCTTATTCTTAAAGGACTCTATCCATGACTGTTTTATTGTGTTAACCTAATTGCTTCTTAGAAGACTCCAATTCTACTATCACCACCTTGAGGCTTACAATCTAATATACAAAATGGAGAAGGAATGAACTTCTTAGAAGAAAACCATAACTTAAAGAAGCTTACTAAAAATGGGAATCACCAGTTGCTTTTGCCAGGAGGAAAAGACAAGAATTTCTTAATCCTTTCCTACAAGAAAGTAACTACTTATGCATGCTTCTCAGAAGACAGAGATAGAAACACGTGGGGATGCACAGGAAGCAATCCAATGAATGTGGAGACCAGGGAGAAATAGAAAATGTATGAACATTTTCTCTGAGATGCATGTAGATGCATTTCATAATGACATCTACACCATCTTCCAGAGACAAGGGGAACTCAGCTATAAACACCCTCAGTCTTTGGAGAATCCTTGTTAAATTGAAACTCCACTCTTTACTGTAACATCTAATTTATTCACATTTTAAGAATAAACAATTACAAAGAAATCAACACAGAATCTGCATACATTTATAAAGAGAGGAAGAAAGAAAAAAGAAAAATGAATAGTATGGAATGCCAGGTGATACATAGTGCTAAAAGAAAAAAAAAAAAACTAACTCAGTAATGAGTTTTTTAAAAATAAAATGGAAAACTCATTTAATAAAGTTACTAGTTTAAGATTGGAATCAGAGTTATAGAATGCTAGAGAATCAAAATTATTAAGAGAGAGAAAGAAAGTGAGCTGGAAACTTTAGGCCATTTGCTTAAAAGGTAAGTATTGCCAATTCCTCTTCTGAATAGGATTAACATACAACATTTCTATAATTGATTTTATGGTGCTGAAATTTTCGTAGTTATAGGTAATCCGAGAATATGGCCATGCCTCTGGGGATGTTTCATGAGTTTGTTGATTTTGGATCTGGAAATCTTTGGAAACATGTAAACTCATATGGCTGTCCGTAAACCACTCAGAAGCCTCATCTTCCTGGTGGAGAAATATCAAACAAAATACTTCTTTGGGATTTTTCAACACAGGTTTCTCAGTGTAACTTTGTAGACCAGGCTGGCCTCGAACTCTCAGAGAACTGCCTATCTGTGCCGCCTGAGTGCTGGGATTAAAGGCATACACCACCATCGAAAGGGTTAAACAAAATACTTTTAATGTCTTTAAGAAGTTATTTAAAAGAGGACTATATTAATAAGTCCTGGAAAATTGCAGGTACATTATAGAGAAAACTTTAGGAATACTTTCATTGTGAAAAGTTATTAGTGAATTTTAGATGTAACCACGATGGCACATAACATTTAAAACAAGAATCTGAGAATTTTTCAACCAGAGCAGAATAACACCATTGGAGAGCATTGTACTTATTTCTGTGCTGTTTGTGCTTTATATTCAACAAAACCTATGCAGTAAATACATGCTCACAAATGCTTTCAACATGAAATTATTGCTGTAGAAATTTCAGGCATATGATGTGCACAATTGGAAACTCAATCACGTTCCTCAATTGATGTCATAACAGAGTGAGTGTCTAAGGGTAACAGATGCCTGCAAAGGTTAATGCTTCTTTCCCACAACTCATTTTAATATTTATTGAATAATAATAAGAAATACATTGAATACTTAAACCATTAAAAAGAAACAATAAATGTATTAAATAGAAATATCTTAAGAAAGACAAAAATTAAACTAAGAACATAATAACACCTATGAAATGATGAATAGCATCAGACATATGTTATTATTCTCCTTTGTATTAGAAAATCAAAGAATTAAGGAGTCAGGTAGATGATTAGATTCCAACCTTTATTTCACTCACATATTTGGCATACTTCTCCCTGTGGAAAGGCTGAAAAATAATGCAAAATAGCAATTTAATGACTTGAAAGAATTAAATTGGTAGTTTCTAAGAACTTAAGAGGCAAATCAATGCAGAGCTTCATTTTAAATCCTTTGACTAATTGGTGTTGAACTAAAGTCTTCTTTGTTCTTGGCACTTTTTTTCTATATTTTTTCACTGGGAGAAAGCTGTTTTATTAATACAATTTAGCTTGAATATAAATGTAAAAATGAAAATATCTCCATTAGTATTCCTTTGTAAAGAAGTTCAGGAAACCTTTCTGGAAAAGCAGGATCCTAAACTATATTGCCCTAACATTCTTTAGCTCTTCAGTAACTGACAAATATAGGTTATCTTTGAATACCACAATGGGCACAGTTTTTCTCATCAATACATTCTTCAGTTGGTGGATAAAGTAAAAATAAACATGTAAGTGAAGACTAAAATCCTTTCTCTTTAATAGCCTGTAGAAGAGTAAGAACAGTAATTAATAAATGAAATCAAAATGTACTTATAATTCAAATAAATCAAAGGTCATAAAGATTTGATCATGTTTCAAATCCTTACCAGGAAATTAAAATGGCTTTTATACTTTTAAGTAGAGTCAAATAAAAAACAGAATAATATAACTTCATGAAACAAATAAAATTCATGATATTCAAATTTCACAAATTTTTTGACCTCATGAACATAGTCACAGTATCCCATATTGCAATCTGGGTGGTTTAATCTAAGATTACAAAATATTAAGCAGCAAACCTAAAGTATTTGCTATATGGCCCTATCCAGAAAAATGTTGATTGATTTTTAGACTAGTAAACCTTAAAGGAGAATTAATCTATTAAAAACTTTGTAGGTCGTTTCACAGAGCAGAATACAATGGTTATGCCAAGTAACTACTGAAATAGGAAATCTCTTTTCTCCATTTGGAGACATTACTTCATAAAGGGCCAAGAGTACTACATGATCCACTTTCATTTGTGAGGAGTCAAGAAATAAGAAATCAGAATTGCGGAAGTTTATATAATAATGCAAAATTTGCCATTGACTATACATCTAGAACAATGCTGCTAACCTGGGAAGAAACCGAAGTTTAAAACTTCTACCTACTGAAATAAAGAGGGGACGGCAACTTGCAGTAAACACCCTGACTATCCTAGTTGAACATGTGCTTCACAGCCTGTCTTCTGTTTTGCTTGAAAGTTAGTGAGTACAAAAAGGTGCACAGTGGACCACTAAGAACAAAGTAAGTATCTTGGATGTGTACATACTCACCTATCATAGTCTGTCTTCCTGACTTAGTGTTGTGTGATTATAAGAAAATTCACAGTTGGCCCCTTACCCCAAATTCTAGCAGATTTTTGCTGCTCAGATGCAAGAAACATCAGTCAGAATAGGTGTGTTCATACCAGTCAGAAGAACTGAGATCCCCCCTGCTGCAACAAAAGTCAAGCTAACCACAAGAAGGCAATTTCCCTATTTGGACAGATTCCCCTACTATATCAGAGGTCAGGTTGCTGACCAGAAATCCAGGCCACAAAAAATGGAAGACCAAAGAGGAAACAAAAAAACAAGGAACAACATGTCCATCCAATAGACAAACTCAGAAATCAGGACCTACACCTATAATTATGCCCAAACCAAATGCCTAAATGCCAAAGCATAATAGTTAGAGCAACACCAGAGCCCAGTTGTCCTACAACAGAAAGACCTGAACAATGCAACACAACTGAGACACAAGAAATATGTGAATAACATTAAGGAACATGTATATTTAAGTGCTATATGAACACTAAAGTAATTTTTTAAAGTTACTAAGGGGATATTTTGTAGGAATCCGTTACAGGCTCAATAAGAAAATAAACATGTAAATAATCAATCTCTACTACTACTACTAAAAACCAAGGTTTCTTTTAAGCTTTTTTATATCCCAAGTATACTATGCTCTTAACTGAAATGCTGAAGCACTTTGGAGAGAAGCCACACCTAAATGAACACTCGGTCTTGCAAATGAAGGGATGATCCTACTCAGATGCTCCCTTAGGAGAGGAAGATGGGAAATTTTTCTAGAATTTGTAATTTGAACTCATTCAGATTTTCATTGATGCAAAATTATTTGTTTCTAGGTGTCAGAAAGATGCTGAACATTCTATAGGAAAATGAAATTTCTGGGAGTACCTCTTTCCTTCATTGTAGACATGTAGGTATCAAAGAAGTACATTTCAGAATTTATAAAGACATTCTCTGATTTCTTTTCTTTGCAAAGAACTGACTGTCTATAGTCTCTGGACATAGTCTTAGAAACTTAGGGTCTCAAGTTTACTCTGTTGTATAAAATCTCTTCTCTTGAGAACATGTTTTTCATTTCTAGAGGTAAGAAATAGGCAGATATAAAAAGTAAGATAAGCATGTGTAGTTACAATGAATGTTCTCTAAATCTTAATCCACTTAGCAACAATATAACTATAGAAAGCTAAAAGACATAAAAAATTAATGAAATTATGACACATTCCTAAGTGTTTTGAAGATTAACAAACTTCTTTTCTCTTATTTATCAGTCCCCATCATGGTTGATGTAAAGGGCAAAATAAGGTTTCTAGCATTTTCTTGCTTAATGGTAAATGTGTTTCCCCCATGTCCATAAAAGAAGGCAAATACTCAATTAGCAATATTTAAAACACAGGTAATGTAGTAAGAGCCTAGCTTTGATAGAGTAGAAAAGAACACAAAGGACAAGAGATTGTTCTGACCTCTGTGAACAGTTCCTTTTAGAATAATCCATTGGTTAGTGAGACAGGAATAAATACTAAGATCAGAGAACTTTGTTACAAGACCCATTCAGGGCTACTGAATTGTTAGGTCTATATACTACTTGCCCAGAGTGCATGCCTACCAGTATTCAGGAACCCCACATTGATCCCCAGGAAAACACACACACACACACACCACACATACACACACTTTTGAGGTGGGTATGATAACACTTGCTTAAATTTTAATTAGTAGTTCAAAATCATCCTCACAACTTTTAGTCAACTGTTCTTATACAAGACCCTGTGTCAAGGAAACAAACAAAAAATTCTGAAGGGAATATAAATTGGCTATCAGTTGATCATATACAATTGTGGAGACATAAAGTTACTACAAACAGTTGAAAGGGGACCTAACCAGACCACAGATTAAATGAAAACTGGGATTCAACAAATTATGCGATGACAAGGAAGATGGACTAGAGCAGAGTTAAATGATATTTATACTTAATTCTTTACAAAGGAGAAATCCTAAGGGGAAGTAAGAGAAAGGAGGAGGTGAGAGGAAGAAACCTGTTGAAGACACCAATGAGAAAGAATTGGGCCTTTCAGAAAATAGCACTGTCATCCCCCCAAAAAGAAAACTAAAGCTCTCCTCAGTTCCATGCAGTCATACTTGTGACCCTAGCTATGCTACACTGGCCCACATGCTCTAGGGAAGAAGAGGAGTGATGATGAGAAATGGGGTATTTGTTCTCAGCACACACAACCGTCTTTGAAAGGGGGAAGACCTAAAAAATCAACATGAAGTTGTACTTATCACTAGTGTACAACTTTGGGAACCCATTCCCCATAGAGGGATACTCTCTCAGCCTAGGCACACAGTGGAGGACCCTGGCCCTACCCCAAGTGATATGACAGACTTTGATGATCCCTCATGTAAGGCCTCACCCTCGTTGTGGAGTGGATGGTAGGTGGTATAGGGGTTTGGTGGGGGCGCATGTGAGGATGGGAGAGAGGAAACTGGGATTGATATGTAAAATAATAATGTTTCTAATTTAAATAAAAACTTACATCTAAAGAGTTTGAAGTTCATTTGGTTAAAAACAAAATGAAAATGTGGTTCACTTACAAAATATATTTTTACTCAACTAATAAAAAAGTAACACCATAAAATTTAGTGGCAAATGGATGGAACTATAAGACATCATCTTGAATGGGCCAATCCAGACCAAAAAGGAAAATCATGGTATGTACACACTTATAAGTGGATATTAGCTAAAAGCAAAAGATAACTGTGTTATCCTCCACAGACCCAGAGAGACTAAATAATAAGTAAGGATTAAGAGGGGAATGCAAGAATCTCTCTGGGAAGGGGACTTTGCATAGATTTCATGGGTTGACTGGGGATGGGTGGTAGTAGGAACTCGAGGGGTCAGTTCAGGACTATGCAAGGAGAAATCATTGGGAGAAATGACTGGAACTTCAGATCATCTGGGGGGCAAGGAGGAAATGCACTGAACTGGAAACTCCATAGATTCCAAAATAGTGACTTTAACCAAGACTCCTAGTAATGGGGGATATGAAGCCTCAACTGGCTGTCTTCTGTAACCAGGCAAGTTCTCAAGTGCAATGATTGGAACACCAACCCAGAAACAAAAACTTTGACTTACAATTTTTCCTGCCTGTAGACTCTTCCAGGACTAGAGAATAGCAGAATTGTCATCTGAGACCAGAGAGACACCATCCAGCAATTGATGAGAGCATATGTATATCCTATAGCCAAACATTAATCTGAGCTGGGGACTTCTATGGAGGATTAAGACAAAGGATCTGAAGAACCAGAGTGGTGAGGGACACTAGGAGAACAATGTTCACAGTATCAACTGACTGGGACTCCTGGGGGCTCATAGAGATCAGGGAACCTGCAGGGGTCTGATCTAAGCCCTCTGAATATATTATGGCTGAGTAGCTTGGTGTCCTTGTGAGATTCCTAACAGTAGGAAAGGAGGTTTCTGCTGCATCATTTGACTGATAGTGTGACCCCTCTCTTTCTACTGGTTTGCCTTGCCCAGCCTTAGTATGATTGTATGTGCCTGGTCTTATGGTAGCTTGAACCTCATGTTGTGTAGAGGTCCTTGGGAGACTTACTCCTTTCTGAATAGAGGCAGAGAGGGATGGATCTGAGCAAGAGTGAAGGTGGGAGGGAGAGACTAAGGGGGAGGAAAGGAGGGAAAACTGTGGTCAGGATGTAATATATGAGAGAAGAATTTAATAAACCACAATTCACAGATACTGGCCTTTCCTTGAGGAGGGATGAGGACTACTGAAGGTATACTGTCTGAATTTTCCAAAGAGCTGCTGAAAAGGACAGGTTTTGCTTGAATGAGAATGCTAATAAGAAAAGAAAAGAGGTTGAGAAGCACTGAGGTCTAGTACGATGGCCTGAGTAACACACAGTCACCATATTCTCTCTCATCATATGGTGATGTAATGAAAATTCAAGTTTCAGTTGGTGTTTCAAGATTGATCTTTAATTTTGTCTTTTCAATATCATTTTTGAGGTATCACTTTGCATTTCACATATTAAAATGTCACATGGGCATACATACTCAGGATGTAAATAGAGGACGATGTAGCTTAACCAAATCTGTCTCAGGATAGAAGAGACAAAGGAAGCATATGTCTAGAATTCTGACTTTACAGGAATTCCCGAGGTATGGCTTTGTGTCTTGGTTACCTAGAACAATGATAGGACCTGACATATCCTAGGTTTTAAGTTGCTGATAAGAAAAGAAAGACAGTTGCTTGGCTCCTGGAACTCCAGAGAATCTACTATATTGCAGGAAGACAAATGAAGGAGAAAGATATTGTGAGTCCCTAAAAAGAAGAAACTGCAAATCCTTCCAGTTGTGAACATCCATTCATATACTCAAGTCCAGATGCTATCCAGAAAAAGAAAAAAAATGATTTGAAAGCCTCCAAGAACCACTACCTGCTTTAATTGGCAAAACTATTCAAAATGCTATTTTTGAATTGTATCTGTGAATTGTGTTTTTTTTTAAATTCTTCTCTCATATATTATGCCCCTACCACAGTTTTCTCTCCTTTTCTTTCCCTTAGTCTCTCCCTCCCACCTAAAGAGAGATACAGTTTTGTACAGTTTTGTTTTTCCAAACACAGGTCCCAACATAAAAATCAACTCAGGACACATGGAAATAAAGATTAATTAAAAATGACATTATTTTCTAAAAATTAATTCAAAAGAAACAAGGACATATGAATTATCTAAAAAGTACTTTAAGGTAACTGCCATGAAGCATTCAATTAGCTCATAAAAATAATCATGAAAAAACACAACCAGAGAAAGGATACATAAAAATAATTACATAGATATTTTGGACCTCAAAATTACAGGAAAGGTATTGAACAATTTACCAGAGGGATTGGGCAGCAGAATTGAACACACAAATTCTAGTCCACAAACACAAAGACAAGACAGTATAAGTGACATCTGAACAGAAGAGTTTAAAAACATGAAAATAGTATAGGAAATCTAGAAGATTAATATTGTATAGTGAAATAAAAATACCTTGTATTAGTCAGGATTCTCTAGAGGAACATAACTGATAGAATCAATTAATCCATATAAAAATGTGATTTACCAGGGTGTCTTGCTGGACAGAGGAAGAAAAATGATGAAGCAAAATTCTCTAAGAAGAAAATTGCCAAGTTACTTAATAAGAAATATTCAAGAAATTCTCTGGATTTAAATCAAATGATTCTACACAGCAACATAATAGAATCACTTTTTGCAGCAGCAAATATATAATACTGTAGTACTAGCATGATAATATACAAATTATTTCAAATTACATTAGAGATGGCAAAAGATCAAATGATATATATATATATATATATATATATATATATATATATATATCACATATAACATGACGTAATTTGTGATATCAATAGAACACACTGCTATGATAAATTAAAATTTAAGCTTTTGTGACAAATTAACATATTTAGTTGAGTTAGAGTGGTAAATTATAAGAAATTATAAAATATTTTATATATGTTGAACACAAAAGTGACACTTAGATAAGATAAATAAAAGATAATGAGAGAGAAGTGAGGAATGTCAATAATGTTTGTACAATGGAGAAGTTAAGAAAAAATCCCTCCAACATATGTATTCTAGTTAGCTCACAAGTTCTACAAACATATCAAATGAAGTGGTTTAGTGATTTAAGAAGATTTAGCAAAAAACCACCAACAACAACAAAAACTAAAGCATTTTAATAATACCTTAGTTTGTCAATATTATTTTACAATTCATTTTGCACAACTTTAGTTTAATGGTATACAACAGCAACAGAAACAAATCTTGGAATATCCATGCTTTCCTTCTCTAGTATTCCTCTTTATGTAACATCTCAAGGTCTGTGGGTTGTATTTTATCATTTACTTAACAGCTAATATCCACTTGTTAGTGAATATATACTCTATTTGTCTTTCTGCCTGGAAAGGAGAAATAGAATAGATTCTGTTGGTGGACTCAGTGGCAGATGGGAGCAGGAAAGATCAGGTGGAAATAGTGGTTGGAGAGAGTAGAGGAAGAGACACTTGGAATTGGGAGGCTCTTGAGGGGGGTGTGGAAACCTAGTGCAATGGGAATTTCCTGGAATTTACGAGGGTTACACTAGTGAGGACTCCTAGAAATGGAGGGTTCAGTCTGACAGCCATAATTTGTACCCAGGCAAGGCTTCCAGTGGTGGGACTGGGTTACATTAAGTTGAGTTGCAGGTTGTTGGCCAAGGCGATTCTATGATTATCCCTAAACAACCTAGGTTTGAGGTTAGGACAGAAGGTTGCTCTCTGAAAACTGACAATGGTGTCCCATTGCTGAAGAAAACTTCACAAAGCTCAATGAATGCTGGGAGGTGGAGCAGATGATGGCTTGGACCCTTCACCTCTACTTAGCAGTCTCTTTGGCATAAGAAGGTGTCCTGTAGGCTGTAGCATATATAATATAAACCCAGAGACAGATATTGGGTTTCAAACTGAAGATCAGAGAAGCAAAGCAGGCAAGATATCAGAGATTTCTTACCTCTGCCAAGGCTAGAAGGGCAATCTTGACCTCAATGTGGCTGGAGACTAATTGCCAGAATACAGCATGAGACTATGAGCTCCTGTCTTATATACATCTCACATGGGATTAAAAGAGTGGGATGCTAAGTGCTGAGAAGACATTGGTGTGAGCTGTTTCTATTTTTTAGATGGCATTTAAGGTAGTCATCAATCTCATTATAGGGAAAGACATTTAAGGTAGCCTCTCCACTATTGGTTAGATTCTTAGTTGGGGTCATCCTTGTGGATCCCTGGACATCAATGCCATATTTCTTATTAAGCCTATAATGACTACTTCCTTTAAGGTATCTATTTTCTTGTTCTCCTCTATTCTCCAGACAACTAGATCGAACTGATCCATCATGTTCTCCTCCCCCTTCTTTCCTCCTCTTTCTCCTATTGCCTTCCCCACTCGCCCTCTCCTCCCTATTTGCTCAGGAGATCTTGTCCTTTTCCCCTTCTCTGAGATACCATGTATGTCTCTCTTAGGGTACTCTTAAATTAAAAAATAATAGCAAAATAAGTTCTGTTAAAAATGAATACAAACATAATGAAAAGACCATTCATTCATTGTCAATGTTATGTAGTCCAATGTAGACTGAAATTTCTGTCCCTCCCTCTCCTGTAGCCATTCAGTCCCCAATGAACACACAAAATCTTATATGAATCATAAACGGTTTGATGATGGCTCAGGCTTCTGGCTAGATGTCTCTTAATTATTATCCCATTTATATTCATCTGTTTATGTCCATGTGGTTTTGGCATACTGGTGATACCTAGGCCTCTTACTTCCTCTGCTGCTACATGATATCTCCTTGACTCCACCTATGATCTTTCTCTATCCCTGTTTAGATTTCCCACCTGTCTAAATCTTGCCTGTGCACTGGAAGAAATAGCTTTATTCATCAACCACTAAGAGAAACATATATTCACAACATACAGAAGGACAAGCCCCATCAGACTAGAATCTCTGTGTTGGTTAAAATATGGATACCTTTAATATTCATTATATCTCGGTCAAACTCTAGTTTTGCTCATACAATTTAATTTGAGCACAACAATTTGCTCGTTGATGCTTTTCCCTATTAAAATACCAGAGATAGGGAAATATTTTGCACTTTAGCATTGATGAAAGGTACAAGATATGTTCAAAGCATCCCATAATTCTTTTATTATTTATTCAAGAATAACATGACATAAAGATCTAAAATGGGAAAGAAAGGCTGCTTTTGTTTGAAGAGTTCTTTTTATTTTGAGTTGCCATGTGTTTATAAATTTAGTGCTCTGCTAATTACACTCTGTGGAAGCAGGTTAATGGAACAGGAACATTGCTTTGATAATAATAACACAGTTCTGCAGAAGAGTCAGCCGATTGATAATCATTCATATATTCTTAGTTTTGTATTGAGACAGTGTTGATAGTTTGAGAGCCACAAGGCTTTATGCTGTCCACTCAAAAATAATATTGACTCATGTCTTGTTTTTAATTTCTGTCCTGATTCTCCATGTGTCTCCAAGTTTATATTATCACTGTATTTACAAAGACATGTTTGCATTGAGAAATTTAACCCAAAGTGTTTTGATAGGAAGAAGTAGAACTCCAAGTACCATTGTAACTTAAGTATAGTCTAGTCATTATAAGTACTTATCTGTCAGTTTTGATGGATTGGGGCCAGCTTGATGGTTTAACTTGAGCAAAGCATGAAAACTTAAAGGCTTACTCAATTTTTTACCACTTTATTGAAAATATTTGAAATCTGTTTTTACAATTTTTTTGGTAATCTGTGCCATAAGATTTGAAAACCACCAAAATTATAAGAACTTTTATACCCAGTTCCTTTTGGGGGAAGTGTTAAGTTGTATAGATTATTAATGTGTGTTTGCTGAATATAACCCTTATTTTGTGATGTAAGTGCTTAGATTTTGTTAATAACATAAGATTAGTAGTTGTATTAAATAAGTAAATTCTCAAAAAGTTTCTTTAGTGTTGTCAATGCTTCTGGTTCAAAGATCCCAAATTTAAAATGAATGAGAAATTACAAAAATAATAAATAGATATTTATCTGATACCTGGTTAGTTTGTCTTGATAGATTGGGGGCTGTGATCAATAAATTACACTAAATCAACAGATGAAACGTCTTATGATTCCTATTGAAAATAGAAATATAGAAATAAAAATTGGAGTGTTATTCCTTTATCAGAAATGGACAGCACTTTCTAAGATACAATAATATGTGTTTTCATAAATGAAATATAGTTACTATTAGTGAAGTACAATATAATTAAACTAAGTTTTCTAAATACATAAATTATGTAGCAAAACAAATCAGAAATGGATAATCAAAAAATTGACAATTTTTAAAACTAATATTTACTATCATTATTTCTGCAATAAATGTAATTTGATGTAAAATATTATAGAATTCAGAAAATTTATTCTTACTCTTTTATATATTTATTGTGGAAATATGTGTATTTGTGTTGGTACTTACATTCACAGGATTCCTTTGGACTTCAGATGACAACTTGTGGTTTTCTCCTTCTACCATGTGGCTTCCAGGGATTGAGTTTAGGTTGTTCAACCTGGTGGCAAGAAACTTTTCCCACTGAGAAACCTCATCATCCAGTTCCCACAAGTTTTATATTTGGTAAGGTATAGTAAGTATAAATGTATATATGATAAATGTGATAAAATGTGAATATGATAAACATATTGATTATATTAACATCACTGTTAATGTTTTAGTGACATTTGTTAAGGTTACAAGTGACAGTTACCCAGATGTACATATATATTCCTTTCTTAAGATTTCTTTAATTTATTTATGTGTGTGTGTGTGTGCACGGGCAAGAGAACATGTTTTGTCTGCATGTGTATATGTGCACCACTGGCTTGCCTGGTGACCAGAGAGGTCAAAAGAGGGTTTAAGATCCCCTGCCTCATGGTTGTGAGCCACAATACAGATGCTGGGAACTGAACCTAGGTGTTCTGCAAGGGCAAAGTCATTCTTAACCATTGACCTATTCTCTAGACACACTTGTATGTTGTTATTGCAACTAATTTATCATTGAATAATTATACCATTTTACTTCCAGTTAGAATATCCTTGAATTTTAAGAGGTGTAATGAAACTTTCATGTGAAAGAATTTTTCAGTATTGGCATTGCTGTTATTATATGTCATCCAGCTGAATAATCCATCTTTATTTATCCATGAAGCCTAAACACTAAATACTCTACAACTTATTAGGGGAATCATATTGCAATATATTAGTTCTGCTTCATTTTTTTCATTCAAATTCATATAATCAGTAGACACATAGTATCCTAAAGTTATTAAAATTTTTTAATGGTTAGGTGGTGATGGTATACAAATTTAATCCTAGTGTTCACAAGGTAGAGGCAGGTGGATCTCTGTGAGTTCAAGACCAGCCTGGTCTCCAAATAGAGTTCCAGGACAGACAGAGAAAGCCTGTCTTAGAAAAATCAAAACCAAATACAAGATAACTTTGAAATGGCCAGGAAGGGTTTAAATATATGAAATCAGAAATAAGCAAAATTTCTGAAACTTTCTATAGTTTTATCAGAGTTGTCAGCAGGACCAGTAGAATGTCAACACTCAGCTCATCACAGTGCCAATAACTTGGTGGCTTCTTACGGGTCTTTGGTTTTCAATCTTATGAAACAAGAAAAACTTGGTGCATAGAACATAAGGGGCCCTGAAAATTAACCTAATAAGAACCAGCTAGAGGTGTTGCTCTCCTTGATGGTTCCCTGAGTCTCTGAGAAAGGTGAACAGCATCCTTCAGTCATATGAACAGTTGGGAATTATGCTGCAGGCCAGGACAACCTACTTCTGGGAAAACATCACAACCACAGACCTGGAGCTTCTCCTTTGTGAGCAGACTCCTGCTGACTGCACCTGTTTTTAATGATGCTTCAAAAGGTACCAGATTGACTTGGTGTGTAAAATTAGAGTCAAAATGTCTATTCCTAGTACTTCAAAGTTGAAACTTTAGTCTCAATTATTATGTATCTTCTGTGTTTGAAGATGCTTTGGATTTTAATATCTTAAAAAATTAGAATGGTTCAAGCAGTATTTAGAACATCTGTAAATAATGGAACAGTAGCAAAAATGTTCATAGAAAAATGAAGACTCTGAGTTGTGTATATATGGAATAGGAGGAGGATCTGGGAAGAAATGTAGGAGGGGATAAAATGTTCAAAGTACAATATGAGAAATTACCTAAGAATTAATAAAATATCTTTATTATAACAATACCATCTTCGATATGGTGTGGATTGTATTACTATCATTGGAAATTAGACAGGCATATAGAAGAAGTACTTTACAATTAAGAAGTTCCATTTACAAATGCAGAAGAACAATTTATTCAATTGCATATGAAGACATACAACACTGACAAATCAAGAACCACACATTGGAGAATAAAATCCTAGACATCCTTCTTAGAGAAACTAGGCATTGAAACAGAAAACAGGAGCTCTCACAGTCAGATCAGGTCAAGTTCAGATACTGGATGCCTATAGGCAAGCTATGTTTTGGCCATCAATGATATCTCTAAGGTTCTAATGTTTTCCTGTGAATTATGCATCACCAAACTTGATTAGACTTAGTAAATTATTCAATGGGATGAAACTCAAAAAAGATGATTTTACTGATTATTTTAAAGTATATTTATTTTCTATTCACTCAGTAGTATATATTATTTTTTCTTCATTTTAATTGACCTACACTGACAGTAGATAGAGGCAGATTTCACAATACATTCTCATTCAAGTACATCTGTATCATGAGCATACTTACCCTCCATACCTAACCTTACTCCCTGTGATGGTATGAATGAGATTTGCTCCCATGGGCTTATATGTTTACATGCTTAGTCCCCAGTTGATTTACTGTTGGGAAGGATTAGGAGATGTAATATCGCTGAAGTAGGTATGACATTTTTAGAAGAGTTCTGCCACTGTAGAAGGGCTTGAGGTTTAAAAAGCTCATGCCTGGATCTCTTGCTTTCTGCCTGCTGCCTGTGGATCAGGGTGGAAAACTCTCAACTACTGTTCCAGTGTCATGCCGTTCTACTTCCTTCCAAGATGATCATGGACTACCTCTCTGAAACTGTCAGCAAGCCCCCAATTAAAGGTTTCTTTATTAGTACTGCCTTGGTCAAGGCATCTCCCAACAGAAACACAAGAGCAACTAAGAAACTCCCACCCTTCACTTCTGCTAGTAGCCATCTTTTCATCAATCCGTCTCACCTTCACTTTTACATCAAACATTTATTTTGTTTTGTTCTTCATTTCATTTTTTAACATGGGAAAGAAGTTTGTTTGGGAAAAAGACAGGAGTAAGGGAAGGGAAGAGAGAGAAAATTGAGAGAAAGAGAGAGGAAAGTGACAGTGACCTACCTCCTCAGAGAAAAGACAGAAAGAGCTTGTTTTGTTTTTCTACATACAGAAAATGGGATTGGGGAAAACACATTTGCCTATGTTTGACTTATTTCACTTAATATCCCCAATTGTATCAGTTTGCTTTTCAAATAAAATAATTTAATTTTTCTTTACACCATAAATTGCATTTCCTTATCTGCTTATGTACAGGTTGATTCTCTCATTAATCTAAAGTAAACAATCACACAATAAGATTTTGTGTGTAAGTAGTTTTGAGGTTTGTTCACTTGGTGTCCTTTGGTTACAAATCCAGGAAGATGGATCTCAGACATAAAGTAGTTCTATTTCAATTTTTTGAAGAACCTCTGTTCAGGTGGTAGAAATAATAACCAAAATATTTAAAGGTTCCCTTTCCCTGAATCCTCACCAGCTTGGATATTTCTTTATATTATGGTAGCCTTTTGAAAGGGGTGAGTTGGAAACTAAGTATGCTTTTAATTTCCATTTTCTTTACAGCTAATGATATTAGACATTTTACAAATTTAATTTCCATCTATTGTTCATCTTTTTAGAATTGTTTATTCATTTCATTGGGCCTTTATTGACTTTGTTGATTGATGTTTTATTATTTGTTTTTTTATAAATTCTAGATATGAATTCATTGTCAGGTTTATAGCAAGCAAAATATTTTATGTTTATTCTGTAGAATTTCTATTCACACAATTATTTTTTATAAAAGAATTTTTAACCCAAAACTCATTTTCCTGTTGTTTCTGATATTGCCTGATCCATAGGAATCATTTTCAAAAGCTGTCTCTAACCTTATATTTTGAAGTGCTTACTCTAAAAGTCTCAGAGATTCAGTTCTAACCCTTAAGGTTTTTGATCTACTTTTAATTGATTTTTGTGTAGAATGAGAAATAATCATCAAGTTTCATGCCTCTCTGGCAGATGTCCAAGAATCCCAGAATGCTTTCTTCAGTATTTCCAGTATCTTCTTCATTGTCTAAATGCTTTTCAATATCTACTTTCCCTTCCCTTTCCTTCCTTTCCCTTCCCTTCCCTTCCCTTCCCTTCTCTTCCCTTCCCTTCCCTTCCCGTTCCTTGTGTTAATATTTTTATTTTAAACAATTTTTAAATTTATTTTTTTCCACATTCTTCACTTCCTTATAATTCTTCTAAATTGGAATCTGGTAGCATACCACTCTTCCATCCCTTTCTGCCAACCAATCCAGGAACTAGGTGAGTGAGTCTCTGCCCTTACCCA
Source organism: Cricetulus griseus (assembly GCF_003668045.3). Classification (NCBI taxonomy): domain Eukaryota; kingdom Metazoa; phylum Chordata; class Mammalia; order Rodentia; family Cricetidae; genus Cricetulus; species Cricetulus griseus. Next base: position 136,811,648 of record NC_048595.1, on the reverse strand, counting down.
CCCAAAACATCACTCACCCTGACCACTACCCCCATCTTTGCCTGCCTTCTTGGGTAGACAAGCCCAGGCAGGGAGGAGCTCCCTGCTCCCTGAATCTGGTAGCACCCCACACTTCCATCCCTTTCTGCCCACCGATCCAGGAATGAGGTGAATGTGCCTCTGCCCTTACCCAACCCCCACCCAAACCATCACTCACCCTGACCACCCCAGGCCTATGCCCGCCTGCTTGGAGTAGACAAGCACAGACAAGGAGGATTTCCCTGAATCTGGAAATAACCCACTGTTCCATCTCTTTCCACCAACCGATCCACAACCAGTGAGGAGACTATCAGGAGAGGCAAGACCATCCAGAGTTGTGGACATTGAATTCCTGGCCCCCACACAACACTGGGTCACAAGAGGAGATAAAGAGACCCCACCTGAACCCACTAAAAGAAGATATGGAAAGAAGACAGAATAAGATTTCACTGAACAACAGAAAGACCAATATGACACCACCAGAACCTAGGGACTTCACTCCAGCAAGATCTGAAAAGCCCAACACAGAGCATGAAGATGAGATGGACCTCAAAAAATTATCTCAGCAAGATGATAGAGATGTTTACAGAGGAAACAAGAAAATCCCTTAAAGAAATAGAAGAAAAAGCAAACAAATAATTACACAAAATGGAGGAAAAGACAAACCAAAAAATTCAAGTAATAAACAAATCTCTTAAAGAATCTAAAGAAACCCAAGAAAAAAACATCCAAGCAAGTGAAGGATGTTCTTGAAACAGTTCAAAGCATGAAAGCTGAAATAGACACAATAAAGAAAACACATAATGAGGCGATGCTAGAAATGGAAAGGCTGGATAAACAATCAGGAACTAAAGTATAAACAATAGAATTCAAGAAATGGAAGAGAGAATCTCAGCTATTGAAGACTCGCTACAGGATATACATTCATCAACCAAAGAAAACCTCAAGTCCAACAAATCCCTAACACAAAAAATATCCAGGAAATATGGGACACCTTAAAAAGACCAAACCTAAGAATAATAGGTGTGGAAGAAGGTGAAGAAACACTGCTCAAAGGTACAGAAAACATATTCAACAAAATCATAGAAGAAAACTTCCCCAACCTAAGGAAGGATATGCCTATGAAAGTATAAGAAGCTTACAGGACACCAAACAGACTGGACCACAAAAAGAAGTCCCGCCCCCAGACACAAAATAATCAAAACACCAAATCTACAGAATAAAGAGAAAATATTAAGAGCAGCAAAGGAAAAAGGCCAAGTAACATATAAAGGCAAACCAATCAGAATCACACCGACTTCTCAATGGAAACTCTGAAAGCCAGAAGGTCTTGGATAGATACCCTACAAGCACTAAGGGAGCATGGATGTCAACCCAGACTACTGTACCCACCAAAACTTTCAATCATTATATATGGAGAAAACAAGATATTCCATGACAAAAACAAATTTAAACAATACATATCCACAAATCCAGCACCACAGAAGGTTCTGGAAGGAAAACTCCAACCCAACGAACATAACTACACTCACAAAAACACTGGCAATAGACAATCTAATTTTACCAAACACAAAAAGAAACAGGAGGGCTAAATCCACAAACATTGACACCACCAAGAATAAATCCAAAACAAACAAGAACCAATGAACAATGGACATTAATATCCCTAAATGTCAATGGTCTTAACTTACCCATAAAAAGATATAGGCCAACAGAATGGATATGAAGACAGAGTCCATCTTTCTGCTGTTTACAAGAAACACACCTCAATTTCAAAGACAGGCAATACCTCAGAGTAAAAAGTTTTCCAATCAAATGGGCTCAAGAAACAAGCTGGTGTAGCAATCCTAATATCTAACAAATTAGACTTTAAACTAAAAGCAATCAAAAGAGATGAAGAATGGCATTTCATACTCATCGCAGGAAAAGTCCATCAAGATGAAGTCTCAATCCTAAACATCTACGCCCCAAATATGAAAGAACCTACATTTGTAAAAGAAACATTATTAAGCTCAAACCACACATAAAACCACACACACTTATAGTAGGAGACTTCAACACCGCCCTTATACCACTAGACAGGACCAGCAGAAAGAAACTTAACAGGGAAACAAAGGATCTGACAGAATTTATGACCCAACTGGGCTTAACAGATATCTACAGAATATTCTATCCAAACACAAAAGAATAAAACTTCCTCTCAGTGCCACATGGCACCTTCTCTAAAATTGACCACACATTTGGCAACAAAGCAAACTTCCACAGTTACAAAAGAATTGAAATAACCCCCTGTATCTCATCAGACCACCATGCATTAAAGCTAGAATTCAACAGCAATACAAATTGCAGAAAACCTACATTCACGTGGAAAATGAATAATACCCAATTGCACCATTCCTGGGTTGTGGAAGAAATAAAAAAAAGAAATTAAAGACTTCTTAGAATTTAATGAGAATGTAGACACAACATGACCGAACTTATGGGACACCCTGAAAGCAGTGCTAAGAGGGAAGTTCATAGCACTAAGTGCTCGCATGAAGAAACTGGAGGAAAGTCACAATAGAGAATTGACAGAACAACTGAAAGCTTTAGAGCAAAAAGAAGCAAACACACCAAGGAGGAGTAGACACCAGGAAATAATCAGCCTGAGAGCCGACATCAACAAAGTAGAAACTGGGAAAACAGTACAAAGAATCAATGAAACAAAGAGATGGTTCTTTGAGAAGATCAATAAGATAGACAAACCTCTAGCCAAACTAACCAAAAGGCAAAGAGAGAGCATGCTAATTAACAAAATCAAAAATGCAAAGGGGGATATAACAATGGACACTGAGGAAATCCAGAGAATCTTCAGGTCATACTTTGAAAACCTGTACTCCACAAAATTGGAAAATCTAAAGGAAATGGACAGCTTTCTGGATAAATATCACTTACCAAAATTAAATCAATATCAGATAAACAGTTTAAATCATCCTATAACAATTAATGAAGTAGAAGCAGTCATCAAAAGCCTCCCAACCAAAAAAAGCCCAGGGCCAGATGGCTTCACTGCAGAATTCTACCAGAAATTCAAACAACAGCTAATTCCAGTACTCCTCAAACTGTTCCACACAATAGAAGCAGATGGGATATTGCCAAACTCTTTCTACGAGGCTACAATCATTTTGATGCCCAAGCTACACAAAGATATGGCTAAGAAAGAGAACTACAGACTGATATCCCTCATGAACATCGATGCTAAAATACTCAATAATATATTGGCGAACCGAATCCAAGAACTTATCAGAAAAAATCATCCACCACTATCAAGTAGGCTTTATCCCAGGGATGCAAGGATGGTTCAACATACAAAAATCCATCAATGTAATCCACCATATAAACAAACTGAAAGAGAAAAACCACATGATCATCTCACTAGACACTGAAAAAGCCTTTGACAAAATCCAACATCCCATCATGATAAAGACCTTGGAGAGAACAGGAATAACAGGAACATATCTAAACATGATAAACGAAATATCCACCAAACCAATAGCCAACATCAAACTAAATGGAGAGAAACACAAAGCATTTCCTCTAAAATCAGGAACAAGACAAGGCTGTCCACTCTCTCCATATCTCTTCAACACTGTACATGAAGAACTGGCAATAGCAATAAGACAAGAAAAGGAGATCAAAGGGATACAAATTGGAAAGGACGAAGCCAAACTTTCACTATTTGCAGATGACATTATAGTCTACATTAGTGACCTGAAAAACTCTACCAGGGAACTCCTACAGATGATAAACACCTTTAGCAAGGTAGTAGGATACAAAATTAACTCCAAAAAATCAGTATCCCTACTATATACAGATGATAGATCCAATGAGAAAGAAATCAGGGAAACATCACCTTTCACAATATCCACAAGCAACATAAAATATCTTTGGGTAACACTAACCAAAAAAGTGAAAGACCTGTACATAAGAACTTTGAGACTTTAAAGAAAGAAATTAAAGAAGATACCAGAAAATTGAAACATCTCCCATGCTCTTGGATAGGTAGAATTAACATAGTAAAAATGGCAATCCTGATAAAAGCAATCTACAGATTCAATGCAATCCCCATCAAAATCCCAACACAGTTTTTCACAGTCATTGAAAGAACAATACTCAACTTTATATCAAAAAATAAAAAACCCAGGATAGCCAAAACAACTCTTTACAATAAAGGATCTTCTGGAGGCATCACCATCCCCGACTTCAAGCTCTGCTATAGAGCCATAGTTCTGAAAACAGCTTGCTATTGGCACAAAAATAGACATATAGACCAATGGAATCGAATTGAAAACCCTGATATTAACCCAAGCACCTACAAATACCTTATTTTTGACTAAGGTGCTAAATCTATACAATGGAAAAAAAGATAGCATCTTCAAGAAATGGTGCTGGTACAATTGGATTTGGACTTGCAGAAAATTGCAGATAGATCCATACCTGTCACCATGCACAAAACATAAGTGCAAATGGATCAAAGATCTCAGCATAAATCTAGCCACACTGAATCTTCTAGAAGAGAAATTGGGAATTACTCTTAAACAAATCGGCACAGGAGACCGATTCCTGAACATTCCACCAGTAGCACAGACATTGTGGTCTGCAATTAATAAATGGGACCTCCTGAAACTGAGAAGCTTCTGCAAGGCAAAGGAAACAGTCAGTAGGACAAAATGACCACCGACAGAACGGGAAAGGATCTTCACCGATCTCACATCTGAAAGAGGACTGATTTCCAAAATATATAAGGAGCTCAAGAAGCTAGCCATCAAAACACCAAACAATGAAATTAAAAAGTGGGATGCAGAACTAAATAGAGAATACTCAACAGAGGAATCTGAAATGGCTGAAAGACACTTAAGAAAGTCTTCAAAATCATTGAATATCAGAGAAATGCAACTCAAAACAACTCTGAAATACCACCTCACACCTGTCAGAATGGCTAAAATCAAAAATACCAATAACAATCTATGCTGGAGAGGATGTGGAGTAAAAGGAGCACTCCTCTATTGCTGGTGAAAGTGTGAACTTGTAAGACCACTCTGGAAATCAGTATGGCTGTTGCTCAGAAAAATGGGAATCAGTCTACCTCAAGATCCAGCCATTCCTCTCTTGGGTATATACCTAAATAGTGCATGTCCATACAACAAGGACATATGTTCAACCATGTTCATAGCAGCATTGTTTGTAATAGCCAGAACCTGGAAGCAACCTAGATGCCCCTCAATTGAAGAATGGATTGAGAAAATGTGGTACATTTATACAATGGAGTACTACTCAGCAGAAAAAAGCAATGGAATCTTGAAATTCGCAGGCAAATGGATGGAACTAGAAGAAACCATCCTGAGTGAGGTAACCCAGTCACAAAAAGACAAACATGGTATGTACTCACTCATATATGAATTTTAGACATAGAGCAAAGGATTACCAGCCTATAATCCTCTTCACCAAAGAAACTAGGAAACATGAAGGACTCTAAGGGATAAATGGTCCCCAGGAATGGAAGTGGCATGAACTCCTGAACTAATTGGGAGCATGAGGGTAGGGGGGAGAGAGCTGCTACAATAAGAGCAAGAGAAGTGGAGTAGAGGAGAGGAAATGGAGGAGCAGGGATATTGAGTAGGGGGAAGAATAGAGGAGAGAGAACAGGATGAGAGATACCATATCAGAGATCTTCCAAGAAGAGATCTGGAACCAGGGAGATCTCCAGAGACCTACAAGGATGACATGATCTGACACCAGGCAAGGGTGGAGAGGATAACCTAAAAGCCCTTCCCCTAAAATGAGATTGATGACTTCTCTTTATGCCATCCTAGAGCACTCATCCAGTGGCTGATGGAAAGCAGAGACAGACATCCACAGATATACACTGATTTGAAATCGGGAATTTAGTTGAAGAGAGGGAGGAATAAAGAGGGAAGGGGTCTGTACCAGGTAGGAGAAACCCACAGGAACAATTGGCCTGAACAAGGGAGAGCACATTGACCCCAGATGCTGTAGGGGAGGCCAATACAAGACTGATCCAGCCCCCTGAACATGGATGTCAATAAGGAGGCCTCTGCACTCCAGGGAGCCTCTGGTGGTGGATTAGTATTTTTCTCTGGTGCAAGAAGTGACTTTGAGAGCCCATCCCACATGAAGGTTTACACTCTGGCCCTGGACACATGGGGAAGAGCCCAGGACCAGCACAGGAAGGTTTGGTGAACTTTGCAGAGCCCCCATTGAGGGCCCTACCCTGCCTGGGGAGTGGTTGGTAGATGGGGTGGGGGGTAGGCTGGGTGTGGGGAAGGAGGGATTGGGTGAGGGCAGGGAGAAGGGACTTACATGTGAAACAAGCTTGTTACCTAGCTAGAACTAATAAATAAATTTAAAAAAGAATTCTTCTAAATCTTCTCCTTTCCACAACCACTTCACTATAAATTCTTTCTAAAAACAAAACAAAATAAAAATAAAAATAAAAAACCAAACCAAAATACAGCAGTGGTTCTCAATCTTCCCAAAGCTGTGATCCTTTTGCTACAGTTCTGCATGTTTTGGTGACCCTCAACCATAAAATTGTTTTCATAGCTACTTCATAACTGTAATTTTGTTACTGTTATGAATTATAATGTAAATATTTTTGAAGAAAGTTTAGGCAAGGGGACTGTGACCCATAGGTTGAGGACTACCGCAATTCAACATCAAACCAGGCTAAACCAAGAAAACAAAATTAAACTACATGTAAAACAAAGAAAGCTATAACCAAATAAAAACACCATTAAAACATTGTAAAGTCCAAGTCTATATTGGTCGAGCTGATTTTCCATCTCTATGCAGGCATATGTTACAGCTCAGTTGTTAACCTTTACCCTAGTGTCTAGATATTCATACATCCATTTAAAAATAAAACAGTCCTCTGCACATATCATGGTTTCCAGTTTATTGCATGTATGGTATTTCTAAGCATGTGAAGGAATGGGTCTCTGATTCTTTTGTCTTCTCTTGGGATATTTCCCTTCCTTCTAGACATAATCAGTGAAGTTTCAATTGTTTTATATTTGCATAATTGAACTTTACATCTCTAAACTTCAAATTCATTTTCCCATCCCTTCATATAATTCATTATTTCTATCCTGTATTGATGTGCTTGTCTTACCAGCTGTCATTGTCTTCTCTTTGATGTCAGTAAGGAATTTATTTATATACTCTTACATTTCATCCCCATATACTAACAATTGTTCTTTTGTAAGTTCTTTTAGAACTACTCTGAATTTTATCTAATTTCCTCTCTTAGGAACCCATTGCTGTGGTAATTCTCAGAGGAGACTGATTTTTCCTGGCTTAATGCACTTGGTAGTTCATACCTGTGATTCTTTCATTGGATGTAATCATTCCCATTATTTAAATTGAAGTATTTACGATGATAAATTTTTTAGTCCGGTTGGTATTTTCCATTCTGGATATGAGAGTGAGGCTCAATAACCATATTCTGATTAACAAGGCTTAATCTCCCTAAGTGTTCCAAAAGTAGAATACTAACTCCAGAAGAAAGGTTAAATTGCAACAAGGAAGGGAAAGTGGCAGCACCCTTAGTATTTGCCTCTGATTTGGCAAGTGCATTAAATGAACAGGACGAGAGGGATGCATTGTATTCTTTTAAGGCTGGGAACCTGAATCATCGAGAACACAAGTTAGATCTGTGCTCAGAAGTCCTTCCTGGGGCCTGAGAACTAGGAACCCCTGGGAAGATTCAGAGAGTGAGGAAGAGGAGAACATGGTGAAAGCAATACATGATATATCACAGGAATGACCTTTAATCAGATAAAAATGCAAATTTGAAACCCAACATGCTGATGGGGCATTAAAAATGCTTCAGTGCAAGAAACTCTGGCAATCTGAAAATACGCAGTGCCTAAGTGGATAGAATTGGGCAGACTTTTAAAGAAGCAGCAAAAGAGTCTGTTGTAGCTTGAATTATGAAGCAGGTCACCCACCATGCGTCAGGACTGGGGTCTAGTGTGGAGAGCATTTTGTCCCAGGAAATGGGATGTGGCCCGAAATGGGGCCGCCCTCTTGCCCACCATGTCCAACCCATGTAGACGACCTGCTTCTGGGTCGGGTTTTGTAGGTAGCAGAGCAAAGAATAAGGGATCAAACTGACTGCTGTAGAGGCAGAAAAGCTGAGTCAAATAACTACCAACACCTCTTTTAGACAAAGCCTGCATGACATGAGACATTATTATGCAAATCAGTCCCTAATGGACTGGCTGTTAGGAACATTTGTTTATCTCTGTCTGAAGCCTCCAAAAATGTTCAGGAAAGGAAAACAACAGAGGAAACTAGGTATAAGAGAAAAGCTGCTTGTGGTCCTCAAATCTCGGTGCCATGCAGAACTAGTTTCACAAAAGGGAAAAATTAAGGGAAAAATTGGTTCAACAGAGAATTCAAGGTCATTATGGGGCTTTAGTGCATTTTCGGAGCCCCATGGTAGGATGGGCTCTTTATTAGGTAAAAGGGGCTTTGGCAAATCTCAGTGGTCTAGACTATTGCAAGAGTTCCTATGGTAATAAACCACATGGAAAGAGATGAGGTGAGCAATAAATGGGCCTGTCAGAGTCACCTGAAGGCAAAGTTGAGTAGATGTGTGTTGAGTTCCTAGGAGAAACTATTGATAGAAAGCCAACTTGTGAGTCTTTGTGCTTGTGAATCGTTGGAAGACCTTAAGGCCTGATCTATGGTTTACCAAATGGTTGAAAGAAACAGAGGATGCGGGTACAAGTGGGTCCTACAACATCTCCTATTGAAGAAGAGGTATCGTAGGGTGGGAATCACTGAAGCCATTCCTCTGATGGGGACAAGGCTGCCAAAAGTGAGGGCCATACATGACCACTGGAGGCCTCATATTAAGTTACCAATCTACTATTCCCCAACTGATGTTTAAAATATTTGGACTTTCCTAGCAGGTCTTTCTTGTCATACTTTCTTGGACCCCAGCCCCAAAATAATGAGATAAAGACTTATTACTAATTATGACAGCTTTGCCTTTAGCTTAAGCTGTTTCCCAAATAATTCCTGTAACTTAATTTAACCTGTTTATATTAATCTACATTCTGCTATGTGGATTTTTTATAAAGTTTTATTTAAATTAAAAACAACCTTATTTTGCATACCAATCCCAGTTCCCTCTCCCTCCCATCCTCCAGTGTTCCACACCAAACTACCATCCAACCCCCCATCAACTCCCAAGGGAGGGTGAGGTCTCTCATGGGGGAATCAGCAAAGTCTATTACATCATTTGGAACTGGGCCTAGGCCCTCTTTGTGTATCTAGGCAGAGAGGGTATCGCTTCATAAGGAATGGGCTCCCAAAGTTCATTTGTGCACTAGGAATAAGTACTGGTTCCACTTCCAGAGACCCTGTAGCCTGCCCAGGCTTCCCAAATGACACCTGCATGTATTTTTTACCTTTTATTAATTCTGTTAAGTTTGACTTGCTCTACATCTCAGTGGCATCTCCTGAAGGCCTCAGATTCTTTTTCAGGTCCTTTCTCCCCAGAAGTCCTGCCTATTCTCTCCTGCATAGCTATTGGCCATTCAGCTTTTTCTTAAGCCAATCAGCAGGAGCCTTTCACACAGTGAGATGAAATATCCTGCAGAAGGCTTTGATAGATCTGGGAGCTGACTGTACCTTAATTTACAGCAACCCACAAAAGCATCAGGGACATTTTGCATTAGTAGATGGATATAGTCATAAGACAGTACAGGTAACAATGACTAAGCTTGTTCTTGGAGTGGGTGTTCAATAACCCCAAGAGTACACAGCATGTATTTTTCACTGAAAGGAAAATATTCTGGGGGTGTACATATTTATACACTCTGACTACCACTGTTTGGAGTTTTGTCTAAGAATAAGCACAGTGAGATCAGTCATGCAAGATTAGAACATGTAAAATTGCCTACTTTGAATAGGGTTGGGGTTAAACAATATACACCGCTTGGGCTGGGGAAGTACGGTGAAATTGCAATAATACTTAGTGTATAAGAAAGGTTGGAGACTATTCATACATTTCAGAGCCACTTCGGCAGCCCAATATGGACTGTGAAGCAGTCACTTGACTCTTGGAGAATTGCTATGGAATATAGTAGCTAAATAAGTTAGTATCCCTTTTCCACACCTGTGTACCAAATATTGCTCCTTTAATTGAACAACTAGTACATATAATGGTGCCTTTTCATATGTGTTTGGTCTTGTTAATGCATTTTAAAATGTTTCCTTGTCTCCTAAGTCCCAAGGCCAATTTTCATTGACCAGGAGACATTCAGACTTTCCCAAGGTTATATTAGCAGTCCTATTATTTGTAATGGGATGATGGCCCAGGACTTTGCTTTGCTATCCTGCCCAACCTCTGGGAAAAACAAAGATTTATTAGATAGATGCCTTAATGCTAACTTCTTAGTGTTTTACACATCTAGAAAAGCATTGAAAGGATATGCAGGTACATGGGACTTGTGGGATCTAGACCCTTCCTGCCAAGGAATACCCCAGAGGGACCTGGAAGCAGTACAAAGCAACAAGCATCATTGGCTGCCATTCCTATCTTGCCCCTCCACCCTCTGGTAGAGAGATGAGTGCCAGGGCCTCTTCTAGTCTCCTAACCTGCAGCTGTCTAACACTTCCAGCCACTGAATCCAGCAGAGGAAACTGGAGGTAGAACAAAGAAGCCAGCATCATTGGCCACTATTTCTGTCTTTCACCTCCACCTGGTAGAGAGACAGGAGAGAGAGACAGAGAGAGAGAGATAGAGAGAGATAGAGAGAGAGAGAGAGAGAGGGGGGGGGGCAGAGTGAAACATCCAACATCTGCCATAATTCCTGTCTTGGCCCTGCACTAATCCAGGAGAGAGGAGAGGAGTCTTGAACCCATACCCACCAGGAGAGGGAGAGACCCCACCTATACCCACTGGAAGAAGAGATGGGAAGACTACAGAATGAGAACACACCCAAGAACAGAAAGACTTATATGACAACACCAGAGTCTAGGCACTCTACACCAGCAAGACTAGAATATTCCAAAGCAGATGAAACAGAGGAGAATGACCATAAAACAACTTCATGAAAATGATAGAGGCTCTCAAATAGGATATGAAAAATCCATTAAAGAAATGGAAGAAAACAAAAACAAAAACAATATGCAAGAAATCAACAAATCTCTTAAAGAAAGCAAGGAAAGTCAAGAAAAAAATCAAACAGATGAAGGAACAAATTCAAACAGTTCAAGACCTGAAAACTGAAATAGAAACAATAAAGAAAATACTAACTGAGGGAATGCTGGAAATAAAAAAAATTGGGTAAATGATCAGGAACTAAATACGCAAGCATAACCAACAGAATACAAGAGATGAAAGACAGAATCTCAGGAGCTGAAGATAAACTAGAGGAAATAGATTCATTGACTAAAGAAAATCTTAAGACCAACAAATCCCTAACACAAAATATCCAGGAAATATGGGACACTGTGAAAAGACAAAATGTAAGGATAATAGATATAGAAAAAACATGAAGAAGCTAAGCTCAAAGGTGCAGAAAACATTCAACAACATGATAGAAGAAAACTTTCCCAACCTAAAGAAGGACATGACTATGAAAGTACAAGAAGCTTACTGACCACCAAGTAGACTGGACCAAAAAAAAGTCCCCATTGCCACATAATAATCAAAACACCAAACATACAGAATAAAGGTAGAATATTAAGAACACCAAAATGAAAAAGGACAAGAAACATATAAAGGCAGACCTATCAGAATTACACTGGATTCTCCATGGTCTGAAAGCCAGAAGATCCTGGATAGATGTTCTACAAACACTAAGAGACCATGGATGCCAGCCCAGACTGCTATACAGAGCAAAACTCTCAAACACTATAGATGGAGAAAGTAAGATATTCCATGACAAAACCAGATTTACACAATATATATCCACAAAACCAGCCATACAAAAAGTTCTGGAAGGAAAACTCCAACCCAAGGAAGTTAACTACACTCACAAAAACATAGGCAATAGATAATCTCACTTTACCAAAAGCCAGAAATAGGGGGAAAACTCAAACACAATATAAGAAGACAGAATCCATCCTTCTGCTTCATACAAGAAAAAAAGAAAAAAACCTCACTTTCAAAGACAGACTTTACCTCAGAGTTAAGGGGTGGGAAGAGATTTTCCAATCAAATTGCCCTAAGAAGAAAGGAGGTGTATTTACCCTAATAGGTAACAAACTAGATTTCAAACTAAAATTAATCGCAAGAAATAAAGAAGGTCATTTCATATTAATCACAGGAAAAATCCATCATGATGAAGTCCCAATTCTGAACATCGATGCCCTAAATACAAAGGCATCCACATTAGTAAAAGAAACACCACTAAAACTCAAATCATACATTAAAACGTACACACGTATAGTAGGAGACTTCAACACTTACTCTCACACTATCTCCACTGGACAGGACTACCAGACAGAAACTGAGCAAATAAGCAAAGGAAATAACAGAAGTTATGACCCAATTGGATTTAACAGACATCTATAGAACATTCTGTCCAAACACAAAAGAATACATCTTCTTCTCAGCACCGTATGGAACCGTCTCTAAAATTGACCACATCCTGGGCAATAAAGCAAACCTCATCAGATACAAAAAAAAAAAAAAAATTGGAATAACACTCTGTAACTTATTAGGACCTTCAGGGCTTAAAATTAGAATTCAACAGCAACACAAATTGCAGAACCCCCACAAACTCATGGAAATTGACCAATGAGAAGCTGCATCACTCCTGGGTAAAGGAAGAAATAAAGAAAGAAATCAGACTTCCTTGAATTCAATGAAAATGAACACACAACATACCCAGAAATTCAAAGAAGAGCTAATAGCCATACTCTTCAAATTGTTCCACACAATATAAGGAGAAGGACCATTGACAAACTCTATTTATAGGCTACAGTTACTTTGGTACCCAAATCATACAAAGACACAACTAAGATAGAGAAATACAGACCAATCTCACTCATGAACACTGGTACAAAAATACTCAATAAAATATTGGGAAATGGAAACTAAGAACACATCAGAAAAATCATATGCCATGATCAAGTATGTTTCATTTTAGGGATGCAGGGATGGTTCAACATATAAAAATTCATCAATGTAATCCACCATATAAACAATATGAAAAAGAAAAACCACATGATTATCTCACTAGATGCTGAAAAAATCTTTTACAAAATCCAACACCGCTTCATGATAAAGGTCTTGGAGAGACCAAGGATAATAGGAACATACCTAAGCATAATAAAGGCAATATACAGCAAACAGACAGCCAACATTAAACTAAATGTAGAGAAACACAACTCGATTCCTCTAAAATCAGGAACAAGACAAGGCTTTCCACTCTCTCCATATTTCTTCAATATTGTACTTGAAGTTCTTGCTAGAGCAATAAGACAACAAAAGGAGATCAAGGTGATACAAATTGGAAAGTAAGAAGTCAAACTATCACTATTTGCAGATGATATGATAGTTTACCTAAGTGACCCAAAGTATTCTATCTGGTAAACCCTACAGCTGATAAACACCTTAATCAAAATGGCAGGATACAAAACTAACTAAAAAAATCATTGTCCATATTATACATACATAATAAAGGGTCTGAGAATAAAATCAGAGAACCATCACCCTTTACCATAGCCACAAACAACATAAAATATCTTGGGGTAACTCTAACCAAACAGGGTAAAGACCTGTATGACAAGTCATTCAAGAAAGAAATTAAAGAAGACACCAGAAAATGAAAAGATCTCCCAAGCTCTTTGATAATCAGGACTATCATAGTAAAAGTGGCAATCTTACCAAAAGCCATCTATAAATTCAATGCAATTCCTATCAAAATCCCATTATAAATCCTCACAGATCTTTAAAGATGAATTCTCAACTTTATGTGGAAAAACAAAAGACCTCAGATAGCCAAAACAACTCTGTACAATAAAGCAACTTCCGGAGGCATCACCACCCCTGACTCTACTATAGAGCTGTAGTCCTGAAAACAGCTTGGTATTTGCACAAAAATAGACAGGTAGACCAATGGAATCAAATTGAAGAACCTGATATTAACCCACACACCAAAGAGCACCTGATCTTTGACAAAGAAGGTAAACTATACAATGGAAAACAGAAAGTATCTTCAACAAATGGTGCTGGCATAACTGGATGCAGATATGTAGAAGATTGAAGATAGATGCATACCTATCTCCATTCTCAAAACTTAAGTCCAAATGGACTAAAGACCTCAACATAAATCCAGCCACACTTAACCTCTTAAAAGAAAAAGTGGGAGGTACCCTTGTATGAATTGGCACAAGAGACCACTTTCTGATCATAACACCAGTAGCACAGATACTGAGATTGACAATTAATAAATGGGACCTCCTGAAACTGAGAAGCTTCTGTAAGGCAAAAGACATAGTCAACAAGACTATACAGCAGCCCATAGAATGGAGAATGGGAAAAGATTTTCACCAATCATACATCAGACAGAGGGGTTGTTTCCAAAATATAAAAAGAACTCAAGAAAAGTGGGGTACAGAACTAGAGAATTCTAATAGAGAAATCTAAAGTGGATGAAAGACACTTAATAAAGTGATCAAATTCCTTAGACATCAGGGAAATGCAAATCAAAACAACTTTGAGACATCATCTTACACTTGAAAGAATGGCTAAAATCAAAAACCCCAGTGACAGTTTATGCTGTAGAGGATGTTCGAAAAGTGGGGACACTCCTCTACTGCTGGTAGGAGTGCAAACTTGTGCAGCCAAATTGGAAATTAGTATGGAATTTTCTCCAGAAAATTGGAACCAGTGTACTTCAAGATCTAGAAATCCACTCTTAAGCATATACCCAAAGCATGTACATTCATACAACAAGGTTATCTGTTCAACTATGTTCATATGAGCATTATTTATAATATCCAGAACCTAGAAGCAACCTACATGCCCCTCACCTGAAGAATGGATAAAGAAAATGTGGTACATTTACACAGTGGAGTACTACTCAGCAGGAAAAGAAACAAACAAACAAGGGAATCTTGAAATTTGTAGGCAAATGGATGACACGAGAAGAAACCATCCTAAGTGAGGTAACTCAGATACAGGAAAACAAACATGACATGTACTCACTCATATATGGATTCTAGACATAGTGAAAAGGTGTACCAGCCTACAATCTACACCTCCAAAGAAGCTAGGAAACAAGTAGGACCATAAGAGGCACATGCATGGTCCCCCAGTGAAGCAAAAAGGGACAATAACCTCTGAACAAATGGGGAGTATGGGGGATGGGGTAGGATGTAGAAGAAAGAAGAGGGGAGAAGAGGAGGGGATTGGAGAACATGAAGGATCAGGAAGACTGAGTGGGAGAGGAATAGAGGATAGCAAGGAAAGAGACACAGCAATAGAGAAGCCATTATAGATTTAAAGAGAAATCTTGCACTGTGGAATTATACAGGGATCCAAAATGTGACCCCAGTTAGGACCCTAAACCAGAGTGGAACTGATACCTTAAATGCGCATCAGCTATAATGAGAATGATGAATACCTTAAGTGCCATTCTAGAGCCTTCATCCAGTAGCTGATGGAAGCAGAAGCAGAGATCCACAGCCAAGCACTTATCCAAACTCTTGGTGTCTAGTATCAGAGAGGGAGGAGTGATGAACAAAGGGGTTAAGACCATGCTGGGAAAACCCACAGAAATACCTGACCTGAGCAAGTGGAAACTCGTGGACCCCAGTCTGACAGCTGGGGAACCAACATAGGACCAATCCAGGGCCTCTGAACATGGGTGTCAGTTGGGAGTCCTGGGCAGTCTATGGGACCTCTAGCAGTGGAACCAGTATTTATCCCTAGTGCATGATCAAACTTCAGGAGCCCATTTCCCATGGGGGGATACTCTTAACCTAGATATACAGGGGAGGGCGTAGGCCCTGCCATAAATGACTTGACAGATTTTAATGATCCCTCATGGAAGGCCTCACCCTCCCTGGGGAGTAGATGGATGGGGTCTGAGATGGGGGATCTTTGAGGGGTATGGTAGGATGGGTGAGACAGGGAACTTGGATTTATATGTAAAATAAGAATGTTTAATATATATATATATATATATATATATATATATATTATATATATATATATATATTAAAGAACACAGAATGTGCAGGAGGTGCAGGAGGTGCATGTAAAAGAATAGGGATGGGAGAACAAAATGTACAAGGGTAAAGGTCCAGGCGCAGCTGTTAAATTCTTGGGGGTATTATGGTCTAGTAACATGTGTATGACAATATTATTAACAAAAATCTACAAGAGTCCATGCATTCAAATGTAAAGGAGCTACAAATATTTTTGGAACACTTAGACTACTGGCATATTTTCATACCCATCTTGCCCAAGTTGCCTGTCCTCTCTATAACTTGAAAAAGAAAAGTGTTACATGGCATTGGCACAAAAAGACTTTTTAGTAGGCTAAGAGCTTTATACCACAAAATAAAGAGCTATGTGTCCACTACCTCAGTGTGCCTTCTTGGTAGAAGTCTCCAGATGATCATAGGCTGTAGTTGTGTCTAATTGCAAAAGCAATCTAAGCAAATGGTTGCTGTTGGGTTAGATCTCAGTAAAGGAAAAGAGCAGCAGCTTAGTGCACAGCACTAAAACAGAGCCTGCATAAAGTACTGTGACAAGTACCAGTTCTATGACAGTTACTGTAAATTCAGCTTAACCAATAGACAGCTGGTCTGAAGGCCTCCTGCTCAAGTCCTTTTCCAGTGTATCAGAGAACCAAACTCTACAATGATAGCATATACACTTACAGCAATAAGGTGTGTTGTCTGCAAGTCCCATCATCAATGTCATTCAGGCTGTTCTAGGACCACTGTCCTTTAGCATCCCCCAGTAATGAGCTATCAGCTAAGCTAGATAAAATACTGGGAGGAATAGTAACTATGTACCAAATAACAATAGGTAGCTATAGCAATACATATACCATATTATTGGAAATGGGTAAAGGAAAAGTAGATAGTGGGCTTAGTTAAGAGCAGTATGGATAGTAATAATTGGCCCTTGACAATCTGGACTGACAGTTGGGCTGTATATAGAGATCTCACTTTATAGATGGCCCTGTGGAAAAAGGAGGACAGGGAGGTGCTGGATCAACCACTCTGGGGATAACAATTTGGAAATAAATATATAACAGTTCAACTGGAAAGAGAATTCCTGGGAGTTTTCCATGTAGTAGCTTGCAGCCTATCAAGTTCCCTGGATATCAGGAAGCAGACATCTTTAAGAAATTATGGGTCATTTCCCCTTAGGTACCCTTGGAAGCTGTCCACTGGATCCACAGAAAGTCTGGTCATAGAGCAATCAACATAGGTTGAAAAAAAGCTAATAAAGCTGACATTACTGTGAAATAGTCTGATGTTTCCCATGCTATCCCAACAGGTGAGGCCTTTTCCTGACTACAGACTCCACAAATGAATTCCCTGATGAGATATATAGACAAATCAACCTGTCCGGTGAGAGATTGACAACTAAATTTCATAGTGACTATTGTACTCAGTGAAGGATAAACAGGCCTTCAGAGGGTTCTTACAAGCATTTCCATGCAAGAGAGTAACAGGAGATGCTACCATTAAGGTGCTTACCCAACTAAACATTATTATGAGTGTCTATGAAAAATCAATAGTCACAGAAGTAGCATTTCACTAACATTGTTGTACAAACTGGGCTGATGACAACCACCAGGTGTATAGGTACTTCTACCTTACAACACAATTGTGGCTGATTAATTGGAAGGAGAAAGGAAGTGTTAAAAACAACAGCTAAAGAGCTTAAATTCAAATGGCTTCCTACATGAGTAGAGAGACACTCCCAGAGGGCATATAGGTTTTTGAATGAAAATCCTAGGGCCAGGAGTTGTTTGTCTCCCTATGAATACTTCTTTTCAGAGGGCAGGCTAGTTCTAGCTGTGTGCTAGAACTAGTCACCGTTTCTGAAAATACTACATGCTTTGACTATAGGACACTGCGAAATGAAGCTGGTGTTAAACTGGAAACTCCTACCCAGCTGGGAGACTTTCAAAGTGCATGCTGCAGGTGGAGAATTGTCAACAACATTCCAGCTTGCCTATGGCCCCTGCATGCTGCAATACCAACATATCAGGCAAAATGTGCCTACAGGTGCAAAAGGGGCTCAGCTGTTGTGAATAAGAACAACAGTCTTCTGATTGGATTTAAGGGCTTAAGGAGTTCCTATCTGGTACTGTAAGTCAGGGCAAAAACCTGTGCCTGAGGAGGTCATAGGGCCTAACAGGGAAACTATTTCTATCATTTTACTAGTTGGATATGATGCACTCTTGGAACTGTCCTCTAAACATTCTTGTTTATGCCCTTAGATCAACATTGCTGTCACCCCCACAATTCAGTCACCAGTGAAGGTTCTAAGAAAAAGAGAAGGGGTTGTTGCTTTGTTTTAGTGGCCTAGAAGGGGTTTAGACCAACTGAATCACTTTGTAAGGGCATTTATGTTGAACTGCCTGAAGTTGGTGTAGGAGTGCTCAGGATTTCCAGGTTTTGTGCCGTGTAGTCTTTGGTGATGAAGCAGTCTTTGAGACATTTCTGCTTCTCACCCATATTCCTATAAGCAACCATAAGAAAACCCATGTTCACTAGGTTGGACTCTTGTGTCATCTGTATTTTGTTCTATCTAGAGTGAGTAGATGTGTGTATAACATCTCCATATGCACAGTTTTGTCACACAACATGAAGTCAGCAAGTTTTCCCACAGAGGATCTTCAACAACCCTAGTTCCTGTAGGCATTTGCCTCTGCTAGCAGGTCTTCTGAGCACTGTTGATTTTCCCTCTTTCTATGGCTCAGGTTATATTTCTGATACATAGAACTCACATTTACCCTTTGTCTAGTTATTTTATGCAGGTATGTTATAATACTTGTCCTTACTTGTAAGAGTGAGCTCTGTGGGGAGGGACCTTTGCCTCTGAAGTGGTCTGACTTCCAACCCAGTAGGTCTCATATTTTATTATTTTATTTTTTAGATGGCTCAGCCATTAAAGGCTATTCTCACAACAAAAAATACAAGGTCTCATATTTTAAAATGCCCTTTTGCCACTGATCCACTGAAGTGCTAAAGAGGGGATTCTCCCAGCATCTGGAGAGTTTGCAGGTTCTAAGATTCCTGTCTGCTTTTCTCTGTATCTGTGGCCCTAATGCCCAGTATAGCTTTTGTATTCTGCATTCCCTCCTAACATTCTCTCCTTAAAATTATCTGATATTGAAAATTTTGTGTCTCTCTTTGCCTTAAGCTGTGGTTCTTGAACTCTGCAGGTATACTCTATACTCACTTGGGGTTGAGCCCTCTGGTGTGGTGACTCTCTCATTCTATTCCCCTTTTTAAGGACAAATAGGAGAACCTGAGCTATAAGTTAATGAGTATATTATGGATTATAGAAAAATATGGGTTATAGTTAATATTGCCATCTTCTCATTCTTAATTTTATGTAACTAAAACAATCAGCTTTTAAGATGGAAGTAACCACTTATATTTAATACCTGAAAAAGATGGATAATGAAATACTTATGTAACAATATGCCTAGGATAGCAGAGAGAGGTGTATACAGACAGTATCAGTAGGAATATTGGTTTTAAATAACTGGTGCTTTAATATTGATCATTATATAATTTAGGATGACTAGAAGAAGCTTCAGGAAAACATTATTTTATTGTTAAAGGTTCTGTTTTCGGAGATGTGTCTCTTGTGTAGAGACTTACCTCACATTAAAATGAAGACTTAGGGGAAGTGCAGACAACTGGATGTATTTATTCAAATAAAGATTATAATAGCCCATTTAAAATACATCAAAGGCATAAAATCTATTTATTGATGAATATAGTATGATAATTAATAGTTAAATAAGCTGATAACTTACATGGACATCAAAAACTTATGTAAAAATACGGTCCTTAAAATTGTTTTATGAAATAAGAGTGAGGAATAATAAATAGTTTTTATATAAAAATGGCCCAAATGGAATTTGTTACTAGCAAAAAAGTGATAACATTTCAAATTCCTGGTCTACAATGTGGTTTAATATATTTTTTCTGAAATATGAGGCCAGAGGAAGACATTCGTTTTTATGTACTGTCTTTTCCATCTGACTCCTTTGAGACAGGGTCTTTCACTAACCCAAGCCAAATTTATCCTACTGGCTCTGCCCACCAGAGAAGGTTGTATATCTGTCCCACACCTAGCCATGCTAAGCAACTTCCTGCACTGACTTTTTTTTTGGTTTATTTTATTAACATGGATGGAGGCATTTGAAACCAGACTCTCCAGTTTCTTGCTAACCTATCTGAACAGTGCCTCTTTATTTTTGAGACATCTCGTATTCTTTGTGTAATACAGTCCAGCCTCAAAGTCTGCATGCTGTGTGTACTGTGTATGGACATAAGAGGATTATATAACACAGCAGAATAATGCAATGTTCAAATATCCATGTATTTTGGTCAAGAGTAAGAACAGAGCTAAAGTAAGCTATGCCATCAGAGTACAAGCGTCTGAATCTTCAACCTGATGTAACACCCTCTAATTCAATGAGCTTTGACATAATGTTATTTATCTGCTACCTGGTTTTTCCCATCTATTAAACAATAATCTAAGGCTGGTGAAAGATGTTTGATGTAAAGCCAGACATCCAGACATTTTGCTCCCTCAAAACATAGACATTCTCTCTCTCTCTCTTTCTCTTTCTCTCTCTCTCTCTCTCTCTCTCTCTCTCTCTCTCTCTCTGTCTGTCCGTCTCAAATGTAATTTTTAAATGATGAAATGAAATCAATATTTCTGGGAAGCTATCAACTTCTCAAATTTCTTTAGTCTGCTGAGACCTGAGAATCTTAAGGAATGCAATTGTAATGTAGATTTCTCATCATACAGTACTGGTACATATCTATCTATCTATCTATCTATCTATCTATCTATCTATCTATCTATCTATCATCTATCTATCTATCATCTATCTATCTATCTATCATCATCATCTATCTATATATCATCTGTCTATCCATCCACCTATAATCTGTCTATCCATCCATCTATAAAGGATGTGTAAATATAATGCATATGTCATATGTAGAAATGCATAATCTCGTCTAAGTTAATGAACACTTGGGAGCAAAGTATTATTATATAATTATCAAATCACAGGTTTGAAGAAGAGGCTCTTGTGGCAATATGGAACACAGAGGTGCAAAGCAAAGCATACCATAGCCCAATTTCATGCCAGTTTCTTGGAAATGAATATCCACTAACCACAGACACTATTAATCACAGTTCCTCTGGGAGTCCCCTGCCACTTAGTCCTGGCAAATTACACTCTACTCAGCCACATGAAAGTCCGACTCTCCCATTAAAATGCATATTCCTCTGAATAAGGGGCCATTAGTCTTCGTTTTCTCAGCATTTAGCCAGTTCATGGTACTCTGTGATCCAGCCGTACTGTTTATCAACCCTACTGGGAGGTTAAATATAAATGAAAGTGATGTATAGTGGAAAACTTTATAAATGAAAGTCCTTCCCCAATTCCTCCACATACCACAAACAATGTCAAAGAAAATAGAAAAAATTACAACAATTGAAAAATTTAGATAATGAATGAGATAATTTTTAAAGGAGGGAAGAGGGCAGTATGATCATATTTCATTGTATACCTGAGCTAATGTTCAAAAATAAGGGAAATTTTAAGAAAATAGGAAAACAAATATCTTTTAATAATTTCTCCGATTATGGATATTGCATATATACCTATGAACTGAATTATATGCTACAGCTTATGGGCTTTATATGTATCTGAAATACTATGAAGTTAGTGTAGACATAGAAAACTGGCAAGAGTTTTAGATAGGTCTGAGTTAGAAAACATTTATACAAACTGTTTTTTTTAATTATAGTTACAGTTCCTCTGCTTCTATTTGCAAGTGTCACAATTCACTTGCTTTATAATTATTTTAAGCTTACACACACTGCATAACAATACAAGTTTACCTAGTAAGGATTAATTCCACTGTATTTCTTTTAGTTAGTGACTGTGCCGATACAGAGTGAGATAAATAATAGCAGCACTTCTTTTTCCAAGAAATTATAATTTTTACTAGTTCAAATTAGAAACAAGCCTGCTTCACATGTCAATCCCTGCTCCATCTCCCTCCCCTCCACCCCCACTCCCCACCAACCAGCCACCCCATCCTCCCTCTGCTCCCCAAGG
Source organism: Cricetulus griseus (assembly GCF_003668045.3). Classification (NCBI taxonomy): domain Eukaryota; kingdom Metazoa; phylum Chordata; class Mammalia; order Rodentia; family Cricetidae; genus Cricetulus; species Cricetulus griseus. The sequence goes on along the minus strand of NC_048595.1, from coordinate 136,789,251 downwards.
AGGGAAAGGCCCTCCATGGGGAATCCACAAAGTCTATGAGATGCGTCTAGGCTGAGAGAGCCTCCTTCAACATTTGATGAGCTCTCAAAGTCCTTTCTGACTCCAGGGATAAATACTGATCTACTACTAGAGGCTCTATAGAGTGCCAAGGACTTCTCACTGACATCCAAGTTCAGGGGTATGGATCAGTCCAATCCTGGCCTCCTAGATATTGGTCTGGGATCCATGAACTCCCTCTTGTTCAGGTCATCTGTTTCTGTGGGTTTCACCAGTCAGGTCTTGATCTATTTGTTCACCACTCCTCTCTCTTTGCAACTGGGTACAAGAGGCCATTTCAGTGTTTAGCTGTGGGTGTCTGCCTCTGCTTTCATCACCCACTGGATGAAGGCTCTAAGATGACATATAAGGTAGTCATCAGTCACTGGATGCAGGATGGCATATAAGGTAGTCATTAATCTCATTATCAGAGAAGGGCTTTTTTATTTTTTTTAATTTATTTATTAGTTCTAGTTACGGAACAAGCTTGTTTCACATGTAAGTCCCTTCGCCCTCTCCCTCCCCTCACCCCCATTCCTCTTCCCCCACCACGAACCTACCCCCCACCCCATCCACCCACCACTCCCCAGGCAGGGTAGGGCCCTCAATGGGGCTTCTGCAAAGTCCACCAAACCTTCCTGTGCTGGTCCTGGGCCCTTCCCCATGTGTCCAGGACCAGATAATCCTCTTCACCAAAGAAACTAGGAAACATGAAGGACTCTAAGGGATAAATGGTCCCCAGGAATAGAAGTGGCATGAATTACTGAACTAATTGGGAGCATGAGGGTAGGGGGGAGGGAGCTGCTACAATAAGAGCAAGAGAAGAGGAGTAGAGGAGAGGAAATGGAGGGGCAGAAATATTGAGTTGGGGGAAGAATAGAGGAGAGAGAGCAGACTGACAGATACCATATCAGAGGGAGCCACTATAGGTCCGAGAAGAGATCTGGAACCAGGAGATCTCCAGAGACCTACAAGGATGACACGATCTGACAATCCAGGAAATGGTGGAGAGGATAACCAGAGAATGGCTTTTAAGGTAGCCTCTAGACTATTGCTTAGCTTGTTAGTTGGGGTCAACCTTGTAGGTCTCTGATATTTCCCTAGTGACAGAATTCTCTTTAAACCTATAATGGCATCCTCTATAATCATACTCTTTTCTTTCTCCCCTTTATTCTTCCCCTGACTAGATCTCCCTGTTCCCTCATGTCTACCTGTCCCCTCCTGTTCTCTCCTTCTCTTTCTTCCAACTCCCTTTCCCTTCCCCTATGCTCCCCATTAGCTTAGGAGATTTCATCTCTTTCCCCTCCTCTGGGAGAATATGTATGTCTCTTTTAGGGTCCTTCTTGTTTACTAGCTACTCTGGCATTGTGGATTGCAGGCAGCTACTTCTTTGCTCTAGATCTAAAATCCATAAATTAGTGAGTACATACCATTTTTGTCTTTTTCGAATGGGTTAGCTTACTCAGGATGGTTTCTTCTATTTCTATCCATTTGCCTCGAAATTTAAAGACTCCACTGTTTTTCTTTTTTCCTCTGAGTAGTACTCCATTGTGTAAATGTACCACATTTTCTCCATCCATTCAGTTGGGGGCATCTAGGTTGCTTCCAGTTTCTGGCTATTACAAATGACGCTGCTATGAACATGGTAGAACAGATGACAATGTTGTATGTATGTGCATATTTTAGGTATATGCCTAAGAATGAAATTGCTGGATCTTTTGGTAGATTGATTCAGACACCCACATGTAAATGCTGAACTGAACTCTGGAATTCAGTTGCAGAGAGAGAGGAGTGATGAGCAAAGGGGTCAAGATGAGGCTGGAAAAACCCACAGAAACAGCTCACCTGAACATGTGGTTGATCATGGACCCCAGACTTATAGCTGGGAAACCAGCATAGGACTGTTCCAGACCCCCTGAAGAAAGTAGTCAGTTTGGAGTTCTGAATAATCTATGTGGACACTGTAGTGGATCAGGATTAACCCCTAGTACACAAATGAACTTTGGGAGCCCTCTCCACATAGGTGGATACTCTGTCAGCCAAGACACACTGGGGAGGGTCTGGGTCCTGCTCCAAATGATATAACAGACTTTTAAGATCCCCATGGAAGACCTCTCCAACTCTTTGTTTCATTGATTCTTGTAATATTTTCCTAGTTTCTACTTTATTGATTTCAGCCCTAAGTTTGATTTTTTTTCTGGTGTCTACCCCTCGGGGGTGAGTTTCCTTCTTTTTGTTCTAGAGTTTCAAACTAAAATCAATCAAAAGAGATGAAGAAGGGCATTTTATACTCATAACAGGAAAAGTTTGTCAAGATAAAGTCTCAGTCCTGATCATCTATGCCCCAATTACGAAGGGACCCACATATGTAAAAGAAATATTACTAAAGCTCAAACCACACCTAAAACCTCATATCCTTATAGTAGGAGACATCAACACACTGCTCTTGTCACTAGACAGGGCCATCAGGCAGAAACTTGCCAAAGAATCACAGGAATTAACATAATTTATGATCCAATTTGGATTAATGGACATCTATAGAACATTCCATCCAAATACAAAAGAATATACCTTCTTCTCAGCACCACATGGAACCTTCTCTAAGATTGACCACATACTCAGAAACATAGCAAACCTCCATATATAAAATACAATTTGAACAACACCCTGTATCTTCTCAGGGCACCTTGCTTTAAAGTTAGAATTCAACAACAACACAAATTGCATAAATCCTACAAACATATCTAACTTGAATAATGTACAACTGCAACATTCCTGGGTCAAGGAAAAAATGAAAAAAAAGAAATTTTAGACTTCTTAGAATTTAATGACAATGAAGACACAACATAACCAAGCTTATGGGAAACTTTGAAAGCACTGCTAAGAGGAAAGTTTATAACACAAAGTGCCCACATGAAGAAACTGTAGAATAGTCACACTAGAGAATTGACAGCACTACTGAAAGCTGTAGCAGCATGTTTTTATAGATAACTCTAAAACCTTTGCAAATATGCAAACATTCAAATCCACATACATGAATGTTATGAATGTTGTTTTGTACAGTGTGCACGGATATTGTTTTTTACATTGTACAGTTAAAATATTATACTGGAAGAAAATAAGTTATATTAATATTTTCTTCTATAAAACATGAATTAATTAGTAGCCTTTCCTTTATGTGCAGTCATAACTAACACATGAAAGCTTTTGGAATTTGAAAGGTTTAATTTTTTTCAAAGTTATTGGAATGGCGTGGGCAGTATGAAATTAAAGACTTCCTCCAAAAGATACTGGGTGGGGAGGGGGTTCGTCTTGTCACCTATCTTCAATTCTATAATTCAAAAATACAAGAAATTCTTCCTAGAACATTGGATTTAAAATTTCTATTCTGTACTTTTGAATTTTATCTCTTATTGACTTAGTCTCTTGATTTATTAAAGATAATTGAAAGAAAGAACTACTTTGCTTTGTGGCTTTTTCTAGAAATCAGTTTGCTTGATTCTGTTTAGATAATCTTAGTATTCAGAAATAGTTGGAAATGTATTATTCTATGTAATTTACTGACTAAAATATGAGAATGTCCATATATCTTATTACTTGGGAAATAAGAAAATCCCCATTTCAGAAGGATTTTTAAAAGTAATTACATAATGGATATGCTATTTCTAATTTTCAGCAAGTAATAAGTGCTACTGACTTGATCCAAAACAAGCAAGGCTTTAATACCATGGCATCTTCCTTTGAAGAGGATTGCCTTCAGGTACCAATTCCATATTCAATGATGTCTGTTGATGAGAGAGAATTGCAAAAGCCAGTGGGAAGATACGAGAGTGAGTGAAAACTAGAAAGCCATTTAAAGGTCAACAGAAAAAGATAAATCCTGTTACAATGCATGAAAAATAGCTTCTGCTCATGCATAAATGCCAACATTTGAAGATTGTTACTGGTATTATCAAAGGAGAAAAGGCTCCTTTTAGTTCTGTCAAGGTACTGAACAAGAAGTTTCTTTGTGCAGAATAAATTAGGTTTTATCAAACAGGTGGTATGAAACCTAGAAAATTTTATGTTCCAGTGTTTCTAGGTAATGCCTGACAAATTGTAATGTATGTGACACTCATTCACATTTTAATTCTACTCACAGATACATTTACCTTAAGTTTTGATTGAAAATGCTACTATAAACAAAACTCATTATCTCTGAGCTTTTCAGCTAGACATGGTGAATGTAGAGTTTGTTCAATGTTATCTATTCTTTCCTTCACATATTAGATCAGACCTAGGCTATGGTTTGAATGGGGACATGCAGTTCCTTTTTTTTCCATGATCTCCCTAACAGGTCAAGAGTTGTCAGTGACTTTTGAAATCACAGACATAACCTGTGCTCAACATGACTGAGGGTCATCCTTAATCATGATGTCATTAACATTCTGAATCTGATCAATAGACTGTAATCCTGGATACAGATGTGGAGAACTAGTGCCTGCAAGAATGATGCCAGGAAAGGCAGAGACTGTTAGAGGTGGGGAAAAGATAGCTAAAGGACTGAAGAAAATTGTGAATTAAAATAAGTAAGGAAATACATTGTAATCTCTTGATTTGTTACAGGAGTGCTGCCCCATAAAGACTACTCCTTTCCCTAATTATTTGAAAATTAAAATAAATATATTACTTTGTGTGAACAGGAATGTATTGTGTGTTTGTATATTCTACTGAGTTCACGAGGGACTCAGAAGACAACTTGTGGAGTAGTTTAACTACTTCAACCTTTTAACGGATTCTGGGCGTCAGATTCATGTCACTGTGCATGCAAAGCTAGTTTCTTTATCCCCTGATCAATCTCTGTAGACATTGCTCTAATTATTGAAAGATATGTTATTTAGCTGATTATTTTTCAGAGATACCTTTTATAAATTTAACTGCATGTCAGTTTTATTTATACTAACTTTTAACTTAAAGTATACCTCTCTTATTCATTTAAATTTTCAAGATATGGAAGTTATATAAAAATCACGTTATCAGTTACCCAACTATGCTGACATTAGTTTTTCACTCAGACTATTTTTTTGAAAGATTTCCCATTTTGTTTGTCTCAGTATCTCTTTAGTTGCCTTGTATTTTTATTCTTTCTTTGATTATCTTGGAAATGAAGCTTCTGACATACTTGATGATTGTCAACCCAAAGTTTTAAAGTCCTCAACTTGACTCTTGCTTATGTCTCTCGAAACAATTTATTCATGAACTTCCCTAAAATAGAGCATGTAGGAATTTTCTCTCAGGGAATCCCATTAGGTATTTATCATGTCACTACCTTATAAGTGGGGATATGTACCTTGGTTATGATATCAAGGTGGTGATGAGGGAAGTGCTTCTATGTATATGTTTGTCTTATTGGTTGATAAAATACTGCTGATCAATAGGAAAGCAAGTTAGGTGGGACTAGGAGTCAAGGAGGACTCTGGGAAATGTAGTAAAGAGTAGTCTTGTGATCCATGCAGGAAGTGACATAGCAGGCAGTCTCAGAATATAAGCAGGAACAAGCAGGAAATAATGTTCTTCCTCTTCCTCCCCCTCTGTTCTCTGGAGTTGACACATGAGCCCAGAATAGACAGGATGCTTGCTGCTGACATGCTCAATAAGATAAGTTTATAAAATATATAGTTTAGTAGTTATAGTTGATAATTAAGACTTATCTAGAAGATAAGAAATCCTAGTCTTTGGCCAGCAGCATTGTACTTAATCTTAATCTCTGTGCATTATTTTGCACAACCATATGACAGCAGGGCTCGGGCGGCTGGCAGAAAGACTTATTACAACATGATATCAGGATGTGCTTTTATGAACTTCCACATAAAAACTTCATAAAAGCTTAAAAGGGGATTTTAGAAGTAAAAGAACAGAGTCAAGCATGACTTATTGGTAGCAGCATTTTCTTGGGTGATCTCTGTTTTGCTAGAGAGAAGCAGAGACTGGAGCAGCTCCCTTAAGGGAGGTTTCCTGACTCAGCATAAGTGGAAAAAATTGCATCGTTCTTGCTAACAATTTAATGGTGTGTACGAGCAGCTGGCTCTCCAAGCAGGCAGACTGTTGCTTGATGGCAACTTAGACCAAGGAAGTGAACACAGCTCTCAGTGCTGGCAGTAAACATATCCCCACCATCTTGGAAAGACAGCAGCTAAAGCAACCACTGCTTTAATTTTAGCAATGATGTTTAGCAGATAAAAGACCATGTGGCTACAAAAAGGTAAAGATTCACAGTAAAGACAGATTCAGATACAGAAAAACCTCTAGAGGTTTACAGTGTGTTTAAAAATATACATAGGCCTGTGAGAGAAAAAGAAACAGGATAAAGTAATTGAAAAAAGAGAAGCTTCTGGTGGTGGTGCATGCCAGTAGGATTTGCTGAAGGAAGCAGAGGTGGGCAGATTTCCACAGAGAAACCCTGTCTCAGGAAAAATAAAGAAGGAAGTAAAAGAAATAGAATAATAAATAAGCAATGTATCAATGGAAAATACACAGAGTCTGGATAATATATTGTTGTCTTTAAATTGATTTCAGAGGAAGGAACAACAACTGCTAATAGACATTTGGTTATAAATGCTGCTAAATTAGTCCAAATTGTATATTTTAAAAATGCTTTGACTTCTAAATTTAAAAATGAGGACAGGTTACTTGGGAAGAGAGGTTTTGCTTGTGTTTCCACTGAAAACAGAAAGCTCTGGATTCCTTCCAGACTAATATGGTTTGATCAAGCAAGAACCCCTGAAGCAGTGGCCCACCTGTCCCTACATCCAAAACAGCTGAGATGATGCAGTAACAGACAACTACAGCAAGGATTTCTGTGTTTTATCATGATCCCCATGATCATGGACATTGCCTCAAACCACCAGGAAGCAGTTTGGATTGAACTATGCCCAAATTCCCAAATATTGTTTAAAATGTTGTTTTTATTTAAATGGGGTTGGTTATAAATGGTAATGATCACAGTCAATCTCTTTTTAAAGGCAAAAAAGGGTATAGGATGTAGAAATGAATATTTTACATTGGTATGGATTTTCATTTATTGGTACAAATTTAAGGTTAATTTTGTTATATGTAAATTTCTCCTCTTGTTTAGTATTGTGTTTATACAGATCTTTTAAAATGTAATGCACAATTACAGATTATATAGTCACCTATATAGTCAGAATTTAGAATTAGATTAGTTAGGTTTTCGAGCTGTACAGAGATGTATTTGAGATAGATATTCTTCAAACCTGCCAAAGACCTACAGATTATATGTCATTTAAATGGTTTAAGGTTTTTCATGGCAGTGAGACACAACTGCTCCTGGCACACCAATTATATCTGAGAGGACAATGAGCATTGAAGAAACTCATTATGGAATTTGCTTTCAACATGGCAAGATTAGCCATTTGGACAAGAAACTGCTCTTGCCTGGCCTGTTTGTTGGTGTATAAACTGGAAATGCAAGACCCACAGTAAAGTGACTGCTAAATGTACAAAACAAGTGTTACAATCCTCAAGGGTTCCTGCTTCATGGAAGCTTCTGCCAGACATTCTGCAGATCACAGAGGAAATTGCTGACAAACTGCCAGTACAGGTGGACAGTTTAAAATTTCCTGCTTCATGGAGAAGTCGGCCGGACACACTGTGGCCTATAGGCTGAAGATGAATTCCCCAAAGTTACAGAGGAGCATTGGGTGATGGTACAGACAATGAGATGTCTCTGTCAGTTCTAGAGTTTAAATATTATCCTTCTGTGGCCTTTGCTTGAGGTGAAGACAGATATTTATGGTTATAGTTTTCTTTAGTTATTATAGAAGATAAGCTACATATAAGACTTTAGACTCACAAAGTTAGGATAGATGATACAACATTTTCTTTAAATCATTCTAAATGTTAATGGACTAAATATAGTAACTATAGTTCTTACTTAATAACTCTTTTGTTATATATTTTAATATGTTAATGTAAAAAACCCTGCTTTTTATTTAGACAGAAAAGAGGAGATGATAAGGGAGGTCCTTCTGTGTATATGTTTGTCTTATTGGTTAATAAATAAAGCATTGTTGGCCAATAGGGGAGCAAGTTAGGTGGGACTAGGAGAGAAAGAAGATTCTGGGAAATGTAGTAAACTATGAGAACCATCAAAATACTTTGTAGTCATTTATTAAAATTATTCATGATGTATCTCATGATGAATTAATAGAAGATATTACTTAAAATTTAATTACTTAAAATACCCAACTATCCTGAATATGAACAAACTAGAGCAGTTTAAAGTGAAACATTTCTCTTCTGTTTACATTAAAACATGGTAGATACTTTCCACACATATTTCAAAAGCTGACCCATGATATGGCACCTTTTAATTTGAAAGCAATTTGATAGGAAAATAAATCATTTTGTTAATAAAAATGTTGAGGAAGAATATGGAACACATTTATTTAATACTAAGGTCACTTTTACAATGTTGTGTGATATTTTGGATACCCAAGTTTGAAATGGTTCTATTATCTCATAGAATATCTTTTAGCTAATTTGAAGTTGTAATAATTCTGTAGATTTCTATTTCAAACTTCACAGACTGCAATTTCATATCCTAACCACTCCAGAAAAGTAAGCATCATAAAAAAGAATCATATTTAATTTTGTGCATGTTACTTTTTAAAGTTACTCAGTTGTTTAGCTTGGTGTGTAATAGTTTGTTTCTAAAACCCATTAACTTAAAAGTATTAATAAATATGCTGGTGATCACATCTTCTAAAGAATTGTGTTCTGTTTGCAGTGGAGGCCTTTTCCATTCATTATATTGAGGGTTATGTATTAGGTGGTGGCTACTAAAGTTGAGGAGGCTATAACTACAACCTTTCAGGAGACTGTTAAGTTTACCACATCTATAAACTGTTGCCTTAATCAAAGATTTTCCTTGATGTGATTTGGGGACAGCATTTTACCTACAAAGAATATTATTTAAACACAGTAATACATTTTTCCAAAGCAGACTTTTGTTTAGAAACTTCTGATAAACCTATTTTTACTTCAACAATGTCGTGTAATTTTCAACAGGAGTAGATTCTACATATAGAAAGAATGTATCTTAAAAAGTATTCTCATCTGTGAGATTCAAATGTCCCTCATTATTATCTGGTCAGAATATTATAAGAATCCACTTGCATGTCAGTTCCATTACTCTTTTGACTGAAAAGTAAACTCTTCAGAATCATTCATAAGATTTGAAATCAACTTCTTTCATATCCTTGTTAACATGCTATTTACAGACCACAAATAGCCTTAATGAAGCGCAGAAGGCTGACTGCTTCCTGCAAGTTTTCATTGCACCAGGAGAATCAGAGTCTATGGTAGCTATATCTTCATAAAGTTTCTTTCTTAGCTCAGAAGGCTTGCAATTCATAATTATGCTTTGTTCATGCAAGCTGTGTTATCTGACATGATATCCATGGGTCTGCTCCAGGTTCTCTGAATAAAAACTGCAGTCTTAAGTGTAGCCCTTTTGTGGGACTCCTCAATGTATAATCAAGTGAGATTTTAATTTGGGTCCTTCTCTTAACGTTCTTTTACTTTTTGTCCAAATTCAATATAATGACTTTTTTGATCTTAATATATTTTGTTTTGTAAAAAACAAATTCTAGTCCTAAAATAATAGGAAAGAAAACATGATATTTGCTGTGAAATTCTGAAACTTGGGTCACCAGGTGCATAACAAATAAGGAATAGTTTTGGAAAATATTTTCTTTGAATATTTTATTATTTTTATGTATAGATCTCTCTATCTGTGTGTTTGTGTATGCACACTCATGTGTGTGTACCAAATGTGTGCAGGGCATTCATATACCAAGAGAGGGAGTTGGAGATACTACTAGCCTCACAACCTGGGTTTGGGGACTAAATTCCAGTCCTCTGGAAGAGTATAAATGCTTTTCTCCTTCAAGCTATCTCTTTAACCTTTTGAAGTGGTTTTATTTTTTAGGAAATAATGCTGGAGTGGATTTTCTGTACTACGAAAAGATGTGATGTTATATAGGTTTTGCTGTTCTGTTTGTACAGGACAGGAAGAAGTAGGTTTGTTTTCATTCTTAGAATCCTTGAAGTTTACAGAATGATCAATGATCTTTGGTGCAAACTTTAAATCACAAACTGTCCTGGTTTCTTCTTGTCTAGCTTCAACTTTTTTGTTTTGTTTTTCTGGAGAAGTTATTTATTTTTTCTTTTTTTCCCAACTTTTTTTTATTTGAATTAGAAACATGACTGTTTTACATGACAATCCTATTTTCCTTCTCCCACCCATCCTCCCCTACCCACCACCCCAACTAAAACCTTATCTGTCACATATCTTTTCTGGGCCCCCTGCATGGTGAAGCCTTCCATAAGGTGTCATCAGTCTTTCGTTTCCTTTGGCCCACCCCCTTGTGTCTTGGTTCAGGGAGTATTCCTCTATATGGACTGGGCTCCCAAAGTCCACACCTATGCTTGGGAAAAATACTGGGCTTCTGAGGTTTCCTCACAGAAACCCATGTTCCTTAGGTATGGATCAGTCCCATGCTGGTATTCCAGCTATCAGACTGGGGTTCAAGAGTTCCCGGATGTTCAGGTCAGCTGGTTCTGTGTGTTTCACCAGCGTGGTCTGGACCTCTGTGCTCTTCACTGGTCCTTCTCTGCATCTGCGTTCCAGTTCAGATCGGTGATTAGTTATGGGTGTCTGCTTCTACTTCCACCAGCGGCTGGATGAAGGCATATAAGTCAGTCATTAATCTCATAATCAGGGGAGGGCATTTAAGGTAGCCTCTCCTCCATTGCTGAGATAGTTAGCTGGTGTCATCTTTGTAGATCTCCAGACATTTCCCTAGTGCCTGATTTCTCTGTAAACCAAAAATGTCTCCCTCTATTATGATATCTCCATTCTTGTTATCTTCTATTCTTTCCCTGACTCATATTTTCTGCTCCCTCATGTCCTTGGGATCCCTCTTCCTCTCCCCTTCTCATTCTCCTAGCTCCCTCACCCTCTTCCTGTGCTCCCAATTTGCTCAGCAGATCTTGAACCTCTCCCCTTCTCAGGTGACCACGTATGTTTCTTAGGGGCCTCCATGTTTATTAGCTTCTTTGACAGTGTGGATTGTAGGCTGGTAATCCTTACTCTATGTCTAAAATCCGATATGAGTGAGTAGATATGAGTGAGTACATGCCATGTTTGTCTTTTTGCAATTGGGTTACCTTCCTCAGAATGGTTTCTTCTAGATCCATCCATTTTCCTGCAAATTTCAAGATTCCATTGTTTTTTTCTGCTGAGTAGTACTCCATTGTGTAAATGTACCACATTTTCTCTATCCATTCTTTGGTTGAGGAAATTTTATTCATGAGTACTGTATATACAACATTTCTGTCACTTCCTCCTTATGTTGTTCTTAGCTGTTCATATTATTTGTGCATTTGAGATTTAGCCTTGGCACTTGGAGTTCGTTCTTTGGTTTTCAATTTGATGTGAGATTCCACCCTGCCTCAGGCTGTGCTGGTATGAGAGCTACATGCCCAGGGATGAACCTGGGAGTGTGGGGATAGCATGTGCAGGCAATGTCCTAGGGGAACTCACCAAGATGTGCTGATGCATGAGTTGTCTTTCTGGAGCTACATCTTGTATTGTGGAGATGGTATGGAAGGCTGCTGCAGGAATTGGGAAGACGGCAGAGGTTCTGGAGATCTAGGTGAGGATAGTGCAAGATGCATGTATATAGATAGTCTTAGAAGTAAGTGTAGAGACCTCAGATGGTGAAGGTACACGAGGGACTCACCAGGGAAGGCTGATGTTCTTATGTTTAGATGATAAATTTCTATATATTTTATCACTAAGCATTATTGAAAGAATATCTGGGTTTGTTTTAATCAGGTCAAAATCCTTTTTTTGAATAAATAATAAAATGAAATTGTATATATATTTAAATTCCATTTTATTCATTTGTTGCATTTTCCATTTTCATTAACTTGATAATGGAAATAATTGAATTTGCAATTAATTAGTATGAATTTTTGTTACTCATGATAATTTATAGTGAGATAGTATTTGGATGGTGGCCTGCCTTTTTAATAGTGACCTAAACTCCTAAGCTGATTAGATTACATACAAATTTAAAGTATGTCTTACATCAATGATAAGTGATAGCTGTAACAAATAACATTTTCTCAGAAACTTATGGTAATCAACAAAATTTAAAGACTATTTCAAACAAACCTATTTATTCTGTTTCTTACTGAACAAGAGTTTGGGTGTAAACATAACTTCTTCTTGGTGTTTTCCTTTCCTTCTATACTAACAAGTCAAATAAAAGATTGAAATGTCAACCAATGCAGAGATGCTGGTTTTTATGTCGACTTGACACAAAGCTACAGTCACCCAAGAGGAGGGAACCTCAACTGAGAAAATGCCTCCATAAGATCTGGCTATAGACAAACATGTAAAGCATTTTCTTAATGAATGTTTGAGTACCCAGTCCATTGAGGGTGGTACCACCCAGGGCTAGAAGTCATGGGTTCTATAAAAAAGCAGACCGAGCAAGCCACAGGGAGCAAGCAAAAAAAAAAAAAAAAAAGATTGAAATGTAATTGAAAACCAAATCCAGACACTCCAAATTTCTCTTACCTGTGCCCCAAAGTTAATAGAAATGTTAAGAACTTGATGCTTTGATACTTTCTGTTACACAAATTTACATAACTTCCAAAGTCAGAAATAGTTCTCATATTGAATGATTAATTGTATTTTTCTTAGTGACTTTATCCCAAGGGTATATAGAGTCTCACAACATAAAAGGAAACTTAAACATAAATTAGTGCATCAAGACACAGTACTCCAAAGAATTAAAACTATAAATTGTATATATCATCTCTTCATACAGTGTATATAGACCATATCTTTTATATCTCAACAGAAGGAATTTTAATATTGAGACAGCCATTTATATCCCACAAGGGTGCATCTAAAATTGCTTTAAGTTTTAAGCTTCCAACAGTGTCTTTATAGAAATTCATATCTGCCCAGGCAGTAATCTGTAACAGTCAGTTGACCTTCTCATCTTATAATATAAACTATTAGAATTCAATTTGACTATTGTAAAGTCCATAATTTAAACAGAACACCACTGAAATTTTCATAAATGTAAACTATAGATTATGTGATGGGTGAACTTCACTATCACTTATGCATTCAGTTTTGGATTATTCTAATCTCCAAAGTACACAATTTTATTGGATTTCTTCTCAAGAATACTATAGTTTAAATTTTTCTAAAATGGAACTTTATAAAGTTATACATTTGGCTAACATAAAACCCTCAAATATTTCCAACAGCAGAATTGGTTGTTACAGAAATTTTCGTAATTCTCCTAATGATATTATTTGATCAATTTTATTGGTAATATGTAGATAAGCTTGTATGACAAAGTGATACTAAAATAAGAAAATTGAAGACTCTTAAGTGAAACTCCTCATAATAATATTTATTATACTCAAATTGAGTTAAGAAAATACACAGAAAATTCCTGGATATAAATAATGATTAATGAAAACATATGCATATAACCAACACAAATAATAGTAACAAAGGTAAGTATAAACTGTGGTGTCTTTTCCTCTTATTTAAATACTTTCAAAGTATATGATTCTGTACAGATAATATTAAGTAACAACTCTCAATTATACCTGGAAAGCTGTCTCCTATCAGGATCCCTGCTTAAAACTTATTGCAATAAGGCAATTTTGTGTAATACATTTAGTTTGCACATTAGTGAAGTGATGAGAAAGGCATTCACAAAGTTTTGTTCAATTTTTATAATGATAATAGTGATAGCACACCTAACAAAAGATCATCATGTTAATGTCTGAATTATCATGAAAATCACTGTTAAGAGACATTTGCCTTCCTTAGCTTTCATTATTAATGAGAAACCTGAGGAACAATATACACCTATAACAATATATATTGCCATAACATTGTAACAATAAAAATTTTATACAGCTTTACTCTTAATCAGTATTGTTCCTTGGGGATTCTTGAACTCTTAGAAGGGTTTGTAGAACACAATAATTTGTTTCTGGTATTGAGTTTTAAGTATTAGTTGAATGGAACCCAGATCACATGTGAAATTGGCATACATGTAAGGCATACCACAAAATGTCACTTGATATTTTTCTTTATTATATGTACTTAATTCCATTTTTCATTCTTCCTCTCACTCCACATAAATATATCATTTGTATATTATGTATCTATAAATTGATAAAGAGAACATGCAAGTATATCTATATATAACTACATATATCTTATAAAAGTCTTACAGAGAAATAGCTATAGAATTATTTGTATAATTGTAGGAATAGATGCAAAGGTATATGCATAATACATATAATTTTTATTTATAGTTTTCTTTTTATTTACTTTTTTCTTTTTTCTCTATATTAATTATATTTAAATTAGTAAAACCTTGTTTCACAGGTCAATCTCAGCTCCCTCCCCTTCCCCCCCCCACCCCCCAACCATCACCCCCAAGCCCCACCAATTCCCCCTCCTCTGCCCAGGGAGGTTGAGGCCCCCCATGGGGGAATCTCAAAGTCTGTCATATAATCCCAGACAGGGCCTAGGCCCTTCCCCATATGTTCCGGCTGAGACCATCCCTCCCTGTGGAATGGGCTCCCAAAGTCCATTCATGCACCAGGGATAAATACTGATCTATTACCCAAGGCCCCATAGATTTCTGAGGCCGCCTCACTGACACTCATGTTCAGGGTGTCTGGATCAGTACCATGCAGGCCTCTCAGCCATCAGTCTAGGGTCCATGAGCTCCCCCTATCTCAGGTCAGCTGTTTCTGTTGGTTTCACCACCCCAGTGTTGAGCCCTCTTTCTCATCACTGCTCTCTCTCTGCAACTGGGTTTCAGGAGTTCAGTTCAGTGTTTAGCTGTGGATGTCTACCTCTGATTCCATCAGCCACAGGATGAAGTCTATAGAATAGCATATAAGGTAGTCATCAACCTCATTATCCGTGAAGGGCATTTAAGGAAGGCTCTCCACTATTGCTTAGATTACCAGCTGGTGTCATCCTTGTAGATCTCTGGAAACCTCCCTAGCGCAAGATTTCTCTTTAAAACTATAATGGCTTCGTCTATTATGATATCTCTATATCTTTCTCTCCTTTATACTTCCTCATCTCAATCTTCTTGCTACCCCATGTCTTCCTCTCCCCTCCTCTTTCCCCACTCTCTTTCCCCAAGTTCCCTCTACCCTCACTCCCCATCTCCCAATTTGCTCAGGAGATCCTTGCCATTCTGGGGTACCATGCATGTCTCTCTCAGGGTCCTCCCTGTTTCCCAGACTCTCTGGCGGTAGAATAGTAGGCTGGCAATACCCTGCCCCATGTATAATATATACATGGCCTAAAGGTTCATGACAAGCTGTATGGCTCCAACACTTTGTAGATATTGGAGAATAGCCTTCTGTCAGATGTGGGGTTGGTGAAGATCTTTTCCAATATTGTGGGCTGGCGTTTTGTCTTGCTGTGTCCTTTGCCTTACAGAAGCTTCTCAGTTTCAGGAGGTCCCATTTATTAACTGTTGATCTCAGGGTCTGTGCTATTGATGTTATGTTCAGGAAGCAATCTCCTGTTCCAATTTGTTAAAGAGTACTTCCCACTTTCTCTTCTAAGAGAGTCAGTGTGGATGGATTTATGTTGAGGAATTTGATACATTTGGACTTAAGTTTTATGTATGGTGATAGACATGGATCTATCTGCAGTCTTCTATATGCCAGCATCCAGTTATGCCAGCACCAATTTTTATAGATGCTTTCATTTTCATTTTTCCATTATATAACTTTAGCTTCTTTGTCAAAAATCAAGTTTTCGTGGCTATGTGGATTAATATCAGGGTTTTCAATTCATTTTCATTGGTCTACATGTCTATTTTGGTGCCAATTCAAAGTTATTTTTAGGACTATAGCTTTATAATAGAGCTTGAAGTCAGGAATGGTGATGCCTCCGGATGTTCCTTTACTGTACAGGATTGTTTTGGCTATCCTGGGTCTTTTGTTTCTCCATATAAAGTTGGGAATTGAGACTTCTTGATGGATTTTTCCTGTGATGAATATGAAATAATCTTCTTCATCTCTTTTGATTGATTTTAGTTTGAAGATTAATTTGTTAGCTACTAGGAGAGCTACACCAGCTTGTTTCCTGTGTCCATTTGATTGTAATATCTTATCCCAACCCTTTACTCTGAGGTATTGTCTGTCTTTGAGGTGTGTTTCTTGTATGCAGCAGAAGGATGGATTCTGTCTTAGTATCCATTCTGTCCGCCTATGACTTTTACAGGCATTTTAAGACCATTAATATTGAGGAAAATTAAGGATCCTTAAGTTTTATTTTTGTTTGGTTTTGATTTGTTGTTGTTGTTGGTATTGTGTGTGGATTTACCCTGCTTTTTCTTTTGGCTATTGATTAAGTGGGATTATCTAGTGTCTATGCTTTTGTGAGTGTATTTAACTTCCTTAGGTTGTAATTTTTCCTACCAGTACATTCTCTAGGGCTATTATTAGTGTCTATGCATTGTTTAAATCTGGTTTTGTCATGAAATATCTTGTTTTCTGCATCTATAGTGATTGAAAGCTTTTCTGAGTATAGTAGTCTGGGCTGCCATCTTTGGTCTCTTTGTGTTTGTAGAATATCTCTTCAGGACCTTCTGGCTTTCAGAGTTTCCTTAGAGATTCAGGTGTAATTCTGATAGGTTTGCCTTTATATGTTACTTGGCCTTTTTCCTTTGCTGCTCTTAATATTCTTTCTTTATTCTGTATGTTTGGTGTTTTAATTATTTTGTGACAAGGGAAATTTTTTGTGGTCCACTCTATTGGGTGTTTGGTAGGCTTCTTATACTTTCATTGGCATGCCTTTCTTTAAGTTGGGAAAGGTTTTTCTTTTTTCTATGGTTTTGTTGAATATGTTCTCTCCACTTTTAACTTGGTTTTCTTCACCTTCTTCTATACCTATTATTTTTAGGTTTGGATTTTTCATGTTTTCCCATATTTCTTGGTTAATTTGTGTTAGCGATTTATTGAAGTTAAGATTTTCTTTGGTCGATGAATCTATTTCTCCTAGCGTATCTTCAATGCCTGATAGTCTTTCTTGAACTTCTTGTATTCTGTTGGTTATGCTTGCATCTGTAGTTCCTGGTCATTTTACCTATCTTTTCTAATTCGAGCATTCCCTCAGACTGTGTTTTCAGTCTTATTGTCTCTATCTTAGCTTTCAAACTTTGCACTGTTTGAATTGTTTCTTGCAATTGTTGGTTTGTCTTTTCTTCCATATCTTTTAAGGATTTTCTCATTTCCTCTCTTGGGGTCTCTATCATCTGCAGGAAGTTGTTTTTAAGGTCCTTCTCTTCTGCTTCCATCTATGTTGGATTGTATAGGCCTTGCTAGCATAGAGGTAGAGTACCTAGATTCTGGAGGCTTCATATTCATTTTTCTGTTATTGGATGTGTTCTTGTATTGTCTTCTCATCCTTTCTTCCAGTGGGTGCAGGTGGTGTCTCTTCCTCTCCTGGTGTATACAGGTCCAAGAATCTCTTCCAGTAGGTGCAAGAGGGTCCGATACTCTGATGGGTCTCTAGGTGGGTGCAGGTGGGTCTGAAGCTCTCCCTCTCTGGGTGGGTGGGAGCTGGACTATCACAGGGATGTCAGCAGACTGAGGTTTGTTTGGTCCTCAGGGGCAGTGTCTTCCTGCCTGCAGACCCCAGGGCAGGAATTCCCAGAGTGGAAAGGCAGAAGTTGGGCCCAAGGCAGGGGCCGAAGATCTCCACTCTGCCCTGAGTGTGGTTGGAAGTAGCCCAGCGATCTCAGCAGACTCATGGTTGCTTGGTTCTCAGGGGCTGTGTCAACCTGCCTGGATAGGTATATGCATATTAAATGTTATTTTTATTTAGTTTTTTATTTTTATTTTTTATTTTTTTGCTATATGATGCTTTTGAAGAACATGACAGTGTGAAGTCTATATTCTGCCACTAACTTGTAAGGAGACTCTGCTTTAACATTTACCATTTCTTTAAAATGCCACATTTTACTTATGAACAGTCATTGGATATATCATTACAGCATTGTGTATTGTAAAATATATAATGTGTAATATATTTTTTTAATTTAAATTAGAAACAAGCTGGTTTTCCATGTCAATCCCAGTTCCTTCTCCTTCCCCTCCTCCTGTGTACCCCACCAATTGGCAATCCCACCCGCTTTCTGCTCCGGAGGGTGGGGGAGACCTTCCACGAGGGATTTTCAAATCTGTCATATCGTTTGGAGCATGACCTAGGCTCTGACCCTTGTGTCTATGCTGAAAGAGTATCCCTTATGTGAAATGGGCTCCCAAAGTCCATTTCTATACTGGGGATAAATACTGATCCACTACTAGAGGCCTCATAGATTGCCCAGAGCTCCTAACTAACAAACGCATTCAGGGCGTCTGCATCAATCTTATCTTGGTTTCCCAGCTATCAGTATCTTCCCTCTACTTCAGGTCAGCTGTTTCTGTGAGTTTCTACAGCCTGGACTTGACCACTTTGCTCATCACTCTTCCCTCTCTGCACCTGGATTCCTGGAGTTTTGCTCAGTGTTTAGCTATGAATGGCTGATTCTGCTTCCATCAGCTACTGGATGAAGGCTCCAGGATGGCATATAAGGTAGTCATCATATCATTATTAAGGGATGGCATTTAACATAGCTTCTCCAGTATTGTTAGATTGTTAGTTGGTGTCATCCTTATTCCTAGTGCCATATTTCTCTTTACACCTATCATGGCTCCCTCTATTATGTACCTCTTGACTTGCTCTCCTCTATTCTTCCCATGACTCAAACTTCCTGCTCCCTCATGTCCTCCTCGCCTCCCCTTCTTTTACTCCTAACTCCCTCTCTCTTCCGCCCATGTTCCAAATTTGCTCAGGAGCTCTTATCCCTTTTCCCTTCTTCAGGGGATCAGGTATGTATCTCTTGTTTTCTCGTTTCTCTGGTGGTGTGGATTGTAGGCTGGTAATCCTGTGCTTTATGTCTAAAATCCATGTATGAGTGAGTACATACCATGTTTTTCTTTTTATGACTGGGTTACCTCACTCAGGATGGTTTCTTCTAGTTCCAATCATCTGCCTGGGAATTTCAAGATTCCATTTTTTTTTTCTGCTGAGTGGTACTCCATTGTGTAAATGTACCACATTTTCTTTATCCATTCTTCAGTTGAGAGGAATAATCTTGGTTGCTTCCAGATTCTGGCTATTACAAATAATGCTGCTATGAACATAGTTGTCCTTGTTGTATGGTTGTACATATTTTGGGTATATGTCCAAGAGTGGAATTGCTGGATATTGTGGTAGAGGGATTCCCATTTTGCTGAGGATCTGCCATACTGATTTCCAAAGTGGCTGAATGAGTTTGTGCTCCCACCAGCACTGAAGAAGTGTTCCCCTTTCTCCACATCCTCTCCAGCACAAACTGTGGTTGGTATTTTTTTATATTAGTTATTCTAACCATAATAAGATGGTATCTCAGAGTTGTTATAAATATCATTTGCAAGAAAACTAAGTACAAATAAAACTGTACTACTACCCACAAAACAGATGAGAATTAAAATATCTGCTTCTATCAACCACTTTAAGTTTTATTTATTTGTAAATTGCATTAGTTGAAAGAGGTATAGTGATTCAATATCTAGATTTCCAGATGCAGATTTTAAACATGTCAGAGTCTTTCTTATGTAAAGGGGGTAGCCATGACTTATTCTCCAAGCATGTTCAGATTAAGTGTTAGAACACATGATGTACATGTACAATCTGGTAGAAGAACTCTTATATTTTATGAACTATTACAAGGAATTCTTGAACAGCCATGAATGAATTCTTTTAGAAGTGGCTACTCTCTGTGGTGAAATATTTCTTTGATAAAAAATAATTACTTCTTATAAACCCTTCCAGTCATAAATCCAGTTATTTCTTTCTAACAGAGCAAATTTATTTTGAAATGTAAATTATGCTAATATTTCTTAAAAGATTGTCATAAAATATATTAATTCATGAAGAACTGAATTCATCAAGTATTGGATATCATAAGTTTTGTAGTGAATTGATTTGAAACATCAAACAAATGAAAAGAGCTTTAAATATATGCCTGTATTACAATTGGTTTTTACTTAACATGTGTGAAAGCTCACAAGCACACATATGCACACATATATTTACTATATTTAAAGCACTTAGCATTATTCCTTCACATTTTTGTGGTGATTTGGGACAGTTTTGAGGTTTAATTAGAGCTTTAATACATCAATGATTGCTAAACTCCAGAACCTAATAACATAAAGAAAACCATGCCCCCCACTGAATCACAGTGGTCCACAATTAAGGAAGATGCACATTAGGTCCATGATAATCTTCATTTTCTGATTATTGTAATCTTCATTTTCTGATTATTGTAGTATTAATTTGATTGTTTGTGATGTAGTTGGTTGCCAGCACTTTCATTTATTGTGTGTTTGTTGAACCATCATAGTGAAGTATAAGGGTGTATATTCAATACGATAATTAAAAATATTAATCTGGGAAGACATTAAATAAGACTATTAAATATGCTGACCCACGAGAAAGAGCCTCTGCAAGGGAGACCATGCCTTAAGCTTTCCTCTTTCAGCTTTGGTCTGCCTGAAGCCATGCCCAAAGGGGTGTGGCCATGTTATAGTTTCACTGGCAGGATGCCACTGCAGAGTATTTCACAGGAGATGGCATACATGATCATCTGCAATTGAAGCACATAGAGTGCTATGTAAATACTGGTGTGTTTTAAAACCCCTTAAAAAGGGAAAATCACATTAAAAATTAATTCCAAAGCAACCCTCAGGGATATTCTGTGGGTTTTAGTCCTGACTTAGTTCCTCAGGGGTTTCTTGGCTCTGTGTGATAAGAATTTGCTGCAGTTTCTGTAACAGGTTGTGAACAGGTCTCTGCAGTCAGGCACCAACTAATGACCTCTCAGCAGCTCACAAAGAACTGAGTTGGAAGGAGCAGTATCTGAACTGCCCCAGAATACAAATAGAAATAGAAATAGTATAGCATCTGATGTAGGTCAGGTGTTGTTAGATTCTTGAATTCAGAGCTGGATAAACCTGTTCCTGATAAAGTTATTTGAACTTTTTGAAATAATATGTTGTTATATGAAAAAGGGGAAATCATTTCAATTTTCTCATGTCACTTGCTTGTACAATGTCTGCCTTTAAGACAATGTTTTGAAGATTTCCAGATGCAGATTTTAAACATGTCAGAGTCTTTCTTATGTAAAGGGGGTAGCCATGACTTATTCTCCAAGCATGTTCAGATTAATATGAGGACCAAGAAACACTAGCATTTAAAAAAGTTAAGCTATGACATTTTTATCATCTGGATAGAGTAAATGTTTATCAGAAAATGAAAGGGTTAATTTTCTCTTTTCTCCCTCTCCTCCCCTCATTTCTGATTTTTGGTGTATCTTCACACACACACACACACACACACACACACACACACCACAACCACCACTATTTCAATTTCTCACTGATTTTTTTCTAGAATCAGGTAGCTAAGAGAGTTATTACCTTTTAGGACTTAAGGTACTGAGAGAATTATTTGCCAAGGCATTTTTTCTTCAATAAAAGCAGTTGACTGGTCAAGATTAAGGTCTCTGGGCTTTTCATTCATTAGCTCGTGTGAGACCTGACTCATCATCCTTGATGTTATTGGCAAAAGTGAAGCATGGCAGAGTGACTTTGAAGACTTTTAGAAGTACATCAGAGGGCCGCTATTTATCAGCTTATTTGCTGACTTATCTTAGCTTGTCTAGAAGGGATATTTAACTGCTGGAGCACATAGCTGAGGCAATTGAAATTTATGATATTTTTGTAGGTCACCTTTAGCATAATTAAACTAGAGTTAATTATACATATATTTTATTCCACAGGTAATAAAGACAAAGTAGGCAGCCCATTCAAGATATTATAAGCTCTGAACAGACTCGGAACATCACATATATAGGCACTCTACATTCCATTCACTCACACTGATTTCACAACTGTTCCAAATCTACAGTGACTTGAAGAAAGCTCCTGAATTTTATTATTACTGGTTCATTCAGTTCCAGAGGAAATCCACTCTTTTCATTAGTCTATATCCATCTACAACTTAAATAAAACAATAAAGACGGAAGATATATTCTCAGTGCTCTTCAAATAAATGGAATTTACACTACAACTGTATTCTCATTTTGTTTTTAAATTGCTGGTCATATAAATTATTAGCTAGCTACCATACTTTCAGAAACTGAGTTGAACTTAATGACTTTCATAATAATTTCCATTTAGCAATTCACAATGTGACTTATGATTATTTTGTTATAGTTGGTAAAATGCTCAAGTGTCTGTGTGTACATTTAACACAGAAAGGTGTCATTATTTGGAATTTGGCTTCATCTATTTTAAAGTGTGAATGATCCTATGTATCAGAAGTATTTCATTAAATTGCATTAGTAAAAAGAAGGTCAGGTGTTGCAGCCAAGAAAGAACTTCAGTAGTAACATATGTTGTTGGATGTGAGGAATCATTAAATACATTCTAAGGAAAAAGCTCTGAAAGAAACTCAAGTATAATGGTTGACTCCTTGTTTCAGAATGACATTTTGTCTCCATTTATGTATGTTGACAGAACAAAGATCAAAAATCAAAGAAACTTTTAGAACAGGTTTTATTTTGTTCCAATTTCCCAGAATAAAAAAATCACTGGGAGTTTCACATTTAAGATAGTTTTGTGATAGTAAATTAAAGTAAAACCTCCTGTATTCATTATTCCTACAGAAATATGGTTATGCATTTTATTAGGTGTGATTTGGAGACTCTTAGTAAGAAAAATGGATCTGATTAATTTTAAAATAAAAAAAACCTTAACAAAATCATTGAATTATTTGCCTTTAAATTTATTGTTTCTTCAGGACTTGTAGATGGAGAGAGAGAGAGCCTAGGCTTAGCATGGGATTTTGAAATCTCAAAGTCTTTCCTCAATGACACACTTCCTCCTACAAGGCCACATCTCCTAAGCATTTAAATATTTTCAAATGATTTAACTCCTTGTTGACTAAGAATTCAAATATATGAGCCCATGAGGTACATTCTTACTCAGACTGTCACTACTACTTAGTGCTGTTCAATCACTTTATCTTCAATGTAGACAATCACTATTATTATTATATAGTACATTTTATAAATCTGAATTGTTTTTTGCCTAATGGCTAAAAAGTATACTTTTTCATATTCAGTAATATTATACTTTGAATTTACTCAGTAATTTAAATTGTTATTTTCTCTAGAAAGCCTTAGTGTGTTATAGTATGAATTTTTTAGATTTTACTTTCAATGTACCCTGAACTCAGATTCTCCTCCCACCTCTCTCCACAGCCCATCTTCCTCAGATCCATTTCATCTCTGTTTCCCTTCAGGAAAGAGAAGGCCTCCCAGAAACATCAACTGAATAATAAGATTCAATAAGACTAGGCACAAGCCCTCTTGTTAAGGCAGGATGAGGCAACATAGTGGGAGGAAAGGGTCCTAATAGCAGGCAAAAGAGCAAGAGATACCCCCATGCCCACTATGAGAAGTCTCACCAACAGCCCTAGCTAAACAGCCACAACATACATGCAAAGGCCCTAGTACAGACCTACCCAGGCTCCATGATCCAGTTCCAGTGAAACCCTGTAAGCCCTGCTTAGTTTATGTCTGTGGGCCATGTGTCCTCAACTGGTGTCCTCAGCTTCTGTGTCTCCTACAATTCTTCCCCCACTTCTTCAGCAGTGTTCAACAAGCTCTTGGAGAGGGACCCATTAGAGATCTCCAATTTGGGCTCTCTGACATGTTTGCTGTGTGTCTCTGAATCTGCTCCCTTCAGTTGTCAGAGGAAACCCTTCTGATGATGACTGGACTAGGTGTTGATCTATGAGTACAGCAGAATGTCATTAGGAATCATTTCACTGTTTTTGTTTTATATTGATTTCTCTCCTAGGTCACTGAGCTACTCAGATAATGTCTGGCATGATCTCTCTATTAGCATGGACCTCAAATTAGACCAGTAATTGGTTGTCCACTCCCACAAGTTATGTGCCTCTATTGCTCCAGCATATTTTATTGTAGGTTAAAGGTTTTGAGGCAAAATTGGTGACCCAGTCCTATCAAAGGATGTCTACCCTGATTGCAGATGATGACTGGATGAGGCCTTTAATCTTCCATAACTGGAAGTCATCCCTAGGGTCACCCTCAATGAATCCTGGAAGTTTATATTACAATAGGTTTCTACATCACCACCCTCAATTCTACCCTATTCTAGTTATCAATCTACATACTCTCTGCCTCATTGCCCTTCCCCCTACACAACTTCATCCCTTTTGTTCCCATTCCCAACAGCCCATGGTTTATTAATAGTATATTCTATTTCATCTTCTAGGGAGTGTGAGTTACACTTAGAGCACTCTTTGTTACATAGTATTTCTGGGTCTATGGATTATAACATAGTTATCATTGATTTAGCAGCTAATATCCACTTATAAATCAGTAAATTCCATGTTTGTCCTTCTGAGTCTCAGTTAGCTTATTCAGTATTATTTTTTCTAGTTCCATCCATTTGCTTACAAATTTCATGATGGCATTTATCTTAAAAGCTGAGTAGTACTCCATGGTATAAATATACCACATTTTCTTTATGCCTTCTTCAGTTGAGGGATAGTTACATCTTTCTACTTACTGGATATTATGAACAAATCCAGAATTAATACAGTTGAACAAGTATCCTTGTGATATGATGTTCAGTCCTTTGGGCATATTTCTAAGAGTAATGATGCTGGGTCTTCAGATAGACCAATTCCCAACTTTCTGAGAAATGACCATATTGATTTCCATAGTGGTTGTACAAGTTTAGACCCCACCGGCAATGGAGGAGTGTTCCCCTTGCTCCACATCCTCCTCAGCATGAGGAGGTGTAAGATGGAATTCGAAGTAGTTTTGATTTGCAGTTATTTGTTGGCTAAAATTGTTTTGAGTGTTTCTTAGACATTTGCAATTCCTCTATCAAGTTATCTTTGTTTAGATCTGTATCCCATTTTAAGTGGATTATTTGGTTTGCTGATGTCTAATTTCTTAAAGGTTTTTTTGTTTGTTTTATTTTTCTAGACAGGATTTCACTGTAAAGTTTTGGCTGTCCTGAAACTCACTGTGTAAACCAGGATTGCCTCCAAATCAAAGATCTGTTTGCCTCTCCCTCCTGGTCCTGGGATTAAAGGCCTGAGCCACCATTGAGAGGCTTGAGTTCTTTGTATATTTTGGTTATTAAACCTCTACTAAATGTAGAATTGGTGAAAATCTTTTCCCATTCTTAAGCTAAAATTTTGTTCTTTTGAGAGTATACCTTGCCTTATGGATGCTTTTCAATTTCATGAGGTCCCACTTATTAATTGTAGAATTTAGTGCCTATGCTCACAATGTTTTCTTTAGGAAGTTGCCTCCTGTGCCAATACATTCAAGGCTTTTCTCACTTTCTCTTTTATCAGGTTCTGTGTATCTGGTTTTATATTGAGGACTTTGATATACTTGGACTTCAGTTTTGTGCAAGGCAATGAATATGGATATGACTACATTCTTCTACATGCAGATCTCCACTTAAGCCAGCATCATTTGTTGAAGCTGCTTTCTTTTTTCCATTTTGCCATTATGGCTTCTGTATAAAAGATCTGGTATCCACAAATGTGTGGATTTACATCCAGGTCTTCAATTCAATTCCATTGTTTAACATGTCTGTTTTCATACCAATGTCATGCTGCTTTTATTACTAGAGTTTTTTAGTACAACTTGAAATCAGGGATGGTGTTATTCTCAGAAGTTCTCTTATAGTTCAGAATTGTTTTAGCTATGTTAGGTGTTTAATTTTTCAAATGAAGTTGAGTATTGATTTTTCAAAGTTTGTAGTGAATTTTGTTGGAAGTTTTATAGGGATTGCATTGAATTTGTAGGTTGCTTTCGGTAGGACACCTTTTTTTTTTTTTTTTTTTTTTTTTCTTACATTGATCCTTCTGATCGACAATCCTAGGAGATCTTTCCATCTTCTTATATTTTTTCAATTTCTTCTTCAAAAATTTCAAGCTTGTATCATACAAGTGTTTCACTTGTTTTTTTACCCAAGATATTTTTATATTTGTGTCCATTGTAAAGGATGTTGCTTCCTTGATTTCTTCTCAGCCCCTTTGTCATTTGTTTATAAGAAGACTAATTTTTTTTGGTTAATCTTTTATCCAACCACTTCACTGAAGATGTTTATCAGCTGTAGGAGTTCACTGGTATAAATTTTGAGTTAGAGTATGTATTGTATCTTATTATCTGAAAATAATACTTTGACCTCTTCCATTCCAATTTGTATCCCTTAATCACTTTCAATTATATTATTGTTCCAGGAAGAACTTACTATATTAAAGAGATATGAAGACAGTGGAGCATCTTCACTTTTTCCTGTTTCTAGTGGAATTTGTTCTTTTCTCCATTTAATTTGTTGTTGGCTATAGGTATGCTGTAAATTGTCTTTATTGGTTTTAGGAATGTTACTTGTATCCCTACTGTTTCCAAGATTTTTTATCATGAAAACATATTGAATTGTTTCAAAGCATCTAATGAGATGATCATGCAGTTGTTTTGTTTTTCCCTCAGTTTTTTATATGGTGGTATATATTGCCTGTTTTTCATATGTTGAATCATCCCTGCATCTCTGGGATGACTCCTACTTGATCATGTTGCATGACATATTTGATATGCTCTTCCTTTCCATTTGCACATTTCTTATTGAGTATATTTGCATCAAATTTCATGAGGGAAAATGTTCTGTAATTTTTTTATTGTTGTTGTTGAGTCTTTGTGTGGTTTGGGTATTAGGGTGACTTCAGCCTAATAAAATGAATTAGGCAATGTTCCTTCTGTTTCTGTTTTGTTAAATAATTTGAGGACCATTGGCTTTAGCTCTTACTTGAATGCCTGATAGAATTCTGTGCTAAAACCATCTGTGCCTGGGCTTTTTCTATCTGTGAGACTTTTAGTGATAGCTTCTATTTCCTTAGGGGTTATAGGCATATTTAAATTCTTTATCTGATCCTGATGTAACTTTGGTAAGTGACATCTATCCAGAAAAGTATCCATTTATATTATGATTTCCAATATTCTGGAGTACAGTTTTTTGGAGTGTGACCTAATGATTTTTTTTTTGTATTTCCTCAATATGTGTTGCTAGGCCCTCCTTTTAGTTTCTTATTTTGTTATTTTGAATATGTTTTCCATGTCCTTTAGTGAGTTTAGATAAGGGTTTCTCTATCTTATTTATTTTCTCAAAGAACAAAGTCTTTGTTTATTGAATCTTTCAATTTTTTCTCATTAGGTTCTATTTTATTGTTTTCAGGATTCAGTTTGATTATTTTCTGTATTCTATTCCTCTTTAATGTGTTTACTTCTTTTTTCTAGAGCTTTCGGGGTCTTGTTAATTTACTAGTATGAGATAGCTCTTCTTTTTGTTTTGTTTTGGGTAAGATCTTGGTGGTGTGAACTTTCCTCTTAGCACCAATTTTATTGTATCTCAAAAGTTTGAGTATGATCTGTATTCAATTTTATTGAATTCCTTAATTTCATTGTTTATTTATGTATTAGCCCATTATTTGTTCAGGAGAGTGTTTTCCAGTATCCATGGGTTTTTAGGCTTTGGGTTGTTTCTCTTATTGAAACCTAGCTTTAATCCACAAGGGTTTATTTATATTTTCTTGTATTTGTTGAGACTTCCTATGTGACTGAATATATGCTTATATTTTGAGAAAATTCTATGAGGTGCTGAGAAGAAGGTATATTCTTTTGTGTTTGGGTGAAATGTTCTGTAGATATACGGTAGGTCCTTTTGGTTTATAAAGTCTGTTAGTTCCAGTATTTCTTTGTTTAGTTATTGACTGGATGATCTGTGTGTTGGTGAGATAGTGGTTTTGAATCTTCTATCAGTGTCTGAGGGTTAAGAAATTATTTAAGATTTAGTAATGTTTATTTTACAATTTTGGGTAACCTTTTGTTTCTCTGTGCAGCTTTGGAGCCTATCCTGGCACTCACTCTGGAGACCAGACTGGCCTCGAACTCACAGAGATCCACCTGCCTCTGCCTCCTGAGTGCTGGGATTAAAGGCATGTACCACCAATGCCCAGCTTAGTCCGTATATTTTTATTGATGATTTTAGGCAAATGGTATTGGGAGATATCAATGACCAATGATTGTTAATTCCAGTATTTTTGTTGATGATGATGATGATAACAGTCATGTAGTTGGTGGATTTTTGTGTGCACTTCAATTCTTTTGATTTTGCTGGTATGATGATGATAACAGTCATGTAGGTGGTGGATTTTTGTGTGCACTTCAATTCTTTTGATTTTGCTGGTATGAAAGCATTTATTTCCTCTGTTTTCATGGGTGTAGTTAATCTCTTTGGGTTGGAGTTTTCCTTCTAGTACCTCCTGCAGGGCTGGATTTATGATTAGATGATATTGAAATTTGATTTTATCGTGGAATACCTTGTTTTCTCCATATATGGTGATTGAAAATACTAATGGGTATACTACTCTGGCCTGGTATCTTTCGACTCTTAGAGTTCGCAGGACATGTGTCAAGGCCCTTTCAGGTTTTAGAGCTTTTACTGAGAAGTGAGTTCTAATTCTACTAAGTCAGCCTTTATATGTTACTTGGTCTTTTTCCCTTGAAGCATTTAATATTCCTTCCTTGTTTTGTATGTTTAGTGTTTTTATGTTCATGTGTAATGTGAAATTTCTTTTCTGGTCCAATCTATTTGGTGTTCTGTAATCTTGTGCATTTATAGGAATGTATTCTTTGGTTAGGAAAAGTTTCTTCTATAATTTTTGAGGCCTTTGAGGTGGATTCTGTTCCCTCATCTCTTCCTATTTTCCTTGGTATTTTCATAATGTTCCAGGTTTCTTTAATTTTTTGTCACTAAATATTTTTAGAATTACCATTTTCTTTTACTGGTGTATCTATATTTCTTCTGCTGTATCTTTAATGCCTGTGATTCTTTCTTCCATCTCTTTCATTCTGTTGATAAAGCTTGCTTCTGTAGTTCCTTTTTGCTCACCTGGACTTTTCATTTCCAGAATCCCCTCAATTTTTGTTTCTTTTATACTCTTTATTTCTATTGCCATATCTAGAGCAGTTTAGCTCATTTACTTCAAATTTTGTTTATTTTCCTTGCTTGTTCTGGATTTATTTGGTGAATTTATTCACTTCCTCCAAATTGCTGTTTGTCTTTTTCTCAATTTCTTTGTGAGGATTATACCTTTCCTATTTTAGAAATCTGATTCAATTTTATAAAGTTGGTATTTAGGTCTTTTCTTTGTGATTCTGTTTTGTGGGAATATTCAGGGCTTGTTGTAGAATACTTGTTCTTTTGTGGTGAGTATTGCCTTTCCTGATGCTGATTATGCTCTTACACTGGCACCTAGGCATCTGGGTTTGAGGTAATTATCGGTCTAGGTTGATTTCTGAATTTGCTTTTGTTGATGGCTGTTTTGTTCCTTGGTTTCTGTTTCTTCTCTGGTCTTCTGGGAGGTGTGATTTGTGTTTTGTTGAACAAGGGGTTGCCATCCAAGTTGGAAGCTGGTCTTCAGGTATAAAGCATGACCTCTAGTCAAGCAGGGAGTCTCTGCCTTACTTGGGAGCTATAACATGGGGATGAAAAGAGGTGGGTGGGCATGGCTGACCTTGACTCTGACTGCTAGCATGTCATCTTGTTGCATGATGTGGAGGGTATCTGCAGGATTTTGGATCCAGTTTACTGTAATGCTGAGGTGATAGGGATTTGAAATAAAGTGGGGAATCCACAAGCAAGTTGGAGAATTCTGTAATCTGGCAGTTTACTTGAATTTCTGTCAGCTGAAGGCTCTGGTAGAGCAGGACACCAGTTGTGTCCTCTCCTTAGTTGTGTCTGGGACATAGCAAGGAAGTGTGGGTATTACTGATAGAGTGAGTAGAGACCAGAAAAGTGAGAGAGGTCAGGATATCCATTGGTGGGCAGCCTACCTGATCCAATTGCCTCTATTTGAACAGGGATCTTCTACCTGAGTTTGGTTCTGGGACACAGTGAAGAGCAGAAGTAGATTGATGGGAGAAAATGGGGGAGGATACCAAGAGAGTAAGGGAGGTCTAAGGGTTCATGGACTTTTGATGGTGGTATGGTCTCTTACAGACTAGGGAGTCTGCCTGAATTGAGGGATGCAACATGGTGATGCATATGAGGTGGGGGTTAAGGATAGAGTTGGGTGCACTGAGAGAGTGGGTTGTTCATGGGCAGTTGGTCTACCTGGACTTCTCACAGCTGGTTTGGTCTATGATAGAGCAGGGAGTCCAATATCTATTTCTTGATTCCTAAGTTACCTTTAGTCATAATGTATCTCATTTCAGTGTTCTCAATTTATTTATTTACTTCCTAATATATTTAATATCTAAGAGAATTATTATTTGTGGAACAGATTTTAGATAATGTAAATAAATATAGAAGAAATTCAAAACAAGTGAAAAGAGATGCATTCTTATACATCTCAATGCCATTTATTGAAACATGTACATTTTTAAAAGTCATAGTGAAATAATAGACAACCAAGTCTCACTCATGGTTGACAATGGATTTCCCAGCTGTTACAAGAGGGTTTCTCTCTAATTCCTTGCCAGAGGTTCTGGCCACTTCTTGTATGTAATTCTGCCTCCCTGTATATTGTTTCACATCCTGGTGCAAATGATGTTGTCCTGAAATGCTAGAATATATACAGAGTGGAATAGATAGAGAGTAGATATTGGAAAATCATCATCAACAACGTTTTGATGAAACATTTTGGTGACACATCAGTTTGTGATCCTTTATGCTTCCATAAGAAAGTTCAGTCACTCACTACTTCACAAAACAATATAGGTGAAATCGTTAGTTTGGTCTGTTGTTGGTGTCCTGTATCTGGTGTATACATATTTGACATATCCCTTAGAATAGTTAAGGAATTAGTCACATTTCCTAATGTAAATAGTAATACAGACAAATCCAAGAGTAATATGCAAATACATCTATATACATGCACATCTTTCTACTATTTGTGAATTCCTGTTTTCATATCTGTTTTATTTCTATTTTAGTTTTGATAAATGTAGAAGTCCTACTTTCATTCCTATTTAGAAACAACTAGCTTATTCTTAAGAAAATAATAGTGTCCAGAGACAGAGACCTATAGAGTGGAATGCTGCTTCTAGTTTCTTCTAAAAAATGAAATTGTCAAGAAGTAGCTACTGAAAATGAAACACATTATATTTATGACATAACTATGACCAGAAAGACATAATATGTAAACACTTTGGTTTTGGTTTTATGTTTTAAATTTTGTTTTTATTATTTTAAACATTATGTGTATGTGTTTCTACATGAGTATGAAGGGGTAGCTATTTTTGAAAATACTTCTTGGTTTTAGAAACTAAACTTTTGCCTAATCTTGCAACCTAGTTAATAATATGCCATAATACCATTTAAGACTGTGTATTCAATGTTTCTTTACAATGAACTCACTCTGTTTAACTTGCTTTTAAGAAAACTGTGTAACCAATATCACTATATTGAGATTTTCCATGTAATCACCTTCTACAATCTAAGTAAAGCACAGAGATTTGACATTAAATTATGTACTCTTTCATATCCTTGACCCAATGTAAGATATGTGAATCTGTTTTGCTATGGTAATTATTTTTGGAGAGCAGACTATTAGTTGAAAGCAATGCTTAAAACACACACACACACACACACACACACACACACACACACACGAAATATAGGTCAATATCTGCAGTTACCTTACATGATTTCATGACTAAAGTTCCCATGTAGCATTCTTAGGGAGAATTCATTTACTTACAATTATTATTTAGTATGCAATAAAGTAAGTATTTCATCATTAAGACAATAACAAGTGTATGTTATTGAAGAATTTGCTGAATATATGAGTATTAAAAACAACACTATTATAGATGATAGCAAGTCATCAGAATAAATTATATTTAATGATTTTACCCATTTCCCAATCTATATCTTACTTGCATAAAATAAATAAATCCAGTCATTATCTCCTTGAAAGAGCAAATTCCTTTCCATAAAATGCAAATAGTAAAAATGTATAATTGAAATAATGTAGGGATATAGATGAAGGGGAGGAAGATGAAGGAAGAAAAGTCATGCTTATTCATTATTAAAAACAAAAACAAAACAAAACTCTTTGGACATCGCATTTTGATTTTTCTATTTTCTGCCTTAATTCCCTTGACCACTGATCACACTGAAAACTTCTTATTTAGTTTCATGGTCAAAGATGGTTGAAATTGGCAGCAACTATGTCTATGTTTTACGGATGTTTGGGAGTAGTGTATCAAGATAATTAGGTAACCAAATTAAGATGGAAGAATTTACACAGATATCATCTTTGTTTTTTTTTAAACTTTTTTTATTTGAATTAGAAACACAATTGTTTTACATGGTAATCCCAGTTCCCTTCTGCCTCCCTTCCTCCCTTACTACCCCCCCATCTAAAACCCTATCACATATCCTTTCTGCTCCCACTGGATGGTGAGTCCTTCCATAGGATGTCATCAGAGTCTATCATTTGGGATAGGGCCTAGGCCCACCCCCTTGTGTCTTGTCTCAGGGAGTATTCCTCTATATGGAATGGGCTCCCAAAACTCCACCCCTATGCTAGGGATAAGTACTGAACTTCTACAGGAGGTAGGTAGATTTCCAAGGTTTCCTCACAGAAACCCATGTTCCTGGGGTCTGGATCAGTCCCACGCTGCTATTCCAGCTATCAGTCTGGGGAGCAAGAATTCCCCAATGTTCAGGTCAGCTGTTTCTGTGGGTTTCACCAGCCTGATATGGACCCCTTTGCGATTCTTTCGCCCTTCTCTGCATCTGGGATCCAGTTGAGTTTGGTGATTAGTTGTGTTTGTCTGCTTCTACTTCCACCAGCTGCTGAATGATGCCTATACGATGGCTGTTAAGTTAGTCATCAATCTCATTTTCAAGGGAGGGCATTTAAGGCAGCCCCTCCTCTGTTGCTTAGATTGTTAGCTGGTGTCATCATTGTAGATCTCCAGACATTTTCTAGTGCCTGATTTTTCTGTAAACCAAAAATGACTTCCTTTATTACAGTGTCTCAATTCTTGTTATCTTCTATTCTTCCCCTGACTCAAACTTTCTGCTCCCTCATATCCTCTGCATCCCTCCTCATCTCCCCTTCTCATTCTCCTAGCTCCCTCCCCCTCTTCCCATGCTCTGAATCTGCTCAAGAGATCTTAACCCTTTCCCCTTCTCCAGAGGACCACGTTTGTCTCTCTATGTGTCCTCCTTGTTTACTAGCTTCTTTGGCAGTGTGGATTGTAGGCTGGTAATCCTTTACTCTATGTCTAAAGTCACATATGAGTGAGTACATACCATGTTTGTCTTTTTGTGATTGGGTTACCTTGCTTAGAATGGTTTCTTCTAGTTCCATCCATTTTCCTGCAAATTTCAAGATTCCATTTTTTTTCCCACTGAGTAGTACTCCATTGTGTCAATGTACCACATTTTCTCTATCCATTCTTCAGTTGAGGGCCGTCTAGGCTGCTCCCAGTTTCTGGCTATTACAAATACTCCTGCTATGAACATCATTGAATAGATGTCCTTGTTGTATGAATGTGCTACTTTTGGGTATATGCCTAAGAGTGGAATTGCTGGATCTTGTGGTAGACTTATTCTCATTTTCCTGAGGAGCCACCATACTGATTTCCAAAGTGGCTGTACCAGTTAGTACTCCCACCAGCGGTGGAGAAGTGTTCCCCTTTCTTCACATCCTCTCCAGCATTAACTGTCATTGGTGTTTTTGATTTTGGCCATTCTGACAGGAGTAAGATGGTATTTCAGAATGGTTTTGATTTTCATTTCATTTCCCTGATGGCTAAAGATGTTGAACACATTCTTACGTGTCTTTCAGCCATTCCTCTATTGAGAATTGTCTGTTTAGTTCTGTACCCCACTTTTTTATTGGAATGTTTGGTGTTTTGGAGACTAGCTTGTTGAGTTCTTTGTATATTTTGGAGATCAGCCCTCTGTCAGATGTGGGATTGGAGAATATCTTTTCCCAGTCTGTAGGTGTAGGCTGATGTTTTATCTTTCTCATTCTTTCTTTTGCCTGATAGAAGCTTCTCAGTTTCAGTAGGTCCCATTTATCAATTGTTGACCTCAGTGTCTGTGCTACTGATGTAAGGTTCAGGGAGTGTTTCCTGTACCAATTAATTCAAGGGTTTTTCCCACTTTGTCTTCTAATAGGTTTATTGTAGCTAGATTTATGTTGAGGTCTTTGATCCATTTTGACTTAAGTTTTGTGCAAGGCAATAGGCTTGGGTCTAACTATAGTCTTCCACATGTCTGAAACCAATTATGCCAGCAACATTTGTTGAAGATGTTCTCTTTGTTCAATCATATAAATTTGGATTTTCAAAAATCAAGTGTTCATATTTGTATGGGTTAATATCAGGGTTTTCAACTCTATTCCATTGGTGTACCTGTCTATTTTTGTGCCAATACCAAGCTGTTTTCAGGACTATAGCTGTGTAATAGAGCTTGAAGTCAGGGATGGTGATGCCTCCAGATGTTCCTTTATTGTACAGGCTTGGGTCTTTTGTTTCTCCAAATAAAGTTGAGAATTGTTTTTTCAAGATCTGTGAAGAATTGTGTTGGAATTTTGATGGAGATTGCATTGAATCTGTAGATTGCTATTGGCAAGATTGCCATTTTTACTATGTTGATTCTACCTGTCCAAGAGCATGGGAGATCTTTCAATTTTCTGGTATCTTCTTTAATTTCTTTCTTTAGAGACTCAAAATTTCTTATAGTACAGGTCTTTCACATTTTTGGTTAGTGTTATCCCAAGGTATTTTATGTTGTTTGTGGAAATTGTAAAGGGTGATATTTCTCTGATTTCTTTCCCCACCATTGTGTCATCAGTTTATAGTAGGGCTAAAGATTTTTTTGAGTTAATCTTGTATCCTGCCACTTTGCTGAAGGTGTTTATTAGCTTTAGGTGTTCCCTGGTAGAGTTTCTGGGGTCAGTAATTAGACTATCATATTGTCTGCAAATAGTGAGAATTGACTTCTTCCTTTTCGAATTGTATTCTTGATCTCCTTCTGTTGTCTTATTGATCTAGCTAGAACTTCAAGTACAATATTGAAGAGGTATGGAGAGAGTGGACTGCCTTGTCTTGTCACCAATTTTATAGGAATTGGATTGAATTTCTCTCCATTTAATTTGATGTTGGCTATTGGCTTCCTGTATATTTCTTTTATTATGTTTAGGTATGTTCCCATTGTCCTTGATTTCTCCAAGACCTTTATCATGAAGGGGTGTTGGATTTTGTCAAAGGATTTTTCTGCATTTAGTGAGATGATCATGTGGTTTTCTTTTCTCAGGCTGTTTATATGGTGGATTACATTGATGGATTTTCATATGTTGAACTATTCTTTCATCCCTGGGATGAAGCTGACTTGATCATGGTGGATGATTTTTTCTGCTTTTTCTTGGGTTCAATTTGCCAGTATTTTATTGAGAATTTTTGCATAAATGTTAATGAGGGATATTGGTCTTTAGTTCTCTTTCTTACTTGTGTCTTTTTGTGGCTTAAGTATCAAGATTATTGTAGCTGCATAAAAAGAATTTGCTAATGTCCCTTCTGTTTCTATTGTGTGGAACAATTTGAGGAGTATTGGTATTAGCTCTTCTTTGAATTTCTGGTAGAATTCTGCAGTGAACCCATCTGGCCCCAGGCTTTTTTTGGTTGGGAGTTTTTGATGACTGCTTCTATTTCCTTAGAAGTTATAGATCTGTTTAATTTGCTTATCTGTTCTTGATTCAATTTTGGTAAGTGATATCTGTCCAGAAAATTGTCCATTTCCTTTAAATTTTCAAATTTTGTGGAGTACAGGTTTTCAAAGTATGACCTGAAGATTCTCTGGATTTCCTCAGTGTCCTTTGTTATGTCCCCCTTTTCATTTCTGATTTTGTTAATTTGCATGTTCTCTCTCTGCCTTTTGGTTAGTTTGGATAATGCTTATTCTATCTTGTTGATTTTCTCAAAGAACCAACTATTTGTTATATTGATTCTTTGAATTGTGTTCTTTGTTTCGACTTTATTGACTTCTGCCCTCAGTTTGATTATTTCCTGGTGTCTGCTCCTCCGTGTGAATTTGCTTCCATTTGTTCTAGAGCTGTCAGCTGTGATGTCAACTCTCTCATGTGACTATTCTCTGGTTTCTTCATGTGAGCACTTAGAGATGTGAACTTTCTGTTAATCCCAATTGGGACATAACTTCTGTTAGTTCCTTTGTGTCTTTGTTAAGTTTCTTTCTGGTAGTCCTGTCCAGTGGTGAGAGTGAGGTGTTGAAGTCTCCCACTATATTGGTGTGGGGTCTTATTTGTGATTTGTGTTTTCATAATGTTTCTTTTACGAAAGTTGGTGCCTTTGTATTTGGGGCAAAGATGTTTAGAATTGAGACTTCTCCCGATGGATTTTTCCTGTGATGAATATGAAATGCCCTTCTTCATCTCTTTTGATTGATTTTAGTTTGAAGCCTAACTTGTTAGATACTAGGATAGCTACCCCAGCCTGCTTCTTGGGTACATTTGATTGGAATATCTTATCCCATCCCTTTTCTCTCCATACTCTGCTCAGGAAAGAGAACAACAACAGTCATACTTCAAGATGATGATATATAGAAGAGTACATGTATTAAAAAATTTTAAGGATAAAATGACATCCTATAAATATTTGATAACAAAAGAGGTAGCTGAAGTCACTGATGTCTCCATATCTTCAGGTAAGTGGCCAGTCATGGAGTAAACAGAAGGGATGAGGTTTTGTCGGGAAGGTTGAATTGCTTTGAGAGCATTCTGTCCCACAACAATTCATAGGTATAACACATGAAAAATTATGCATATACCAACCTCCCCCAGAAGTTTAGTTACTGTACCATTCACTTAAATGCAAGCATTACACAAAATTCTTAATTACCAAAGTTCCAAATATCAGCATAAACATCTCCATAGAAATGGGTGATATTAAGAGTTTGACCCATCCTGGGGCAGGATTCTTGTCTTCCATTTAAGCTGGAATATTGAAATCAAGGTGTGTGCTCTACCATGGAAAAAGGGACAAATCAGGAGACCATATGATTCTGAAAGACAGAAATGAGAATAGGGGGGTGTTTTTTCCTAAACAAATTCAAAACTATTGGCCCAAAGCCTGAAATAATTGTATATGGTTGACACTCTATCCTCTGAACATTCACAGGCCATGCCTCTACTCTAGGAATGACCTCTGGCTTTTGTCTTGTCTTTCTGGATCTGCCTTTTAAATCATCACTCTTGTCTTGAAAGAATATACTTCCAGTCAAATCACTGTATTTCTTCTCACTGTACAAATCCAGAAATCAGCAGAATTCCTTTTATTTGGCTACAATTCTGTCCTTTTTCAATCTGCCTGACAGTTTCTCCATATATAACATTTCCCAGAATTGTTCTCCAGATAAGCCTATCTGTGTGTCTGAGGTCTACAGAGATCTGTTGTATAATTTTGTCTTCATTTCCATACACTGTACAGCATAAGCAGGTCATAAATAGTTATAGTAGAATTGCCACAAAGGTGAGTGATACTTTCTTGCTACTGATGGATCTGGTATGTCCTCAAAAGGCCCAAGGCTTATTCCTCAGCATGGAATGGTTTTTGAGATAAGGTTGGACTCCTAGGGAGTGGGACATAATGTAAGAAACTAGAGTCCTTAGTTAACTTGAGGGAATTTCTGGGATATTGACCCATTTCTTCCAGTCATTGATTTATTTCTGGATAGAGGTGAAGTTTCTTTCTGTCCTGTACTCCCAACAAAATGTGCTGTGCTAACATCAGCCAAAAGCCACATAGACAAGCAATTAGAGACTGAAAACTCTGGAACTATGCTCCAAAATAAATCACTCTCCTTTTAAGTGGGCTATTTCATGTGGTTATTTTTCAACAGTGATGGTTAGCTGAAAACTTCTATGCTATGATAACATGGAGGCAGTCATATCATGTGGCTATCATTATTTTGAGCTGTTGGCAATCTGAAGGAACCACAATCTTACATGATCCATCATGAATAGTTAAGCACATTCATAATATTAAGAAACATTTATTTTACATTTAATATTTCTATATTGAAGTTTGTCCAATCATAATAGTATATAGTTTATTTGATAGATTTTTATTTTTCCAAAATCTATTGAAATATTTTCATCTTTCTTCAAATTAGATCATGGGATCATTAAAATGATTTTAACTTGTTGGTTAGTCCAGCGAAGTTTTAAAGAGAAAAATCAGGAAAACATGAGGCCACTTCACTTTGTAGAATACACATGCATAAACATCTATGGTGTGGTTCTTAATGGCTTTAATTTTCCACACTACAAAACAATTTAGGGGAGATATTTTATGTTAGAAGTTACTTTTTGTATTTTTATTGAAAATATATACTTCTCTCATACAACACATCCAGGCCACAGTTTCTCATCTCCTTATTCCTTCCTCCCAGGTAACTTCCATATTCCCTCTCCTCAAGATCTATTCCCCAACTATTTCCTTTTTAGAAAAGAGCAGGTTTCAAAAAGAATATAGCTGAATGAGACTAAACAATGTACAATAAGTCAAGGTGAAAGCCCTCTTATCAAGGCTGGAGAAGGCAACTAAATAGGAGGAAAAGTGTTTCAACAGCAGAAAAACTATCACAGACACACATGCTCCCACTTTTAGAGGTCTCACAAAAACACTGAAGCTGACAGATATAACATATATGCAGAGTACATGGTACAGATGCATGCTGATTCTGTTCTTTCTGCTTCAGTCTCTGTGAGCCCATGTGAGCACTACTTAATTAATTCTGTCAGCCATGTTATCTTGGTGTCTTCTATCCCCTCTGCCTCCTACAGCCTTCCATCCTCTTCTTATTATCTGAGGGAAGAGTTCCAATGGAAACATCCATCTTTCTGCATAAGGTCTGACTATAGCTCTCTGTGCCCACTATCATCTGCTTCCAGAAGTTTCTCTGATGATGAGTGGACAGAGCAGTGATCCAGGACTACAGCAGAGTATCATTAGGAATCATTTCATTGATATTTTTTCAGTCATATTTGGCTCTATACTAGGTCATAGGTTCCTGGTCCTCCAGGAAGGATTGAGTATGTTCTCCCTCCCATTTCAGTGTATCAATATAAACCAGCCATTTAATGGGAATTCCCACAAATTCTGAGCAACCATTGCCCTAGAACATCTTATAAGAAGGACAGGTTCTAGGTCGAGGGTTTTGTGGATGGCTTTTGTCCAGGTTTCTCTTTCTATTACCTGAGGAATGTTTTATCATGCCAAAGAGATTAGAACATAAGTGTGAGGGCTCTGCACAGCCATCAGCTCAACCTCTCTATATGCAATGAATTGTGTGGATGAGAAATTCTTAAGTATATAAATTGACCACTAAGTTTAAGTCAACCATATAAATGTCTACCTTCTTGGCAAGCAAACAGTCTTTCATTGCTATAACTTCTACAAAAAATAGCATCAATATAAAGCTCTTGTCAGGTCATTTTTGTGCCCCAGTATTAATGTGGAGTACCACAGATTAGGATCATTGCTAGATCATTGGTAGTGCATTTACAGAGAAATTAATTCATGCCTATCAGGAAGGAAAGACTATTTTAATTCATCAAATGTTAAAACTTGGCAAATTGAAAGATAATGGGAAGACATTTAACTATTTCTAAAATTTGAAATGATCCCAGGCACTTCTAATCTAGTTATACGTTGTCTCTATATTGTCAGAAAGGATGGTCCCAAAGAAAATTGTATTGTGTTATTTTGTTATTATAGATAGTTTTAATTTGCATTTTAAGTCATCAAAGACTGGTTCACATTCTGTATCTCAAGAATATGTATATTTGACTCTATTCTTAGTGTCTTCCAAAGAAGACCAAGGTAGATCTTGTCCAGAGACTAGGATGGAGGAAGAGCCACATCTAACATCCAACAATGTAGGGGATGCTGTAGCCACGCCTGCTTAGAGGCTGGCTACAGGTGTGCCTGACCACGTCTGTGAGGTTGTGGTCAGAGTGATATAGAATGACGGACATTTAGGTGGCAGTTTCTGCTTTTTGGTTTCACATTTGGCTTGCTGTTTGGACTGCTGCCCACTGGATGGCTAGGTCGCTCAGTAAGTAAGACTTTTCCCTAATTAAAATCCCTTGTATTTTTACCTGGCTCTGTATTGGTAATTTCCTGAATTACAATTTAGTCACTCCCATTCCATTTTAAGACAGAGGTAATCATTTATTTATAAATCCATTTGCAGTTTATTTTAAGGTGAACAAAAACAAGTATTTGCATGAAACAACTCACTAGTTCTCATTTATTTTAATTTTTTGATTTATTTATTCTTCTCTTATACAATATATCCCAACTGCAGTTTCTTCTCTCTCCACTACTGCAGATTTCTGCACCCCCACCTCCACTCTCTCAAAGATCGAAGTCTCTTCTGTTTCCCTTCAGAAAAGTACAGGCCTCCCAGGGATATTAACCCAACATTTCATGGCAAGAGACAATAAAATTAGGCACACACCCTCATGTCAAAGTTAAACTAGGCAACCCAGCAAGAGAAAAAGGGTCTAAGGAGAAGGCAAAATAAGTCATAGAAAACCAGATTGCAATATTAGGAGTTCCACAAAAACAACAAGCTAACAAGTACAACATGTATGTAGAAGACTTGGCATGGACCAATGCAGTCTTTGTCACTGCCACTTCAATCTCTTTGAACTCTTTATGAAGATTGCTTAGTTGATGACAGTGGACCATGTTCTCTTGGAGTCCTCAACTATTCTGGCTCCTACAATTCTTCCACCCCCTCTTCTGAAGGATTCCCTGAACTTTAAGTTGCTAGTATGAGATCTCTCAATTTGTGGTGTGTGTGTGTGTGTGTGTGTGTGTGTGTGTGTGTGTGTGTGTGTATGTGTGTAAGCACTTGGTAGTGTGAACTTACTCTTAGCACCAATTTCATTGAATTCCATAGGTTTGGGTATTATGTATATTGTCTTTCACTAAATTCTAGAAATTCCTTAATTTCATTTCCTATTTCTGTCTTAGCCCATATTTCATTCAGTAGAAAGAGTTTCAGTTTCCATGAGTTTGTAGGCTTTTGTTTGTTTCTCTTGATGTTTTTTTAAATACTTCTTCAATCCTTGGTGGTCTAATAGGATACACAAGGGTATTTCAGTTTTATTGTATCTATTGGGGCTTGCTTTGTGACCAAGTATGTGATCAGTTTGGGGGAATGTTTCATGGGGTGCTGAGAATGAGATATATCTTTTGTGTTTGTAGATGCCTGTTAGGTCCAGTATTTATCTGTTTAATTTTTGTCTGTATGACCTATCCATTTGGTGAGAGAGGAGTACTGAAGATGTGAGGGTCAGTGGATGATTTCAACTTTAGTAATGTATCTTTTACAAATGTTGGTGACCTTGTGTTTGGGAAATAGATGTTAAAAAATGAAACATCACTGTGTTGGGTTTTTCCTTTCATGAGTATGAAGTGTATTTCCCTATCTCTTTTGCTGAATTTTGGGTTGAGATCTATTGTTAGATATTAAGATAGCTACACCATCTTGTATCTTAGGTCCCTTTTCCTGGATAATATTTTTACAACCTTTACTCCGGGGTATTTTCTGTCTTTGATGTTGAGGTGTGTTTCTTGGATGTAGCAGAAGGTTGAATTCTGTTTATGCATCCATTCTGTTACTTTCTGTCATTTTATTGGGTTATTGAGTCCACTGTTATTGAGAGATGTCAACGACAAATGCTTATTTGTTCCTGGCTTTCATTTTCATTTTTGTTGATGGTGGCTGTTGTTGTAGTTGTGGTGGTGGTGTCAGTGTGTGTGATGGTGGGGTATGTTTATGTTGCTTCTGTTGTTTTTTCCCTTATTTTGGTTTTCTTTTTATGAGATTATTTATTTCCTACGTTTTTATGGTTGTAGTTAATTTCCTTGAGTTTTAGTTTTCCTCCTATTACCTCTGTTGGGATGGATTTTTGGATATATATTGTTATATTTTACTTTAGCCTGGAATATCTTCCTTTTGCCATGAATGGTGACTAACAATTTTTCTGAGCAAAGTTGTCTGGCCTGTTGTCTGTAGTTTCTAAGGGTCTGCAGGACATCTCTCCAAGCTCTTGTGCCTTTTAAAGTCTCTCCTGAAATGCCAGGCATGCATAATTCTACTAGGTCTGTCCTTCAAGCTTTCAATATTCTTTCTGTGTTCATTATGTTTATAGCTTTGATTATTATGTGGCAATCAGACTTTTTTTTCTGGGCCAATCTATTTGATGTTCTATAAGCTCTTTTTTACCTTTATAGGCATGTCTTAGTTTAGGTTAGGAATGTTTTCTTCTATGATGTTGCTGAAAATATTTTCTGGCCATTGGAGCTAGGATTCTTCTTCTACTTCTCCTTATTCTTCTCCTTTTCCTTGTCCTCATCCTCATCCTTCTTGTCCTCCTCATTCCTGTCCTCCTCCTTGTCCTCCTCCTCCTCTTTCTTCTTCTATTACTGTTATTCTTATGTTCTTATACTATGTGATTAGATCACAGACATCCAATGGTCAACAACAGTAATTGGAGAGGTCCTTCTTTGTATTTTTATCTTATTGGTTGTTGAATAAAGTACTATTGGCCAATATGGGAGCAAGTTAGGCAGGACTGGGAGTCAAAGAGGATTCTTGGAAATGTAGTAAGGACAGTTGCCACCATGTGATCCAGAGAAGAATGGATGCTTGCCACCAGCGTCCTCAAGAAGATAAGTCTATAAAATACATACATTAATAATTATGGTTGTTAATTAAGCTAGCAAGTAAGAATACATACATTATTGGCTACATATAATCATTGGCTAGCATCATTTGTACCTAATATAAGTCTCTATGTGTTATTTGTGGCCCTAGTGTGCCTATGGGGCTAGGGTAGACTGTTGGAAAGATTTATCATTAGGCAACAATATACTCATTTTAATAACATTAAACTTAATTACATTTGTAGAATCTACTTTGCTCTTTATCATGTTTATTCCTGGGCACTTGGCATAGTTTTTCATAGAGTCAGTTTGCTATGATGAGGATAAATATGGGTTTGGGGGATCATAGCTATGGCTTCAGTTTGAAGAGATAGTTCTCCAAACACAGCTGTGTCTAGCATTGGTTTTTTGTATTTCTGGTCTTCTTTCCTTACCAGAAACATTTAAGAACACATTATTTACATATTGAAAGATGAAAATTACTCTATTCATATCCATTTCATAGGTTTTATCCAATTCTCTAATATATGAGATTAAATATAATAGTGTTTTAAACATTCGCCTGCTAGAGAGAAAATATGTATGTTTTTCAGTAGTGTTACTGCTATTTATTCTCTGATGTCTGATGATCTAAAGAGCTAAGAAACTGCTATTATGATGATGGGCCATGGTTCAAAGTTGGGTTGGAATCTTAGATAATGTTCTAAACTGATTTACTTCTTTCTACTCTGAATGTTACCTTACCTTGTCTCATTCATTTGTTAGTTATATGAAAATGCTATTACAATGCATTTTTGTCATATCCATCCACTCCCCAACCCAATCCAAACATACCTCCTTCCTTACTCATCCAACATTGTGATTTGTCTCTTTTAAAAATCCATAATGTGGACAGATTCACACTGAACTGAACGCTGGAACTTAGTTGCAGAGAGGGAGGAATGAAGATCGAAGGGGTCAGTACCAGGTTTGAGAAACCCACAGAAACAGCTGGCCTGAATAAGGGGTGGCACATCGACCACAGATGCTATCTGGGAGGCCAGTACAGGACTGATCCAGATCCCTGAACATGGATGTCAATGAGGAGGCCTCTGCACTCTAGGAGGCCCTGGTAGTGGATTAGTATATTTCCCTGGTGTAAGAAGGGACTTTGAGAGCCCATCTCATGTGAAGGGATGCACTCTTGCCCTGGACACATGGGGAAGGGCCTAGGCCCAACCCAGGATGATGCGGTTGGCTTTGGCAAACCCCTGTTGAGGGCCCTACCCTGCCTGGGTAGTGGAGGGTTGATGGTGGGTGGTAGGTTAGGGTGGGGTAGGAGGGGTGAGGGTAAGGGGAGGGAGAGGGAGAAGCGATTGACATGTGAAACAAGCTTGTTCCTAATTTGGAGTAATAAAATAAAATAAAACAAAAATCCATAATGCTAGTTTGTGCTTCTCCTATGCTCTTGTGTGTGACTTTTAATTAGAGGAGGGTTGATCTACTTGGGTCCTTATGCTGAAAGAAAATGTGTGCTCACCCTCTCTCACTTGATATTAATTGTCAATAGCTCTTTAGTTGGGCATGGTATCTCATCCCCACTTCTCCTTTCTGCACTGATATTTTGTCTAGCTTGAACATCCTCTATGGTAGAAGCTGTCACAACTGCTGTGAGTTCATAGGTGCAACTTCCCTGCTGTGTGATTTTAATCTGAAATCATCCCTGTCTCCTGTTAGAAAGGATGTCAACTCTTACAAATTTTTATTACTTTGTCTTTCCCCCCTACATTCAGACCTTTAACCACAATTTTATCTAAGCTTTATCATGCATTACC
Source organism: Cricetulus griseus (assembly GCF_003668045.3). Lineage (NCBI taxonomy): Eukaryota > Metazoa > Chordata > Mammalia > Rodentia > Cricetidae > Cricetulus > Cricetulus griseus. Next base: position 136,744,328 of record NC_048595.1, on the reverse strand, counting down.
AAGGAATAAGCATAGAATAATAATTATAGTTAGAAATGCAAGCCATAATTATATCACCTACCTTTTACTCTATTGTGAATTATTTTAAAAATACACTGAAATAATTTTGTATGAGACAAATCCCTACCACTTCTATTGTTAGTGCACACATTAACAAATACTTATTGACACTGGTAATAATTATGCAAGCAAAGAAAGTGATAACCTCTAAAATGTCAAGCTGTTTAAACTTTTCAAATTAAAAAGAAAAATACTATTTGTGAGGTCCTTCAAGGATATTTAACAAACTATGGCTCTGCTAGAATATGCTGACAGTTGGTTGACAAGATTTAAGCTGGAGCAGGATCAAGGTCACTCAGAACCCTGTAATAATTATCTATGTTAAGTCATTTAATGGTTTCCCACATGATGTTCTCAGTAAAAATGGGCAGAGATGATGTGATAAGATACAGGATGTAGGGGTGGAAGACTATAAATGCCTGCTGCTATTAATAAGCAGTGGCAGGTTAGGAAGACATATCACCAAACTAGAGTGATGAACATTTGAGGCATTTTCAGTGGGCTTTCACAACTGCTTTATCTTCAAGTACCAAGAATACTTGTCTGTAATTCAAGTGTTTCTGTGGTGCCTTATACATTGTCTTATTTACTTCTGTTCTTTCTCATTATTTGGGAAAAATTTAATACATTGCATAACTCAGCAAGCCAGTGCAGCTGAACCAGATTCAACACAACCTGTCACTCTGGAATCCATCTCCATGGGAAATAATGAAGCTGGAATAAAAAAGAAACAAAACATATTTGTTGCCAGTCAACTGTCAGAATGTTTCTTCTTTTTTCAGATAATAGCAGGAAAACAAATTTTTCACTCACATTGCTCTTTAATAAAGGATTTGGATGAACTGAGGCTCTTTTCCATTTACTTGTCAGGTAATTCCCAAATAAAATGGTTCCTTGATTGTATAGCAGTCAGAAAACTTGTTATAGAAATTGTCCTGTTCATAACTGAAAGCAAATAAGCTAAAATATGCTTGAAATAGTGAACGACTCAATAAGGAATCTTGAGTGAAGGAAACAAAGTTTGCTTTTCTTGGGCTTTAGGCTTGAGGTGTCAATTAATTAGCTCTACAGCATTCTGGTACTGTTTAACCAAGAGTATCTTTTAAAACTTGGTTTAATTGCTTTAAATTGGGTAGTTTGTGAATGGTAACAGGATTATGGAGGAATTCTTGCCATATGAGTGAAAAATCAGCACCAGGACTTATGTAGTCTATAAAATATGCATGTATTTTGGATGAAGGACACACAAGTAAGGTAGTCAAATCAACCTGCAGCATACTTTGTTCATCCAGGGGCTGCTTTGTGGTTTGAGACCTAAAAGCACTCATATAAACAGGAAAACAAATGGAGGAACATATGTAGGCAATAAAGGTGCCTTCCTTATAGGCACATTCATTGTTTTAAGAAACTTCCTATCCAGGGTGCACTTGTGAAGATGCAAGACCTTCAGTAATGCCTGCTTGGACATGAAGGCTCTGTCTATGAATACAGATTCTCAGCAAAGGTGTGGCCCTACCATTATGCTTGGATTTCTTGTTCTGGATTCCTCCACTATCTCCAATTTATACCACTTTTAATTCTAATTCATGTCATACTAATTTCATTGTCATATGATAGAAAAATTTCCCCAAAATCCTAGCATAGCACAGTCTTTCCATCCTGTTTCTCCTGCATGCTTCTCTACACTAATCACAGTATAACATTTTGTCTGGTTATCCTGCATGATTTCTAAATTTTGTTATCTTTATAAATCTCAAAGAAAATGGAGAGGGACTTAATTTGCAATTAATATATACTATTATTAATGCAATCTTCTTGAACACCTTTGCTATTAGTATAAAATTCAGTTTATATTTTTTATTAATTAAAATTAATTGAGACGAATCCTTAATCTCAAACTAGACTGGACCTTATGATCCTCCCTTCTCAGTATCCTGAGTACTGGATTTATATTATTATGCCATTGTGCCTGGATTAAAGGTTGATTGTATTATCATGAATACCTTCTGAGATTCCAAAAGAAACAGAATGAATAATTTGTGTCTCTAATTAGTATTAAATTTTGTTCAGGTTTATGTCTCATAAATATAATTCTCTAGATAATAATCTTGCTCTCTGAAACAATAGCTTGAAGAGAAATTGTTGAAATGATCCTAATTGTTGTTTGTAAATAATATTAGCATGTTAAAATTATTTTAATTAAAATACTTTTTGTATTGTTCAATATACCTCATGTAATTATATAATCACATGTACAAGTGAAAATGCACACTGTGATATTAAAAGCTCTGTAAAATCATTTGGTAAATGGATCTACCTGAAATGGTCTGAAAATGTATTTGATAGTCAGTCTTCCTCTGCTCATTATGTCTGTGGCTATTATTTTAAAAATGTCTTATGTAAGTTAGTGAAAATGAAGGCAAATATCAGAGGTCAGATAAGCTAGTCAAATAAAAACTAAGTTTTTCAACCATTGTTTTATTTAAATATAAACAAGATTGTTTTACATGTCAATCCCCGTTCCCTCTCCCTCCCCTCCTCCCCTGCCCCTCAGTAGCACCCTACCTATCCCATACCATTTCTGCTCCCCAGGGAGAGTGGGGTGTCCCATAGGGGAATCTTCAGAAGCTGTAATATCCTTTGGGATAGGGCCTACACCCTCCCCCATGTGTCTAGGCTGAGGGAGTATCCCTGTATGGGCTCTCAAAATACATTACTATGCTAGAGATACTTACTGATCTACTTGAAGAGGCCCCATAGATTTCTGAGGCCTCCTCACTGACACCAATATTCATGGGGTCTGGATCAGTTCCATGCTGGTTTCCCAGTGATCAGTCTGGGGGCCAAGAGCTCCCCACTTGTTCAGGTCAGCTGTTTCTGTGGGTTACATCAGCCTGGTCTTTTCCACTTTGCTCATCACTCCTCATTCTCTGCAACTGGATTACAGTTCATTTCATTGTTTAGCTGTTGGTGTCTGCTTCTACTTTCCATCAGATGCTGGATGAAGGCTCTAGGATGGCATATAAGTCATATAAGTTAGTCATCAATCTCATTATCAGGGGTGATCTTTTAAGGTAGCCACTCCACTATTATTTATACGGTTAATTGGTGTCATCCTTGTAGATTACTAGACATTTTTCTAGTGCCTGATTTCTCTTTAAAAGTATACGGGCCCCACTCTCTGATGGTATCTTTTATTTTGCTATCCTGTATTCTTCCCCCTACACATCCTTCCTTCTCCTTTATGTCCTCATCACTCTTCCTCTTCTCCCCTAGTCTTTCTCCTAGCTCCTTCTCCCCTCCCTGATGCTCCCAATTTGCTCAGATCTTGTCCCTTTCTCCTTCTCTGGGGGACCATGTATGTCTCTGTTAGAGACCTCCTTGTTGCCTAACTTCTCTAGTAGTGTAGATTGTAGCCTGGTAATCCTTTGCTCTATGTGTAAAATCGATATATGAGTGGGTGTATAACATGTTTGCCTTTTTGTGACTGTGTTACCTCTCTCAGAATGGTTTCTTCTAGTTCCATCTATTTGCCTGCAAATTTCAAGATTCTATTGCTTTTTTTCCATTGAGTAGTACTCCATTGTGGAAATGTATCACATTTTCTGTATGTATTCTTCAGCTGAGGGGCATCTAGGTTGCTTTCAGGTTCTGGCTATGAGCATATAATTACAAATAATTCTGCTATGAGCATAGTTGAACGGTGCTGACATAACTGATTGCTGGCATGTAGAAGACAGCAGATAAATTCATGTCTATTGTCATGCACAAAACTTAAAACTAAATGGATGAAAGACCTCAACATAAATCCAGCCACACTGACCCTCTTAGAAGAGAAAGTAGGAAATACCCTTGATCAAATTGGTACAGGAGACAACTTCCTGAACATTACACCTGTAGAAAAGACACTGAAATTGACAATTAATAAATGTGACCTCATGAAACTAAGAAGCTTCTGTAAGGCAAAGGACACAGTCAGCAAGAAAAAACAGCAGCCCATAGAATGGGAAAAGATCTTCACCAACCCCATATACAACAGAGGGCTGATCTCCAAATTTTAAAAAAAGAACTCAAGAAGCTAGTTTCCAAAACACTAAATAATCCAATTAAATAGTGGGGTACAGAACTAAATAGAGAATTCTCAACAGAGGAAACTAAAATGGCTGAAAAACACATAAGAAAGTGGTCAACACTTTAGTGTTGTGATGTGGGAAATGCAAATCAAAACAAATCTGAGATACCATCTTACTCCAGTCAGAATGGGTAAAATCAAAAACACCAATGATAACATATGCGGGAGAGGATGTAGACAAAGGGGAACACTCCTCCACTGCTTGTGGGAATGCAAGCTTGTACAGCCATTTTGGAAATCAGTATGATGATTCCTCAGGAAAATGGAAATCAGTCTACCACAAGATACAGCAATCCCCCTCTTAGGCATATACCCAAAATAAGCACATTCATACAACAAAAGCTAAAACTTCTTTGAAAGTTTCTTATGCAGTACAACCTCTTTATTATGAAATTTGATGTGTTATATGCAAAATAAGTATCAAACAAATTAAATATGATTAGCATGACTGATGAAAAAGGCATTAACAAAAAGGTAAAGGACAATATACTAAGGAAGTAGAAGCCAAAAACACACACAAATAAACAAAACCAAATTTGTAAAGAAGTATCTTCATATATGTTAAAGTGGAGTTTTGCCCAAAATTAGTAATAAAATAAAATAAAGTCTCTAAATATTAGTAAATGGAGCATTTCATGAAAAATGTAACAATTATGTATGCAATAAGTTTTGTGGTTCAATTTTCACAAAGTAAACACTACTGGTCTTAAAGGGACACATAAATTTAGATACAATAATAAAGGATATCTTTTGCACCCTACTCTTATTTGCAGCTCAGCTATCCACAAAAAGTCAAGAAAGACAATTCAGATTTCATATACACTATCAGTCAAATGGACTGTGTAGACAGCTAGAGAGCATTCTATCCACTGGATGTGGATACATTGTCTTCTCCACATACTTTTTTTTAAGTGTTCCTATTTTGGTGTGTAATTCAGGACTTAATAAGGTAAGAGGTTCTTTGAAAGATTTCTTGTAACTTATTAGGTAATAGAAGAAAAAATCTAGAAAATGGGAGTAAGAAAAACTACAGACATTATACAATAAACAGGAACCAAACAACACACTCTTGAATATTCTTTAACGGGCTATTGAATAAATCATGGAAGATTTCTAACAACATAGAATTCAATGAAATTGAAAGTAAAACTTACTGAAATTGTTGGATCATAAGAAAAGCTACTGTAAAAGAAAATTTGATAACTTTTTTCTTTTGGATATTTGAGAATCAGTTTCTCGGTTGATTTAGAAGTTGTCCTGGAAATTTCTCTGTAGACTACGCTGGCCTCAACAGAGATCTGCCTACCTCTGCCTCCTGAGTGCTGGGATTAATGGCCTGTGCCACCAACGCAGAGCAAAAAATTCATAGCTTAAAGGACTTACATTTTTGTGCTTTTAATAAGTTTTGTTTTGTTTGTGTTCTTTTTAATAGAAAGAATTTGAAATTGGGTAAGTAAGAAAGGGAGGAGAATCTGGGAGAAGGGAAAGTTTAAGACCAAAATATTTTGTATTAAACAATTTATTTTGGGGGGATATATCAAGCAGATAACTCTGTGGTATACTTCAAGGCTTTATAGAAAGAAGAACAAAGTAAAACAAAACAGAGCAAGAAAGAATGAATTTAATGAAATGGCACAGAAAGAACAACATGAAAAATCAGAGTTGATCCTTTGAAAACAAACAATTTTAGAATTATTAACTAAGAAAAGGAAGGAGAGACTTAATACAATTGTGGATGAAGGAGGATAAAAGAGAACAGATACCAATGAAGTTGAGAGGACCTTTTAAAACAGACTTTGTAAACATGCACTCATTAAAGAAGGAAAGTTCTGACGAAAATGCCACGAACATATGCATACAAACTACCAAAATTAAATCACAAAGCTCTATGGAATTAAAGTAAAATTATAATATACAATGAAATTAGAGGAGTTATTCCTCCAAACAAAGAAAGTTCTGGACCAAATTAACTTGCAGTTAAATTCTACCATATTATTTATTTATTTATTTATTTATTTATTTATTTCTTCTTCCTTAAAAGAAGGAAAATTTTAATCAATGAGATTTATAAAAGTGGAGGTGTCACATAGTATTTATAATAGAGCATGTTTTATTTTAAAACATAATTTTCTTATTTTTCCAGATTTTTATTTGAATTAGAAACAAGATTGTTTATTTAAAAAAATGGACACACATGCTCCTTGAAGTTTTCCACAATTAGAAGTAGGAATACCAATAAATTAAGTCTGTTAAGACAATATGATCCATATTCCAAGGCCCAAAGGATCACACAATACTAAAAAGTGAAATCCATAGGCCTTTTTCCTTGATAAACAGAAATAGAATTTCTTGGCAGCATATCTGAAAAAATTCAAATACATATTTAAAGATTAACAAAGTTGATTCAATTGAAAAATAAGGGACAAATAAATATATCAAAGGCCATAAATAGCCTAAGGAATAGAAATTATAGGCTCTCATTAAATGCAGGTAATATTTGGCAAAAGTAACATTTGCTCATGAAAAATTGTAGAAAAAAACTAGAAACAAAAAGAATAAATCTCAAAATAGTAATTTTATATATGACAAGATTTTAACAAAGCATACTCTAAATAGATGAAACTAAAAATCATTGTCTTTAAATCACTAATGACACAAGTATATCCATTCTTTCCACTCTTATTCATTATGTTTTTTGGAGTCTTACATTGAGAACATAAAGAAGAGAAAGAAACAGAGAGGATACCAATAAGGAAAGAAATTCTACCATCTCAATTTGGAATGATGATTCCAGAATTAAGACAACATGAATTCACCACTAGAAAACTCTTAGGTCTGGTAAAAAATTTAAGTAAGTATCAGGATACATGATCAACATATAAATCTATAGCTTTTCTGTGTCATTAATGATTTTTTTGAGAAAGCATTGATAGGGAAACTGCTTTGTATGTGTTTTGAAAAAAATACCTAGAAACAAACCAGCATGGCAAGGTCATCTCTGAAATCTTTTATACAAAAGGAACCAGTAGAGATACTCCAATTATCAGGAATGTTGTCTCACAACCTGCAATAATTCCAGTGCCCATTTGTAAATGGTTCATACATTTATACACATAAATAAATATATTAATGAATAATGTAAAACATTAGAGAAGGGAGCAGAATAAGAGAGCAGGAGTTACAAATGTCTTTTATGTTAGTGGGCAAGCACAATTAATCTTATGAAATTGTTTTGTTACCAAAATATTTCTATAGGTTCAAATGCAATCTCCATCAAGATTCCAGAAAAATAAAACTTAAAATTCATATGCAGGTAATAGTCATGAGCTATTAAAGATGACATAGACAAACAAAGCACAGAAACTGGGTATTGGACAAAGGTGAACAAAAAATAAATATATAGTAATGTTCAGTAAACAAATAGTTCTAAGAAAATTGGATATTCACACATAGAATGAAGCTAATCCTTCTGCTTCATACTATAAAACTACTATTCAAAATTCTTCAAAGATCTTATAATGTAAATCTTAAACTTGGAATCTTCACAGATGAAAACAGAAACATTTTAAGATGTAGGCATAGACAACACTTTATGGGAGTACTCAAGTTGCTCCAAAAAGAAAACAACATCATCAAAATGGCAAATAGTTTTTGTAGTTTCTGATTTCTTCAGCAGTAGGGACTTGCTTTCCACCTCTAGTAGCAACCAAGGACAACAATAATTTCTATATTGTGGTTTTGGGTGTGTGTTTGTTGAAAAACCTCATCTACACATAAAGGGAATTTCTCATGCATGATGTTGAGTTTTGTTATATAATCTATGGCTGTTGGGGAGGCCATTGTTAAAGAAGATAGGAATATTTCATTTAACCTATTTGTGTATATGTATGCACATAATATATGTGTTATATGAATGTTAGGTAGATAAATAATAATACACTTCCTTATGAATTTTCAGGCTATTTACTGTCATTTTGCTTTTCTCCCTCCTTCTGTATTTACATCCCTCCCCATTCCCCAATTAAAGTTTCCTCCCCCTTTCCCATTACTCTTTCCAAATCACTTGTTCCCCAGTATTTCACTGTATTGTTCCTCACCTCTCCCTCATAATCCCCATTTACTTTGCTTGTTCCTGAATTTATTCCAGGTAACATGATCACATATGAAGATTTTGGCCTAGGAACCATGATTTAGAGACAACACACAGCATTTTGTCTTTCTTGTTCTGGGTTACTGCATTCAATATATTTTCTAGGTCCATTCATATACCAGCAAATTCATGATATTATTTATTTTTTCTTTTTTCATTTGAGAATTCCATTATGTATATGTACAAGATTTTTCACTATCCATTCATCAGTTGAAGGACAATAAGGTTGTTTTCAGGTCCTAGCTAGTGTGGCATCTACACACCCTTCAAAATATGTTGTCAGTTGTCCTATAGTTCTTTGCCATTATAAGTGTGATAAGATAAAATATCTAAGATATTTTGCTATGGATAATGAATACTTTTGAATTATTTTTAAATCATTCTTGTTTCTCTTTTTTATTACTGTGTTCAGATACCTAAACAATCTTTTCAGTGTTTATTTTCTTTTTCCTCCTTTTATTCTTTTTATAATTTTTCAGCAATGACAGTCCTGGCTATATAATCATCAGGGTACAGTAGTGGCAAACATATCTTAGCAGTAACCAACATCTCTCAAATTGTACTTTATCCCCATTCAATCATGGAAAGCATACGTAGCACTGGAAATGTATCAAACTACAAAGGCCTAAAGAGTATATTGGTTTTGAAATATAACTTACAACCTCTATTTCATTAAATCAACACAAGTCCTATCAACATTATAAATATGGAATCTCATATATTCAGAAAAGTATATTTCTTATCAGTCATCCAAAAGACTTTTCTTTCCAACAGATGGTAGAAAACCACAACTGATAGTAATGCATCTCGCAAGAGATCATGTGTTGTCCAGTTTCACCTGATAAATCTAATGCACAACTCTTTCATCTAAGGCTCAAGATCATCACTTAAAAGGGAGCAGAAATTTTGGAGAGCAAGAAGAACAGAAAATGTGCTGTGATATTGTGTCCTATATCAGAAATATGAGATTCAGTGTACAAACAATGTTTCACCAACTTGTCTGCCTAAACAAGACCAGAAAAAGGATGACATCAATAGACATACTAATATGGGATGGGGATCACTGGCCACAACTCTAAACAAAGAAATACAGGCAGCCAAAGAATGCTGAGAGCAGGAGAAATAGATATCCCAAGGAAAGAATACACCAATTAGTATCCAACACCATTGGATCATCACAGAAAACATGCATACATAAAACATTGTACAGACTAAATTTATGTCTATATTTCTATTGCCATGGATTTGAGAAAGCAAAACAAGATGGTATATGGAATGGTTTGTATGTAGAAGATTAAACAGGAAATTAATGAATTATAATTTTAAAAATTTTAGAAAAGTAATCATGTTTTAAATGTGGGAAAATCTATTTTGCTCTTTTTTCTAAAATATGATTATTTTGTTCCTTTTATTAAAAATATATTATTTTAACATATAATATATCCTGATTACAATTTCCCCCACTACTCCTCCTAGTTTCTCTACCATCTCCTCCCATCTGGGTCTGCACATTTTCTGACTCTTATTAGAAACAAACTTCTAAGAAATAACAACAAAATATACCAAAATAAGATATAAAAGAAAATAACATCATATCAAATTTGGACAAGACAAATGAGCAGAAGGAAAAGAGCCCAAGAGAGACAACAAGAATGAGAGACCCAATTCTTAGCACACTCAGGAGTACCATGAATGCAATGAACTGACATCTATAATATATACAAAAAGGACCTGGGTTCCCTGAGCTCTGAGGGGAGAGATTTCATGGAGAAATTCCAATTAGAGCTGTGTGTTCAAAGGTCTCTCCCTCCCTCCTCCCCCCTCCCTCCCTACCACCCTCTCTCCCTCTCGATATCTATCTATCATCTATCTATCTATCTATCTATCTATCTATCTATCTATCTATCTATCTCTCAGTCTCTCTCTATGAGTGCGTGTGTGTGAGTGTGTGTGAGTGTGTGTGTGTGTGTGTGTGTGTGTGTGTGTGTGTGTGTGGTGTGTGTGTGTGATGTCTCGATATAGGTCTCTGCATTTGTTCAACTATGTTACACGAAGTGGCTTCTCTGATGACAGATGAATAAGGCACTCTTCTGTGAATATAGAAGGATATCATTAGAAGCCTGAAGAAAATCTCTTTTAAATAAAAAGAATGTATGTATTCCTTTATTCCAAAATCTACATTCAACAACTCCTCAATGCAGTTCAGAGATACAGAATTAATTGTCTTTAATGATGCCTATGACACAAATATGCCACTCAAAGGAAGATTTAAAAAATGTTTCTAGCCTTGAAATACATCTAGTCCCATTCCTGTTGTTTATGCCACAAGGTATTACAATTGCAAAGTTAAAACCTTCCACAACCCTCTTTCCCTAACTGTATAGCTGCCCATGTGCTCCTCCTATTAGTGAATGAAATGAACAGAGCTTCAGGATCTATCTACCTTTTCCCAAACAATCTCAAAAGACTTTGTAGTAAAAAGCAAATCCTTCTTGATCTCAAGTTACTGAGATACTTGCTACTCCAGTGAAACTTACTTCAAATCAGTGACTAATGTGTCCCTGGAGCATTTCATAGCAGCTAAGATCTTCCAAGAAAACCCATTGTTTTAACAGCTCTGTAACTGCCAGAGCCTATACTCATATTCTGGAACACTAAAGCACCTTCCTATACATAAGCTATAAAATGTATGTAGGACATTATTATAAGGATTTGAAAAATGATATAGAGTGAATTGGTAGTGCCCATTATTGTAAGTTTTTTTCTGTCAGGGTTGATAGGAAGCAGTGATAATGGATACTTTAAGAGAATTCATGAAAATATGATAAGAAGTATGTTAGAACTCCCCTGCAACACCAAGAGAGTATTTGTAGATTAGATTTATATTTAATTCACAGTTCTTAAAGGGAGGTCTAAATGTCTAATTTGCAGAAGACACTGATGATATTCATAGTTATTCCATGGGCAGTGGTAATTTGAAACTTAGTTGAGATTCTGTTCATTCTGTCAATGTCAAGAAATGTCCATGCATTATCAGGTATTATTGCTGGAAAAGGCCTACCACAAAGATTTTGGAACACTATTCTAATTTGAAAAGTTAACTTAAAACATGTTATAATCTAAAAACTCAGAGGGCAACTTAATAAAATGGAAAAAATGTAAAATCATTATTGGCTGGCTCAATTGGTAAATCATCCTAACAAATTTAATTTAGCAGAAATAACAACTTTGACTTTGCAAAGTTTAAATAATAACTTCCAAGCATGAAGATAAGGATTTTGAAAGTTTTTTGGCAAAGTCATTGCTGAGTCTCTTTTCCAGAAGATTTACATTTTCAATAACAAAAATTATAGTGTACAAGAAAAGTAGGAGGATGCCATTTATCAGAAAGACAGAAAGCAGGCATATGCCGTGCTGCCAGAAAAATTAGCTGGAGAGACATTAACATGAAATGCCTGAAAATGCAGCACTCAACCAAAACCTCAGAGTCAGTGTTCAGAGACTTATAAAGTAATTCCTTGTACTTTGCGGCAATTTTGCACTTGGATTTCCAAATAACTTAAACATTACCATAATTCTTTCTCTTTAGATGGCAATTGTATACAGCTAGATTGATAAGAGCTTCCAAAGTTATAATATAGAAATATGAGTTGCAATAAAATTAGACTACAGATTTCTACTGTCTACATGTAAGTTAAACATGCAACAATATTGCATCAGCTTACCCCACTTTATTATGATGAATGACCAAGCAACACAGGAGAATAATATTTCAGAGATTATAAATGACTTACCCACATTTGTGATACTAATTCAAGGTACATTTTTTCTTCATTCAGTTATAATAATTTAAAAATGTTATTCAGTTTAACAGAAAACGCATTATGGCCATTCTTAAAAGAAGTACATTTCACTGTGAACGTTCATGAAAAAGTATTTTATTGTATCTGTGCAGCCATTTGAATACAATCAATATTTGATTACTCCTACATGAACAAGTGATAATTTCCATTTTATGAAAATTAGCATATAACTCAGATCTATACCTTATCATCATAAATATTGCAAAAATTATATATTTCTCTTTACTGTTAAAAGTGACTCCTAATATGTAGCCATGTATGGCTTAGGACAATATAGTGGTCTCAATTATGTTCGTCAAACTATTACCACTGTTTGTTTTGTAATTATAGCTATGAATTTATTTGCCACTAGTGCTATGTAATGTTGCACTAAATGCTGAAAGCAGAAGTTGAAGAATATAATACTAGGGTTTTAAATTGAAAGTCTTTTAAAATGATATTCATATTCTTGGAGATAAATATAAAAAATTATCAAAATTATTAAGAGAAACTACAATTGGATGCTTAATTTCGTTTACCGGTATGTCTGTGAAAGAAATATTTCAACTGAATCTTGTAGGAATCCTTCCCATCATATTATTTATATAAAATCCATGTTATATTTGGGGAAAACAAGTAAGACAATGACTAGTCTATTTGCTTCTTCATCGTCATTGTGTAGTGTTTAAAATTGGAGGATTTTGGCATTGCTACTGCTGTGGTAGATAAAGGGGCATGAGAAAGAACTAACATAAAGTTCTAGTAATATAAAATCTAACATGACTGACTTCCTCTAGAATTAAGTGCTGTACAAGCCTTGCTTGGATTCTGAATTACTGTAGTTTCATGAATGTCAATGTAACATACATACTTAATTTTCATGTTCATTATGTTCTGTAGAAAAACGTTTTATTGTTGATAATAAAAACATGTTCTTTCTGTTTACTAAGCCTAGGATTTTTAACTACCTCCACTATAATGTTTGAGAATGAACTTTTTTTGACAGATTAAGTCTTCTGCTTTGGCAAAAACAAAGAAGTTTGTGGAGGATAAGCATATAGCCAACATTAAAAATTATACATATTATATCAAAATTAAGATTTCAACAAAGGATTTAATAAATATTTTATTTGAAAAATTAGTTCATTAAATTAATATAATTCAATTTTAATGTTATTGGATTATAACTTTATTTCAGAGACAAAATAAACAAACAGGCCAAATATTTCAGTATTTAAAGAAAATTAAGATGTGTATTTTCTCAGTGTAAGACTTCTCTACAATAGAAGTTTACTACAAGTGAGAAGAAAGTTAAATGTGGATATTATAAGTCCTGTCACCTTGCTGATATTGGCTTGCTTTTAGAACTTAATTTAAGTCATCATAAATATCCATTTTCCTCTGTATCTACTGATATAAAACCAGGTAGCTGTCAATTGGAATTCATGTCACTTAAGTATAGTGATTAATTATTGTTTTCTTATGTGAGGAAAAAGGAACACAAATGGAAAAGAGCTGTCAGGCATAATGCAACTCATTATTATTTAATGAAATATACAGTTGTAGAATCTGATGAAACATTAATTTACACCAAATATAGAAGCTCAGTCATGGCCATTTCCCTCAGTTCCTGACAGAACTTGGGAAGCCACAAAGAATCTAAAATCACATGGGACTCTCTGTGTCAGTCAATTGTCATTTTGCCAGAGGAAGGATTTAAGAATATTCTAGTTATGGAATATGATGTTGAAAGAGGCTTCTTTTACTTCACAGCACCAAAGAATATTATTATATAGTATGAAAAATCATATTTTAAATATAAAATTTATAATTTTGTTATTTTAAAATATTTTGTATGATATATTATAAAATATAAGCATCAATTGTATCTGATAAAAATAAATGAAATACATTTTATTAATCACAAAGAATATTTATGCTATCCTTCATCGGCTGTAGACTATAAAGAAATTACTTAATCCATAACCTACTTACATAATGAAGCTGGTAAAACTATGGAGAATCACCATCTCCCACTCTTCTAAAGCCAGCTCAGGCTTGAACATTGGGACATATTTGAGTATGATTTTGCCATCACTCTTCTAACTAATACATTAGATGTATTAACATTAAAGTGATAATGTCTAACATTTTAACAATTAAACTTATTGTTACAGGATACATAATTTGACTCATGTCTGCATTTTATTTTATTTTATTTTCTTTTTTGGTTTTTCGAGACAGGGTTTCTCTGTGTAGCTTTGGAGCCTATCCTGGCACTCGCTCTGGAGATCAGGCTGGCCTCTAACTCACAGAGATCCACCTGCCTCTGCCTCCTAAGTGCTGGGATTAAAGGCATGAGCCACCAACGCCCAGCTCATGTCTCCATTTTTGAGTCTTCAAAAATATTTCATACCAATCCCAGTCTATAAACCTCAGCTACAGCAATTCGCTTATTCTCTCTCATGATCTTTGATTATCTCTCCACCCTGCTTCTTCCTCTACCCAACACAGCAACACTCAACTAGCCTTTTAACTTTGTCTCATAATTTCTATTCTTTAAATTCCAGAATTTTAACATAAAATACATTGGGGTAACACTAACCAAAAACATGAAAGACCTGTACCATAAGAAATTTGAGTCTCTACAGATTTTCTTTAAATAACAATCATTGAATCTAATGTAAGGGAAGTAGATATTTCAAGAATCCACATGTAATTCCTAAAATAATCTTAGAGATGTAATTGATAGTTTTATGTTACAATAAATCTTTCTGCCAAAATTGCCTGATCCCCATCGCCATGTATTTGCTTTATTCCAGCCACCTGCCAGAGTTAGGGCCCAAATGAATACACAGAAACTTGTATTAGGTACAATGTTGCTTGGCCAATGACTAGGATTCTCTTCTGTTAGCTCAGTCTTAACTATCATAAACCTATATATTTTATAAGACTTATCTTATTGGATGCCTTGTTGGCATCCTCCCTTGCTGGTGAATCACATCCTGTCGCTGGAGGAGGAGAAGGGAAAAATGGGATACTTCCTGTTTCTCCTTCGCTTAAATATGAGTCTCCTTGCTATGTCACTTCCTGCCTGGATCACCACTTCTCCACTACATTTCCCAGAATCCTCTTTGACTCCTATTCCTGTCCAACTTGCTGTCTCGTTGGCCAAACAGTATTTTATTTAAGAATCAATAAGATAAAAACATACACAGAAGTACTTCCCCCATCAGTTTTTTATCTATTGTGGTTTAATTTATAAATAAAAAAGATAATCACACTTTTAATTTTCTCATTTTCTAAGAACAGAAATGATCCTGAAAATAATTTTCCTACTTTTGGGAAAATTGCCCCAGTAGAGATGTTACTTCAAATTCCATGACTTTTAAATGGTATTTTATTATATAAGATTCATATTTCTTAAATAATGTACTTCATGATTTCTCGTCCCATATGGAAACAGATGTGATACATGATGAAATAAAATAGATTAATTCAAACTAATATGATTTTTCTATAAGTAATTATTGTGTAAGTTTCTATGTTTCTCTGAAATATGCAAACTTCCACAAAATGAACAAATAGCTCAAAAACAAAATTGGCTTTTAGACAAGATACTCAATTTTTCCTTATCATCATAGGTTTACCATTTTCACACATCTTCAGACATACTTCACACTTCCTCTGAAGCCTGTTTAAAAATTGTCACTGGTTATTTCCTCTCAATGAATAATCCCAAAATCTACAGCTATGAAGCATCTGTCAGAAAATAATGCTCCTTCTCTCAGGCCCTCTGCAGCACCTGAACTTCTTACTCTCCCTTCTCCTTTCAGCTTTTAGAGGAGACACTAAAAAGGGGGATTCAGTAAAGATACATATGTCTTTTTATCCATGGTGCCAACAAACTTAATTTATACTGCATTTTCCCTTCTTTGTGATATATGATCTTACACTTTACTTACTATATTTACTTTGAAAAATAAGTAGTATACAATAAAGAAAAACAATAAGTGATTCATTCTCATTATTTCTTGGCTTTAATTTGCCATTCAATATTTAAATGAGGGAACCGAGTTATTTTATCAGGAATTGTTTGAAGCAAAGTTCAATTTCATCATTCAAATATGTCTATTTAGTAAATGAGAAAATCAGTTTTGAGTCAGTATGTCATTTACAATAAGAAACTGACATTTACAAACATTTGTAAATTTCATTTATGTGCCATTTTGATGATGGCAAAGTTTTGTCTTTGTTCCTTGTTTGTCATTATTAATAGAATGCTTCCAATGCATTTTTCTCTTTATAATACTAACTTAACCTTGGGAGAAGACTCACTATGGAAAAGATTTCTCTTTTTCTATCTCAAAATGTATGGAAACTAGAAATTCAGTGCTTCCACCCTCTCCTCCAAAAAGAAAACTTCATCTAGAACTTCTCCTTGACTGGCAAGGAACTGATGGAGGATGAGTTAGGAATCTCAGAGATAAGAGATGCTGTTAACTTATTCAGGGTGATCCTAGGCTACAATAGCAAATTGGAGGCAAATACAATGGGGATTTTACTGTGCTACAAGCATTCTGAGAGCTGGTAGAGTCAAAGAAATAGGATACATATAGTCTCCAGCTCACTTTGACTGCCAACTAGGGTGTATAACTATTCTAAGAATTCTTCCTAAAGATAGACAGCATCATAGATTCTTCTTTCATTGTCTGGGGGCATGGCTTCCAGAGTATCAGAAGTCAAGTCTAGGTGTGGACACCATCCTTGATGCTATGAATATATAAGTCCTTTACTTCTACCTGTTGAAGTTCTACATCTGGTAGCAGACTTGCTGCATGAACCTGGTGGAGAGCTTTATGCAGAGTTCCTAATAGACTGATATTAAGTAAACCCTGGACAACATCATAGCTCCTGATGTCCATTGCAATTTTGGCAGATACACTAAAAATAGGCATACATCTATTGCCGAAAAGACAACTTTTTACTCCTTTTATCTATCTTTTTTGACTTCCATGTACATGAAAGGCATTTGTGAGGAGAAAGTGAGTCAAATGAATGAAGACACTGCTGAAGGCCAAAGAGTTCTGTCAGATGTGAGGTGATTACCAGACCTCTTTTGGGATCCCTGTGTGGCTGGAAAGATATCACTGTTATCAAGAACATAAGGCTTCCTGGTGGTTAAGTGCCTTCAAGTAGGCCAGTCTGAAACAGCACTTGCCAGTTCTTAGAGGATTGTAGACAGGAGGACCCAATGAAGGTAGCATGGGTGAATCACTGAAGAGGTTGATCTGGTGCATGTATTCTTGAGGTCTGAAGATGACAATGACAGCCACCTTATGTTCTTGTGTAGAAATATGCTGTGCCTTTGCACCTCCACATCTACTAAGATCAGGGGGAAACAGATCTGAAATTGGATAACATCAAATAATTTTCAAGGGTCAGGAAGGAGGGCTCTCAACAAACTATTACACAAGTAAAAATAATATTCACACAGAAATAACGTCCAGATAATGCAATCTTTAGCTGCAGAAATTTTCTATCCTCAAGTTTGACAATTCACTAGAAATAAGTAAAATCTTACTTCAGAGATGATTTACAAAACTTATTATCTCCTATAATAGTGAGTAGAAAATATCATTTAAACTGACATCGAAAAATCAAATACTTGAAAGATAATGTGTCCATTGCTAAAATTCACAACCAGTACTCACCTATTCAATGTGATTTAAGTGGTCAAAATCCAAATTTTATATTTCACAGAAATATGATTTTTGGTTTTAGTTATCATTTTAAAAGTCATCAAGTGTCATCCATAGATGAGTATCACAAATTCACAGATGGTCAAAAAAGAATAAGACATGAATGCTGACCTAATAAATACATAGTCAAATATGAGAGTGCAAACAGAAAGCATACATTGGTGACACATAGTTTCAGAGGTGGGGAAAGGTGTTTTCTTTACATGTAGAAAACCTTAATAAAGTTAGGAGGCTAGAAGTATTTTCTACTAATGATCCTTAAGTCCTTCTAGGTCTAATATTTCTAACTTTCCCACAGACTTCATAAAAGAGCCACTTATAGTTAACTTGCCATGTAGATAAATTTGAAGAATTTTGTGTAACATATCCTTTATTATACATTTAGGACATTGGAGAATGATTTCATTATATTGTTCCAACATATCATCAACATACAGTATGGATAAGCTCTCTTATCTTCTGCTGAACAAAATATTGGAAATCTGAAAGTCTGTAATTTATAATGCTGCTATTGCTCAATTTTGCCTTGTTTCATTTTCGGTGTTCAATAGCTATGTGGACAGTGGGAGGTATTGAACCTTATAGCTCTTTATGGTCTACTGAATTCAGTACAGATGCACTTTGATTTACCATGGGATTTCTTGTGATGAATACATCATAAAGTAAAAATATCTGAAGTAAAAAATCATTTAATATACCTAATGCTGAAATTATGGCATAACTCCACAACACACTGCAAATTGAATTCTGAACCAACCAAACCTGCAGTTGCAGTAGCTTCCCAGTCTCACTGAAGTGGATTTTGTGATACATATGGTTAGCTCTGGGAAAATATCAGAATTCAAACTGTAATTGAATACTACTAAATTCATATTTTTACATTTATATAAAAAGAGGAAACTACCACAAATTGAATAATCGAAAATTGGAGACTGTATAGAGAAATCATACCTTATATTTTTTTCCAGAGGTCCTCAACAATTATTTTTTTAATTTCAAAATGTTTGAAATTTCCTAGACTTTAAAAATATGTATGTTTATGTGTTTATTTATTATGTTCAAGGGCATTTTCACATGTATGAATGTGTGTGTATGTGTGTTTGAATGTATGTATGTACACTGTGTGCATGTGGATACCAGAGAAAAATTTATGAAAGTTATTTTTCTTTGTAGAATTCTGTTATATGCTTATGACTGTTTTGCTATGATGAAATTTTTCTTCATATACTTAGCCATGTTTCTCTTAAAGTCAATTCAGTTAATAATAATGCAATCATGCAAACTCTCTTATAGTTATGATATACATAATACAAGCTTCCTATAGTTGCATCCCATTGCTTTCATTAAATATGATATTTAATTCTAAGTTTCTAAGTCTAAAAATCTCTTCCTTTAAATTGGATCTTCCAGAATATTAACATTTATATCAATTATTGTATTCATATTTGGTATTTTCTAAACTTTCTTCTATGTGTACATGAAAAGGGTACTCACATAAACATCCATATATGGACAAAATAAATATATTCTAAAATAATATTGTAGTAATTACATTATTTATTTTTATATTTTTGATTGTCAATGCCACTCATGGAATTAGGCTGTTTTTTTGTGTGTAGACTTATTTGTTCACTAAAATGTCAAGCTTAGTTTCTAAAATGAGTCTTTTTGTGGACACTTACTGATAATATGTATAGATGAATAGTTTAAATACTAATCTTAAGGTCGAGTTTTTTTTTTAATAATGTTCTCATGGACGACACAACTGTGTGTTTTAAAATTACATTTTTAAACTTGACTGGTTCATTTAGGCCTGTGATCCCTGATAGTTAGGAGGCAAAGGAAGGAAGGAAGATCACAAACAAGTTCAAGGCCTGTCTGGATTTGAGTATGAGTCTGACAACTAAGACTCAAACACTGAAATGTCAAAACAGAAAGCTGTTCGGGGCTCATAGGACAGAAGTGAAAGACTTAACACTTGTCTAATTGTTTAAAATTTGCATATTTTAATATTAATTTTAACACATGTGGTCTCAAGAACAAATAGGTCTTTAAGTCCATTGAAATTTTTCTTGATGTTGTTTTCAAATCTTAAGATGAACCTTGGATTTCTACCAGTTTGTCACATATCAGCTATTTTTTATGTTAAACAGCATACGTCTCACTTTTATTACTCTTTTGCAGTGACTGTAGTTGAGATCATTTAGTAGAGATTTGTTTTGAAATAAAGTAATAACTTATGCATTGATAACCATTAGTATCTTTCAAATTAAATACCTTTTCAAATGTCTATGAATTGTTCTGCCAAAATCATGTGTCTTACCTTGAACTTGCCTTCTTCCTTTGTATCCAGACTATGTTTCTTTAGTCTAGAATTGTAAAAATGTCCAATTAAAGTAGTATTTCACAGCAAATTTCTTGGACATTTTTCTCCTCAGTCTTGTTCTCACATTTCTAACAGTTCTGTATCACTCCATATGTTTCATTGGTCCAAAGTTTACATGCAGTCCTTTCAAACACAGATTTCATGTTTTCAAACAATAAGGCATGTGATTAAATATCAAACATACAGACAAATATAATCCATGTATGAAAACAATAATAAGGTTCCCTCACAGGCATAAATGTATGGAGACAGAAGAAAAAAGTAATTCATGAGTTTTCTCAAAAATAAATAAAATTTAACTGATTTTGCACATAATAGATATGCATGAACTCATTCCCACTAATTTTGGTTCTCCTTATTGAGCCATGAGTTATACTTAATTATAACACTATTAAACAGTCTTCCAAATCATCATTTAATGCCTATGTAGAACCTAAGTGCATAAATGTGTCACAATTCCTTTAACCATCAGAGTATGGGACAAGAAAGTGGGAAGCTTAAAATGTTGGCAGTGGGTCCAGATTACCCAGGCTTTAATCCCTCCTCAAAATTAGTAGCAATATGAGTTCCTGGGATAAGGAACTTAATTTCTCTGTTCCTTTTTATAATAATACCACCTTCGGAGTGTTGGGAAAAATAAAAGTGTTAATGCATTTAAAGCTCAAAGGAGATTTCCTGGTACCTCACAGTAATGCCATTAGTGCTGTTCATTTCTCATTAAACAGATTGCTGCCTGCAGTTTACTGAGCAAATTAGAGCAGACTTCTATCAATTGATCACAACTTCACAGTGTCCAGAAAAAATTTCTTGAAATGTCTAATACCCAAGTCATATTCTTGCCTCATTCTAATTATTTCCTTTCTGACATTTATGTCAGTAAAATGAAATGTTAAATGTATGTGAATGTCACCACTGCATCTGAAAATTTGCCTTAGCTTAGCTTTTATTTAAATACTTCTTAAACAAAAGCAGCAATGAAAAGGACCTCTACATAATTTTTTAATTGATAAGGATTTTAGATTTTAAATGAATCATTTCTTTGTCTCTTTCATCAATATGGCACCTCCTAGGTTATGACTTTACCTGCAAATTTTCACTAAAGTTTTATTTTTAAAGAATGATAATCATGGTAGAATGCACTGTAGATTAAAGTGGACAGTCCTTTATCTAGTAGAAAATATTAATTACAAAATGTTCATTTCCTAGTAATGTTTAATTTTCCTTTAAAAATAAAAACAATAAATATAAAACATCAATAAAATTGAGAAAGATTTTATTACATAAGGGAAAATATTAATAACTAGCAGTTTTTACAAGTCAGGTTTAAATGCACTTCTTGACTTTTAAAAATGTTTTTATATCAATTTGTATCATGTTATTTTATCCATTCAAACATCAATTAGTTTTTGTTGTTGTTGATTAGACAACTACTACTGATAAGATATGTTTTAGGTAACTGAAAGATGTAGCTAAGGGAACACGATAATGCCACTGTGCTCATCAAGTTTTTATTCTAAATGTGACCAAAGTCCAGATTGTTTCTGTCAGGCTTCGGGTTCTTATCGTTTATTCTCAGGTTATGTATCTGGGTAACTTTGTATATGACTCATTCTTTTTGACTTCTTGGTTATTTTAAATTCATAATGTCTATACACTCTAAGACAATATTTCAAGTTCATCATTTGATACATTGTTCCAAAGTATGGAAAGATTTGAGCTAAAAGATGAGCAAAATTCTGTACTTTGTCACAGCAAAAGTTCTAAGAAGCCATATGATGTATAAAAGTCTTATATGCAATGAAAAATGATTGCTTCTTGATCATCATAACTGACCTACAAATCTAGAGTATGTGGAGTTTTGACTGGGATTGGTGCCGTAGACTCCTATGTTTGAATATATGGTCCCATTTGGCGCACTGTTTGGGAAGGTTTAGAAAGTCTGGTCATAATGGAAGAGGTGTTGAACTGGAGGTGGGTATGTGGTTCCAAGAGCCTATTACAGGACTATTCATGATTTTACAAGAGACTATAGTGTTAACATCCATATAACTCAATATACAAAAGACTAAGAATTAATCAAATACCAAAACATGGCTTTGGCTTTAGTCCAGAATAAATTCATAATCTTGTGTGTAACAGACAAACCTTAAAAGTTCCAAATGCTCTTGAGAAACAAACAAAACAAAACAAAAAATTCCAAATGCTAAAGGATGAATAATGACCCCAAACAAATTATAAGAGCAATTGATACATTTTTGACAGTATTTTCCTCCATATCAGATAGATGTAAATCAGAGTTTTTGAGAACTTCTGATTAGAGAGTTAAAATATGCATCTTAAAATATAATATGTCAAAAGTGAAATTTTCAAAAAGACACAAAGGCATAATCAATGTATGACATCATCAAATATTGGGAAGAAAAAGAATATTGATTGACAACAAAGGAATTAAACTGGTTTCTGTTCCTGTTTTTGAATCAATTTGGTGTGGAATTTTGATAAAACTAAATTTCCCTGGGATGCTTAGTTTTAGCTGACAAACAAGTATGTTAGTTACCTTTCATTCCTGTTGTTGTGACACATAATGAACAAAAACATTTAAGCAGGAAAGATTTGATTTTTGCACATGTCATCAAAGTTTTCCTCCCATAAGGAGGCAGGCCACTGTGTGGGAAGTCTTCCATAGGACAGAGCTATTCACCTTGTGTTGGAACACAGCAGCAGAGACTATAAGATGATATTGTTGTGATCTTTTCTTCCTCCCTTCCGTATACACAAACTTCTTGGGCTTGTGACAGTGCAGCCATAATCAATATCGTTCTTTCTCTTCTAGTTGCTAAATCACCTGCCAGTTATCTCTGGAAACACACAGGCACTAGCCTGCTAATTGTCCAATGTCTTTCAACAGATGAACTATCAATATTCACCGACATAGACATAGTGAGAATTGAGATTAAGCAAACTACATGAATGTTTCTAGCACTTAAAGTCTAAATCTAGACTTACATTTTCTCAAATTGTCTTCCAGAATACAAAATCATAAGAAGTATCCCATATTTAACCACTGCAGTGCCTGAAATACTAAGTACCATATGAACTAACTAACAGATTGCAAAGGGTGGTATTTAACTGGAAAAAAAATAACAGATATCTCTTTTGTGCCATTTTTAGCATTATGCTTTTGGCATGTCAATTCTATCAAATTATATACACCTGCACATTTAAGTGAATTTATGCAGAGATTTATGCAGCAAACTAAACAATTACTCTGATAGATATATTAATTAAAATATAGAAGTATGAATTCATTGTATGAAACTATCCAAAGGTATATTCTTCTATGTTTCTGTGATTTAGTTTTCATTCCAGAAACAGTATCTTACTGAATTGTTCAATTGACTAATTGAAATGGAATTCAGTATAAGTTTTAGGAATTCAAAATCATCTGAACAATTTTAATCAAACTAGATTTATGAACCACATGGCTCAATATGGCCATAAAAATTTTACAATTGTCTTTCAATGGATTTTCTATCATGTCTTGTGAGATTTGCAGTTGATAACTTAGTAATTTACATTTTATTTTGGATTTTGAGTCAGATTTTGTAGCTTATTATGTAGACCAGACTAGTCTTTTACTCAAAAAGATCTGCCTGTCTTTTTCTCCTGAGTGGTAGAATTAAAGTTGTACACTACCATGAATGGCAACATCCACACTGCACTAGAGAGCTGACACTTCTGCCAGTTGTTAAATGCTCTGTGTCAATGACTCTTCTAGGCTTGCAAAGGAAAAGTTATTGTTATGTCCTGTATGGTTATATATTTCCAAATTTATGGGGTTAGGAAGTGTAGCTCTGGAGGTGATTAGGTAAGGATGGCATGACTTTTAGAAATAAGATTGGCTTCTTTCACCCAGCAGATCATCCTCTACAAAATGGAAAGAACAGCTCCATCTGTTTGCACCTTTGTCTTCATCACCCAAGCCTACAGAGTTTCACAAATCAACATTAGTAAGCTTTTAGCCATTCCCATTTTCTACTGTTTTCCTATGGAAGCACAAATGAATTTAGATCCAAGCTTTTTCACCCTGCCGTACCCTAGTTATTGGATGTTGAAATAGCTCGACGTTGACCTTATTACTACACTGCTGTGTTCTCTACTGAAGAAATGCAAAAGGAGGCTCAGAAACAAAATGATCAAGAAAAATCCTGAGTTCATAATATGAATTATCTTTGGTAATTTACTTAAAATTGTTTCAAAGATACATCCATGTAAGTGGTTTTGATACATTAATAAAATAATATTAACAGTAATGAAATCCTACCATTGCTACTGCTACAATTAGAGAAAATTCTGAAGTATTGCCCTTAAAATCATTTTTTCCTAACCAATTAGTTATAACTTCAATTTCTAATAGCTGTGAATGTTTTAAAAATATCTTTTAGACATTTAGATCCTTTTGGAAATGTCATACTTTTTATTGAAAACACAATTAGCCCTCCTAATAAATTGATATTTTATATCAATTGTAATCTCTGCTTATTGATGCCTATTTGCTAAAAGCTATTGACTGACTAACAGCACTTTGGAATAGATTTCTGCATTAGGACGGAGCAGAAAGAAACTGGAATAAAATCAATAGAACATGTCTCTGGGTCTAGTTTGTCATTAATAACCCTGTCTTTCCTTAGAAAGAACATACCTGTAAGTTTTGTGGTTTTATCTTTATTTTCTGATCTAACAAATTATCACAGTAGTGTAGTTGAGTACAAAATTATGCTCACTAATAAACATTAACATATACCTCACTTCCCTTTCTTCTTTTTATTTGACATTTACCATATGTCCTAAAGTTTAGTTGCTTTCATCATTGGCAGTGATCTCATAAGTCTGATCCTTGGAATAAAGAATCTCCATTACCAGAGGTCCAGTCAAAATTCTCAGGATTCACGTAAATCTTATTGCATCAAATGCTATGTGAGTGGGTCCAACAGTATTCAGATAAATAAGTCTTCCTGTGGTACTGATGGATGTTAAACATTTACTGTATCCTGAAAATGAGTTTTAAAGGCCTTTCCCTACCCTAACTTCATTTAAGGGGAGTACATAAGTAGTCTATAGAAAATTATGTCATGCTCCATTCACAGAAAAAATAAATTGTCATCCTGGAACGTTACTTGGCAATATATATATATATATATATATTCTTTGTACCACAAGTGCTTGAATGTATGCAGGGCACCCTGAGAAGCAGAACTGCTCTGAATCACAATTTCCTATCATAAGATATTTTCCTTGGATAGGTGCATGTTCTCATTCCTGAGAAGAAGCTGTTATTTCCTAAATTATGAAATATCAGAGCTTCATAATTAGAGCACAGATTTCAGACTAAAATAGGGGCCTAGAGATAGACAAAAGCCCTATGTTTTGGACATTGCATCAGTGGTGACAGTAATAATTGGTGACCTGATATAAAGGCAACCAGAATTTGAGGTTTTCAAGGCAGCTTGGGCAGAGAGGAATGATTTCTAAAGAACTGAAAGGAAGGGCTCAAAGCTTGGCACTTTGCACCTAGCAGCACCTTACAAGTTATATACTCTGAGAGTGAAAGGCTAGAAGCTTTAGAAGTCATGGGAATTTAGGAGGAAGTCTTTATCAGACAATAGATGAAGGAGCAAGAAAATGTGAATTTACAATGTGGCAAGTTGGATGGGCTCCAGTGAAAAATACCATCCACAGGTGGTACCAGAATTATAACAGTGATTGAGGGAAAAGCAAATATTATTAGAGCAAAACTTCAAAAACTTTAACCCAATCAGACTCAACTCACACTTTGATGAGTTAATACTCTCCAAATATGGTTTCCATGTAGGCTGCAGATCAGCATATATAGAATTCCTGACTGAAACATAACAGAAGTTTCAATAAATATCCACATGAGATTATTTTCCCCTGAATGAAAATTACTAAAGTTATCAATCAAGGAATAGACTTAAATAAATAGACTCATAAATAGACTCATTTATGGTGGAGATGTTTGAATGATAGCAAAATGTATTTAAGAAGGGATCTTAATAGGAAAATCAATGGCATAGAAATATCTTAACTCAAAGAAAATACAGAAAAAACAGAAGGACTAACAGCTTTAACATACCAAATATACTAATAAATAACTGGGTAACACCAGTGGGAGGTATCAAATACCTACCAAGTTCTAAAATGAATTACAGGGACCGAAAAATAAAAACTATTATTGAGTTGTCTAAGAAAGAGAGTTATAAAGCACAGCAGAAAGTACATGTATAATTGTCATAATTTCTTAAATGGAAAAATGTATTAAAATAGAAACAGATCTGTCATTAAAGTGCAAAGTAAAACAGATATTTATTTCAAACATCTTTGTTACAACAAAGCATCCATAAAAATAAAGGCATAAAAAGGCATTTCCTAAAGGGTAAAATTCAAATTCCTTTATAATGAGAACTCCACTTTAATAAGTGTCATTTGAATTTTTAAGTTATTTGAAGTGTTGAAATGATAGAGACAGTGAAGGTCAAAATGGAAAAGATAAACACATGGGAAAATTAAAGGATGGCAGTTGGTGATAACACAGTATTCCAGCTTATAAAATTTTCATGTAAATTGGAAAAGTATTAATTTATATTAAGTTTCATTAGAATTATATTCACACGAATGATTAGGTATATACACAGGGATATAGAATCAGAGAAATGTAATTAATATCTCTCAGAGGTTCACTTGATAGGATGAAGTAAATCAAAGCATATTCTAAATTGTATATATTAAAGCAAGATTTTAAGACTTCAGTGAAATTAAGCTAAAAGATGATTAGCCTATCTTCATCTTTCTACTTATTTGAGAGTATGTACTTTACTTTCTCTTGATTCTCCAACAGCCATTACTGTGGGAGGGACCTTGTCATGTATAACATTGCTCTTGCCTAGATTTCTTTCAATCTTACTCACAGATAATTATTCATATTTAAGAAGCAGATAATGGTGTACAGGATGAATTGGAGAGAGTAATGGGAATGGAGAAACAAAATTATATTATAATCTCACAAATGAATTTTTAAAAAGTTTCTCTTCTCTTTCAAAACACCATTCCTTCTCTACCTCCCTTCTTCAGTGATAATATTAATAGTATATTTGGAATTCTCATTTATTCACTAATAATATAACTTTTGATTCTTGATTTGTTTTAAGATATATTTTTGGGTTCTATGGGAATTTCACATCACTCACCTCAAATCTACTCATTTTCCATTCCCTCCATATCTGCCCTTCACCCTTGCAACCCCCCCCCCCGCAAAAAAAAGAAAATTAAAAGAAATAATTGAAACAAAGCCAACCAACCAACCAAACAAACAAAGAAAAAACACTTTGTTCCTCTCTAACACCTCTTCATTCCTCTTAGTGGCACTGGGAGCAGCTGTGTATCATGCAGTGTACACTTTTGTCCTGTCAGTTTTACTTGCAAATGTTCATTACAGTGTGTCATTGGTCTGGTTCAAGGCCTCTGGTTTCTGGTAAAACATCAGTATAGCCTTACCAAAACTACTCTTGGATATCCTGCAGCCATCCCAAGTAACTGAAATCCTATGGGTATCATTCAGCAGGAAAAGTCCCTTCACATTAGGATGGGCCAACTCAAGACCCTAGATGTGGGCCTGGATGGTATTAGAGCTGGTAATACCTGTCTGCTATCCCACCCATGTGTGCGGTGGAGCCAGTTCTCCTATGCCAATGCCATCAGGGGCTGTATCTCTGAATTGCAGGAGGGAATCTCTCCTCTGAGGATCAGGACCAACTTTCTTCCTATAGTGTTCAGTGAGGTACAAGACCAGCTTTTCCAGGGCCAGCAAAGGGCAGGGTTGGCTGAACCTGGCCCTCAGATTTCATTATGAATGTTTCTTAGGACCCCCTGTGGTAACAGACTCAAGCTGCAGCAAGACCACAGAACCAGACATGGCCTTCAGCAGCAGTTCTGGCCAGACACAT
This sequence comes from Cricetulus griseus, assembly GCF_003668045.3. NCBI lineage: Eukaryota > Metazoa > Chordata > Mammalia > Rodentia > Cricetidae > Cricetulus > Cricetulus griseus. Next base: position 136,715,975 of record NC_048595.1, on the reverse strand, counting down.
AAATGGCCCCTGTGAGACCTATGTCACCCAGATCAGTATGGCCCTAGTTGGAAACATAACTCTTGGAAACAAACCTGGAATTCTAAAAGTCCTTGGAGTCGACTCAGACTCTGGGTGCTATAGGAAAAGAGTCCTAGACATGGCCCTCAGCAGCAAGCAAGCCTGAATGTCACCATGACCCCAGGTGACATTGCAGGTCACTTAGATTGGCATGTACCCATCTATAGCAGGGCACCAGGACTCAAGCATTGCCACAGGTGGCAGCCAAGACTCAGGCAAGACAGGACTTGGCGACATGTGCCATGGGCATTAACACAGTTGCCAGGTGCAGTAGTACCAGAAACCCAGACATGACTGTTGGCAGCAGCCTGGTTCTGGATATCACCATGGTCTTGGGTGGCAAGAATATTACCCATCTCATCCTGCTTCTCAACTCGTTCACTTCCTCATTTCCAACACCACACATTTGCTCATCATGTGGTGCTTGGCAGGCACTGAATGTCTTCAGCCACCCCAGGACTTAAGGACTCAGGCTAGCCTGTGGGTGGCTTCTAACCATCTGAGCCTAGGCATAACTTTTGATTCTTACCTAATCCCTTTATTAATGTCTTTCAAAAAGATCACATGCTAGTATGAAGTAAATCCAAGTATATTTCAAATGGTAAATATTAAAATCATTATTTTCTGACTTTAGTGAAATGAAGTTAAAAATTAAAAACACCCATGCATCCAATTTCATTTCTGTTTCCAAGAGCATTTCAATTATGAAAGAGAATACTTTGTCAGAAGTTAGCACCAATAACTGAGCCACAATTGTGGCTGATGCTAAGATGTTCCTGCCTCAATAGACAGCCACATACCCATGAGCAAAACAACAACACTAATTGAACTCAAGTTCCACAGAAACAAAACCTATTTTTTCCTTACCTTTGTCAAATCTCAGATCTGCCGTCATGAATTTGGAGACACTTTGTTAGTCACTCATCTGAAGCAGCTCCTTTGTTTCCCTCTTCTTACCATGATTCCATCTGTTTTATGTTTTTCATAGAATTTAGCATAAATCGATGCTCCAAATAGTTAATTTTCTAAACGTTGTCTTTTTTCTTTGTCCCATTCTGAAATGATACTATACTAATAAACTACATAAAAGTCCCTGAAATATGTTACTGCACTGTCCCCAATGTTTAGAATTATGTCTTACACAAATTAGTGATTCAGTAAATATTTGATGGACCAGTGGATAGACTCGGCAGTCCTGATTATTGGCAAATAATATTTGGGGAGGAGTAGGGAAGCATAACAGTTGACATACCTAAACAATTATGGTTGACCTTAGGAAAATATCTTTACAACCCTGAGGTAGAAAGCATTACTTAAAAAAAGAAAGAAACATAAAAAGGGAAGAAAATGCTAAAAATTTTAAATGTGGATTATACTAACTGATGGTACAATGAAAATTTAAATTCCCAAAATTGTTCTGTAATTGGAGTCATGTGATAAGGCTTGTATAATATAAAACAACCAGCTTAGTTTAAAACACTGAGTTTTTCTCTCTGGTATGTTTTTAGTTTGACAAATAATACATGTCCACATAACATGTGTGGTTGGGCTTGGCCTAGGGATACACAGCATCCTGGGGACACGACTCATCACTCTTTTTTGTTGTTGTTGTTTTGTTTTTTGAGACAGGGTTTCTCTGTGGCTTTGGAGGCTGTCCTGGAACTTGCTCTTGTAGACCAGGCTGGTCTCGAACTCACAGAGATCCACCTGCCTCTGCCTCCCGAGTGCTGGGATTAAAGGCGTGCACCACCACCACCCAGCTCCGACTCTTCACTCTTAACTGAAAAATATTCAGATTGTTTTTGTGGTCCCAGCAAACATTAGAACATGTTCCTTTGACCAATAAAATCTTCATAATTTCATACTTTAAACACTTCCAGATGAATAAGACTCTAAAACATCCGGAATCTCTACATTGCCCTTCATTGCTTTTTATTTTTTTATTTATTTAAAAATTGTTTCTTTTCATTTTACATACCTATCAGAGTTCTCTCCCTTGCCCTTCTTCCAGTTCCCCCCACCTTCCTCCCACCCAGGTACCCATCCACTCCTCAGTAAGTGTAAGGCCTCCCATGGGGAATCAACAAAATCTGGCATATGAATTTATGAACATAGTGTCCTTATGATATGAATGTGCATCCTTTGGAATATGTCTAGCAATACAACTCTAGGTGGTATTGAGGTAGTTGAGTTGAAATTTTCTAAAAAACTGCCATAGTGATTCCCAAAGGGGTTGTACAATTTTGCACTCCCTCCAACAATGGAGGAGTATACCCCTGATTCCACATTCTCTACAGCATAAGCTGTCATCAGTGATTTTGATTTTAGTCACTCTAACATTTGTAAGGTGGTATCTCAGAGAAATTTTGATTTGCATTTGCTTGATGGATAAGAATGTTGAGCACTATCTTAAATGTCTTTCAGACATTTGAAAGTCCTCTATTGAGAATTTGTTATTTAGGTCTGTACCCTATTTTTGAATTGGATTATTTGGTATTTTGTTGTCTAGTTTCTTGAGTTCTTTATACATTTTGGATATCAATCCTCTGTTATATTTGGTGTTGCTGACCATTTTTTTTCCTATTTTGGAGGTTGCTGTTTTAACATAAGTGATCCCAGAAATTCTGTCAGAGAACTCCTTCAGAAATGTGGTGGGATATAAGATTAACTCAAGTAAATCAGTAGCCCTACTATATGTAGATGATAAATGGGCTGAAAAAGACATCAGGGAAACATCACATCTTACAACAGCCACAAATATAAAATATCTTGAGACAACTCTAACCAAACAAATGAAAGACCTGTATAGCAAGAACTTTAAGTCTCTGAAGACAGAAATCAGAGAAGATACCAGAAAATGTAAAGATATCCCATGCTCTTGGGTAGGTAGGATCAACATAGTAAAAATGGCAATCTTACAAAAAGCAATTCACAGATTCAATGCAATCCCCACCAAAATCCCAGCAGAATTCTTATCAGACCTCAAAAGAACAATACTCAACTTTATATGGAAAAACAAAAAACCTAATCCTGTACAATAAAGGAATTTCTAGAGGCATCACCATCCTGATTTCAACCTCTACTATAGAGCTATAGTAATAAAAACATTGGCATAAAAATAGACATGTGGACCAATGGCATCAAATGGAAGAATCTGGCATTTATCCACACACCTATGAACACCTGATTTTTTTTTTTTTTACAAAGAAGCCAAATTATACAGCAAAAAAAGATAGCATCTTCAACAAATGGTGCTGGCATAACTGGATAGCGTCATGAAGAAGAATGCAATTAAATCCATATCTTTCACCATGTACAAAACTCAAGTCCCAGTGAATCAAAGACCTCAACATAAATCCAGTTACACTGACCCTGATAGAAGCAAAAGTGGGGGAGACCTCCCCTGGGGATGATCAAAGTCTGTCACATCATTTAGGGCAGGATTGAGGCCCTCCTCACTGTATCTAGGCTGAGAGATTAACCATCCATAGGGAATAGTCTAAAAAAAAAAAGCCAGTTCTTGCACTAGGGATAAATACTGGTTCCACTTCCAGCAGACTGACCCATCCCCCAACTGACACTTATATTAATGGGGCCTCGTTGTGTCTTATGTAAGTTCACCAGCTGTCAGTCTAATAGAGTCCATGAGCTCCCACTTCCTCAGTTCAGCTGTTTCTGTGTTTTTCCCTAGCATGGTTTTGACCAATTTGCTCATCTCTCCTCCCTCTCTATAACTCTAAGGAGTGGGATGGGGAGATGGTAGGAGAGTGGGAGGACTGTAGGAAAAGGGAACTGGTATTGGTATGAAAAATAAGATTGTCTTTAATTTAAATAAAAATTAATAAAAAAAGAAGATAAAGTGGAAAGTACCCTTGAACACATTGGCACAGGAGAACACTTCTTAAACGTAACACCAGTAGCACAGGCACTGAGAGCAGCATAGTAAGTGGAACCACCAGAAACTGAGAAGCCTCTGTAAGGCAAATAACACAGTAAATAAGACAAAATGACAGTCTAAAGAATGGGAAAAGATCTTTGCCTTGCATTGTTATTATTCCCCTGAAACTTCTCATGTATTTTGAAGTGTATCTATATCTAACCAGAATTCACTAATTTTTCAAACAGACTATTTTCACTTATATTTAGCAGACTGTAACCTCTAATTTTCTTACATTACCTGAAATTAATATTTACACTTTTATATTAAAGAAACAATTTATATTTCACTTTTGTCTGTATAGTAATTGTAACGCATCACTCAATTTTAGAAGTTACTAAGTATTATAACCACAATGCCATTACTGAAATATACATTTAAAATTAACACTAATTTAATGTGTATCTATTTTCCTATCTGACCATTTGTTTGACTCAGAATACAAATACACTACTTTCATCTATTTGCTTTTAACTTTGTTTTAGTCTGTGATCGACATCGCTTATCTGGTCATTTTCTTTATTTTCTTTGCAGTTTATTTTATGGAGAAAGGATTCCACTCATTCAATAGAGTTTTGAATAATTTTGATTTTGTTCATAAGTCAGTTTTGTATCTTGAATATTAATTTAGTGAATTTTGATTACTTACATACATATTTATTCTTTTAGTTTTTAAAGATTGATTTGTCAGAAATATAAGGCTACTCTAATAGAACATATAACATCTGTAATAGGCTCTTTTTATCAATAGTCTTTAGTGCCCATTAATTCATTTGAGGAGAAAATGAGCATGTAATGATATCATTTTTTCATTAATCAGTTGTAATTCTACTGTAATGAAAACCTAGTACATATTATTTCTTGAGCAGAAAAATCAGTTAGAAATTGATTTTTCAGTTCTTTTCATTAATGACAGAATTTGGTTACTTTCATTTATGAGACTAACACTCTCCCTTAGTGGATGCTTGTATGCATATTTCATTTTTGAGCAGCATCTAATGTTCATGACCTGCTTCTTCCACATACAAAGACTGTATCACCAGGCTAAGTTCTCAGCACTCTTTTGCTTCGGGCCTACGGGAAAAGTTTTCTGTCAGGACTCTCTTGATAAGACTCATTTTTCTCAAATAATCCAGGCAGTCCTCCCATCACTCCAGCCGAGGACTTTACCATATCTGACATGTCTACAATTAACACATAAGCTTGAGTTTTGATATGACCATCTTTAGAGGAATACATTTAACTACCATAAAGTAGAATTATAGCTACTAAACTCATTCATAAAATATCTCAAAATATAATGCAATATTGCATAGTATTTCATTGCCATGTTCTGTACTGCTTTACTTTCTAAACTCAGATTGTGTATTTCATCATAACAGAAATAAAAAAGAAAAAATACATTTTCAACAGTACAGTAAAGGCATTTGAAATATTCAACTTTCACTGATGATAATATTACTACAAACAAGAGAGAAAGAAATTACATTTTTGTTTTTAGAGGTAAGAGCTCCAACCTCTTTCCCCAGGACAGAATATGTTGCACTACTGCTCTATGATGCTGGTCCAGTCCTTCTTTGCATAATGTAGATTATCTGTGTTTAAATAATGAAGGAGTTTACACTGTAGTATTGGAAATCAACTAAAGTTATTTTCTTACTCAATTTATCAATATTAAAAGAAGAGTTATGTGTGTGTCTATATATGTGTGTGTATCTATATATATGTATATACATATGTGAGTTCATGTTTACATACATCTTTGCTTTTTGTGTGTAGAATATGAAAGAATGTATGTGAAATGCTATCATAACTACCATATATGTATATTTATAGGAAACCAATTATGTACTACATTTAACATTCAAAACAAATGTCATCTTAATTTATACAATGGTATCAACACAATAGGATCCTTAGTGCTATATTGAACAGAACATATACATGTAAATATACTTTTAGCTAAAGACCCCTGTGGAAGAAATTAGGAAAATCTGTACTTTTTTCAAAAAATGTCTCAACATTTGTGGATCATAAGGAAAATCTATAGATGTAAAAAATTACTGTGAAACTCTAGGAGATGTCTTAAATTAGAGCTTTAGATACACCAACTAATGATGACATGGACTTAATTTTAAAGAGTTTGTAATGAAAATTAAGGGACAAGACTAACATCAGTAAATATACAGTCACATAAATATAAAATATATAAAAACAAAAAGAACTCAGTATTTTTATTAAATAAGTAGTTATTAATTTCTCACCCATGTAAAATATGAATGGAACTATGGCTCTATAATAGAGCTTGAAGTCAGAGATGATGATATCTCCAGAAGATGCTTTATTGTACAGAGTTTGTTTTGGCTATCCTAGGTTTTTTGTTTTTCCATATAAAGTTGATTATTGTTCTTTCAAGGTCTGTGAAGAACTGTGTTGGGATTTTGATGGGGATTGCATTGAATCTGTAGATTACTTTTGGCAAGATTGCCATTTTTACTACGTTGATTCTACCTATCCAAGAGCATGGGAGGAGGAAATAGGGGAGCAGAAATATTAAGTTGGAGGAAGAATAGAGGAGAGCAGGATGAGAAATACCATATTAAAGGGACCCATTATAGGCCCAAGGAGAGATCTGCCACTAGAAAGATGTTCAGAGACCTACAAGGATGACAAGAACTGACAATCCAGGCAATGGTGGAGAGGATAACCTAAACACCCTTCCCCTAAAATGAGACTGAAGACTACTTTTTATGCCATCCTATAGCCCTCATCCAGTGGCTGATAGAAGCAGAGGCAGACATCCACAGATATACACTGATCTGAACTCCAGAACTTAGTTGCAGAGAGGTAGAAATGAAGATCAAAAGGATCAGTACCAATCTGTTGAAACCCACAGAAATAGCTGGCCTAAACAAGGGGGAGCACATCGACCCCAGATGCTGTCTGAGAGGCCAGTACAGGACTGATCCAGACCCCTGAACATGGATGTCAGTGAGGAGGCCTCTGCACTCTAGGGGGCCCCTGGTAGTGGATTAGTATTTTTCCCTGGTGTAAAAAGGGATTTTGAGAGCCCTTCCCATGTGAAGGGATGCACTCTTGGCCTAGACACATGGTGAAGGGCCTAGGCCCGCCAAGGATGACGTGGTGGACTTTGGGGAGCCCCTGTTGAGGGCCCTACCCTGCCTGGGTTAATGGAGGGTGGATGGGATGGGGGTTGATGTGGTGGGGGAGGAGGGGTGGGGGGGGAGAGGGAGAAGGGATTGATATGTGAAACAACTTGTTCCTACTTTGAACTAATAAAAAATAAAAAAATAAATTCCTGAATGATAAAAATTTCAAAAAAGGAACAGTTCTACAATATCATTGAAAAGAACTTGAGATTTGCTTAATATAAACTAATTTTAAATTTTAATATGATTTAAATAAATACCAACCACAAATTAAATTTCTCTGTCTTGCTAAATCATACAAGCTTATTTTTAATTAACATAAAACATCAAATAAATAGGAGATTTACTTTTACAATATTGGTGAGATTCAAGAATATTAAATGGTATAAGTAAGATACCTTTAAAAATAGCATGCTAAATATTTTTTGAAAGGAACCTCATGGACATAGTTATCTTGACAAATAATAGCGCTATTTAAACACATTGTGTAAATTCTCATCCCTCATCAGATCCTTTGGTTCTCCACTGGAAAGTAAATTCATAAGAAGAAATTCTGAACTTTTCCATGTTTTTCTCGAATCTCATGGTATATTTCACATCTCATATTTTTTGAGAAGTATTTCCATAAAATCTTCTGATAAAGCTTTTCATTATTCCAGCCACTTTTCTACCTTTCTTATTCCCTTTTTTCTATAAATTAGTTCATTTCTATCTGCGAAAAAGTGGTGAATTTTTTTAATAAGAATCACTGCCATTGTATGGTGTTCTATTCAGTTTTATAGAGGCCAAGGTGGAAACATTACATATAAATCAACTTCCTCTAGAAGAATGGTTCTCATCCTTCCTCATGCTACAACACTTTAATACAGTTTCTCATGTGGTGATACCCAAAATAAAATTATTTTTATTGATACTTCATAACTGCATTTTGCTACTGTCATGAATCATAGTGTAAATATCTGTGTTTTCTGATACACTTAGGCAACCACTGTTAAAGAGTTGTTCAATGCTCAACCCCACACCAAAGGGTCATGACTCAGTGATTGAGAATGGCTATTCTAGGAAGAAAGAAAGCCTGAGCAGTTGAAGAGGACCTATTCCAACTAAAATGTTTCAGAGAAGGAACATTTAACCATGATTTCCACTAGACAGCCACTGAAAGCATCTTTGAGTATAATTCAGAAGAATGAGAAATATATAGGATACAAGATATGTAACAAATGAAACTGTAAAATATCAGAAACATTAAGAAATAATGTTATTAAATTGTTCTCACCTCAGAGAAAATACTCCACTACTTCGAAACAATGGAAAACTTTTTAGCAAGAAGACCATACATCCTTTCAAGCTTGACAACAAATCAGTTTAATTAAATTTTAGTGAATGAAATAAGTAACTATGGTACAATTCCAATTACAGTCAGGAAATGCAAAAGGATGAAAACCATAATCTTTAGTAGTTGCAAAGACATAATGGGAGGAAAGGGTGTAGGTAGGTGAAAAAGAATTTACCGTATACTAAGATGCTGCCCATAGAAATTTGCATTTTGGAAAGTAAAGTGAACCATGAAATACAATGAATCTTGATGGAAATTAGAAATTTCATTCAATAAAATGAATTACTCTGGGTTTTAAGTGTTAACAAATAGGCTATATTAGTGTGGGTTTGGTCCTGAGCTACAAATATACACACACACACACACACACACACACACACACACACACACACACAGAGAGAGAGAGAGAGAGAGAGAGAGAGAGAAAGAGAGAGAGAGAGAGAGAGAGAGAGAATTTAAGAATGACAGAGGAAGAGTTAAATAAAAAAGAATAGGATTTGATTTGAGAAAATTCTATATATACAGAATTTTTTCCAATTTTTTTTTTTGTATTAGAAACAGGATTGTTTTACATGACAATCCCAGTTCCCTTCTCTCACCCGTCCTCCTCTACCCCCCCCAACTAAAACCTTATATGTCACATATCCTTTTTGCTCCCCCTAGATGGTGAGGCCTTCCATAGGGTGTCATCAGAGTCTTTTGTATCCTTTGGGCTAGGGCCTAGGCCCACCCCAAGTGTGTCTTGGCTCAGGCGGTATTCCTCTTTATGGAATGGGCTCCCAAAGTCCACACCTATGCTAGGGATAAATACTGAACTACTACAGGAGGTCCTGTAGATTTCTGAGGTTTCCTCACAGAAACCCATGTTCCTAGGGTCTGGATCAGTCCCATGCTGGTATTCCAGCTATCAGACTTGGGAGCAAGCATTCCCGGGATGTTCAGGTCAGCTGTTTCTGTGCATTTCACCAGCCTGGTCCGGACCTCTGTGTTCTTCACTGGTCCTTCTCTACATCTGGGTTCCAGTTCAGTTTGGTGATTAGTTATGGGTGTCTGCTTCTACTTCCACCAGCTGCTGGATGAAGGCTATAGGATGGCATATAAGTCAGCATTAAAAACCTGAATTGCAATTTTTATCTTAACACAGAATAGCTATCATAAAGAAGAACAACAACAAATGCTGGTACGGATATGTGTAAAGGGAAACTCTCATTTGTTATGTATGCAAATGTAAATTTGTGTGGTAACCATGGAAACCAGTAATGTTAAATTAGAAATCTATACATCCCAGCTATACCACTCCTGGATAAATACATAAAACTCTCAAATCATTATACGATAGACACTTGTACCTATACATTTATTGTATCAGTAGTCACTATAGCTAGAATATAGAAACAGCATAAATATCCTACAATATATGTGTGTGTGTGTGTGTGTGTGTGTGTGTGTGTGTGTGTGTGTATGTGGGTGTATGTGTGTGCATGTATGCTTGTTCAATGGTAAGGAATTACATGACAGTACTTACAGAAAAATAAATTGAACAGGAATATGTCACTAATGATTTTTCTTAAGTTATTTAAGTGAAAGAATATAAATGCATGTATTATACAATAAATGTTATAGATATAGATATATATTCTACCTCAGACTGAAAGGGTGATCCTAGGTCCATGAACTCTCAAACTGCAATGCTCTCTCCACAAATCCTCAGAGACAATGGCATTCCCTGTCTGGAAACTACATCTCTATAAGAAACACTTTGCTTTTTCCTTTTATACCTCCCTAGTGCTGAGATTACAGGCATGTGATCCCAAGTGTTGAGATAAATTTTGTGAGCTGTTTCTTTTTAGGACTGGATTAATTTCATGGAGTTCATTATGGCCTTGAACTAGTAAAGATCTGAAGAAGAAGGCCTGTAGATTCAAGATACCTTTATTTAGATAAATACCAGCCAAATGCAAGCCAGAGCAGCTAGGCCAGGGTGTAGGGGCAGCAGCAGAAGAGAGTGTTTCATGTGTTCCCGGTCCTTGAGAGCCCATGCCTCATCACTCTGACCTCACCTTGACCACGCCTTAACAGGCGAGGTCAAGAACACCTGTAGTTAGCCCTTAGGAGGCTTGGTTATGGTGTCTTCCTATAGAGATCCATATGGCTGTCTTCTGATTCCTGGAATTAAACATGTTTGTGACCACTGCCTAGCTCTATGGCTTGCTAGCACAGCTGCTGGGACTAAAGATGTGTATCTTCCCTGCCTGACCTCTGTGGCTTGTGGCTAGATTTGCATTCTGAACCCTCAGCAAGTTTTATTAAATAATAAACAATATATAACCACATGTGTATAATATATAATGTATATTATATATGTATTATATTTAGCTCTTAAATATGACTCCATTATCCATATTTGTTCAAATCCCCTGATTCCTATAATAGAGAAGTTTTGTTCCTTGTGAAACCTTCCCTATCCTGAGTCAGTGTGGTCCATTTAGACTTTCAAGGAGCTCCCTACACTCAAGTAAATGTAGAAATATGGTAATCATGTGCTATACACACTGGACATATGTCTGGTGATCCAGAGTTTATCATTTAAATTTAACATTATATGATAAACTATTTTTAATAATTTGCTAGAATAATAAAGCTCAAGGCCTGCTAAAAAATTTGGCCACTTCTTTTTATACAAGGAAGGGGGAATATGTTGGGAGCTGAATCTCAGGGCTTGGCATGAGATCCTTGGCCATGCTTGGCAGGCCACATAGTCAACCTTTATATAGCATTTCCTTATAACCTCAGCTCAAGAAAAGAAACAACCCAGTCCTCCACTCACAGGCTCAGTCACTTAGGCAACCCCTTCCTGGACCTCTTACTCATAAACACTTTATCCTACAAACATCCTCTTTGTGGTTTCCTAATATCCTGCCTACACTAACACCTTGCTCACAAACAACCCATCCTACCTCTCCCCATATCCTGCTCTGCTAACTATCTAAGCTAGCCTGAGAGAAAAGTAAAGTTTGCCACTTGATCAGAATCCTGTCTTGTGGTCATTCTTTCTGTGTCTCTTGTCCCCATTCCCTATCCCTGACTCTCTTGCTCCAGGTTGATGTCCTGCAGGTCGGGACAACTGGCACCCAACGTAAGGCTAGATAGAGTTGGGGATCTGGTAATTTCAGTGCTCATTAGAGGAACAGGCAGTCCAGGCAGTGAGGTGTCCATGACAAGGTCGATTGTGAGCCTCTGTTGGAGGAAGACCCAGAAGTCTTCCCAGCGCTTGGGACTTTCAGTTCATGAGCACCACCTACATAGAAAAGGTGAGTAATGGGACAAGCATTTAGCAAGGAAGATTTATTTCTTTCTGGGCCAAAGAATCCCTCAAGATGCAGGGAACTTGGGTTAAGAAAAAACAATTAAGAAAATTCTTCCTTTTCATTGGGGATCTCTGTCCCTAGTTTCCCCAAGAAGGGACCATAAGTGAGAAAAAATGGGCTTGAGTTGCCTCCAAGATTATTATGAGACTTTTGGGCCTGAAAAAATCCCTGTTCATGTGTTTAGTTACTGGAATCTCATCAATGATATCCTCAAAGTACATAACCATTGGCCTGATCTTCAAGAGTTGGTTAAGGAGGGTGAAAAGATACTTAAGTGCCTGTCTCGTGCTAACTCTGAGGCAGAAAATAAACCCTCTACTCCCCAGCCACCTCATGATACCTCCACTCCCTCGCTGGAACTTGGGCCTTCCCCCCACTTGTCTGAATCACAGACTCCCAAAGGTATCCTGGCTTCATGCCCTGAAATCAAAATCCAGATGACTCCCGAGGAGACTTCTGCCCCACCACACATGTGCTCTTTCCCCTCCTTTCTTTCAATAAAGGCCCACTGGACTCCCCTGAGGCCACCACCCTAGAAGAAGAGGCTGCTTGCTACCATAATCCTGACTGGCTGCCTCTAACCGCTAATGCACCCTCACCGACTCACAAAAACCCATCCCATGAACGCCCACCTCCCTTTGATCCACCACCCTACGATCCCACACTTGGTGACCTAATATTTCAGGGTAATATTGCCACCCAATGCTCCCAAACCATATATAATCTATACCATTTAAAGGCTCTCATTTAAAGCAGACAGCAACAAATCCAACTCCTTACTAAACTAAGAGACTTAGACGCTCAGCTTTCCAACCTAACTTGCCTCTCCCTGGATTCCCACAAACCCATCAACAAAACAAAAGACAAAGCCCTCAAAATCACTCTTAGAGCTTCCACTTTCACTTCATAGGGGTAATCAAATCCCTAGTCCATCAACAGATGCCTCCTCTGGGGAGGAAGACTCAGGAGATGATACCCCTGACACTCCTGCCCCCTCAGGAGGAGAAACTCCTCCTACACAACCCCCTGATAACCTCCCTCGGTAAGTTCAAACTTGTCCTTGCCCCTGAAAAAATTGAAGCACAAGACCTTTACCTATACTTGGGATATTAACTTAGAAACCAACAGATTTTCACCCCCAAGATACAAATACACCTCTCCTCCCTTAAGACACTTCATGGCCTTCAACAATTTTTGGGCAACCTCCAATTCCTACGCCCCTACCTCCAGCTCCCTCCAGATAATCTAAAACCCCTCACAGACCTGTTAAATGGTGACCCTCATCCCCTCTCCCCACGTACCTTAACTCCCTTAGCCCTACAAGCAGTCGCAGCCATTGACAAGGCCATCTCCCATCAAGCAACCTTTCAGATTGACACTGACTTGCCTCTCCATTTCATTGTCTGTGCCACCACCATCAATCCTATAGGAGTATTTTGGCAAAAGGACCCCACCAATGTCTTAAAAGGACACCCCCTACTTTGGGTGACACTGCCCTTCTCCTCAGGCAAGGTAATTTTGCCTTATCCAAAGCTTGTTGCCCTGCTCATCACCAAGGGCCGCAAACAGTCCAAACAATATTTTGGCAAAGACACTGAGCTCCTTATTGTGCCTTACACCATGGAGCAGGTAAACTCCCTCTTACACACCTCCGATGACTGGGCCATATCCTGCCTCTTCATCACTGGACAGAATGATAATCATTACCCTGATGATCCCCTCACTCAATCTGCTTGCATTCATCCTGTTGTTTTCCCAAAACAAACCTCCCTCATACCCCTCCCTAAACCACTCACCGTCTTTTCTGATGGGTGGGTCCTCCTCCGGGATGGCAGCCCGGGTGATCGATGATCACACTCATTCCTTCCACATGCCCTATACTTCTGCCCAGTTGGTAGAGCTTTTTGCTATAAAACAAGCCTTTTCCATGCTCTCCAGTACCCCCTTCAACTTGCATAAGGATAGTGCCTACGTCGCAAAATCCATCCCTCTTCTTGAAACAGCCCCTTTTATCAAACATACTTCCAATGCCTCCTCCCATTTCCTACAGATTCAAGCTTTAATAAGACAAAGAGATGTCCCATTTTTTATCGGGCACCTACGGGATCATACAAACCTCCCTGGACCCTAAGCCATGGAAGTAACAAAGCAGACCTGGCTACTCACCTACCGCTACAAACAAAAACTAAAACAATTTCCCAAATACTACCTATTCTCCCTCAGCTTGAAGCCGCAAAGGCTGCCCATGCTCTCCACCACTTAAATGCTCACACCCTTCGACTCACTTTTAAGATTACCTGTGATCAAGCTTGAGAAATTGTTAAAGCCTGCTCTGCCTGCACTACCCTTCTGCCTGTACCTCACCTGGTGGTAAACCCCCGAGGGCTCTCCCCTAACTCCCTCTGGCAGATGGATGTTACTCATGTCCCCACCTTCTCTAAACTAAAATATGTACATGTCTCTATTGACACCTTTAATGGCTTCGTCTTTGCAACTCCTCAGACAGGAGAAGCTACTAAAGATGTCATAGCCCGTCTCCTTGCCGCTATGTCCACCTTAGGCAAGCCCACTAAAATAAAAACTGACAATGGGCCTGGATACACCAGCTCCAAGTTTAAACAATTTTGCCTTACCTTTAACATAACACATGTAACAGGTATCCCTTATAATCCCCAGGGACAGGGCATAATCGAAAGAGCACATCAAACACTTAAAAATACACTCCTCAAATTAAAAAAAACTCCTCTCTACCTCACAAACCCAACACTCCCGGACTTATCCTCAACCACCCTCTTTTTGTTCTTAATTTCCTGACACTTGATCATGATGGCTATTCGGCCTCAGAGCGCTTTTGGCACCCCACCACCTCCTCCTCTCATGCCATGGGGAGATGGAAGGATCCCCTCACAGGTACCTGGAATGGACCAGATCCTGTCCTCATTTGGGGACATGGTTCAGCTTGCATTTATGACCAACAAAATGAAGCCCCTAGATGGCTTCCAGAGAGACTTGTGAAACAAGTCTCCTCTCCTCCCCCCAAATAACCCAACATCCAGATAAGAGACCAATCCTCCATCTGAGACCTCTCCTTCTTGCCTTCCAAGTCCTGATCAACCCATTCTACACTCTCCTGAAAATGACCTCGATGACTCCAATTCAACGATTGGCTTGGCTGGCTTCCCGGATATGGGAAAATAATCTTCTGTTATTCCTTTTTGCTTCCTTCTACCCATTCCTACTACTTCCCCATGGTTAACCACCCTCTGCCCTTCCCTCCTTGGACCTTTGATAGGGCTCCTCTTGCTAATCTCCTTTGGTCCTTGAGTCTTTAATTGACTTCTGGCCTTTGTCAAGCAACAAGTGGACTCTGCCACTAAGCCTGTCCTGGTCCAGTACTAACCCACTTCCCCACGGCCAGCTTCAGAGGTGCAGACCTGGCTGGTACTGCAAGGAGACCTCGTCTTCTGAGGAATATGCCTGTGCACAATGGGGTCGATGTCCTAAAGCTTCCCCACCCTCACAAAAGGCATCCGGACAGTCTGGCCTTTCAGATGGCTCCAAGAAGCTGTCCCTAAGGTCAGAGAAAAATGTCCTTTAGAAAATCACCATAGATTCTCCTACGGGGGGCCAGGCCTCTATCCCCCTCTGCTGAAAAATTTGGCCACTTCTTTTTATACAAGGAAGGGAGCCGAATCTCAGGGCTTGACATGAGATCCTAGGCCATGCTTGGCAGGCCACATAGTCAACCTTTATATAGCAATTCCTTAGAACCCCAGCTCAAGAAAAGAAACAACCCAGTCCTCCACTCACAGGCTCAGTCACTTAGGCAACCCCTTCCTGGACCTCTTACTCATAAACACTTTATCCTGCCAAACATTCTCTTTGTGGCTCCCTAATATCCTGCCTACACTAACACCTTGCTCACAAACAACCCATCCTACCTCTCCCCATATCCTGCTCTGCCAACTATCTAAGCTAGCCTGAGAGAAAAGTAAAGTTTGCCACTTGATCAGAATCCTGTCTTGTGGTCATTCTTTCTGTGTCTCTTGTCCCCATTCCCTATCCCTGACTCTCTTGCTCCAGGTAGATGTCCTGTAGGTGGGGACAGTAATCATGTGCTATACACACTGGACATATGTCTGGTAATCCAGTGTTTATCATTTAAATTTAACATGATATGATAAACTATTTTTAATAATTTACTAGAATAATAAAGCCCAAGGCTAAAAGCAACTATAAATAATTGATGAGTTTTAATAACACAAGCAATACTTAAATAGGGAACATTTCCTTTCCATACAATTTCATAATAAAATGAATCTTAAATGTATTGAAATGTTACTAGGATTTTATGCAGGGTGTTCCTAGCTATATTTGAATTTTCATTTGTGCACAACAGCTTCTCAGAGTTGCCCTGGTGGCTGTATGTCTTAGGAATGTAGCAGACTTTCTGGTAAATCAATTTGTGTCAGCTGCACACAGCAGCCTTTCGGCAGCATAAGCCAGCCTGACTTCTTCTCTAAATAATACTTACTCTGACAACACTTTCAAAGTGGCAAGATAGCTTGCAAAAGTACAGAATTGTCTCGAGATATCATATCTCCTAGCAGAATTCAAAATGCTGTTGCAAAACTGACAAAATAGAAGCCAAATTGTAATGTGATCTAGTAGGCAGCAAAGAGATTTCATTCCACACCAAAATTCCTTATCTCAATGCCCAATAGAAAAATCATAGAGTGCAGCAACCCTCCTAGGTCTGAATGGATAATGTCAAGTAAATATGGGATTAGTGAATGATATGCTCCTATTTAGTTAAATGCAAAATGTCATTCTTTTTAAATTTACACAGGTTGTGAGGAATGTTGGAGAAAATGTAGTTGGCATCAGTTTAAAACTATATTTTTTTGTATTTTTTCTGCAGATTTTTTTATTTGAATTAGAAACAAGATTGTTTTTCCTGAGAATCCCAGTTCCCTCTTCCTCCCTTCTCCCCTATCCCTCCACCACAAATAAAACCCTACCTATCACATATCCTTTCTGCTCCCTCTGGATGGTGAGGCCTCCCATAGGGTGTCACCAGAGTCTATCCTATCCTTTGGGATAGGTCCTAGGTCCACCCCCATGTGTGTTGGCTCAGGGAGTATCCCTCTATGTTGATTGGGCTCCAAAAGTCCACACCTATGCTAGGGATAATTACTGAACTACTACAGGAGGTCCCGTAGATTTCCAAGGTTTCCTCACTGATATCCACGTTCCTGAGGTCTGGATCAGTCCCATGCTGGTATCCCAGCTATCAGTCTGGGCACTAAGAGCTCCCCAGTATTCAGGTCAGCTGTTTCTGTGGGTATCACCAGGCTCTTCTGGACCCTTTTGCTCTTCACTCCTTCTCAGCAACTGGATTCCAATTCAGTTCAGTGATTAGTGGGTGTCTGCTTCTACTTTCACCAGGTGCTGGATGAGGGCTAACAGGTGGCATATAAATCAGTCATCAATCTCATTATCAGGGGAGAGCATTTAAGGTAGCCTCTTCTCTGTTGCTTAGATTGTTAGCTGGTGTTACACAATGTAGTACTACTCAGCAGAAAAAAAAAATAATGGAATCTTGAAATTTGCAGGAAAAGGGAACTAGAAGAAATCATTGTGAGCAAGGTAACTCAATCACAAAAAGACAAACATGGTATGTAATCAGTCATATGTGGATTTTAGACATAGAGTAAAAGATTACCAGCCTACAATCCATACTGACAGAGAAGCTAGTAAACAAGGAGGACCGTATGTGAGATATACATGGTCCCTTGGATAAGGGGAAAGGGTCAAGATCTCCTGAGCAAATTGGGAGCATGGGAAGAGGAGGGAGGGAGCTAGGAGAATGAGAAGGGGAGAAGAGGAAGGATGCAGGAAACATGAGGGAGCAGAAAGTTTGAGTAAGGGGAAGAATTGAAGATAACAAGAATGGAGATACTATAATAGAGGGAGACATTTTAGGTTTACAGAGAAATCAGTCACTAGGGAAATGTCTGGAGATCTATAAAAACTATACTTAATTTAGCAATTAATTTGTTTAACATGAGAATATATATAAGGAGTTACATACACTTTAACTAAACCAAGTGGAAACTGGTTTGGACATATGGTTAATTAATTATGTTACTATTCAAACACACATAATTTATTATTTAGACACAAAAATGTGTGCTTCCCCTTGTAAATTACATTTGTTTTGTAGTTCAGAGTGCTCAGGTTATAAGTCATTAATCCTTTTGGGGAGGCAGAGCTTGGGGAGGAGGGATGTAGGAGGAGGATTTAAAAAATTACTGTATAAGACTTAAGCAAGAGCCTGAAATTCTGATCATTTGTATGCACATCACAAGATTCCATATTGCAAGAATGCACTATTATTACTTTTCCTCAGTTTTGACAACCAAACACAGGATTGTTTTGCATGGTACCCAAGAATGTTACCAACTAAGGTGATCTCAAATCCTTTTGTTTATTTTTTAATTGTTTGCATACTGGTAATATGTAACCAGATCTTTCTTTTATAGATCACAGGTAAGAGACTGACTTGAGTCTCAGATGAAACGTTGATATTTTAATTAATTAATTATTCCCATTCCAATCATAAATTTCCCCTCCCATCCCTGTCTTCTCCCAGGCCTCTCCCCCCATCCTCTCCTTTCCTACCTCCCTCATCACTCCTCTTCCTATGGGAATGCTTCCCATTTATACCAGCTAGCCATGACATACCAAGTTTCAGTAATACTAGGCACCTCCTCTCGTATTAGGCCTGAAAAAGGCAACTCAGTAGAGGAAAGGATCCTAAAAACAGGCAACAGAATAAATAGACAGTACCTGCTCCCACAGTTAGAAGTCCCACAATAAGACTGAGCTATACAACTGTAGCATATGTGCAGAGGGCCTAGGTCAGTCCCATGCAAAGACTCTGGGTGGTAGTTCAGTATCCATGGGCCCCTATGAGCCCAAGTTAGTTGATTCTGAGGGTTTTCTTGTGGTATTATTGTCCCATCTGGCTCCCGGAATCCTTCTTTTCCTTCCACTGGATTCCCTAATCTCTGCTTAATGTGTGGCTGTGAGTATTTGCTTCTGTTTCCATTAGATGCTGGGTGAAGCCTCTCTGATATTAATTGGGTTAGGCAACAATCTCTTAATATAGGAGAATAATATCAGGAGTCATTTCATTGACCTTTGTTTTGTTTTTTTCCTTTTTGCTAGTCATGTTGGGCTCTTTACTAGGTCTCTGGGCTGTCTAGACTCTTGTTCCTAGGTAGTGTCATGGGTGGGTTCCCTCTCATGGTATGGATCTCAAGCTGGACCAATCATTTTTGTGGCTGCTCCCATAATATCTACACCACCTTTATTTAACCCAGCACATCTTGTAGGCAGAGAAAATTGTACAAATTGTAGTTTAAAGGTTTTGTGGCATGGTTGGTGTCCTAATTCCTCCACTGGAAGTCTGGCCTGTTTACAGGTGATGGCTGATTTGAGTTCCATATCCCCCTTGCCAGGAGCTTTATCTGGGATCACCCCATAGATTTCTGGGAGTTTTCATTACACTGGGTTTGTAGTTCATCCCAGAGATGCCCCTGATTCCAGTCATCTTTCCATTACTCTCTCCTTCAATACTCCCCACACATGATCCTTCCTCTTTCTATTCTCATCCCATCCAAACCCCTCTCTCCATCCACCTATGATGTCTATCATATTTCTCCTTCATAGTGAGATTCATGTGTTCCCCCACTCTGAACATTGCTGTTACTTAGCTTCCCTTGGATCTGTTTTTTTTTGTAGCATAGTTATCCTTTATCTGACAGCTAATATCCACTTTCAAGTGAGTACACACCATGTTTTTCTTCTGGATCTGGGCTGCCTCACTCAAGAATATCTTTTCTTGTTGTATTCATTTGCTGAAAATTTTCATGATCCCATTGTTTTTAATAGATGAGTTATATTTCATTGTGTAAATGTACCACATTTCTTATTCATTTTGGTTGAGGAACATCGTAGTTGTTTCCAGTTTATGGGCCTGATTATATGAACAATATGAACTTTGTGAAAGATTCCATAGGGGAGAACAAATTTACCCTCAGATTTCAAAATATCAGCCTCTGTGATGGTATATCATACCAGTGTTTACTTGACAATAGTGTCTTCAGTGATATGGTCAGTGTGAACTTGAGTGTGGCAGCAATTGAAGTGGAGACATAACTCCATGCATAGGTTCCAAGCGCTAATGGATTCATGGTTGAGTAATTCAGGAGGGTGGTTCTTACAGCCCCAAATAGTATGGAAAGGTAGCATAGGGAAAAGTACTGCCACATTCATCAACATCATATTCACAGGATAGAACCAGAATTTTCCCTGTGAGAATGATATGTCTCTTCAGAAATAGGACACAGGACAATATTATATTATAGTATTTATCTTCAGATCTGTAGCAGGTGAAGAGAAGCAAACAAGTATCCTAGCAAATGACCTCTTTAATCAACAGCATTTTTGGATGAACTTGTTAGTTTCCATTGAAGGTAGAACACTTTTTTCAATTCTGATATTCATCTGCTGTTTTGTGTAAAATAGGCTGTGTATCTGGATATCTTCATCTCTCTATGATGAACTTCTGGCCTGCTCAAATACTGATCTTATTATTAGCCTGTGTGGTCATACTCTTTGTTGTGTATTGGTCACTCTGGATCAAACTCTCTTTCAGATCCTCAGTTACCTTGCACACTGGCTAGATACCTGAACTGATAGGTGTGTAATTGTCCTGATAACATTTTTCATCTTACCAATCATTGGTTTATTATTGAAGATACTCATAAATTCTGATCAACATGATTGATTAAATGTAAGCTGAACAAAGATGACACCAATGAACATGCCAGAGTGGATGGGGAAAAGCCCATGTGGTTTCATCACTACATACACTGTAGGCAACTAAGTAAAACTGGGAACAGGAGAAATGGTCTCCCTGAGAGAAGAGCACAGAAATTCATTGTCCAATACCTGCAAACATTCAAACAAGTAACATTATATGAACTGAATAGGTTATGTCTATGAATGTATATGCATATACAAATAATATGTGAAAAGTGAAAAAAGAGGCCATGACTTTTAAAAAGAGTGGGGAGGGATATATAGGAAGGTTTGAAAGGAAGAAAAGGAAGGGAGAAATGTAATTAAATTGTAATCTTAATAAAAATTAAAAATGTTTTATTAATAAAAGATTCCAAAAAGAAAGAAATAAGGAAGGAAGGAAGAAAAGAGTCAATACTGTCAACTGACCTCAAATTCCATTTTATCGAATAATAACCGGTGGTAAAGGACTACTTTTTTCTTACCTATTGAAAATTTCAATTTTGCATAGTTAAGTAAGTATAAGTACACTACTATACAGTTAATAAACTTTATTACACTGGATACTCCTGACCTTCCCCTTTCTCTCCACTACTCTTCTGTGACTATCCTTCATTCCCCTAGAAAGTTGCACTTCTAATTCATGACATAAATATATTCAACAAATTATGCACCTATACAAAGTATAGGATGCAAGAAACAAGACATGTTTGTATTCCTGTGACTAAATTAACTTTTTATGATTATCTCTAACTATACCCATTTTCCTGCAACAAAACATATCCTCATATTACTTTTTGGTTGCATAAAATTTCATTGTGTGTTTGGCACATTTTCTTTATCTGTTCCTCTTCTGGTGAATTTGTATTTTGGATAAATAATAGCAATTGTGAATATTGCTGCACTGAACACTAATCTGAAAGTATATTTATGATACACTTACTTAAAGTCTAGTGTTTACTTAGAAGCAGCATCACATGGCAGTTTTATTTTTAGGCTTATTTGAGCAATTGCTATGATTTGATTTACATTTCCATCAGCAATGTGAAATGAATCACTTTTCTCCACATCATCATCATCAGCTTTGTTTTTATTTGTTAATGGCTACAATCATAACTGGTTTGTAATGGAACCCAAATGTAATTTTAATTCACTTTTCTGCAATTGCTATTGATGTTGAATATTCTTTCTTACAATCTTCATCTTTTGAAAAATATCTGACCATTTCATTAGCCTAATCGGTGATTGGCTTGTACTCCTGATATTTAGGGGTTTTCTTTTTTTGTTCTATGATTTTTGATATTCCATATATCAAACCTCTGTCAGATATGTAGCTAAAAAACTTTCTTCCTTTCTGTAGACTTTCTCTTGATTCATCTATCTCCTTTGTAGCATGAGATACTTCGGCTTCATGTTTATTTGTTTGTTTGTGACAGGGTTTCTCTGTGGCTTTGGATGCTGTGATAGAACTCACTCTGTAAACCAGGCTTGTCTCCAACTCACAGAGATCCACCTGCCTCTGCCTCCTGAGTGTTGGGATTAAAGGCATGTACCACCACTGGTTTCGTGATCTTCCAGTTGTCAATTGTTTGGGTTATTTCCTGAATGACTGAATTCTTATTCGAAAGTACTTCCCCATGTTTCAATCTTGAAGTGCTTTCTTTATTTTTACTACTAACATTTTGAAATGCTTTGGATTTTATATTAAGATCTTTCCTCCCTTTAGTGTTATATATTTTTATGTAGTTATATATGAATATATTTTTGTTTTTCTGTATGTGAATATCCAATTTCCAATTATGATTTGTTGAAATGCTTGTATTATCTTCAAAATACATTGGCACATTTCTGGCATATTTCTCAAAAATCAATGCTTATAGTCATATGGGTGATGAAGGTTATTTATTAGACCTAAATCTTAGATGCTATTACCATACTATTTTATTGTTGTTATTATTACTATTGATACTGTTACTGTGATTCAGTATTAAAACTTGAAATCAAGTTGGGTGATAACACCACATTCTTAATTTTACTTAAGATGTTTTTTGGATATGTGAAAAATTTTGTAGATAAGTTTGGATTTTTAATATGTTTTTCTCTTTGTGAAGAATTTCATTAGAATTTTAAATTATTGCAATGAATATATTGATTGTATTTGAAGCATACCCATCTCAAAATATTAATTCTGGAGATCTACAAACATGGCAAACTCTTTTTATTTTCTGATATTTTCTTCTACTTCCTCAGTCTTTTATAATTTATATTCCTGCTTTATTTTTGCACATGAGAGAAGATGTTAATGGCTGCAATCCTAGGGAAGAGGTTGAAGGGGATCTGGGGGAAGTTGGAAGAAACCAAAGAATAACTCCAAATTACATTGTATGCAATTCTCAGAAAGGAAATTTAAAAAATTAAAATTATAATGTGGAGTCTCTCAATTTCCTGGTTAGGTTGATACAATTTTTAAATATCATTATGTTTTGAAATTGAAATATAAATACACTATTTCCCTTTCCTTTTTTTCCTCCATCCTTTTCCATATATGTCCCCACCCCCATCTTGCTCATTTAGTAATTCATGGCTTTTTAGATATATAAATACAATATGATAGGGATGTATAATGACATTTACATGTATCTGAAATCCTGTCAGACTACTTGATTTTTTTCCTTGTTTTCTTATTATTGCTATTTGTGAAGGCTGAGTTTGCATCACAGAAGCCAGGAATAAGGTAAAAGTTGCCTGTTCTGACAAGTTTTTCCTTCTTTCTCTTTTGTATAACCAGGTACATTTATAGCATTGCACTGCCCAAATTCAGGATTGATCTTCCCTTCATTTGTTAGTTATTTCTGGAAAAAATCTCTCATACACTCCCAGATCTGTGCCTTCCATGCATACTATTTATCAATATTATTAAACTAACAATCAGATTAACCACAATTAAACTAATAATCAGAATTAACTATAACATACACTAAAAATGATATTATATAACCAAATCTCATACCATTGTTAAAATTTACATCTAGTACTGGAAAATGTGATAACCAGTTTTAAAACAGTACTTAACATTATGCCAACCAGTACTGAGGATTACCATTGAGATTGCACTATTGACTGGATATCCATGCCCCAGCCTGACTTAAATACAATATGTGTTAATTAGAACCTGAAATTTCAAGAAATGATTAGATTGACAGAATGTCTCTTTCATGAGTAGGATTAGTATGTCTTTGATTCTGTTTAGCATGAATAAATTCATAGTTAATAGCCTAAGGAATTATCTATGAACACCATTGATTTTGATGGTACCTTGGCCTTTGACTGCCAAAAATCAACAGCAATGTATCTTTTTGCTTATTGGTTTCCTTGTGTATAGTATTTTTTATATTACATACTGACTAGCATGTGTGTCTATTTGGAAACAGCAGAAGAAATGCCTTGATTTTGGATTATAGTTCAGCTTGTATAATCCAAATAACACATCACTATGCCTTCTTTGCAGCCTAAATAATTGTAGGAAATACATTTCTTCTGTTTAGTCTGGCAACTCTATGGCATTGCATTATGTTGACCTCTAGAAAGAGATATAATGGCTGAAATTCATATTCAATGAAGCATTCTATCTGCCACAAATTTTCTTTGCTCATTATACATACCCTTTTTACAACTTTCACCCTCATTTTAGATTTATAAAAGAAAGAATTAATATTGTGGCAGGTATCTGTTTTTGGATTCACCTGATGAAAATTTTTAGTATCTTAACAAAATGTATTGACTGATATTTTATATTACAATGATCCAAGGTCTCTTGAATTAAATCTTTTTCTTTCTTTTATTCTGTTTGATCTGATTGATTATAATAATATAACAAACTGGTAGTTGCTTTTTATGTAAGTTTTAGCTAACTGCACATAACATTTTGCCTTATATTCAGATGTGAATTGGACTTTTGACATACTGCTTAACAGTTTTTTTCGTTATTTTTACATGGTGTGCATTAGTACCAACTGAGAGCTGAGGTGTTAGATTCCCATGCACCTGAAGTTAAAGGCAATTGTGAGGCATTTAGCTTATGTGCTGGGAACCAAACCTAGATCCTCCTCAAAACAGAATGTGCTTTTAACTGCTGAGTCATAACTCCAGCATCATTGACATAATACTTTTCATGGACTCTCAGTGAGTGTTCTTGAACAATAGGTGTAAAAAAAAGGAGGATCCTTTACTCTTATGTACATTTATTATAAAACATATGAAAGACATTATATCTTCAAATTTTGAAGGAATGTATTACTTAATTTGAATAGTAAAAATTTTATAAAAATTTAAAATATATAATTATAAAAAATTAATATATTTATACACACATATATATTTTTTCTTATTGTATAATTTTACAGAAATGTGTTTTACATAAGTTTTCTAATTTAATTGCTATATAAAAACAAGTTACTTGACTGGGCAGTGGTGAGGCATGCCTTTAATCCCACCACTCAGAAGACAGAGTCAGGCAGATCCCTGTAAATTTGAGGCCAGTCTGGTCTACAGAGTGAGTTCTAGAACAACCAGGGCTACACAGAGAAACCCTCTCTAAAATATCAAAACCAAAACCCAAAAGAAAACAAATTACCTTCTTAATGTTCACATGTTGATGGGGAAAAGTGTTCTGTATATGTTTATCTTATTGGTTGATGAATAAAACACTGATTGGCCAGGCAGGATGAAAGGTAGGACTCAAAGACAAGGAGGATTCAGGGAAGTGTAGGCAGAGAGGGCTTGTCATGAGATCTCAGGAAGTGACAGAGCTGGGCAGAAACTGCCACTAGCTAACCATAGAGGTCTGTAGGTTTGTAGATACAGGCAATAAGTGACATAGCTGGTCAGAATAAGTATATAAGCAGGGACAAACATGAAATCGCCCTCTTCTCTTTGGACATGCTGAATAGTTGAGATGTAGCATTTTAACTTTGTCTTTCATACTATCTGTATATTAATAAACCTATGTGTTAATATAAAGTCATTTCATAGGCTTACTTATGCAAAGCCAACTAGGCTCTAGAGTTTCAGGTGCTGTGGATGTCTGACTCCAGCATCGCAAACACCTCTATTGTTTTCTTTTAAATGTAACTTTTTATATTTTTGAGAATTATTTATTCAGGATGGATGTGTGTGTGTGTGTGTGTGTGTGTGTGTGTGTGTGTGTGTGTGTGTGTGTGAGTGAGTGTCTATGTTTAACTATATGTTGGACTTTCAGATGAACCTGTCAGTTGACAAATCCATGGGAATAGAATGAAGCTCTCAGTTAATGTTGTCCATAGCCATAATTCATAGACTTTGTAAGACAAAAGGGATTTCAGGGAGAGCTAAGTTTTTGAAATGTGGGCTGTGTGCCCTGATTATAATGAAGAACATTTAGTAGTAAGAATGAATGGTTTAAATAACAAAAAATTAATTTACATGATACAGTCATTTAGATAAGAAGCTGGGAAGTCAGAAAGAGAACATTCAAACCTTGACTGGTTTTAGTATGATTGTGGAAACCTTAAAGAAAAGTGGAAACAAAAAAATTGGAAGTATCCAGTTGTCCAGAGACGATTTGGTGGACTTTGTGGAGTCCCTGTTGGGGGGCCCTACCCTGCCTGGGGAGTGGGGGCTGGATGGGGTCGGGGGTAGGTTGGAGGTGGGGGAGAAGGAATGGGGGTGAGGGGAGGGAGAGGGAGAGGGGACTTACATGTGAAACAAGCCTGTTCCCTAACTTGAATTAATAATAATAATAATAATAATAATAATAATAATAATAATAATGTTAAAAAAACAAAAAAGAAAAAAATTGGAAGTAGTAAACAAAATACAAAAGTCTGATAAATTGTGGTATGAATCTTAATGATATTTTATTCAATGTTAATGTAAAGAACATGAAATATGTTTAATGTATGCATGGCTAATGATGAGATTATTTCTGAAATTTAGAGGCTTCAGTGGTGTTAGTTTGGCTGAGATTCATAAAATACAGATAAAAAACGTGCAAAGAAAGAATTTTTCTATTATCTTGCAGAACATAGAGGGAACATAAAGAACACAGGTTAGCTGTGTGAGTGAATGTTGATGTGCATCATCTGACTCTCTCTGAACACAGGCTTTTCTACTTAGAAGTGTTTGGGGTTAAAGAAGAAGTCATAGTTCTCAGGAAAGTGTTCGAGGATCAAGATGAAGACATGGATTTACCTGTAAAATCCATCTGAAACTCAGAAAAATTACTGGGACATGTCACAGACAATTTCAATGAGAGAGAATCTTTTTGGCATTAGCTTTGATGACCCTTTGAGTTGACATTTAGAGATTTGTGATGCCCCCATGTGATGTCCCACAGGAGTCTCATAGAGGACCTAAAGTAGAGAATGGCTCTAAGAAACAAAATATGCCCTTGTGGTTTTTCCTTAACTGTAAAGTAGCAAAAGTTGGTTTATAAAAACCACATAAGATACTTACAGGGCTTAAAGATTCTTACACAGAATAATAACTGCAACAACAGATAATAAAGGTCTATAGATCCACAGATATCTTGCACAGGAATATGCTTTTTAAACTTACAATGGGGCCAGCAGGATGTCCAGACAGCTAAAAACATTCCTAGTGCTAGGCTGATAATCTGATTCAGATAGACAGAATGCATGGCCAAAGAGAACAAACACATGAACAGTGGCTGGCTCTGACCTTCAAACATGTGGTGTGGCATATGCACAATTATATTCACATAGGCATCATATAAACACTTATGTCCATAAGTACAAAAATAAATTATAATAAAATAAAGTTTAAAAAGCCTACTCTATTTTAAAGACATGCATGTTTATGAGAATGAATGAGCAGTTAGTGAATAGAGACAACAGCTAAGACAGTGGAAGAAAGAGTCACTAGGGTTATTCCTAGAGAGTAGTAATAGCCCTAAGAACAAATGTTCCACCTGAATTTCAGATGTCTTATACAGCAAGACAACAGTCACTCTTGATTTCCACACTTCACTCTAGCTACTTTTCGTTTCTAACACAGTCGCTATGTATATGCAGGAAGTAAATCCTTGACAAATTACAAATGAATTTTCAAAATTGAAATCAAAATTCAAATGATAACTGTAATTGTTCACTGTTTATTTAGAAGAGCATATGTATCACATAAGATCCAATTCTCCACTGAGTAGATGAATCAAGGAAAGTGAATGTTTAATTGGTTCTTGGTTAATGAGGAAATATTTCAGTAACTAAACATTATATAAGACACATACCCTCTGTTAGACTGAAGAAATTTTACTTTCTGATAAAAATACCCAAGGTTTGAATTTTGCCAATGATTTACTTCCTGTAAATATGATTAACTCAGAGAAAGAAGACTGTTGTGTCCTCCTCAGCTCATTCGTCCTTGAATTGTAATTGTCTTTTGTTAGTTCTTAAAATTTAAGCTTAGGTTCCATGATTTGAAAAAAAAATAAAAATCATGAATAAAAATATATGCAAAATTATCCAAATGAGTTTCCACAAGCTTGGTTCGGTTATCTCTGTAGATTTCTCCATCATGTTCTTATTGTTCTTGCTCATATATGTCCTCCCCTCTTTCTCTTGAACTCTAGACCTACAACTTTGGAGACTGCAGGGAAGTGAATTAGGCCCACTGTCTGAGGGAGACTGTTTTGAAGCTTGGACTAGCTGAGGGGGCCCTAGCAGAAGCACTACAATACAAACCTGATACAAGTTCTAGCTTGTTGGAGCCCATTCTCTATGGTGGGATACCATCCTCAGCCTTAGTGCAAGGGAGATGGACCTGGACCTGTCCCAACCTATTGTGACAGACTATGTTGACTTCTAATGGGGACCTTTACCCTTGAGGAGGCATAGACAGGGGTAAGCTGTAGGGAGGTGAGGGGGTTGGGAGGAGATGTGGGAGGGAAAACTGTGGTTAAATGTAAAATTAAATTAAAAAGTAAAAGAATTGGCAAAAATATGAAAAAAATTATCCTAACAAAAGGTGTACAATGCTGAAATAGAAGTTCTAGTCCAATTTTATTTTTATTTCCAATTTAAAATATTCATGCAATATATTTGATCATATTATTTCCTTTACCTCAACAACATTCAAAAAAAGCACATACAATAAAAGTCACAAATTATAATATGTATTAAATAAGTATCCTTGAGTATAAGGCCTTGCCCAGTGGTGATGATTTACCTAGTGTCACAAGGTTGACAAAAATTAATTTTCCCTCTTTCAGCAGGTAAGAATGGCAAGTAGCCTTTGATCTAGAAGTGAGTACTCATAGGACCCAACATTTCTCCATGCTATAATATTTTTATGGCTTGAAATGATAGATACCTTATGTATACTCTCTCAGTCTCTGTGAGTTCATATGTGTGTCAACTCTGTGTCTGGAAATTCCTGCTTCCATGGAGTACTCTTACACTTATGGCTCATACAATATTCTTCTTCTTCTTCTTCTTCTTCTTCTTCTTCTTCTTCTTCTTCTTCTTCTTCTCCTCCTCCTCCTCCTCCTCCTCCTCCTCCTCCTTCTTCTTCTTTTTCTTCTTCTACCTCTGAGTATTGAAAGGTGTGTCAAATAGTCATAGAAACATCCTGTTTAGGTATGAGTGCTCTAAAGTCTCTTACTCTGAACATTGTCCAGTTGTAGATCTCTATGCTAATTGCCATTGACTACAAATAGAAGTTTACCTGATTGTGGTTGAAAGGTGCACTTATCTATGGATACAGTAATTCATTAGGAATAATTTTATTTCTATTTTCACTAAGCGAAGTTATAGTACTATATTTTCCCTCAAAACCCATAACATATGTAATACCAAGTTTTGGCCTCATTTAGTGCAATGTATAGATTCTACCTCACTAAGTTGACCTTAAAGACAATTTTTATAAGTAGGTGGTTACTTCCAGAGCATTTATGCCATTATTGAACCCAGTGGACATATACAAAAGGCAGGGCACTCTTGTACCTCAAGGGTTCTTGTATTCAGAAGGTGGTGATTACTTTTGTTTCTGTATTGTTTATAGATACTTCCACCACTAGAATGCTAGTGCATGTTGACGAACCTTCAAGTTGAGCACTGGCTTGATTATTCCATGTTTAATGAAATGAGGATATGGTGTCTTCAACAAGTAGAATCTGATAAAATTGGCAGTAGTCTCTATTGCTTGTGAGTTCTATAATATCCTTTCACAAACAACTTAAAAATAGGCAACTCATTTCTGGTACTTCTGTTGTTTTAGTAGCACATGATGTCTGAGTGATGTATTGTTACCCACATTATTCAATAACTTTTATAAATGTATATTTATTTAGGAAGCTTCTATAACATTTAGTTTCTAAACAGTTTTTCAAAAGGAATTAATGTTAGTTACCCCTCCCAATATTCCCTCTCAATGGTTTTCTTCCAATTTCTACTCCCTATTTACTCCCTCTGTTCTAACTTCCATTTATCTCTTTATAACACTATATTCTATTTTTTCCTCTTTGAAAAATCTGCTCCTTCTACTGTCCCCTATTTGCTACATAATCTATGTGAATGAAGCACACTACAGCTTAAAAGCAAAAATCCACCTCTAAAGGAAAGCATATGATATTTGTCTTCTAATTTGAGTTATCTTACTCTGGATAAGTTTTTCTACCTCCACCCTTTTACCTGCAAATTTCATAAATTCATTTATTTTATTAACAGTTGAATATACTCCATTGTATAAATAAATCACATTTTCATTATCCACTCATCAATTGATTGACATTCAGGCTGTTTCCAATATCTAGATATTATGAACAGAGACTCAATGCACATGAAGGAACAAGCACTATCTGTAGTGATTCAGAGTCTTTTGGTATATATTCAAGAATGATATAGCTTGATCTTGAGGTTGATCGATTCTTGGCTTCCTGGAAATCTCTACATTGATTTCCCTAGTGGCTGCATCAGTTTGAACTTCCATCAGCAATGAGTAAGTGTTCTCCTTTCTAAACATACTGACCAGCATGAGCTGTCATTTATTTTATTGATTTTGGCCGTTCAGAGTCGGGTAAGATGAATCTCACATTAGATTTAATTTCATTTTCGTGGTGGTTAAGAATGTTGAACATCTTTTAAGTGAGAAATGTTTAGTTCTATATAGAGTTGCAAATTGTATTTACTTCATATTTTCATTAGTTCATTATATACTATAGATATTATCTATATATTAGATGTATAATTGATGAAGGCCATTCCCCATTCTGTACATAGCACATTGTTTGAGTAATGATGTCCATTTTGTTCAAAAGATTTTAGCTTGAAGACTCCAGATTTTATTAACTGTATATTTTAATGTCTGGCCTCTTGTGGTCCTGTCAAGAAAGTTCTATCCTGTGCTGATGCATTCAAGTCTAGTCCTTACTTCTTTTCTATCAGATTAGGGGTATTTGGTATTATTTCAAGGCCCTTAATTCATTTCCAACTGATTTTGTATGGAGTGACATATGCAAGAATTTTATCCCTTTAAAAAATAGATTATTCTCTAATAGAGTACATTCTAACTACAGTTTCCCCTCATTCCACTCCTCCCAGCTCCTCCACAGATCCTCTGTCTCTCAGATCCACTACTCCTCAGGCCTCCAAGAGGCCTCCAACTGAACAGGACAAAGACACAGTGAGATAGAGCAAACACCATCATATATTCTTCGTGCAGCTATCTGGTTTTTAAAAAGCATCACTAGTTGAAGATGTTTTTTTTTTTCAGCATGTACTTTGTGGTGCTTTATCAACAATCATATATCCATAGGTATGTGACATTATGGCAGGGTCTAAAATTATATTCCATTAGTCAGTGTGTCTGTTTTTATGTCAATACCAGGCTGTTGTTATAATACAGTTCTGAAGTAACTTGAAGTCAGCGATGTTGATACTTCAATACTTTTTATTTTTTGGATTGTTTTTGCAATCATGTATTTTTGTATTTCATATGTAATTAAACATTCCCTTTTTAATTCTTGTGAAGAATTATATTGGGATTTTAGAGGGAACACATTGAATTTATAGATTCACTTGCCAAGATATCATTTCCACAATATTATTCATGGGCATCCACGAGTATAAGATTTCTTACTGAGTTTTTGTATCTATTTCAATTTATTTCCAAGATGTCTTAAAATGCTATTATAAAGTCTTTCACTTGATTGATAAAAGTTATCTCAAGTTATCTTTTGAGACTAGTGTGAAATATTTTCCCTTCATTTCTTTCTTGGTCTACTTGTAATTTTTATATAGGAAGGCTACTAATTTAGTGTGTTATTTTTGTATCGTGATATATTTCTGAAAGTATCAGATTTTTAAGCTCTGTTGTAGATTCTTCATTATATATATATATATATATATATATATATATATATGTGTGTGTGTGTGTGTGTGTGTGTGTGTGTGTGTGTGTGTGTGTGTGTGTGTGTGTGTCTCCAAGTAAAGATACTTGACTGTTTCATTTTATTGCTGTAATTCCTTCATCTCTTTCATCATCATTGTGTTATTTCTCTAGTATAATTTGTTGTGGATTAATCTTTTTGTATACTGTGAAGAATTGTCACTTGGATTAGTGTAATAAAAAACCTGAATGTTCTTTAGCTATGCAGGGTTTTCTTGGCAGAGAAGATGCTGGGAAGAATCACAGAGATGCCATGTAATACAGAGTGAGCGGTATGAGCACTTTGGAGTTGAGATAGTAAGTTCATGAGGTGTAAAGCTGAGAATGACAATCAACAGATGGGACCTCCAGAAACTGAAAAGCTTCTATAAGGCAAATGACACTATCAATAATACAAAATGTCAGCCTCTTAATGGCAAAAGATCTTCACTAACTACACATCTGAAAAAGGACTGATACCCAAAATATATAAAGAACTTTAGAAACTAGACAATAAACTACAAAATAACCCCATTAAGAATGGGGTACAGATTTAAACAGAGAATTCTCAACATAAGAATCTTAAATGCCTGAAAGGCATTTAAGAAATTGCTTAACATCCATAGTATCAAAGAAATGCAAATCAAAACTACACTGAGATACCATCTTACACCTGATAGAATGGTTAAGATCAAAACACTGATGAAAGCTGAATTTTGGTGAGGATGTGGAATAAGGGAAACTGTATTCCATGGCTGGTGGGAGTACAAATTTCTACAGCCACTTTAAAAATCAGTATGGTGGTTTCTCAGAAAACTGGGAATTAATTTAGCTCAAGACCCAGTAATATCACTCTTGGGCATAAACCCAAAACATGTACATTCATACAAGAAAAACACTTGCTCAACAATGGTTATAGCAATATTATTTGTAATAAACAGAAACTGGAAATAACAGAGATGCTCTTCAACTGAAGAATGGATCATGAAAATATAATACATTTACATAATGGTGTATGACTAAGCTGTAAGAAACAATGACATCATGAAATTTGCAGGCAAATGGATGGAACTAGAAAAAAAACTTCCTGAATGATGTAACCCAGAATCAGAAAGGCAAACATGGTATGTACTCACTCATAAGTGGGTATTAATGTAAAGCAAAGAATAACTAGATTAAAATCCAAAGCTCCAGAGAAGCTAGGTAAGAAGGACCCTAAGAGGGTCCACCTTAGAAAGGAAATTATATGGGATCTCCTGGGTAAATTGGGGTGATGGGGGATAGTAAAGGGGAGGGGATGAGGGATGAGCACATTAAAGAATGGGATAATCAAGTTGGGAGAGTGATGGAGTAGGAGAGCAATGAAAGTGATATCTTGATAGAGAAGGAGAAAACTGATGCTAAGGAATTCCCAGGATTCCACAAGGATGACCCCAGCTATGATTCTTAGCAATATTGGAGAGGATGCCTAGGCTGTCTTTCCCTTGTAATCAGACTGGCTGTCATCATAGAGCATTCTTCCAGTAATTGATAGAACCAGATGCAGAGATCCACAATTAAACACTTCATCTAAGCTGAAGTGCAGAAATTCATCTCCCAAAAACTTCTGTTAGATGAAGCTAGATGACAACCACATTAGATGCCTCATGATGGGTTCCCACAGTCTCTAATGCTAGCTGCATTACAGAAATGTGTCTCCTAACCACTTCCCTCAATCACCATGTGATACCTCTATTTGCTAATCTGAGCATTGCCAATAGCTTCCTTACATGGCATTTTAAGGTTTATCTCTTGTGATCAAAAAATAATAGTTATACAAGAACGACAAATTCAGATGAAAAAAGGACTCTGAATGGATTACAGTGTGTTTATAAATATACACATGCTCAAGAGAGAAGAAAAGGGAAATATAAAAATAATTTGAGAATAAAATAGTGAAGTCATTTGTAACTAAATAAAATAAGAAAAAGAATAAATGTAAATACAGAAAATATACAAAAGGTCTGCATTCTGTATGTTATTATATTGTCATTAAATTTTTTGGAATAAATACTGGAATAAAGCTGCTAGATAAAACCAACCAACATATTTAAAAAAATGTCTTGACTTTAAAATTTTAGTATAAAATAGTGTATTGCTTTGGGGCAGAGGTTATGCTTTTATTTCCAGAAATATGCAGGTTGAATTCATCCTGCATTAAATAAAATTGAGCTTCATCAAAGAAGACCCCCTGAAAATCCTGCCTACAAACATAAATAATCCTAAAAGAACTACAAGAAACATGATATATACTTTACCTGCCAAAGCAAATTACAAAAACAATCATTTTGGGCTGACTTATGTACAATGCACAGTCTATACTTGTGTTAATGCAGACATGTATGTTACCTTTTAAAGTGTATGTCCTTTCAGAGCAAGGGGATAAGGCAGCAATGAAAATGGATGGACCAAGCGATTCATCATCTAAAATAGCTTCAGGGCTTCTGGCTGAGATGGTCCAGCCACACAGACTACTCCATCTGGGACTTTATGATTATTTTTCCCATTTTCTCATGTTCCCCAAAAGTCAATAGCACCCACAAACAACAGGTAGTAGTCTAGACAGTGATGTCCACATTAAAAAAAAAAAGGATTATGGATGTTTGTCTTTGTTTAGGAGGATGGATGCAAATTATTATTGGTCATGGTTTAAAAAAATTCTAGTCAAAGGAATTAGATTCAAAATTCACCTTCTGAAATAAATAAGGGGAAAGGAAATATGGAAATTACAAGATGAAAGCGTATGTTATTGAATCTACTTTAATCTAAATACAACTATTAATCTTAAATATTTTGTTGGTATGGATTTTGGTTTCTAGATACAAATTTAAATTTAATTTTGTTATGCTCTATGTATGTTTTTACTCCTGTTTAAGGTATTGGTTTTATGTAGCTCATTTAAAAATGTAGTATATAATAAAGAAATACAGATTAATTGTGTATTGGTTTTTGCCTGTGAAAGACAAAGGAGTTTGTTTTCTGTATGGCAAAAGCTAGCCATGTGGGCAAAGAAATGGCCCTTGCCTTGATTGATGACAGTATACTACTGTTTAAACTGGGACAGTAAGATATAAAAAAGGCAACTGTGAAAATCTTCCAAAACAAGGTAGGAGAGTCCTTAAGAATTCGCTGTTTCACAACAAAGTCTCTGAGATATTCTACATGTGTAGATCAGAGTTGGATGACCCAACATTATAGAGAAACTTTGGGTGAGTGTCCAGTCTGATGTCCCTGTCATTAGTTAATATTTCACCCTTCTGGGTCTTTGTTATAATTAAAGACTAAATAATTAAACTTAATCTTTTCTTAGGATAAAATTAAATTACACTCAAAACTTTAGACTCACCAAGATATGGTAGATAATTGAGTATTTTCTCTAAACTTGCCAAATACAAATGGAGTGGATATTGTATCTGTAATTTTATTTAATAACAGTTTCCTTTTATACAGTTTTACCATGTTAAGGTTAAAATATTCCTTTTTAATTAGAGTAAAAGGAGGAAATGCTGTGAAAATTTCTCTTGTATATTGTAAAGATTTCTCACTCTGATTGGTTCAATAAAGAGCTGATTGGCCAATAGCCAGGCAGGAAGCATAGGCAGGGTGACCAAACTAAGAGTGATGGGAATCAGAAGGGCAGAGACCAGCAGATTCAGGGAGAAGCAAGATGATCCTGCTGTACTGACAACAGGTACGAAGCCACATGGGAGATAATAAATAAGGAATATGGGTTATCTTAAAATGTAGGAGATAGTTAATAATAAGACTGAGCTGCTGGCTGATCATTTATAAGTAATATTAAACCTCCATGTCAATTATTTTGGAAGTTGTGGTTGGGACAGAAACTTCTACCTACACAATTTGGTTATTTACTGCTGTCCATTTATCTTGGATGTGCTTCCTTCTTTTTGTTCTAGAGCTTTCAGGTATGCTATTACATCACTAGTATTATATCTCTCCAGGATTTTTGTGAAGTTACTTAGTCCTATGAACTCTCCTGTTAGCAGTGCTTTCAACGTGTCCCATAAGTTTGGGTATATGCATTCATTTTCAATGAATTCTATGAAGTCTCTAATTTCTTTATTTCTGCCTTGGTACAATAGTCATTCAGTAGAAAATATATTCAGCTTCCATGAATTTGTAGGCTTTTTGTTGTTTTTGCTATTGTTAAAATCCAGCTTTAATGCACAATGATCTGATGGGATGCAGGGTTTCTCTCAATTTTCTTGTATCTGTTGAGACTTGCTTTGAGGCTGAGTATGTGGTATGAGAAAATTTGGAGAAATTCCTGTGAGGTGCTGAGAAGGTATCCTCTTTTGTGTGTGGGTGAAATGTCTGTAGATATTTGGTAGGTAAAATTTCTCCATTTAGTTTCTGTATATCCATCCATTATTGAGAGTAGTGTATTAAATTAATACACTATGTATAGGTGAGGTTCAATATGTGATTTGAGCTTTAGTAATGTTTCTTTTGCAAGTGTGTGGCCTTGCATTTGGGGAATAGATATTAAGAATTGAAATGTCATGTTTGTAGTTTGGGAGTGAGATTTAGTTATATTTATTATTGATGTCTTGCCTATATTGGGTGAGTGTTTAGGTCTTTTGTTACAAACATTCAATCTTTTAGGTGGTGTATCAGCAGAGTTGTGCTTCATTTCCTGTCTTGGGGCAATTCTGTGTTTCAGGATTCAGAATGTAATGGGTTCCAGATCAGCACTATAGAACCATGGCTGAAGTAATTTCTGGAACTTCCGGTCCTAAGGGAACATGGATGTCAATCCAGACTACTGTATCCAGCACAGCTTTCAATAACTATAGATGCAGAAAACAAGATATTCCATGAAATAAACCAGATGTAAGCAATATATATCCACAAATCCAGGCCTAAAGAAATAACAGAAGGAAAACTCCATTGTAATGAAGATAACTACACTCAAAAAACTATAATTAATAAATAATCTCACTTTATCAAACACCAAAAATACTGGGGAAATCCACACACAATAACACCACCAGCAACAAATCCAAAACATCAAGAATCAACAAACAAGGGCCATTAATATCCTTCAATGTCAATGGCATAACCTTGCCTATAAAAAGACACAGTCTAACAAAATGCATATGAAGAAAGAATCCATCCCTCTGATGCATACAAGAAGCACATCTCAACTTCAAAGACAGATGGTACCTCAGAATAAAGGATTGAGAAAAGATTTTTCAATCAAATGGGTCCAAGAAACAAGCTGGTGTAGCAATCCTAATATCTAACAAATTAGACTTCAAACTAAAGTCAATCAAAAGAGGTGAAGAAGGACATTTCCTACTTATCACAGGAAAAGTCCATCAAGATGAAATCTAATCCTGAACATCTTTTCCCCAAATACAAAGGCACCCACATTTGTAAAAGAAACATTACTAAAGCTCAAATAACATAAAATCTCACACACTTATAGTAGGAGACTTCAACACCCCACTCTCACCACTAGATAGGTCCACCAGACAGAAACTTAACAAAGAAATAAAAGAAATATCACATGTTCTGACCCAAGTAGATTTAACAGATATCTATAGAACATTCCACAGGAACACAAAAGAATATAGCTTCCATCAACAATAGCAGGGTGGACACAGCTGCCTGGATTATCTTCTTCTGGCCGTTGATCACACTTTACTCATATGTGCAAATCCACACACTCCCATATACATATAATTAAAAAATAAAAGAAGGTCTATTAAAAATTATTTCTAGAAACTAAGACTACACGGGAAGCTTCTATGGATTACAGTAGAGAGAGTAGACAATGAGTGAACCAGGAAATCTGAGCCTAACTGTAGTATTCAACTGTGCTAATTGCAAATTTGTAAATTTTATAGATATTTTGTTTTACGTAAATACTTTGTTACAGTCTGGGAGAACGTTATTTGGGAACTCTACACTATTTTGCATTTGTTACCTGAGTTATCTCTAAGGAGAAACAGTTAAAGTGTAGTAATAGAAAACAAAATAATGATGTAAAATAATAGCACTTCATTGACAATTACTCTGAAAGATCAGGCACAAACCTTTCTTTAAAATTACCTTTTGTTTACCATTTGTCTCAAAATTGAGATGCCTTCAAGATAATATAATGCATCAAAACGAGCAAACATTTAATATTACTTGAGAATCAAAATTAAAGTGAACACGCTTACAAACTTACTAAATAACTTTTTATGATGTGACCAACTATAACAATGCATATCATCAACCGGAAGGTGGCAGAGAGGAGCAAATTGTCTTTAGGTATACAATGTGATATTGCCAGAGAAGTAGCTCCCTGTCTTCCCAATGTTTTCAGCATGAGTAAGCAGAGCTAGTTCTGGCTATTCTTTCCTGAGGATATTGGGCAGTTGGACTTGATGTACATGAGGCAGTGTAGTAGAGACTCTTCATCAACTAATAGCTGCAACAGCAGATACACTCAGGTAGCATAATGCTCCATCATAGCCATGATCAGTGACTTTAGAGGCTATAAATATACTGAAACTGTCTATTGTGTCAAGAATCTGGAGTCTAAAGCTGCCTCCAAACCATAACTTGCAATGGTACAGTCTCTAAATATGGCCATACATGATGGAATGGAAATGCTGAGAAGGAGCCATCATTCTCTGCCAGATCATCACTGGTCATATTTATAGAAGTTGTACTGCAAGCTCTCTGCAATTGCTAGGAAAGGATAAATACATTCTTTGTCCTTCTCTTTCTATGTTCACTTCAAGAAATGCAAACTACCATATCTTGAAATTCTATTTTGAAAATTTATTTTTAATATGTACAACAAGAAAATAATGGATATAGATCTCCTTAATACTATACAAAAGAATATACACTTCAGAAATCTTGTATGTTTCTAGTTTTTCATCATCTGTATCTTAATAACTCCATCAATTTCTTGTCTAAATATGAGGATATTATCATGATCTTATTTGCATACTCAGTTGATAAAATGAAATGATGCTAGCAAATTTTGAATAAGAACAAACATAACTTTCTTTTGTTGTGGTTAGCATTGTTTGTTTGGATACTTAGAAAATTGTTTAAATTGTCTGTGTTTATTTACATACCTCAAAATATGTTTTACATACATGTAAGAACATTATTCCAGAATCTTATTTCACATGTAATGGTCATTGCTTAAGTTTTCTGAAGAAAACAGAGAAGAACTACTAAGGTGTGAATTTATGAAAACAGAGGACAGATTTTCTTAGGTACAAAATTTACACACATACTAATATTCTCACAAATATTGAGACTGTTGAAAAAATGATTTTCAAAAGATGTATTATTAGCCCAGTGTTGGTGGTGCACACCTTTAAACTCAGGAGGCAGAAGCAGGCCTCTGGGAGTTCAAAACCAGCCTGTTTTACAAGAGCTAGTTCCAGGACAGCCTCCAAAGCTACAGAGAAACCTTGCCTTGCAAACTCAAAAAAATGTATTGTGATGTACATGTATTTAGACCAAATTTAAAATATATTCTCTCTCTAGTTCACTCCTTAACTTTAATAATATAGCCATTATGGAAACTTACAAATATTATTAAAAACATGTACTGGCATCTTATATTAAGACTATGTGACAATAGGATTGAAGACTGTAAGTCCAAAATTAGATATGTGTAGGAGAAACTGTGGCCAGCCTACCTAAGCCCAATTTTGCCACCCCTCCCTCCCCCTCCTCCCCCCCCCCCCCCCCCCCAGCACTAGCCTGAATAAGCATGCACATGCACAGCAGGTACTTCCTCCCTGAGTCAAGCCACCAAGCCTGCCTCAATGTCAAGAGACTGCTAATATGGAGAGACATCTGACCCAGAGACACCAATGAGGAAAGGACATACAGCAGAACCAGCCCCCTGAGGCAATAGAACCTTTGACAGGAGTATAAAGGGAGGTCTAACTTCCTTAATAAATGAGTCTGCAACAGGCTCTGCTACTCACTGACTCCAGGGGCCTGAGTCTTTGGTGCTGCTTCTTCTCACCCCCTCCCTCAATCTGTGTCTGAGCAGGGTAACCTAAAACAGATATGTAACTAAATTATATAAAAAATTTCCTAGTGGAAATGAGAGAAACAATGACTTATTATTAACACAGTTTTGCATTAAATAATCAAATTATGCCAGAACAAAATGTTTCCATTCCTTTACTCTCAAAAAGATAAACATAACATCATTATGTCCTAGCTTGCTTTTAATAACACGATAAAAGCCATTTGACTACTGTACCTGGACAAATAATTTAATATTTGCCTAAAATATGTGATGTGCATGGTAAAGTATATATTAATATCAAAAGGTATTTATGGAACCAACAGTATGTGAACCAGTTCTTCTATTCTGAAAAACACTTAGGAATACACAAAGGATTTGGAAAATTAATGATTATAAATATTCTGTGAGTAATTCAGAAATACAGAAGACATTGTAAATTAAAGGTTATACTATAAAACATTATTGTTATATGGTTTGCTTAAATTGACATAATTAAATAAAAAATATGATCCAAATCTCTTATTTGCATTTGAGAGCCATCTCCCAAAATTATTAACTCAATGGGCTTGCTGTTTACATGAGATCCTAATATTGAGAATAAGATTTTGTAGAGCAAGCTGGCTAGCTGGAATGTCAGAGTCAGCAAGCTCTGGGATAAGACCAGTGACTCAATATATAACTCAGTACAGAATCTGAAAGCTTTGGATTACTTGTTTTCTTTTGGGGAAACAAAAATAAAGTATAATATACTTTCTATTGACAGAGTCTCACTATTATAAAGTGACATCTTTTATTGTCACTATCACTTTATATACAAAAGCAAGATGTAGATTTTAGATGGTAAAATTTAGTAGAACTTGACATACATAGATGCGTGCATTCACCACCATACTCACGTAGATCACTCCCATTGATTCAGACTTTCCTTTGGTGCCTCTTCCTAGTCTATGCTTAGCTTTAATTTCATTATCTCAATTCTTGTTCATTTTAGATGTCATACACAGAAAATGAGATAATATGAAGCATTTGAATCTGACTTAATAGTTAAATTTTAATTAAAGAATTCTGATGGACCTTAAATAATTTTGCATGACTATAACAGAACTTTGATCTACCTTTAATAATCTTAAGATAAGGGTTTTGCAAAGAAATATCTACTAATCACACTACCATCTGATTTATTTTTTGATCTGTTATATGTCTATTGACTCATGGCCTCCATCATAAATCATCTATTGTGTTGATTCATGTATTTGTAATTTCGTCTTTGGCAAACAGCTATGATTTCTTATAAGACACAATGAGTATTCTGAGTTGCTATATTAAAATTATTGTGGCTATCCATTTTTCTGAGGTAATTATAGTTATCTTGCCATTATGCTAAAGGTTTAGAAAATATATGTTTATTAAAACATGTTCAGTATAAAGCAGTTTTTAGAATTAGATTGCAGTTTTACTATTGAGTGTGTTCTATTTAGGAGAGCATGCACTTTTCAATAATGGATTATTTTCTAATCCATACTCTTGTAGCATTGCAGCTTGCTTCCATCAGTATTTGAAACTTCCCAAAGGTAGATACTCTGCATATTCATGTGACCTTGATGAATTAAGTTCTATTATTAGATATTTTGGGAATTTTATGTTCCCATAATTATTATATTTGCAAATACAGAATGATTAAGTTTTACTTTCCCTATTTTTGGTGCTGATATTATGATTAATTCAGGGGATGTGAAAATATACATGTGTGCTAGTGTGTATTGAGGAGATAGGTCAACCTCAGTTGTTGCCAGTTTTATTTCTTGAGACAGGGTCTTTCACTGGGACATGGGTGTCATCAACTCAGCCAGATTGACTAGTCAGAGAGCCTCAAAAATCTCTGTCTCCACCTCTTATTTTGGTGTTTATAAGCATGTCCCACATAGTTGGCTTTTTATGGTGTGCTGCAGATCAAACTCAGGTCTCTGGGCTTGTGTGGCAAGCACTTTTGTCCCTTAGCTGCTTCCCCAGACATTTTATGAACTTCTATATGAATGACTGTTTAATAACTTTTAAAATTACTTTCTATACCTCCAATCCTTAGCTTCCAGGCTTCTCTGGTGGCAGTTTCCTATATCCTTGACAAGGAATAACTGTGGGGCCACTTTAGTCTCTTTAGCTACCTCACCACCATCTTTCTCCCTGGGAACAGGATATCCTGTCCTCCAGAGAATGTTTATGCCTGTGGCCTGGTAGTCAAGGCTTCTGATACCCTACCCCAGTTTCCTCATGTTTGCTTTTATAAAAAGGGTAGGGGTGAGTTCAGTGACAGTGATCAGTCATGACCTTGTCATGATAGCAGTCAATGCAGAAAACAAATAATTGCATCTTTGTTCATTTAATTCATTTAAACTATAAAGGATTACCTTTAAAATGAACTAGCTAGATACTATTATGACAAATTTTCACAGGGTGTAATTCATTTTACACTCTGATATGTTTCCCAATATATTAGGAAACTATATGCTATATATATTATTATGTAAATTTATAAGTATGTATTATAATTGTAAATTACATAGTTTTTATATATTTATATTTTATATGTAGTTGTGTATTAATATGCATATTAACGGATAGTTATATAATTATATAAGGTGTGATATGTGATAATTGTATACCAATATGTATATTCAATATATTATATATACATTTAATATACACACTATATCCTCCATGTAGGTTTCTCTTTTTATTTTTTTTTACATGTTGGTTTGGCTTTGCCTTTCTGAAGTTTACAGAGCTTTTTTTCCAAATCAGGTTTTGAGCTTGTTAATACAAGTTACTACAATTTGTCTTGTTTTATATTTTGATTTTCATAAATTCATTATTTTCATTCTTCGAGAATTTTATAAATGCAAATAATGTGTTTTGATCAAATCTAACTCCATCTTTTCCAATTACCCTCTATCCACCTACCAAAAGTGTTTGTTCCATCTTCTTAATTTTTCAAATTCGATGATATTACTTAATGCTGCTTGAATGATCGTAAGTGTGGGATCATGTATTGGAAAATAGTTTCTTAGGAGCCATAATCAAAAAGAGAACAGAATCTAGCTGGGCATTGGTGGTGCATGCCTTTAATCCCAGCACTCAGGAGGCAGAGGTAGGCAGATGTCTGTTATTTCGAGGCCAGCCTGGTCTCCAAAGCGAGTGCCAGGATAGGCTCCAAAGCTACACAGAGAAACCCTATCTGGAAAAACCAAAGAGAGAGAGAGAGAAAGAGAGAGAGAGAGAGAACAGACTCTTCTTCACCCACCAGCCATCAGTTGCCCATGAATCCTCATCAAAGGGGTGGGATTTCAGTTCTTTCCCCATCTATACTAGGTTGGACTAGCCTGATCTATTGCAGTTTTGACCACCCAGTCACAGAGGCTGTGATATCCAGATCTTTCATATCCAGAAAGTACCTTTTGGCTGCAGATGTCCACTACCTCTGACTCCTACAATCTTTGTGTGCTTTCTTCCTCCAAAGATCCTTGAGACTGGAGGGGATGGGGTATGATTTAGATGTGTTCCCATTTCAGTTGCTAAATCCACATCTATTGCTTTATATACAATTAACTGACCCTGCATCATTGGAATAAGATGGATTTGATCATGCTTTGTCATGTTTTAGGTTCTTTTAATTTTAAAATGTTTTATTCTACTTTCACCAGCTGTTGAATGCTATAGGATGGCGTATAAGACAGTCATCAATCTCATTATCAGGGGAGGGCATTTAAGGTAAAGCAGATACCCACAACTACTCACTGAAGTGAATTGGAATTCAGTTGCAGAGAAGGACGAGTGAAAAGCAAAGGGGTCCAGACCCGGCTGGTGAAACCCACAAAAACAGCTGACCTGAACATCTGGGAACTCTTGCTCCCCAGACTGATAGCTGGAATACCAGCATGGGACTTATCCAGACCCCAGGAACATGGTTTCTGTGAGGAAACCGGAATTCTACATGACTTCCTGTAGAAGTTCAG
This sequence comes from Cricetulus griseus, assembly GCF_003668045.3. Taxonomy (NCBI): domain Eukaryota; kingdom Metazoa; phylum Chordata; class Mammalia; order Rodentia; family Cricetidae; genus Cricetulus; species Cricetulus griseus. The sequence continues at coordinate 136,671,740 of NC_048595.1, read as the reverse complement.
TACTTATCCCTAGCATAGGTGTGGACTTTGGGAGCCCATTGCACATAAAGGAACACTCTCTGAGCCAAGACACATCGGGGTGTGCCTAGGCCCTATCTCAAAGGATACAATAGACTTTGATAACACCCTATGGAAGACCTCACCATTCAGGTGGAGCAAAAAGGATATGTGATAGGTAGGGTTTTAGTTGGGGGGGGGTGTAGGGGTGGATGGGAAGGAGAAGGGAACTGGGATTGTCATGTAAAACAATTCTGTTTGTAATTCAAATAAAAAAGTTGAAAATAAATAAACAAAAATATTTTTATGCTTTTGAAATACCAACAATTCCTCCTCCCTCCCCTCCTTGTGTCCCCCAACTCTCCCCAGTCCAACCCCATCCACTCCTCAGAATGGGTAAGACTCTCATGGGGGGTCAACAAAGCCTGACACTATTGTTTTAATTTTAACTTAATTTTTTTTTAATTTCAAGGTTTATACAATATGCTTTGATCTCATTCACCCCCATAACTCTTCCAAGGTCCACTACCTTTGCAAAATATGTCCAAAGTTTTTATAAATGTTTTCCAGGCCAATTTGTGCCAGTCACAATATTCTTGGTAGTATTGTCTTCCACTGGAAGATGGCCAAATTAATAGGACCTAGAGTTTTACAGATTTTCCCAGTAGCTAATAATTGCCAATTACTCCACACACAGTGTATAATCTTTTAGATATGTCACAATTTTTCTTTTTATCTTCCTTTTAATTCTTCTTTGTTTTCAAGGATTTTTCTTATTTTTAAATATAGTCCTACAGGTAGCCTTGGACTGACAGTGTAGTCTAGGAGGCTGGCCATGAACTCATGATGCTCCCTTTGACTAAGACTCCCAAACGTTAGGGCAAATATGTGTGACATATTCAACTCTTTCTAGCAACTGAGATGTACTTGATAACTGATTTGGGAAATTTTCTTCCTTAAATTACAATTAATTCTACAAATTTCCTCAGTGTTGCATATTTTTTGTTCTTCATATTCTTTTTAATGACTAACTTTTTAAAGTATATGAATAATCTTTGTACATTTATGGTACCTGTGGAGGCCAGAAGAAGTCATTGGATCCCTTGGAACTGAAAGTATATGAAATTGCCAGCTGCCATGTGGGTGCTGGAACTAAATCCAGGTATCATGAAAGAGAACCCTATGCCCTTAACTTTTGATCCATCTGTCTATATCCTGTCCTGAACATTCTTACATGTTTCATTTTCATAATATTCCAAGTAAGTTTTAATGCTCAATAGCACTGTCTTAGTTGCATGAATACACACTTTGTTTATAAATACTTTGTATTTTCAATGTCTATTCATGATTTAGCTTTATATTACATTCTACTCCACTTACTAAAAAGACATACTTTAAATGAGTTTTTAAATTTTGGAGGGTTGTTTTATGGATCACCCTATGATAATCTTTGCTGAATTTAACATATTTGTTTTCATAGCACATATGTGTTTTCTTAGGTTTGAAAAATGTCTGTTTAGGAAAATCACTGTCACATTATTGTCACTACTGATTTCTAGTGACTTTATTTATTACAAGAGGAAGACTGCTCATCTCCGAATTATATATATATATATATATATATATATATATATATATATATATATTTCTGTTGATTCTTTTCTACTGTTTTTGAAGTTCTGTCTAAGATATTTATTCCTGAGCTGGGGGTTGGTGGTGCATGCATTTAATGTCACCATTCTGGAGGTGAGATCAAGGACAAGCTGGTGTATAAGAGCCAGTTCCAAGACAGGCTCCAAAGCAATACAGAGAAACCCTGTCTTGAAAAACAAACAAAAAAAAAGGAACAACGAAACAAAAAATATGCATTCCTTAGAGACAGTTTTGTAGACACTGGATCCTAAATTAAGTATGATGAAACACACAGAACAGTACTTGAATGTGCTCATTTGAGATGGCCTGATTTCTATTCTCTAGTTCAAACTATATTTCATATTAAAATGTAAGTCAATAACAATAAATCTTACTCAATATAGTGATTTTTTTCTTTTATGGTTAATACTTTTTTCGTATAATAATATGGATTATCGTTACCCTCCCTGTACTACTCAGTATTCCACTTCTCCCCTTGCATTTGGATCCACACCATTTCTGTCTCTCTTGCAAAAGAAAAGATCTAAAGAATGAGCAATTAAAATAAAATAAGGTAAAAGAAAACCGCCAACTCAGTACACATCAAAACAAGAAAATGACCTAAAGAAAAAGCACAAGAACTATGTATAGATGCAGATTCATACATGTTTGCATACATAGTACTCTCATAAGAAAACAAAGAGAAATAAGATTGGAAGCCATAGTATATGCACAAAGGAACTATGAAATTTTAAAAAAATGCCTTGACTAAACATCATGAGACAAAAATCCTCCAAAAATGCCAAAGTTGTATTTATTTTGCATTTGCTATCTACTGGTGTGCATAAGACTTACCTCTAAGAGTGGTTTGTTTCCCTTGTGTGACTCTCTGGAAAAATTAATTTTTTAATTTTCAGCTGGCTATAAATTGGAGATAGTTTCTGGGATGAAGATAGGGCATTTTTCCAAGTACCATTAATCTCCCAGACCTCTTTGTGTGCAGACCCATGCTTGCATTGTGCATGTTGCCACAGTCTCTGTGAGTTCATATGTGTGCTAGCCCCATCATGAGAAGAAGGCCTTGAGTCTTTGCTTTCTTCCATTTCCCTGAGCTTTTTACAATCTTACTGCCTCCTTTTCCACAGGTTCCTGAGCTCAGGGCAAGTGATTTGATGGACACATTCCGATTATGACAGCGTGTCTTCCACTCTTTCCATATTTTTTGGCTGTGGGTCTCTGTATTTGTCCCCATCTGCTACAGGAGGAAGCTTCTCTTGATGGCTGAGCAGAGCATTGATCTGTGAGTATAGATAATGTCATTAAGGGCCATTCTATTGATGCATTCCTTTACCAGACCAGTTAGAATTTCACTTTACATTAGATACCTGGGCTATCAAGTCTCAGGTTCTAGGTCACCCAAGCAAGATTGGGCATGGGTTATTTCTATAGACTGAGCATTAAGTCAAATACAGTATTGATTGGTTACTCACAGAAGATTTTAGTTACTATTTCATCAGCATATTAGCAGACAGGTCACCATTGGAGATAAAAGGTTTGCAGCTGAATTGGCATTTATTTCTCCTTTGGTAGTGCACATACTACCTTCTAGTACCATGAACACAAACTAGTCTATAGAGATGAATGCTCTATGTAAGCACAATATTGAATTCTCCACATTCAATGAATTGAGTATTTCTTGCCTTCAACCTTAAGCCTTTTAGTTGTGGAGAGCCACCAATATCCTTGGCAATAGTCTGGGTTGTTGATTCCCATCAGATGCCTTTGCCCAATAACTTGATTAGATGCAAACTATGCCGAATACCTGAAGCATCATTTAATGAAATATTCGGTTGAAGCTCTATCTCCTCTGTTACTTGGCAATTTAATTTGGATCACGTTCGCATATATATATAGTTTAGGAAGCTTATACTGTACCAAGTTTCCATATAACCACTTAAATCACCCTTAGTTTTAGCTGCTCCTACCCATAGTCTGTCCCTTGATCCCATCCTTCCCCCTTCCTGTTTTATCACCTCATATCAGCTCCTCCCACACACCTTTTATGTCAGTTAAGTATCTGTTCTCTTTCCCCTTCCTAAGTGACCCCCCCATCCCTTACTCTCTATGTAACCTCTGTGGTTACACCTATTGTAGATTGCTTACTTAAGTGTTCATTTGCTACTTTCTTATCTGTGCTCATTGACCCTACACTCAAGTTTCTGAGACCACCCCTTTCCTTCCTGTAATTACTATGAGTAGTATGTCTACTAAAATATGGATTCTATAATTATATATAGACCAGAACCAACCTCAGTGCAAACCATAAAACATGACTAGTAATCAGGAAACTGCTTGTGCTCTTAAGACCTTTGTTCCTGGATCTTTCCATGTGTTTGCCAATTATAATTTAACCACAGAGTCCTCAGTTCTTTGTACAAACCAGCTGACATTTTCTACATGTATTTTTCTTTGTGCTTTAGTCACATTAAACATTTAAAGATATTGAAAATGCTAAAACAGTGGATATACAAACTCATTGCAGTTTGAGCCTTTTGGTTGTTACTTTCGGTTTTTCAAGACAGGGTTCTCTGTGCAGCTTTGGAGCCTATCCTGGCACTCAATCTGTAGATCAGGCTGGCCTGGAACTCACAGACATCTGCTTACCTCTGCCTCCACAGTGCTGGGATTAAAGGCATGTGCCACCACTGCCCAGCCCTGATTATTCATTTTTATAGAAAAGTTTTAGCTAAAAACTAAACCAAGACTGTCCATTAACTTATCACATGTATTCAAATTATCCAACTAGTAATTCTATTAATAACTGAGACAGTGTATAAACTGGCTGAATATTAATCATGTGGAAAGCTACCAACATACAACATGATAAACATTTTCCTTCCTTTTTGTATGAGCCCTGAACATTTTACAATGAGCATGGAATATTCTTATACTTTTCAAAAATATAACATAAGTAGAAAATTACATATTTAATAAATGATATTTTATTTAAAACATATGTAGACCTTGATAATTAAGTTTTTTCCTCTGGATTTTTAGCTTTAATCCCCTAATTATTCTGAATTTATTTTTCTGCCTACCCACATTTCTATTTGATAATATCCCAAGTCTCAGGCCTAATTTCTTCTATTTCTACCTTAATTTTGCATTGGACTCTGCTCTCTTCTAACTTTCATAGGAGACTAGGAAACAAATGGTGTTAAGTAACATACAGAATTACTTATTCTTAGTACTGCATTCTTCTGCTGAAATATTTACCAACAGTTTCCATTTGTAAGAATCGAAGTTGCTTCATGGTTTGACTCTCCATTTACAGCAATGTGGTACTCTCTTTTATTCTTCGCCATTTTCTCTTCATGAATTAGTTTCTTTACCACTTTTGGATGTGAAGTCACACTAAATAACATATATTGACCTAGGAAATTATTTAGTGATCCTGGCTGGCCTTGAACTCATGATCATGTTGTACCTCAGCTTCCTGAATGTTTGGATTTCCTCATTTATTCTTGGAGGATTAATTCCATTCCAGCTACCTATAAATGATGTGAGTGCCAAAGATTTCATATTTGTAATCATTCTTGTCACTCTGAAAAAAGATGAAAACTGTGTTAGAGGATGAACTATTACCAAATGCTGTTTGTAGAAAGGCACATAGCCTATTTATTCCACATGGCAGCATCGTTTTCCTAAGTATGCCTACTATTAGTGATTCTGTGGGCTGATTTTCAATGTCAATTTAGAGGTCAAATGTGGATAAAACTTTGAGTGAGTTTATCCTCATTGTTTATTCACATTTCATAACTTTTCATTTAGAGACAATTCTGCCACTGTCGTCTTTCATAACAATGAGATCTTGAAGCAATTATGTAAAAATCTATCATTCCCTTGAGTTTAATTGAATGCATGAATTTTATATTTCCTGTGACAATGTTTAGGAAAATAACCAATAGACTCCTTGTTGTAGAACAACAGAGTGCTTTCAGGTTCAAGAAACTGACACTCTTGACACCTATGTGTGTGGATCCACAAGTGACTTTCCTATCCAATTAATTTATTCCAGTTACTCCTCTGAATTGGATTAGAAAGTGGAAGTCAATGATCAGTTTTCATGCTGAAAATCGAATGCCATGTTAGTGATAAACATAAATTTCAGTAATTTCCATGTGGTTTTTTCACATACTGTATTAAACACAAGAAACAATGTATTGCCTCAAATTTCATCTTATCTTTTAGATTCACTTTCTTCCCATATCTAAGCACTTTACAGGCAATAAGAATAAGTAGTATATCTAATACAGTCTTAGGGATTGTTTATCCTAAGAACTTAGATGTAGAAGTGAATGATTTAATTTTCAATGAAACTGTGTGGAAAATTATGCCAAAAGATACAATCTACAACTTACATTGTAAAAGAAATTATAGGAACTATGCCCTACTTCCTTTCCAATGTAACATTGCATTTGTATTTTATATTAGTTCTTTTCTTAGTTGGGTTCTCTTGTTTCAAAAGCATTCCGATTGTGTTATTGTCAGAATGGAATATAACACAGAAATTAATTTTCATTAAGCTCAACCTAGAAGTAGCTTATGGAGCCTAGCAACAAGGAAGAAAGAAAGAATTAGCCAAAAGCTCTTCTGTCACTGAATTCTGTGTTCATTTCAGTTCATTATGGAGAAATCAACAATCTGCTTACTTCTTCTGAGTCAGAAAAAATAATTACTTAAAAGAATAATCCAATGCTTAAAATAAACACAAAAAGGAAGCATTCAAAATAATACATGCTACAAATTCATATTTTTAATTAGTTCAAATTAAGAACAAGCTCGCTTCACATGTCAATCCTTTCTCCCTGGATCTTGAGGTAGACTGATTCTCATTTTTCTGAGCAACCACCATACTTATATCCAAAGTGGTCCTACAAGTTTGTATTCCCACCAGCAATGGAGGAGTGTTCTTTTTTCTCCACATCCTACCCAGCATATATTGTCATTGGTGTTTTTGACTTTAGCCATTCTGGCCAGTGTAAGATGGTATCTCAGAGTTGTTTTGAGTTGCATTTCTCTGATGGCCAATGATTTTGAGCACTTTTTAAAGTGTCTTTCAGCCATTTCAGATTCCTCTATTGGGAATTCTCTATTTAGTTCTGCACCCTACTTTTTAATTTTAATGTTTGGTGTTTTGGTGGCTAGCTTCTTGAGTTCATTTTATATTTTGGAAATCAGCCCTCTCTAAGATGTGGGATGGTGAAGATCTTTTCCCATTCTGTGGACTGTCTATTTGTTTACTGACTGTGTCCTTTGCCTTTCAGAAGCTTCTCAGTTTCAGGAGATCCCATTTATTAATTGTAGATCTCAAGGTCTGTGCTACTGGTGTAATGTTCAGGAAGCAGTCTCCTGTAGCAATTTCTTCAAGGGTGTCTCCCACTTTCTCTTGGGGGAGAAATGATTGACATGTGAAACAAGCTTGTTCCTAGTTTGAACTAACCAAAAAAGTGAAAGACCTGTATAGTAAGAACTTTGAATCTTTAAAGAAATAAATGCAAGAAGGTACCAGAAAATGGAAATATTTTCCATGCTGTTGGATAGGTAGAATCAACATAGTAAAAATGGCAATCTTGCCAAAAGCAATCTACAGATTCAACACAATCCCCAACAAAATCCCAATTCACAGATCTTGAAAGAATAATACTCAACTTTATATGGGAAAACAAAAAACCCAGGATAGCCAGAACACCTCTGTACAATAAAGGATCTTCTGGAGGCATCACCACCCCTGACTTCAAACTCTATTATAGAGCCATAGTTCTAAAAATAGCTTGGTGTTGGCACAAAATAGACAGAAAGACCAATGGAATCAAATTGAAAACCCTGCTATTAACTCACACATGTATGAATACCTGATTTTTGACAAAGAAGGTAAATATAAACAATGGAAAAAAGAAAGCTTCTTCAACAAATGGCACTGGTACAACTGGATTCAGACTTGCAGAAGATTGCAGATAGATCCATATCTGTCACCATGCACAAATCTTAAGTCCAAATGGATCAAAGATCTCAACATAAATCCAGACACACTGAATCTTCTAAAAGAGAAAGTGGGAAATACCCTTGAACAAATTCATATTTAAACAGAAATATTCTCAATGTTCATACATAGTTCTCAAAACATATCCAAAAGAAATGTGTTTCCTGTATAACCTGTACCCACTTTTGATTGATGATGTCATTATACTCTCACAAATCATTCATCTACTTGGAATATTTATCTAAACTTTCTTCACAAAATTAAAATAATGACTTAGATTCTACAATTCATATGATTTCCACTTCATCTTTGCAATATTCTTGTTAGAAACTATGAGATCATGTGCCATTCAGTTTCAAAGATGAATTCAAATGTTCCATGATCCCTACAAAGTTAAACTCCAAATGGTATACAACCACAGTGAAGCCCACATCAGCCTGACATGAGCCTTGATTAATCATCTGCAAAGTGACTAGAAGTAAGGAGGAAACAGTTCTTCTTCTACAGAATGGCTATCTCCTCCTTGTTAAAGATTAACAGCCTAGTTAATAGATTACTTTTTTTGTTCCAAATGTCTTAAGGTGAAGGGTTAGAGAGATGGTGTGAAATTCCCACTTGCTGATATTGCAAAAGACCTAGTTCTTGTTCTTGTTCTTAGTACTCATATGGTGACATCTCATCCATGCCCTCAATTCCAGGGGATCTAACTTCCTCTTCTAATTAATCCCCGTGGGCACTCTACTTATATGGTACACATATATACAAAGAGAGTCGAAACTCATACACATGAAATTAAAAAAAACTATTTTTAATATTCTTGGGAGAAAATGATAATATTATATAGGCATGGTATAGTACAGGATTAACATTGATGTCATGTTATAGATGAAGTCACTAAAGCAATTGGGGCACTGGTAATTCCTCATTGTTTCAGGGAGGTAGAAGATATCCATAGAGAAAGATAAGACTATCTAAGAAATCTTGTACAATATACTATTAAGTGAGCTTTTGGTGAGATATCTAATGATGTTTTGTAGATGATAGTCTTTGTATATGGACTCAAAGCATTGATTTGAAGTTATTTATGGCTCATAAAACTAATTTATATAGAATACATTTCCCTCTTCTACAAAATGTGCAGTGCTTTATGTGCCTATGAAAAATGGAAATATTTAACAACTTCAATGCTTTATAAGATTTGAGTATATGCTAAAACTTCTCTTAAATTATTCATTACTCTAATTCATCATGATATGTTTGAAGAACAATGGAAAGACACAGACATCCTTATAAGATAGCCCAAATTTCTGTTTTCTTTGTCAGGTTCCTTGATTCCACCTGTAGTCTGTTATATTTAATTTTTACATAGAGTAATATCTCCATTGATTATTGATTATTTAGCCAAGCAATGGTGGTACACGATTTTAATCCCAGTACTCAGGAGAGAGAGGCAGGAGAATCTCTGTGAGTTTGAGGACAGCCTGTTCTACAAGATATAGTTTCAGGAAGCCTCCAAAGCCACAGATAAATACTGTCTCAACCCCCCCCAAAAAAAAGAAAGAAAAAATTGATTATTTTATTTATTTAATTACCTATGTAAGCTTCTACATTTCTATACAGATAGTCTTAGCTTGGTTTATATTTCTATGATAAACAACATTTGAAAAATCTACATGTGAGTAAAAAGTTTAATCTCTGTATAGTACATTGTCAGTAGTCACCAATGCAAGAACTCAAGCAATGCAGGACAATGGAGACAGGAACTGAGGCAGAAGCCAAAGAGATGTCTGATTACCAGCTGTTCCTCAGACTCAGGCTCAGTCTCAGGCTTAGGCACAGGCTCAGTTACCTTTCCCATACTTCCCAGGACAGCAAGACTCAGGGTAGCAAGGCCCACTATGGTCTAGGCCCTTCCAGATCAATCAATCAAGAAAATTTCCCACATATTTGTCTATAGGTCACTCTCATGGAGGCACCAGTTAAACTGAGATTTTTTCCATCTTCCATGATGAGTCTATTTTGTGTCAAGTTGGAAGAAAACTAAGCAGCACAGATATGCTTAACAACTTCTGGGTTTAGGTTCTCTCATCTAAATACAGTCTCAGCACAGCTTTCTGTAGGATATGTGACCACACTCACACTGGATGGTCACAGTTAACCTACATGTTGTTATACATTCTCATAAATTACTATACTCACATGGTGTTACAAAGAGATAATTGGGAAGTATTGAATTGATGTATATAATAGGAGTTTTAAATATGTTGTTATAAAATTACTTGGAGTAGGAACTATTATTTGCATTACAAAGGTGAACTAAATGATGTTCAGTTAACTCATTTACTTACTGAGGTTAAATTTAAAAGGGCTAGAAATACAAATCAGTCAGATTTTATTTCAAGGTCTAGGAGCAAAAGACAGTCTTAAATAGATATTTCATTCTAATGGCAAGATAAATAAAGGTGAAATGACTTTATTCTTAGAGTTAAGGTTCATAACTGCTACACATTTACCAAAAGGAAACATGCATTGATCATCTCTTTATGACCTAAGCAGTTGAAACTTGGCAAAAGACATTCACATGGCCCAGTTCCCTGGCTTATTGCTATTAATTCAATATTGAGGGAGTCTGGACACACTTCACCCCTGTCCACACTTCACACACTGTCCTCGTGCTGGGGCTGAGCCTCAGGTGAGTCTGAGCACTGCTCTGCTCCAATCTCCCCCATCAACCCCTGCTTGCTTCTGCCTGAGCCCCCCTCTACAAGAGTGGGCCTGCCCAGACTGGAAGGCTTACCCTGAGTCTGGACACACCTCACCCTTGTCTGCCCTCTGGCCTCTACCCTTTGCCTGATGCCTGAGTGATGTCTGGGAGCAACTCTATCCCCAACCTCCCCATCAACCCCTGCTCCTTTCTACCTGAGCCCCCCAAACAAAAGTAGACCTGCCCAGACCAGAAGGCCCACACTGAGTCTGGACATACCTCACCTCTGTGCACCTACTGCCCTCTGCCCTCTGCCCTCTGAATGATGCCTGAGCCTGAGCCTGAGCCTGAGCCTGCTGCCTGAGCCTGAGCCCTCTGCCTTCTACTGAGAGAGGGAGAGACCCAACTGTACTCACTGGAAGAAGGGATAGGAAGATAACAGAGTAAGAAGACACTCAACAACAGAAAGACCAATATGACACCACCAGAATCTGGGAACTCCACAATAGCAAGAACTGAAAAGCCCAATGCAGAGGATAAAGAAGAGACAGACCTTAAAAATTACTTATGAAAATGATTGAGATCATTAAAGAGGAAACAAGAAAATTCCTTAAAGAAATAGAAGAAATATCAAGCAAAAAATTACCTGAATTGGAGGAAAAGACAAACCAAAAAAATTCAAGAAATAAAAAAAAAACTTAAAGAATCTAAAGAAAAAAAACAACCAAACAAGTGAAGGAAACAATTCAAACAGTTCACAGTTTGAAAGCACAATTAGAAACAATAAAGAAAACACTGAATGAGGGGATGCTAGAAATAGAAAAGCTGGGTAAACAATCAGGAACCACTGATGTAAGCATAACCAGTAGAATACAAGAGATGGAAGAGAGATTCTCAGGTTTTGAAGACTCATTAGAGGATATACAGTCATGAACCAAAGAAAATCTCAAGTCCAACAAATCCCTAACACAAAATATCCAGGAAATATGGGACACCGTGAAAATACCAAACCTAAGAATAACAGTTATAGAAGAAGGCAAAGAAATTCAGCTCAAAGGTACAGAAAACTTATTCTACAAAATCATAAAAGAAAACTTCCCCAACCTAAAGAAGGATATGCCTATGAAAGTGAAATCAGCTTACAGAACACCAAATAGCCTAGACCACAAAAAGAAGTTCTCTCGACACATAATAATCAAAACACCAAATTTACAGAATAAAAAAAGTATATTAAGAGCAGCAAAAGAAAATGGCCAAATAACATACAAAAGCAGACCTATCCAAATTACACTTGACTTCTCAATGGAAACTTTGAAAGCCATAATATAATGGATAGATATTCTAAAAACTCTAAGGGAACATCGATGTCAGCCCAGACTACTGTATCTAGCAAAGCTTTCAATCACTATAGATGGAGAAAACAAGATATTCCATAACAAAACCAGATTTAAGCAATGTGTATCTACAAACCCAGCCATACAGAGATTAATGGAAGGAAAACTACAATTTAATGAAGATAACTACTCTCAAAAACCCATAGGCAACAGATAATCCCACTTTCCCAAACACCACAAAAAAAAAAAAAGAATTGGGGAAATCGAAACACAATAACACCACCACCAACAAATCCAAAACAAACAAGAATAAACAATTGCTGGTCATTAATATCCCTCAATGTCAATGGTCTTAACTTGCCTATAAAAAGATATTGGCTAACAGAATGGATAAAGACAGAATCCGTCCTTCTGCTGCATACAAGAAACACATCACAACTTCAAAGACACATGGTACCTCAGAATAAAAGTTTGAATTCAACAACAACACAAATTGCAGAAACTCTACAAACTTGTGGAAATTAAATAATGCCCAATTGAACCATTCCTGGGTCAAGGAAGAAATAAAAAAAAAAAGAAATTAAAGACTTCCTAGTATTCAATGAGAATGAAGACACAACATACCCAAACATATGGGAGACTTTGGAAGCATTGCTAAGAGGAAAGTTCATAGCACTGAATGCCCACATGAAGAAACTGGAGAATATTAGAGAATTAACAGTGCAACTGAATGCTCAAGAACAAAAGAAAAAAAAAAAAACACTCCCCAGAGGAAATAATCAAACTGAGGGCTGAAATCAACAAAGTATAAACTAGGAAAACACTACAAAGACTCAATGAAAGAAAGAATTGGTTTTTCCAGAAAGTCAACAAGATAGACAAACCTTTATCCAAACTAAACAAAAGGCAGAGACAGAGCATGCTAATTAACAAAAACAGAAATGAAAAGTGGGACATAACAAGAGACACTGAAGAAATCCAGAGAATCATCAGGTCATCCTTTGAAAACCTGTACTCCACAAAATTCAAAAATCTAAAGGAAATGGACAATTTTCTGGTTAGATATCACTTACCAGAATTAAAACAAGAACAGATAAGCAATTTAAACAGAACTATAACCCCTAATGAAAAAGAAGGAGTCATCAAAAATCTACCAACCAAAAAAAGCCCAGGGACACATGAATTCACTGCAGAATTCTACCAGAAAATCAAAGGAGAGCTAATACCAGTACCCCTCAAATTGTTCCCTACAATAGCAGCAGAAGGGACATTGTCATGCTCTTTTTATGAGGCCACAATTACTTTAGTACCCAAGTCACACAAAGACAAAACTAAAAAAGAGAATTACAAACTAATATCCCTCATGAACATTGACACACAAGTATTCAACAAAATACTGTCAAATCCAAGAAAACATCAAAAAAAAAATCATTCGCCATGATCAAGTTGGCTTTATCCCAGGAATGCAGGTATGGTTCAACATATGAAAATCCGTCAATGAAATATACCATATAAACGAACTGAAAAAGAAAAACCACATGATCATCTTGCTAGATGCTGAAAAAAGCCTTTGACAAAATCCAACATCCCTTCATTATAAATGTCTTGGTGAAACCACGAATAACAAGAACTTACCTAAACATGATAAAAGCAATATATACCAAAACAACAGTCAAGATCAAACTAAATGGAGAGAAACTCAAAGCAATTTCTCTAAAATCAGGAGCAGGACAAGACTCTCCACTCTCTCCATACCTCTTCAATATTGTACTAGCTAGAGCAATGATACAAAAAAATGAGATAAAGATATACAAATTGGAAAGGAAGAAGTCAAAACTTCACTATCTGCAGATGACATGATAGTTTACATAAGTGACCTGAAAAACTCTACCAGGGACCTACTACAGCTGATAAACCCCTTCAGCAAAGTAGCAGGATACAAGATTAACTCAAAAAATTAGTAGCCTTACTATATACAGATGTTAAATATGCTGTGAAAGAAATTAGAGAAATGTCACCCTTTACAATAGCAACTAACAAAATAAAATATCTTGGGGTTACAATAACCAAAAATGAGAAAGATCTGTATAGTAAGAAGTTTGAGTCTTTAAAGAAAGAAATTAAAGAATAGACTACAAAATGGAAAGCTCTCCCATATTCTTGGATAGGTAGGATCAACATAGTAAAAATGGCAATCTTGCCAAAAGAAATCTACAGATTTAATGCAATTCCCCTCAATATCCAAACACAATTCTTCAACAACCTTGAAAGAACACTACTCAACTTCATATGAAAAAAAAAATCAGGATAGCCAAAATAATCCTGTACAATAAAGAAACTTCTGGAAGAATCACCATTCCTGACTTCAAGCTCTATTATAGAGCCATAGTCCTGAAAACAGCATAGCATTGGCATAAATATAGACTTGTGGACCAATGGAATCAAATTGAAAACACTTATATTAACCCATACACTATGAACACCTGATTTTGACAAAGAAGCTAAATTTATACAATGGAAAAAAGAAAGCATCTTCAACAAATCTTGCTGGCATAACTGGATTCAGGCATGTAGAAGATTGCAGACTGATCTATATATCTCGCCATGCACTAAACTTAAGTGCAAATGGATCAAAGACCTCAACATAAATTCAGACACTGAACATCCTAGAAGAGAAGGTAAGGGGCACCCTTGAACAAATTGGTACAGGAGACCTCTTTTTGAACATAACACCAGTAGCTCAAACATTGACATCGACAATTTATAAATGGGACTTCCTGAAACTGAGAAGCTTCTGTAAAGCAAAGGACACAGTCAGCAAGACAAAATGCCAGTCCACAGAATGGGAAAAGATATTCACCAACCCCACATTTTGTGCTGATCACCGAAATATAGAATGAATTCAAGAAGGTAGCCCCCAAAACACCAAATAATGCAATTGAAAGATGGAGTGCAGAACTGAATAGAGAACTGTCAACAGAGGAATCCAAAATGGCTGAAAGACACTTGAGAAAGTGCTCAACATCCTTATCCATCAGGGAAATGCAACAGAAAACCACTCTGAGATACCATCTTACTCCTGTCAGAATGGCTAAAATCAATAACACCAATGACAATGTATGCTGGAGAGAATGTGGAGAAAGAGGAACACTCCTCCATTGCTGGTGGGAATGGAAACTTGTACAACCACTTTGGAAATCAGTATGGCAGTTTCTCAGGAAAATGGGAATCAGTCTACCTCAAGATTTAGCAATCCCTCTCTTGGGCATATATCCAAAGAATGCACACTTTTACAATAAGGACATATGCTCATCTATGTTCATAGCATCGTTATATGTAAAAGCCAGAAACAACCTAGATGCCCCTCAACTGAAGAATGGATAGAGAGAATGTGGTATATTTACACAATGGAGTACTAATCAGTGGGGAAAAAACAATGGAATATTGAAATTTGCTGGCAAATGTATGGGACAAGAAGAAACCATCCTCAGTGAGGTAACCCAATCA
Source organism: Cricetulus griseus (assembly GCF_003668045.3). Taxonomy (NCBI): domain Eukaryota; kingdom Metazoa; phylum Chordata; class Mammalia; order Rodentia; family Cricetidae; genus Cricetulus; species Cricetulus griseus. Next base: position 136,656,523 of record NC_048595.1, on the reverse strand, counting down.
CACAAAGAAAAACACGGTATGTATGCACTTATTTTTGATTTTTAGAAATAGAGCAAAGGATCACTACCCAACATTCCACATTGTCTGAGAAGCTAGGAAACAAGGAGGACCCCAAGATAAGATTGCATAGTCCCTCAAAGAAGGGGATGGTGACAAGAACCCCTGACCAAATTGGAACTCGGGGCAGGGAGAGGAAGGAGAGTCTTCATCCATTGCTGTGCGAAGCAGAAACAGACACCAATAGCTAAGCTGGAACCACACTCCTGGAATTCAGTTGTGGAGAGGGAGGAGGGTTGAGCAAATGAGCCAAGACCTGAATGGAGAGACCTGCAGAAAGAGTGGACCTGACCTAATAGTAGAATGGAGACACTAGTCATAAAGTTGGGGAAACAGCATTGGACCAAACCAAACCCTCTGAATGTCGGTACCATCTAGGAGCCCAAGACTGTCTATGGCTCTTTTAACAGCAGAGCCAGTCTTTATCCCTAGAGTACCAATGGTCTTGGGGAGCCCATTCCCTATGGAGGGATACTATTACAGACCAGAAACAGCAAGGAGGGTCTATACCCTCCCCCAAACAAAATGACAGACTTTCAATGTCCTTGATAGAGGGCCTCACTATCCCTGGGCAGAAGTCTGCAGGTGGGTTGGGGTCGTTTGGGCAGGGAACGTGGGAAGATGGGATGGCAAGGGAATGGGGGGATGAATATGTAAATATGAGGAATTAAAAATAAGGAAAAGAAAATCAAAAAATAAAACAGAACAAAAATATTCAATATTGAGAACATTGTAAATGCTGGATAATAAGTGTTTTGGACTGTTAGGACACCAATATCAAATTATCAACTAACTTTAATTTGAATAGGATACACTTGATCATTTTCTAATTGCTCTTTATGCCCTAGAAAAAGAACATAAGATGGATTTATTTGCAGTAAAAGACTACTTTTATATAATAATTAAAATAACTAGAACCGATTTTAGAGATCTGTGCTTAAATCTCAATATTTTATTTAGTAATTACACAAATCTTTAATATAGTCCACCACATATATGAAAATACTTAGAATTGAGAGCTTGGTTAATGGCTCAAACAATTAAGTGTCTTCTGTGTAAGCCCTTAACTCTGATCCTCATTTAAAGTCAAGGCTGCTGGCACATGTCTATAATCCTAGAGCTGGTGGTAGGGCAGAAAATGACAGATTTCATGAACTCCATGCATAAGGAGAGTCTCTAGCTCAAAACAGAAGACAGAAAAGGATGATAGCATACACCTGAAGTTGACCTCTGGCATCCACAGCTACAGGCACAAATAAGTTTATGAAAAGATACAAGTGAACATGTACCCACAGCAAACACACACACACACACACACACACACACACACACACACACACACACTGATATCACAAAATCTGAAAATAAAAATCAGTCTGTATAGCTTCAGAGAACCTTGTTTTAAATGGAAATAAGATTTTCTTCATTTGGATATTAATTTGTTCACTTATTTATTTATGCTGCACTGCTGAGACTCAGAATGAGGCCATGTGCATATTAGCAAATGTCCCAATACTGAGTTACATTTTCAACCATAAATTAAACTTTGATCAACATACACTGTTCTTTAGACAACATATATTTCACAGGTGCAAAAATACTAAATTATTTACCTGAAATTTAAATGGGATTAGCACTCATCAAATGCATGAATAGTAATAGAGAATTGAAATGATTTCTTGTTTTAAGAAACAAATAAATAAATCCAAATAAATCTCTTGCAAAAATTTATGAGTGTCATTCATTTTTTCTGAAACTATACAGGCAAACTTAATTCTGCATCTCTGATTCTTCCATGTTTCTTAAGGTTTGTTGTATTCATGTATACTCCTTTGTACTTATTTATCTCAAACCTATCATTTGTGGATCTTAAAAGCCTATGCTTATTTTAGTAGATCCATAAGAAATATGGCAGATATGACCTAGAGATATGACATGTCCTAGAGATATATCCTCGATATAGTGTCAAAGGGAGATGCTGCCATGAAAACAATATCAATATCATATGAAATAAATATTAGATGACCTAGATACTCATTGGTACAATTTGTAGATTGAAAAATCTTATATATTTGGTCATGTATGTGTCTTTCAGCTCATGCTATAGTGAAGAATGACTACAAATCAACAACTTTCTTTTACTTATGTTTATGTTTAATTGGAAAAGATTACAGATGGAAGGAAAATTTGTGTTGTGAACCTAATATACAATCTAGTATGTACATTAAATATGTTTTTACTTTTAAAATTGAAAATGTTTTAAAAATCAAATTATGGTTGTATCAAAAAAACTGCTTTAAGGCAGTCATAATTATGAATGTTCTCTATTTTAGAAAACTCAGCACTGAGAGTAACCTACAATATTTAAAATAAGGAGCTCACCAAAATAAAAGCCATAATAGAAATGACTTTGTTATTTACCTCTGAGAAGTACTTGACATATAATGCTAATTGAAAATATAAGATTTCAATTTAATAAGACAAGTGAACAATTTGTTTTGTTAGTCATCATATGTTGTTTAAAGGGGTTATTTATGTTTCAAAATAATAGCATGATTTAAATCGTAAGTGTGGGTGATCATATTTATGTAAGCAAATAAAGTTAGAATAATAGAGATGTGTGTCTTGTAACCCAGTAAAGCCCGCAGCTCTCAAAATGCAGTGCTGAGAAGTATGCGAGCTACTTCCCACTATCCAGGGAATATGCATAAATGCTGTCTTCTCCTCCACTCATTGCTTAAAGCAAAGGTTCAATTCCAAAACATGTATAGAATTCTGATTCTCACATTTTACAATCATTTAAAGCACTTATTACATCAATATGCAAACTTTTTCCCAGTAATTTCTCTGGTGGTATAAAATAACTAGATATTGATAGCTTAGATTTTCTTTTCTCAGAGGAAAAGCAAAAATTGAAATGGTAAATAACACTAGTAATTCCAGCACCTGAACAGGAAGATGGTCATAGGTATAAGGGCAGACTTTGTTTCATAATGAAACCCTGTCTCAAAATATCATCAATTAGCTGGGTGGTGGTAGCTCATGCCTTTAATCCAAGCACTCAGGAGGCAGAGGCAGGTGGATCTCTGTGAGTTCAAGGCCAGCCTGGTCTGCAAAGTAAGTTTCAGGACAAATTCTAAAGCTACACAGAGAAATCCTGTCTCAAAAAAATGGTAACATTTTAACGGTAAAAAAAGACAAAGCATTTTCAAAATAAATATCATGACTATACTTAATAAATATTTATCAATCCTTCTATAGAGCCCATCTAATACCTTACTTTATTTCATTTAATAAGGCTATTTTTTCCATTTTTCCTATCATAGTCTATAATTACTTGAGCAAAATATAAAACAAATGTCTTATTTCCAAAGAAATGATGAATAAACTTAGCCATCTGTCTAAATGTTCTTGAATCCCTGTTTTATGCAGTGGTTAATCATGGCTGTCAACTTGATTGACTAGAATTGGGTTCTCTTAAAAGATGGAACTCTGGGTGTATTTGCTCTAGTGCTTCCAAAGAGTCTCAGTGTGGAGAGAAGACCTACCTTGAATGTGGGAATATCTGTGAGTTTTAGTCTATCAAGGTTAACTTGCTAGAGGGAAGGAGGAAAGGGCCACTCTCAGTATGGGCAACAGTATTCTGTGAGTCAGGTTGTCCAGTTGGATAAAATTGAGAAAGTAGAATAACACCATTTATCTCTCACTGCTATTTACTCACAGGCACATGACAAGGTAACTCCCACTCCTGCCACATGCTTGACCTTTTATGCTGGGATGAACTCTCAGACCACAAAGACAAAATACATACTCATTTTCTTAAGTTGACACATTTCAAGTTGATTATTTTCTGGTCCAATGATCAGCCCCTGATATGACCTTTATAGTGAAGAATATCATAGCTATTGATTGCATACTTACCACAAAATCAGTTGCAAAGAAGCTCTCTTCCATGGTTAATGGTGAGGGTAGCAATACTTGTAAATACTTGTATACTTATGTATAGAGAATAATGTTGCCAGTAAATGGTTAGTTTCCCAGTAAATGTTTAGTTTTCTACTTGTTTGGTTCCCTTTCTTAACTAAACATGATAAATTTAGATTCTACGGCCTGTACCATTGGTGTATCTTCTTTAAATAGAATGCTAGAGACATTTTTACATGAATTTCAGGGAATGTTTTAAATTGAGTATAATCTTTGGTGTATAGAGTATAAATAATGGGCAAGCAAATATCACATATAGTTTCTACATATGAATAGAGAATGTAAGTGAAGGTAAGCAGTAGCCCACATAGATCATTTTATATTTTTTCTCACCAAATCATACTTTTTCAAGTTTACTCTTCTTTTAAATGTAACCCTGATATTTTGCCTGAAAGTCTGTTCTTTAAATATTTGCCTGAGTAATTTTCTCATATCAATGTAACTCTGCATATCATTTTCATCTGAATGGGATTTTCTACTACTACATCTAGTGTTATCCTTAATCTGAGATGTGAGATAATTAAAAATGTTACATGACCTACTTGGGAGCATGGGGGAGGGGAGAGGGAGTGAGGAGAAAGAGAAGGGGAGAAGAGAAGGGAAGGAGAGGGCATGAGAGAGCAAGAAGGTCTAGTCAGGGGAAGAATAGAGGAGAGCAAATAAGAGGGAGCTGTAATAGAGGGAGCCATTATAGGTTTAAAGAGAAATCTGGCACTAGGGAAATGTCCAGTGCTCTACAAGGTTGACCCCAACTCAGAATCTAAGCAATAGTCAAGAGGCAACCTTAAATGACCTTCTCTAATAATGAGATTGATGACTACTTTATATGCCATCCTAGAGTCTTTTATCCAGTAGCTGATGGAAGCAGAATCAGACACCTCTCGCGTCCACCCTTGACCAGCAAGAACGATGCAACACCAAGGAATCTTCTTTACACAGTTTTATTCGGGAACCTTGCTTTAGAGTTAATTGGAGGCCCCGGGTAGAGGAAGACAGGGCCTGATATAGTCTACATCTACCAATCACCTAACGCTACTTGGTGTGCCAGGATAGGTTGTCTCCAAGCAGAATTAAGAGGATACATGACCTTTACCAAATTAGGAGTTGTTTACCACAGAGAGCACTCCCTGTCGGGATGGTGGAAGGCAGAAACCGGCGCCATCTTTTGGGTGCGGTACTTTGCAGCTCCCAACAGACACTGACAGCTAACCACTGATCTGAACTCTGGGATCCAATTGCAAAGAGAGAGAATTGCTGAGCAAAGGGGTCAAGACCAGGCTGGGGAAACCCCAGAAATAGCTGACCTGTACAAGGGTGAGTTCATGGACCCAAGGCTGATAGCTAGGAAACCAGCATAGGATTGATCCAGACCCCCCTGAACATGGGTATCAGTGAGGAGGCCTAGGCAATCTATGGGACCTCTGGTAGTAGATTAGTTTTATCCCTAACTAAAGAATGGACTTTGGGAGCCCATTCCACATAGAGGGATGTCTAGACACATGGGGGAGGGCCTAGGTCCTGACCCAAATTATATGACAGACTTTGAAGAACCTTCATGGAAGGCCTTATCCTCCCTGGGGATCCAAAAGGGGATAGTGTATGGGGTTGGTGGGGGGGGAGGCAGGGGAGGAGGGGAAGAAGAGGGAACTGATATGGACATATAAAGCAAGCTTGTTTAGAATTTAAATAAAAAAAGGAAAAATTGTTACATGAGCTAAAAATGTAGTTATAGGTGCCATGTAAGGAAATAAGTTTATATATAGCTTATCTGTCATTGCAATTATTGTCTGTCTATGTAATCCTATTGGAAATGGAGTTGAAGTTGAAGTCAAGTTCTTTAAATATTGTGTCAACAATATGGAGATTACAAAGTAATTCTCCATAATGACTGATATCGAGAATTATATGCCCTGGTCTAGTTATGTGATCTTCCTTTCACCACCCAAATGACTTAATAATAGAACATAATTTTCTCAGTTAGTATTCCTATTGCTGTGGAAATATATCATGACTGTGGCAACTCATAAATGAAAGCATATAATTCAGGGGCTGACTTACATTTTCAGAGGTTCAAATTATTATCATCATGGTGGAGAGCATGACAGCATGAAGCAGGCATGGTGCTGAAGAAATACCCAGTGTCTTACCTCTTGTAGGAAACAGGAAGTTAACTGACTATCTGGGCAGTAATTTGCTCATAGGAAACAACAAATCCCACACCCATAGTGACAAACTTCCTCCATCATGGCCATATCCAATCCGACAAAGCCACACCTCCTAATATTGGCACTCCCTTTGAGATTATCGAGGCCAATTATATTCAAACTACCACAGTAATTACTGTCAAATGAACTGTCTGTTCCTTAAAGATGATAGAATATCTCATCAATTGTTTGCACTCACATTCAAGACTATACCATAAGCTCTCCATGGTTTTTCATGAAATGAATGATCAATGCATTGTTGAATGAATTCTAATACAAATTAAGAGTTCCATGTAATTGTCACATTATATATTTATGTAGATTATATTAATTTAGAAGAATTTTCTCTTAGTTTTCTTTAATCATCATAAATTCACTGATTCATTTCATTACTCATAAGGAGGTTGAACTTGTACTTGAACAAAACCTTCCATTTGGGCATGGAAAATAGTACTTCTGTGATTTATCAAAGGGAAATTTTGTTGTTTCTTTTGTTGTTGTTGTTTTTTCGAGACAGGGTTTCTCTGTGTAGCTTTGGAGCCTATCCTGGCACTCGCTCTGTAAACAAGGCTGGCCTTGAACTCACAGAGATCTGCCTGCCTCTGCCTCCCGAGTGCTGGGATTAAAGGCGTGCACCACCAACACCTGTCTTTTGTTGTTTTCTTGATACAGGTTCTCACTAAGTAGCTCAGGCTGTCTTTGAACTCACTATATATCACTTCTTGATCCTAAAATTCTATATATAGCCAGGCTCAGCTTAAGCTAATTGCTTTCCTTTCTCAACCTATTAAGCAATAGGGTTACAGATATGCATCCACTTGAATATTTTAGTTTTATCTAATGTGGGATATTTTTTGTTGAATTCATCGTACTACTGTCATGTTACATAAATATATTTCTGTCTGTAACTTATGTTCTCCTCCATATCCACATATCATAGAAAAGTGTGGTTTGTCATGTGTGAATAATAAAATCTGGCAGGTTCACAAGTTCATACTGGTACCTTGCCTCCATAGTTGCTTATTAAAGATGGTCTCTATTTCCTTGCAGATTTTCAACACTATTCTTATCAATAGAAAATAGTGGCAACTGTTACCAGCTCCCCTATATACCATATACGTAGCTGATATAATGAAATTATAGTAATAAAAGTTTTACCATATCACATATGTGCCTAATGACCTTATGCTGTAACATTTTACCACTCACTTTGATTTACTTTCTGTTTCTCAAGGTTAGATATAGGCATAAAGTATATATTAAATGCATTTCTTAAGTTTATATGAATCAGATTTTTGCAAGTTGTGCCATGGCAAATCCTGGAGGAAAAAAGCAACAACATAAGCAAAATGACTCTTTTCTGATATTTAGCTTTGCTAGCTACTTTCCTACTTTTAAAAAATAAAATATAATTAAGTGTATAAAATTATGCTCTCAGGTTACTAAATATCTCTATTCCACATTATTATTGATGTAAGATAAAACAGAATTAATAGATACATAATTAGCACATTTAGAATGTACATCATATAAATAAAGAAATTGATTTAATTTGAGTTAAATTAAAGATTAATTTAATTGAATATGCAAAAGAATACATTTGCGGAATGTGTTTATTTTGAAAATTCTCAGGTACTAGCAACCACCATGGATTTGCCTTTGAGATGGGAAGGATTTTGCAGTAGGAAACAATGTGTTGCTGGCCTCATTTCACATCCTTGTTGTAGCTTCTCTGATTCCAGTCATCCTCTGTTATACACCAGACTATCTTCAGATACCAAAATCCATAGATGCTGTTATATGTCTTACATGAAATGGGACAGTATTTGCATAACCTCCACACATCCTCTTATTTATTTTTGACACTGTGTTAGGCACTTGTGGTATCTAATTCAATGAAAATGGTATGTTAAAATGTTCTTGTATTGAACTGTGTAGGCAGTAATAACAAGAAATTGATTTCTCATGTTCAACACAGTGACTGGTTTTTTTTTTTTTTTTAAGTATTTTCATCTGCGCTTGGTTGAATCTGGAGAAGCAGAGCCTAGGGGTGTGGAAGGTCAGCTGTATTTATTTTCTCAGTATTTCCAGCACAGTAACACTAAAAATACCAACTTGTTCCTGACAATAAAATGCATCTTCTATATACACAGTGAATAATGCAAAGAAATAAGAAAACCCACTACATAGGAGGTATAGCCATTACACATCTAGGTAACAGGCAAGGATAGTATAAGAAGCACATCTCTCATGTCATGTACTTGCTATGTGGGCAACCATGACAGTTTCTGGAGTTTGAATAAACATAACAGGTATATCTTCAAGGGACAGTTTCTGAGTTGTTACTTTTCAGAGTCTAGCTTTCTTGCTTTTTGGTCTATGTTGTTTCAGTGGATAGAGTCTGACTTCATACCAGTTTGGAAACACAACTTTATTTCCCTTCATTTACAGTTAAAGTGATTCCAAATTTAGCTATTTACAGAAGTTAAGTAGTTTTTTTCTATTGATGTTGTTGTTTAATGAAGTACGCATTGCTTTCCTATTCCATTGCAAAAGCTGCACAAGTGTATAAAACACAGTTATATGCCATGTGCCTCTTCTAACTTCTCCACTATCTATAATCAAATTTTAAGTAAAAGGTGAGCAAAAAGAAAATCAATGACATTTTTAGATCATAAATTCTCTTCAAAACATTTGGTACACTAGACTTTGGAACAATTTGCCTGTCTTTGATGCTGAAGAGATAATATATCTTGTCATTTGTAAGTTAGAATATGAAATAAAAAAGTAATTACCAAAACAACTGTCATTAATTTGAACAGAAAGTGTCTTTAAAGGAAACCTGCTTTCAAAAATATTTTATTGTATATACACTATTAAATCAGTATCCTGGATTTCATAATAAGACTTCATAACCTTGTAAAGAGCTAGTGTTAAAGATTTGGGTGCGAAGAAACTATTGCTTATAAATTTGAAAATGAGCAAATCAAAAAAAAGTTAAAGACTTCTTTCAATGATTAAAATTGTTTCAAATGTAAGGTATTGCTTACAGGGATGTTGAAATATTATTAACAATTCTTTTGAGCGAAGGAGAGATGGATCAACATAAACGTCCTTAATGATAAGCTGGATTACTGAGATGGATTCCTGGAATCAACATGGTGGAGAGAAAGCTCATTTCTATACATTGTCTTCCCTTCCTCATATGTGAAGTGGCTTGTGCATGCCTGCACTTACACAGATTGTACAAAGAACAATAATAAGGTAAACAAAAGTTTAAAAATCAGTACATTTGAAATGCCACCATGATTATGGGGAAAAGAGTAGTTTAAATGATTTAAGATGAAAGAAACATGACTCTAATTTAAACATGAAGTTACATGGGAAAGTACAGTTACCTCTTCCAATCTTTGTATTCTTGTTGGCAATAGGCTGCTTGTTAAAGAGAGTTTCTCTTTCCCTTTATAGTTAGCCCTCTGTTCCTCAGCCTCGTCTGTGTCCAGGGAATTTGGCTTTTAATGATTACATAAGGTTCTTCGGCCTCTCTCTTACAACTTGTTTAGCCAATGTGAATCTAAGCAGTAGATCAAGTGAGCAGGAAGAGGATAAGGTCACTGTCTGTGTGCTTGAGCTGCCTCCCTGTAGATTCATGTTGGAACACTGCCTTCCCCTTCTGAAGGCCAAAGCTCTTACTAGGTCAGTGACTCAGTGTGCTACCTTTTTGGCTTGGTAATTGCTCTATCTCCTTGCTGCTTGAGCTTTAAAGTGAAACCAATTTCTAGCTATTGCTAGCTCTGCACTTTAGTGCACTCCATTTGTTGTTTGCCCTGAACCCTGTTTATGGCTCTGTAAATAGTGTCTCAAATTACTAATCTGTGTGTTGTCTGATCATTGCCAAGACCCTGACTGATATAGCACTGTGGTTGCCTAGGCAAATGCCATTTATTTATATGAGGAAGAAAAATTCTCAGCAATAAAGACTTAGACAAGCCAACACAATGCATACAATAATCATACAGCATTATTATTCTCACATTATTTTACCATTATTGAGAAATCAATAGACTTTATTTTAACCTAAAGAATAATAGTATAGTTGCAATGGCATTTTACTACCAAAAGTCATGAACCCTAACAGAAAACTCTATCTATACTATAAGAGATCAATAAACACCTGGTGTAAAATAAATCAAAGGGGATAAGAAGTTACTAGTTATCACAATAAGAAATAATCATGGTTTAGAATCAGTATCATGAAGCGAAAAGAAATTTATGAATCTATACCTCCTAATATTAAAGTAAATATAGGACAAGTTGCAAATGACAGTATTTTATGAAGACGTGGTAAATGTTTTTCTACATCCCACTTCTGATTCTACACTCTTCATCCTCCTATTCAGTCTTTTCACTACTTGCTTATAGACTTCTTACTTAGAAACACTTGAGAAGGCATAAGAAAAATAGAGCAGCACTAACAGTGTGAGAAAATGAGCATTATGTTCCAGGAACCTGGTTGTACCTCTCAGCTATGGTGTGTTCTTTCAGGATGGAAGGTGATTGCATACAGACTCTTATGACTGCCACAAGACTTTATTAAAATTATTGCCCTCCTTAATGCAGTTGATACCTACCTACAGGAATCATCTCAAATTGAGTAAGATTTCCTCTAGTGAATTTTGGGAAAGTTTTAAAACTGAGAAGAGCTAACAATAGCAGGACAAAAGATTTTCTAGGATCTCACAGGATAGCCTCCAGTGCAGGTTACAGAGGGAAATGAAAATACACTTAAGAAGAATAGCTACACAGGAATCTCCAGAAATCTGGGCAGAGTGATTTAAGATACATTAGCAAAGCATCCAGCAGTCCTCAACTTCAGGTAACACATACTCTGACTAGTGACACTCCAATGGCAGAGCTAAACAGTTGAATTCAGCTTAATGTGTCCAAAACTATGGGTGTGATGAAGGCAGAGTTCTCAGCTTTCCTACAGATGAAAATTCCACCAGCATTTCAAGGAGATCTAATGGATAGACAGCAAAAGTAAAGGCTGTTTGCAAAAAAAATGTTTCAAAGAACAAATATCTCCTTAGAAATGACAAATATTTCCCAGGAAAAATACACTGAATTTTAACATATTTGAATTTTTTTGTTAATTTTTCTACATGAGTGATTGAGTTATGTGTAAGATTTATACATAATTACAAGTATAGTTGTTCAGGATATGTCTGATATTTTTAATTTAGCAGTACATTCCGTATTAGATTTTATGATGGATTTAAAAATAGATGAAAGATAAGTAGGGAAAACATCTCTTCTTTGAGTGAACTTATAAAATGATAGTTGATCTTTTAATAAATCTTGGATACTAAGACTATAAAAATCAACTAAGGCATCACAAATAGAACATAAATTAATAGACACATGAGCATATTGTATAATTTAAATTACTTGTTTAATAACCCAAATTACTCAGTATGTTAAGAACACCATATTGTTAAATTACAAAATTTGATGATTATGATTAGATGCTAAAGGAAGCACCATAATTTCCTTTTACACATAAAGAAACTGAGTCACAGAGAGTTTAAATAAACATACACTCAAGATTGTGGAGATAAAACATTATCACACATTCCTAACTACCAGAGATTATCCTAATTTTCTACTGACTAGGATAACTAATGAAAATGTCTATTGGTCCACTTCTGAAATTTTTAATTTGAAATATAAGCAGAAAGCCAAAATGTATCATCATTTGTTTTACTCCGATTTATATCTTCTTTGATTTTTATATTTTATTTAATTTACATATAAATGTCTATAGAAGCTATATATTAGTACAGCAGAAATAACATAGTCATTGTAGAGATATAAATAGTACTAGTGGTGATAAACTATAGTGATGACACATTCCTGAATCTCTAATGATATAGACATAAAATACAAGATATAAAGTACAATGAATGTAGTGTTGCATATTTTGTGCACATCAAGACTTAGGTATTCACTCTTATTCAATATGCAAAGGTTATGCATCTCACCATAGCCAAAATAGCGAGCTCAATGGTTGGATAGACTCTAAAAGAGGGAGGCTGAATATAACATTGTCCAAATTTTCTTCCACATTCTTTCATTGGAAAAGTCATCATAATCCCAGTTTAAATATAAATAGAGATAGAGGAATTCAATGCTTACTGGTAGCTGTTGAAATGTCATATTGCAAAAGCTTTGGATGTATGTAGGGAATGAATCTTTGAATATTTCTACTCTTTATCACACTGCATCTGTAATGAATAGATATATGCTGGTAATATTGTTTCTTGAGCCATGTTTTGTTTCAAACACAATTCTATTGGAATTAATAAAACTAAAATTTAAGTATTTGTGCAAACAAGCTACATTTGAAAATTAGTAGTTTTTTGAACTATAGAACATTTCTATCTTATCAAGTCTGAAGAAGAATTCTAGATAACACAGTGTGACAGTAAGTGATGTGTCACCTTTAGCTAAGGAGAATGTTCCCTGTGAGGATGTCTGCTGATTAAAGCATTTAATATAGCTAAACAAACCCAGAAGTGTTCAATTAGCACAATCCCACACAAATCTAAAGAATTATGGATTTAATAAATGGATATTATTTGCAAAAACAAATGGTTGCTCCTTGTGCAGTAAATTAACCGATTCACATGACTGAACCCAATTTTAGTAGAGGCTGTTACCCATGTATATCAAGAATTTTTTAAAATGAATACTTCTGATAGCTTTCAGTGTAATATCTGTCAGAAAATTAACATAATTATTAATATACTTATTTTGATGCTGCAACATTAATTTTGATGTTTTATAATTTAGATGATGCCACTTTTATAGCCTTAATGAAGGAAGTGTTACTGTGAATCAGCTACTGAACAATGTCAATTTGTCTGGTGAGGGTTGTATAGTGAACCCAAAACAGACCCAACCTTCGACTTTGTCTGTATCTACTTTTGTACTTCACAGTCCTGTATCTAACATTTACTATTTATGCTTTATTGTTTTGTCTTCCTTATAAAATGAAAGTCATATAACATGCAAAGTAATGCCCTTAAAATTAACCTATGTATTTAGCATACAGAAAAGTTGTGGTTATTATTTTGCTACATTTTATTTGTAGTGAATTTTGGTATGTTGTTCTCATGAAGTCTAATCCCACCTAATTAAAGTTTTATATCCTATTGTTATTCCAAGGAAATTAGTACACAAAATTTAAACTATTAAATTTTCAGCTTTTTTCTGTATTTAAATAATCTATTCATTTACATGATTACAATATTCATGTGGTATATAAAAGAGAGATTATTCTGTAGATACAACGCTTTCTATGCAAGATGAGGATTGGACTTCAATCCCCCACACCTACACAAAACTCGAATAAGGCAACACAGGCCTATAACACAGGAGAAGAGGGCACATGAGCATTTTTGAGAAGCAGTAGTTATCAATTAAAACTGACCTGTGATCTTCATATTCAGTGAAAAACTTTGTCTTAAAACATAAGGTGAATTTGGCTACACCACACATTGACATCTGTGTATTAAAAATGTATGCATAAGGGCACATGCCTTACAGACACGTACGAATGTTCAGAAACACATGCATACACAAAAGGATACTGATGTCATGCCTTTCAGAATGACTAATGCTATCTGGAACACATCAAATTCCTAAATTTCCTCAGCATTTCAATGAATACTAAAGCAAGAAGCAATATTCTCTAGCCTTGGATAACATTTTTGGTTTCTATTTCCCATGATCTACTAGGTATCTAGAATTAGTGCACTCTAGCTTTAAATTAAATCTGGTTATCTCAAACATTTAAAAATTCCTTCCCAGAACGGTTGTCATTAAAAATTTGCTTTACACATACCAATATTTTCATTTATATCAGTAATGTATTATCTGTTTTATCTTTTTTAAAATATAGTAAAATTCTAGTTGTTATTTATTTTTCCTATTCATTAGTCTTTTTACATTATTATTTTATTTGTCCATCTAATTTACTTTTCTTTTTATTATAACTTATTATTTAAAACATTTTCAATTTATCAATATATTTTCATCATAGTCTTCTTCTCCCAAAATACTTACAAGTCTTTTCCCTCCCCATCTGCCTTATCTTTAAATTCTTTCTCAAGAAAAAGGCAAAATCCAATACAATAACCAAGAAAAAAAGAAAACAAAAACAAGAAAACAAAAGACCTCAAATAAAAGACAAAAATGTCAACATAATGAGCTGGGCATTTGTGGCACATGCCTTTAATCCCAGCACTCGGGAGGCAGGGGCAAGCAGATCTCTATGAGTTCGAGGCCAGCCTGGTCTCCAGAGAGAGTGTCAGGATACATTCCAAAGTTCCAAAGCTTCACAGGTTTTCGAGAAACCCTGTCTCGAAAAACCAAAAAAAAAAAAAAAAAAAAAAAAAAGTCAACACAATGAAAGGACACAAAAAACTTTGCAGCTCATGTTGGTCAATTACTCTTGAATATGAATCTTGCCTTGTAGGGTTTCATATTCCCAGTGTTACTCCATTGGAGAAAACTTATTCTTTTCTCTCTAGCAGGACAAATGACAGGTCAGTTGTTAACTTTGTTTTCATTTATTCATTCAATCAGTCATTCATACATTTTTGAAATATAGCAAAATAAAATATAGAATGTGGAAGATGGAAAAAACAAACAAACCAACAGAAGGATAGAGCCCAAAAGAAAGCACAAGGATCTGAGACCCTCTAATTCATATGCTCAAGAGTCCTTATAAACACGAAACTGGAAACCAGGATTCATACACAGTGGACTTGGTGCAGACATGTGCATGCCTTGCGCAAGCTGCCTCAGTACCTCTGTGATCTTTGTTCATGTTGTTTGTTCATGTTGATTTAGAGGGTCTTGCTTTCTTGGTGCCTTCCATCCCTGCTGGCCATTACAATCTTTCAACTTCTCTTTTGCTGGGTTCTCTGAGTTCTGAGGGGAATGAGTTGATGATGACATCCTAATGAGGCTGAGTATTTCAAGTTGTTTCACTCCCTGTGTAATGTCTGGCTCTGAGTTTCCTTGTTTGCTACCATCCTCTGCAGGAAAGCTTCTTTGGTGAAGGCTGAACAAGGTCACTGGTCTATGAATATAGTATAATACCATTAGGAGTTATTTTATTGCTAGTTTTTCTGTTTTTAGAACAATATGATTTGGTTTTACCCTAGATACTTGGTATATATAGTCTTGAGTTCTTAGTCACCCAAGAAGTGTCATAGAGTGGGCTTTAAATCAGATATCGTTTGGCTACTCCCATAAGCTTTTGAGCCACCATTGTTATAGCATATCTTGGAGTTAGCATACAATTGTAGATAAAGGGTTTGAGTCAGGCTTGGTGTTTATGCTTCTCTATTGATAGTGTTCAGATGATCTTCCTGTACCAAAGACACCTAACCTAAGTATGAGTGCTTTTATGAAGGTATCAGCTTGACTTCTCTATGTTCAATGAACTGTGTATGTGTTGTCTTCATTATTGGGGCCTTGCTATCAGTGTAAGGATTTGAATATCCATGTAGTTGTGGTCTCACGTAATGAATTGGCCACTGTTCCTTCTATTTCTCTTTTATGGACTCATTTAAGGAACATTGCCACTAACTCTTCTTAGAAAGTCAGGTAGAACTCTATGCTAAAACTATCTGGTTCTTCATTGTTTTTGCTTGGGAAAGTTTTGATGACTGATTGATTCTATTTCACTAGGGGTGATAAGTTTGTTTAAATTGAGTATCTGATATTAATTTAACTTTGGTGAGTAGTATGCATAGAGAAAATTATCCATGTGTTTTAGATTTTTCAGTTTGATAGAATGCATGGTTTGAAACCAGGGCCTAATTATTATTTGTAGGTGTATACTGTTATAACCCCTTCCCTCATTCCTTCCCTTCCTCCCTCATTCCCTCCCTTCCTCCCTCCCTCCCTCTCTCCCTTCCTTCCTTCTTTCCTTCCTTATTTCTTTCCTTTCTTTTTTACTTCTATGTATGTGATTACAAATTTTAATGTATTATACTTGTCCTTGTATGACTCCTCTTGCTCCTTTTGGTTTTGGATTCTGTATTTAATTTTTTGCTATTTGTGGTTAACAATTATTGAAATGCATGTGTCCCCAACAAATTTGAATTATTGTACATAAGAGATATTTAATTTTTATTTCATTACATTAAGTAATTAATAAGTAATTAATAATAAATGTCATATTGCCCAGGAAAATGCAATTTGATTCAGTCCCAAGCATGGGAAATTATAATAAGCTCTAAAGATATTGCTACATTCATTCCACAAACATTACATTCCTCAGGAAATTAAGTATTTTCTCTGGGTAATAACTGCTGTTTGCTTTATTGTTTTTGCATTTCCTTGACTCTTTCTTATGGATAAACTCTCTTAAATGTGGGAAATTTGAAATATATTACAAATGCTTTTATACCCTTATAAAATATCTAATATGCTTTCTCTTCTGTTAAAAACAGACTGTTATCTCCTGTAATATATACTGATGGCAGTTTCCCCTCTCTTTATTGAGTTTTTCCCTACCTCTCATCTTTGTCATTCAGATCTACTCTCATGCTTTTCCTCATTAGAAAAGAAAAAGGTTCTAAGAGATAGCAACAAATGCAAAATAAATTATAATAAGTTAAACAAAATCCATCACATTGAAGTTGGACAAGGTAAACCAACAGAAGGAAAAGAGCTAAAGAATGGATGGAAGCCAGGAGGTAGAGGTATATGAGTTTAATCCCAGCACTTGGGAGGCAGAGGCAGGCAGAACTCCGTGAGTTCAAGACCAGGCTGTTCTACAAGAGCTAGTTCCAGGACAGCCTCCAAAGGCACAGAGAAACCCTTTCCCTTTCTCAAAAGAAAAAAGAATAGATGGATTTGCAGATAGATATTGCTCAGATTTGGTTTTATTGTGGGATGCCTTATTTTTATGATTGAAAGTTTTGCTGCATATAGTGGTCTAAGCTGGTGGCTGGCATTTATGGTCTCCTAGCAGCTATAGCAAAATTGTTCAGCCCCTTCTGGTTTTTGGCGTCTCCACTGACAAGTAAAGTGTAGCAGGTCTGCCTTTATATGTTATTTGGTTGTTTTCTCTTGTAGCTTTCATAATTCTCATGTTGTTGCTCTGTATATTTAGCATTTTGAAAATTATTTGCCAAGGGAAATTTATTGTCTGGCCCAATCTATTTGGTGTTGTGTATGCTTCTTATAGTTTGATAGGCATCTCCCCTAGGTTAGGGGAATTTTTCTTTGTGATTTTGTAGAAAATCCTTTCTATGCATTTGACCTATGTTTCCTTTCCTTCCTCTATTCTTAGGGTTCTTCTTTTCATAGTTCTCCAGATTTCCTGGAAGTTTTGTTCCAGGAAGTTTTTAGATTTAATTTTTTTGGCAGATCCATTTCTTTTTTCATGTTGCCAATGTATGAGACTCTCTTCCAGCCTTTGAATTCTGCTGGTGAAGCTTGCTTGCATGGATTCTTCTACAGTTCCTAAAGTTTCATGTCTAGTTTTCCCTCAGGGTGTTTATGGTTTTTCTGTTTGTTTGTTTTTGTTTTTGTTGTCGTTTTGTTTTGTTTTTTTTGTTTGTTTGTTTTTTTGGTTTTGTTTTTTTTTTCCGGTCTGTTTCCACTTTCAGGTTGTGAACAATTTTACTCATTTCTTTCTATTGTTTGTGTTTTCTGGATTTCTTTAAGGGATTTATTCATTTCCTCTTGAAAGACCTCTACATATTTATACAGTTTACTTTTACGGTATTTTATTTGTGCTTCAGGTATTTTGTAGTACTCAGAGTCCTGTTGTGGTACAGTTGCTAGGTTCTAGTGGATACATATTGTCCAGGCTGTTACTGATTGTGTTTTCATTCTAGTGTCTAGGCATCTTGGATTTGGAGACTGTAATTCTACATGCTGGTATCTGGTCTTGATTTGTTGGGTGGGTATTTTGTTCCTTGGTTTCACTTTCATCTATGATTCCAAGAGAGTGTGGTGGCTGCATATTGTCTCTAGGAAAATCTTCTGGGGTCCTGATAGGTGTGAACCCTGGGGCTTCCAGGTAAAATGTATTTATGGGTATTGGGACTTGAAACTTGGGAATAGAGATGGGTTTGAAGTGGGGGCAGGGCTTTACAAATGGGAGGAAAGTGGGGTATTCCACTAGCATCTGCTTAGTAAGTCTCCTGGCAATGGGGACAGAAAGTGAGGAGAGGCCACAGCAGAAAGTCTACTATAGAAGGGAAAAAACTGGGGCCTTGGATTTAGAGGAATGGACAGGCAGTGCCAAAAATCTGAAGTTAGCCTGCTGCTTCCCTGTGCAGTGTGGCCTGTGGGTTCCCAAGGAGTGACTGCATGAATTGTGGCCTAGGAAAAAGCAATGAGTCAGGGATAAGGAAGTTTGGAGGGAAAGATCTATGTGACATACTGAAGACTGGTCTAGGAAGTGAAGTTAGGCTGTAGCAGGTGTTCTTCTTCAGTCTGGGAATAAGACCATTGAGGAACAGAGAGGTAAAGATCTGTAATTAGCCCACCTGTTTCACTTCCAAGATAGCCTATGGGTTCCAATGGATTGCCTTGTGGATTTGGGTGTAGGACAATGCAACCAGTGGGGCTAAGGAGGTCAAGAGGGGAGAATGTGTGAGAATTACTAGAGATGAGGTGGGAGGGAGACTGCTAAAGATATTTGGATACAGAGCTGAGGATGTGACTGGAAGGTTGGAATTGGAGGAGAGGAGGGAAACGTGAAGGTCTGCAGTTAGCCTACCTGCTCTTCTGGCCAGAGTGGTCTGTGGGTTCCCAGAGAGTGAACACTGGAATTGGGGCTTGGCATATATGAACTAGCAGGGTAGGATGGCAGTTAGGAGGGGAAGGTCTTTGGGTCCACTAGACATTAGCTGGGTGAGTTGTGTTCCTAGTGTTTTATACTGAGTTGGAGATGAGAATGGGGATTTGTGCCAGGATAGCCTTCAAAGCAGAGGGAGATTTTCTAAGTAAAACCTGACAAAAGCTTAAAAATTGATTCTAAAAACAAAAGAACTAAGTCAAACATGGCTTCTTGGTAGCAACATTTTCTTGACTGGGCTTTGTTTGCTGGAGACAAGCAGAGGCTGTCAGTTGCTTTAATGGAGGCTTCCTGACTCAGTGTTAATGGCAAAAATCACAGGGCTCTTTTAAGAGGCCCTGGTACCAAACAATTAAATGATGTGTACAAGCTACTTGATGGTAGTATAGACAAGAGTCTAGGTGGTAAGCATAGCTCCCACCTAGTGCTGGCAGTAAATGTAGCCCTGCCATGTTGGATAGCTAGCCGTTAAAATGTCCTCTTTAATCCTAGCAATGTTGTTTTGCAGATAAAAGACTCATGGCCATAAAAAGGTAGAGATATACACTAAAGACAGATTCAGATGAAGAAAAACCTCTAAATGGCTTATTGTGTGTTTAAAAATATATGTAGGCTTGGGAGAGGAAAAAAAAAAGGATAAAGACCTTTAAAAAATAGAAATAGAGTAGTTGGGGTGATGGCACATACCTTTACTCACAGGCCTACTGACGCAGAGGAAAGTAGATCTCTGTGATTTCAAGGCCAGCCTGGTGTACTGAGTGAATTCAAGGGCGGCCAAAGTTACACAGAGAAATGCTTTCTCAAAAAATGAAAAATAAAAGTAAAAGAAATAAGGTAATAAAAAAATCCACATAAAGACAGAAAATCCACAGAGAGTCTAGATATTATATGGTATTGTGTTGTCTTTAAATTGATTGCTAAGAAAGGAACAACAGCTGCTAAAATACATTTGATTATAAATGTTGCTGGATTGATCTAACCTATATATTCTGAAAATGCTTTGACTTCAAATTTTAAGTCTAAGGACAGGTTACTTTGGAAAATAGATTTTGTTTTTCTTTCCACAGAAAATGAAAAGTTGTGGATTCCTTCAAGTATAGCAAGGGTTCCTGAAGCAGTGGCCCAGGTGATCCAACATACAAACCAGCTGCAACAATGCAGCCTCAGACTACTACAGCCAGGATTTGGACAGATTTCTAGATTTTTCTAACAATCCCCATGGTATTGACAGTGCCACCAAACAGCAGGAAGCAGTTTGGAAAGAATAATGCCCAAATTCCAATATACTGCTTATAAATTTTTGTTTTCATCTAAATGGGGTTGGAAATAATGATTAAGGAACACAGTCAATTTCTGAAGAAAAAGGGAATATGATATAGAAATGAATACTTCATATTTTTATGGATTTTGATTTATTGATACAAATTAAGGTCAATTTGTTATAGGTATATTTCTCCTCTTGTTTAGATATTGTGTTTATACAGTTCTTTTAAAAATACAATATATAATTAAATACAGATTGCTGTCATCTATAATAGTCAAAACTTAGATTTTTCTAGATATACAGAGATATATTTCAAATGGATACTTATACTTTAAACCTTTCAAAGATCTACAGAATATGACATTTAAAACGGTTTACGGATTTTCATGACAGTGAGAAACAACTGCTCCTGAGAATACAAATTACTTCAGAAACAAAGATGGACATTAAAGAAGAATTTCATTATGGAGTCTGCCTTCGACTTGGCAAGACCATTTGGGCAAGAAACTGTTCTTGACTGGACTGTTTGAATGTTTTCAGTCCAAAGTGGACCTATAGGCCCCATAGCAAAGTGACTGCTGAACTTTAAAAAAGAAGATGGAACAGTCCTGCTGGTTTCCTGCTTCATGGAATAGTCTGCCTGATATTCTTCAGACTACAGAGAAAATGATTGGCAAATTGCCAATACAGGTGGACAGTTTAAAATTTCCTGCTTGCCTGAAAAGTCTGCCAGACACACTATGGCCTATGGGCTGAAGATGGATGCTCCAATGTTACATAGAAACTTTGAGTGACTGTCCAGGCAGTGAGATGTCTCTGTCAATTCTAGAATATATATCTAGAATATATATATATATATATTTCTTCTGAGGTCTTTGATGTAGTTGAAGACAGATAGTTATGGTTATGGTTTTCCTTCATTATGATAAACAATAAGTTACATATAAGACTTTAGACTCACAAAGATAAGAGATGATAGAATATTTTCTATAACTTTTGCCCAATGTTAATGTACTAAATATTGTTAACTACAGTTCTTACTTGATTACTGTCTTATTATATGCAATTTTACTACATTAAAGTTTAAACCTTTCTTTTTATTTAGACAAAAAAGAGGAGATGGTAGGGGATGTTCTTCTGTGTATATGTTTCTGCTATTGGTTGATGAATAAAACACTGATTGTCCAGGAGAAGCAGGAAGATAGGCAGGACTAGGAGACAAGGAGAATGCTGGGAAAGAGGGCAAAGAGGAAAGGCCATGTAGCAAAGAAGGAGTAACATGTCCAGACCTTTCTCCAGTATGTCAAGACCATTTGGAATTACAAATTTTAATAGAAATGGGTTAATAATTAAGACAGAGCTATCCAGTAAGAAGCACTAGCCAGAAGCCAACAGTATATAAATTAATATAAGTCTTTGTGCATTTATTGGGGGCTTAAGTGCTGTGGGACCTGGAGAGAAATAAACAACCTTCTTCAGATTGCACTTGGAGGATTGTAGGGAGAAGTGAAGATCTGCAGTTAGCATACCTGCTTTTACTTGCAATGCAGTTTTATAGATATATTCTTGATTTTATGCAACCAAGGAAAATCTAGGACCACAAATTAAAGAAAATATATGATATTTGTCTTTTTGAGACTGGATAGACTCACTTAATATTAATATCTTCAGTTGCATCTATTTCTTTGTAAATGAAATAACTTCATTCTCCTTTAAGTTTGAAAAAGTTTTTCCTTCATTGTGTATATACCTTTGTCTTATTCATTCATGTGTGATTGGATACTTAGGTTCCATCTTTTAGCTATGTGGAACAGTGCTGTAATAAACAATGATGTGCAAGTGTCTTTGTGATACGTTGGCTTGGAGTCTTCAAACAAGTACCCATATGGTAGATCTATGTTTTTCATATCTGTAGTAGCTGGACTAGTTTACAGATACCAAATTTACCTGTAGATTGTACTGGCTCTTCTTTGCAAATGATTGAGGGTCTGACTACGTCTACCTCTTCAAACCCCCTATTTTCTCACTCCCGGCACATTATAAATCCTCTTATTTATTTCAGCTACTCTGTAATATTATAGTACTACTATATTGTTTTCTATCTCCAACATTTCTTTATCAGAGTACTCCACAAAAAATTTCAGAGAATAAAAGAATTCTATGCTATGATTTTATACATGTATAACATAAAAAATGGAACCACACTTTATCCAGTAGTTTGTTAGTGAGTCCTAAGTGGTTTCTCTTTTATCACTTGAAATCACATGGCCATGGAAATGTTATTACCACATCATGGACTCTTTGTATTAAAAAGTCAAGGGAAACATATTACTCACTTGTATGTTTGGTACTGAGTGAATGTACTATTATGTTTCTATTTTAATATTCCCTTTGTTTCTCCTAATTTTAGTGTAAGCCTTGTCTGTAAAAGCCCTATATTCCTTTAATGTAAGTTTTGGACTATCCACATCTTATACACAGGTATAAGATATGTTCCTAGTCCAGTCAACAGAGTTAACTTTACACATTTCTTTTGCAAGTTCACTCACATGCACAAATGCAATTAAGTTGCTATGGTTTTAATATATGCTTCATTCACTAATCCATCCACTTATTCATGCATTCCATCCCAAATAACAATATTCACTAATATTTCATGATGTATGAGTTAAATTCTTGATTGTTAAATGCTCAATGATGTATTTTTATTTTCTATGAAATATTTTAACAATATGTTAATTGGTACACTTACATTTTATCTTTGGGAAACTAATTTTTCAGCTTGTTTCTCTATAGACAACTAATCCCATGGCTTTTGTTATCTTTCTATTTCCTCTTCCATGATGGTCCCTGAATCTTGTGTAGAGAAAGGTGATGTAGACATCCCATTTAGAAATGAGAACACCACACTCTCTTATTCTCTGCATGTTACATGGCAGTGCAGATGCACTCATGACTTCACACAGGCTGGGAACACAAGCATGAGCCTTTAACAAGATCAAGCCAATGATAATACAAACATGGTTAGGGGAAGGCTAATGAAATCTATGTATTTTCCAAGGGGCTGTTAGGACTACAGTGCTACTGAGGGAGGGAGAGTCAGTTTCTTCTTGGCTGTTGGCCCTGAGAGACTAGATTCAGTCAGTAGTTTGTCCTGAATATATCCTCATAAATGCAGCTCTAAATGGACACAATAGCTATTAAATAAAAAGAGAGAGGAATATAGTACATATAGTAGGAGGGAAAATTGAGAGGGATGATAAAAGAGGAAGAATTTTAAGAGAAGGAATGCACTAGCTTGGATACAAACACATATGTTAAAACGAATGTTAAATAAAATATTTTAAATTAATAAAATGATTGCCAGGCATTGGTGCTCCATGCCTTTAATCCCAGCACTCGGGAGACAGAGGCAGGACAGATCTCTGAGGCCAGCCTGCTCTACAGAGAGAGTGCTATGATAGGTTCCAAAGCTACATAGAGAAATCCTGTCTTGAAAAACTACTACTACTACTACTAAAAATAATATAATAATAAATTGATAAACTTTCCAAAGCCATATAAATTCTTTATTTCTTGGTGATCTGAGTCATATGTTTTCAATCAAATAATATAAAGACACAAGTGATATGTTGAGTAGAGTATGGAAATTTTTAGAATAATATAGAACATAAAACTGTGAAGTAACAGGGTATATTTTCTACGGAGTGGTCATGTGGTACAACAGAAGTCATCCTTCTTTATATACCCATAGGCACACTTATAGACACACAGAAATACACACTATGAACATAGTTGCATACTAATGTGTCCTGAAAGACAAGAAAAGGCACTAAGCTGTTTCTCAGTAAGAGAAGTTGCTTAGCATACATTAGGTCCTGCATTCACATGATGATAACACATACCTACATGCACACACACTCAGAAACACACACAAAGAGAGAAAGAGGTGTATTGGGGCCATATACATATTTGAAACCTAAGTCTAAGGAAAGCTTTTTTATAAAACCTGAAGAAATTAAAGGGTGACATTACAGAATTAAATTGAGATTTTAAAAATACCATCTGTGCTTATGAATGCTAATAATCATATTTTACTCAACGGATTCCATTCTGACATGCATAATTCTGTGATAGGATTGAGAACATTTCTATCAATGAATACTGACCACAACAAAAACCAAATACCAAAACCCAAAACAAACAGAAAGAAAATAAAACGATTAACACTTGTAGCAACAAGTGTTTCCATGTGTAGCTGTCAGCATCTAAAATTCTAAGCTATACTATATGTTGTTTCCTCCATCTTGTTTAACTTGGTAGCAATAACTTGGTGGTATGTCACTGCTTCATTTTTTTGTGGCCATGAGCTACAGCATTTCTCCAGTGTTTGTATTGATTTTGAAATTTTGCCAGTGTGTTGGTTTTTGTTACTATGCAAAGAAGTACATGTTAACCTTTCAGATTATTGATTCTTAGTAGAAAGAAGGGAGAAAGTGTTTTATTTAGTCGCAATCTGAAATTATAACATTTCTCTGATACTTGTTCTAATTTGAAGATTATATTCAAGCTTCAGGCAAAATTATCAATAAGATGTATTAGATTTCCATGAATATATTCTCGTTAATATGTCTGTTCCTGCTGTATTTGCAAGACATTTTACTTTTACCAATTGCTCTAGCAAATGAATACTCTGAGTCTTTTTAATGGCTGTATCCTAAAGGCCCAGGGATTCAATCAAACTAACATTTATTGAGCATGAAGAATATGTGAGACATTCAGACTAGAGATGAACAATTAATTCTATCTCAATGTACAGAGTCCATAGCTTACAGAACTTAGTAAAGGTCATATGTGTGTGTGCTTTACACTATGCACATATTTAGTCATATTGCATATATATGCATGTTTATATGTTTATTACTGAAAGGCTGTTTGCAAAAATACTCTTTGAGTTAAATAAATGTTGATGAGTTGAGTAGATATAAGACATAGACTGATTAAGAGTCAGAAATTCTAGAGTGCATTGCTGTTTTCTTTTATTGTTTTGCAAATAGTAGAATGCTGTTACAAATTTAGTTTTGGAGAAAAAATGGAATTTAAGAGCAATGAATAAATAATACTAGATTCTTACAGCAACTATAAAATATAGCATTACAACCTTGTCAGACACAATTCCCGTGATGTGGTCTCATAGTTAATTTTCTTTGGTGCATGTCTCTTTGTGTTTAAATCTCCACTATAAGCCTTCCCTCTTCCTTTGGGCTGGTTGCCTCACAGCATGAAAGCTGGACTTTGGCCTCATTCACCATCTCTCCTTTCACCTTTGGGCATTGGCCACCCCTGGGGCCATCCTCCATCTGTTATGGTTGTAATAACAAATTATCATTATAAAGGATGTGATGTGAAGTCGGGAAATACTCAGACTGAGCAGTCAGCCACTGTTAGTTCCTGCCCCGCTTCCTATATAGAGCTCCTCTACCTGCATTATGTAATTATGCAACTTTTAATGATGCTCTCTTTACTTTTGAAAATAAGAAACTTACATTTAAATATGTGAAGAGAGTTTTAAAACCCCTAACACTGGGATGGTTTGGGTAACACTCAAACCTGTATCCTCTGATTACCACTGTATTGTTAGAGTAAGTAGAAAACAGAGACAGAAGATATACATACATACATACATACATACATACATACATACATACATACATACATTCATACATACATGTTACAGCTTTACATGGGAGATGAAATACTGCACAATGAGAGTAAGGAAGTTAGGAATGTAGGCCAGAGAATATGCAGGAAAAAAGGGTTAGGCTTTAATTTTGCTTATTCACAATGTATCATAGAAAACACATAGGGAATGGTTCAGAATGTACAAATTTATAGATCTTTGGATAAATGGGATGGGCCATTTGTGCAATGAAACGCTAGTATGGGAAAATATCATTTTTTGGCTTCTTGTTCTTTCTTCCTCACTCAAAACTGATTGCTTTATTGAGAACTTTGGTGGATACATAAGAGGGTAGATATAAGACCATATGATACTGCTAATCAATGAAGGAATGAGAGTGAAGTGTTAGATGTAACAAACATTGCTTCATTTGCCTTTGCTTTTCATGATGCTTCTTAAGTGAAGGAAATGGGTTGTGCTGCTCAGAGAATGTCTGCTGTGATTGTTATAGAGACAAAGGGAGAAGCTACAGTTTAGGATAATATGAAATTGAGAGGCCAGACACAAGCAGGCAAGACTAATCAGGCAGAGTAACATCATTTTAGGCTGGATGCCATCTTGAGAAGATGGGACCAGACCCTGAATCCAGTTCCTAGAAAAACTACAAAAAGTTAGAAGTCCTTCCAGGGCCCCCATATCCTGCTGGGTCAGACTGACACTGAGGAAACAGACATCTTATCATGGTCACCACATATCCAAATAAGTCACCCAGATGCTCTAAGGGAAAATTCCAAATGTTTACTTAACCCCAGAGCCAATGAACCCAGGAGAATCACTCTTGAACCAATCAGAAAATGCCAAGGCTTGCACTCCCCTAGCTTATGCTTATGGTTTTTCCCTTTATAAGGTCACTGCCCTTCTGGTTAGGACAACTCCTCTCTCCCACTGGTAGGAGTGATACTGGACAGTCTGAACTCGTTTGTTTTTAATAAACCCCCAATGTGTTTGCATGGGTACCTGACTCTGTGGTGGTCTCATTCAGGATCCCACGTCCTAGGCATAATAAGATCAATAGAATTTGAAGAGTTAAATGATTCATCCTTGCCCGGCGTTGGTGGCACACGCCTTCAATCCCAGAAATCGGGAGGCAGAGGCAGGAGGATCTCTGTGAGTTCGAGGCCAGCCTGGTCCACAGAGCGAGTGCCAGGATATGCTCCAAAGCTACACAGAGAAACCCTATCTCGAAAAACCAAAAAAAAAAAAAAAGAAAAAGAAAAATGATGCATCCTTAGTAGAACTACCAAAATTATCAGAAGTAATACACAGAAAATGTTATTAGAGGCTCTACTACTCACAATTTTCTAGAAACAAATGATTTTAAAAATTGTTCAGTGTACTTAACAACATTTTAAAAGAATATATGTGAAAGGAGATTCATACCTAGAAGGCCAGCACAGTGTTGTATATAGTAGGACAATCTCTGCTTTGTTTTAGAAATCCAAAAGAGAAGAAAAAAAAAACATTTAGCATAGTTTACATAGAAAAAGAACTAAAATTCAATCGATTTTTAGCTATAATGATAGAGTTTGAAATATCCTGGTAGGTAAAATACAAAACACAGTTCTGAGGGACAATGGAGGCCACAGCTAGAAATTGATACACTTATTTGTACCAGGAGACCAAGATGTCAATGATACGGCATTGGAGAATTACAAGTAATCCAAACTGACTGAAAGCACAACCACAAACATAGGGATTATACTCTAAAGATTAATGCAACTTTATAGTAGACAAACACAGATGTCTTCGTCCTTGTATGATTTTTTTTTACAAGTTTGTCATAATAAATCCAACTTTTAATGAATTGCTTAAAGGGAAAACAGACTGATATTTAATATATAGATAGCATATATTTAATATACATGGTGCTTGGCATGAGAGCATAGAAATCTAGGAATTGCATGCCACAGACAGTTTGCAGCAACTTCCCCAAATTTCAAACTAATTTTCCTGAGGTTTGCAATCTTAGTACATTTATAACTGGAGACAATAGCTTGGGTTCTAAATCACATGTCTTTGGAAGTGGTGACACATGCCTTTAATTCCATGACTTAGGAGGCAGAGGCAGGTGGATCTCTGTGAGTTAGAGACAAGCCTGGTCTACAAGAATGAGTTCCAGGACAGGTTTACAAAGCTACACAGAGAACTCTGTCTCAAAAAACAAAAACAACAACAACATCAAAAGTCACATGTCTTCTGAAATATCTGGGCTTCATAACACAAGACAGCAGAGTTTTAAAATTCCAGAGAAATGGCAGTAAAATCTAGGCTTTCCAAGGTACCTTGTGACTTCAAGAAATATAAAATTGGGGTTACAGTAGTGAATGAAAGGAAAATGACAAAGGGAAATTAAAACCATTCCTCTTTGCCAACAAAGGTACATAGTTCTGTGATGAAAACCATAAATCTGCCTTGTGATGAGTGAAAGAATGTTGGAAAATTATTAGCAATCATGAAGGATCAGAAATCATTGTATATCAAAAATGATTCTCCCACAATGGAAGAACCTGGCAGATGAAACTGGGGTATCTCCATAACTTAGAAAGCTATATTACTTTTGCAAAGAAATATAATCATAATTGAATGTACAGTTAATAATTTGCATAAATAACATACTAAATTGCAGAGAAAACCTTAAGAATTCATGAGGGCAATAACTGAAGGACTCCTGAAGAAAAACATTGAACATAAAAAGATGAGAACTGGTGCTATAGTTAAGAGTAGAGATGAAGGCAGAAGGCTATCAATTTCAAGGCCTGTGTGTGTGTGTGTGTGTGTGTGTGTGTGTGTGTGTGTGTGTGTGTGTGTGTGTTTGTGTGTGTGTGTGTGCCTTGATGGAGTGGGTGTGTGTGTGTGTGTGTGTGTGCGTGTGCACTCACATGGAAGGGAATG
Source organism: Cricetulus griseus (assembly GCF_003668045.3). NCBI lineage: Eukaryota > Metazoa > Chordata > Mammalia > Rodentia > Cricetidae > Cricetulus > Cricetulus griseus. The sequence goes on along the minus strand of NC_048595.1, from coordinate 136,627,490 downwards.
GAGGAGTTTTAATTGAAAGTAATGCAAAGAATGAACAAGACGAAATTATGGTCAAAGTCATAGTGATACTCTTTACTTTGTGCACTATATATAAACTAATAAGAAGGAATAATGTTGTTAAATATTCGTCAATAATGCTGAAAGAGAGAGGAGAGAACGAGAAACTCATTATAGTTAACAATATCAGTAAGAGTTGACACCATTACTGAAAAACATAGATACTTAAATAATGATGACACATATTGATACTTCCCACAATTTCACAAATGACACACACAGCAAGATGTGTAAGTCAAACTGAATAAACTTTAGAGGTAGGACATATGTCAACCTTGTATTTTTTGTGTATCATGATACCGTGGGAAGTTTTAACATGCAATAAAATTGAATAAAATACATAGGATCTAATTGTAATTGTTATAGCATTTTGTGGATCCATTACTGTACAAAAGGAACAATTTAAAAGATATCAAGAAGCTTGCTCTAGAGTTCATTCTCAAGAGACAAAAAATATATTAAATGTTATAAAAGAGAAGCCGTTAATGATATAAAATCATTGTGACAATATTTTTTGATAATTAAAGTGACAAATATATTGCAAAACTTACCAATTTGTTACAGGATATGCTATTGAATTGTAAAGAGTAGACATACAGCTATTTGGAAAATAAATATATTACAGTCAACCTATTAATAAAAAAGTGTTCAATATATTTATTCACCACCAAACTAGACGTTTATTGAATTTCTATTTATTACTCAACAGAAGGGACAAAATTAATCAAAAGCACAGAACAAAATGATAGGGAGGCTCTAGAGTAGTTAGAATTCGAATATTCTAGTAGTATCAATGTAAAATGGGACAAGTTTGGAGAATATTTTGTTAGTGTCATATAAAATTACATATTCATCTACATTATAAATAAAAAATTCTACTCTTATTTATCTATAAAAGGAAACAAAATATGTAGTGGGAAATATAATTTTCAGAAAACTTTCATACATATATCAAATTTTAATAGATTAAAACTAGAAAGGTTTGTAATGATTATCGAGTAGAGAATAGAATAGTACACTTTGGTGCAGCATACAATCCAGTGCAGCAAAGACAGAAAATTATATTGCATTCATTGTGGATGAGTTAAAAGAAAAGAACATACTTATGAAATTCAATATGACCCATGATGGACAAAGAATTTGGGATACAACAAGATATTAAAGGTTTTATTGTCAAAAGTGGAAAAATTCTGTGTCAGTTTCTGAGAAAGAAGGGAAAAATCACTTAGAGAAAGGCCAAAATAGCTACCAAGATACTAAAGAAAAAGATATTAAAAATGAACAAGTATTTCAATATTAAAACTGCATATAATGATAGGGAGCAAATATTTATTTACAAAAACACAAACAAGGCAACAATAACAGCAAAGATAAATTGTAATAGAGATGATAATTCATACCAGAACTAAGAAGGGGCACAATGATGAAAACCAGCTGCCCAAGTGAAGGTTAAGACTGGTTAGGTCATTCTGTATAGCAACAGTGTTCATTGTACATGATTTGGTAGCCAAATAGACTTTGCTCAAGCTATTTCATTACAAGTATGGTATATGTTGTTACTAATCTATAGACCAATGTGGTGACAGATGTGTGTCAAAAGTATGTAGTGGTTCAGTATCACTTGCCATGCTTCAGACCTTGATTTGAAACATAGACATCAGTTGTACAAAGTTCTCAGTGGATCTGCTGTAGCAAGGCAGTGTGCCATTGAACGTTGAGTGAATTGGGTTTAGGTTTGTAGATGAATTGGGCAAATGAAGATGTACAGTATAAACTAAGTTCATGGGCAATTTTGCCCAAACATGTTAAGTAAGAGTTAGTATTGAAGAAAGTAAACAAGATTTACCAGAAAGGAAATGTAACTACCTAAGTCCCCCCAAATACTGGAATTTTGAGAAATGGTGAGGTTGTAGGGATTCCTGAGATGAAATCAATAAATCTTAAATATTCTTTTATATTTTCCCAATACCTCAGCCACTGGAGAAGTCTATCAACATTTAGGACTGACTTTAAGTTAAAATGGCTTCTCATAGCTAAAATTCTATTAAAATATTATATGTAACAAAGTTTAAAATAATCTTACAATGGAGTTATCATTTGGCTTCTAGAAAGATGTATCGAATTTGAGAGTGTTCTCAAGAAAATGAAAAAAAAAAAAGTCAGTTTACTAGATTGGATTAAAGAGTTTAGACATCAGTTTGAGAGCTTCTGTCCTTTGCTAACACCTTGGTCAGACTTCTTGACATTGTGCATTTTTGATTTTTGGTTTTGGTTTTTACATATTCTAGTGTATTAAATCATGATTAAAAATAAAACATAGGGCCAGCAAGATGGCTTGACAGTAAACAGGTGTGCTCTACAAACATGATTAGTTGAGTTTGACTCCCACAAACCATGCAGAAGGGGAGAACTGACTTGCAAAAGTTGTTATCTGTACTACCCAGCCACTCTGTGGCACACATATGTCTGCACATACACACGCACATACACACACTAAAATTAAAATGATAATTATTATTATTATACATTTTGGAAAATAAAGGACACCCATTCTTTAAGTCATCCTATTGAAATGAATTTAACATTTCCATCATGTGTGACAATTCAGGACTTAATACACACCCAGCTTAAGTTATTGTAGGTGTTTTCCTAAGAAGTTTACTTCTAGTTGGTCCATAAGTTAATGCTATGAATGATTTTGGAAGACCATTACTTTTTAAAGCTATTATTTACATTATTTATCACCATTAGGTTTGAAGGACAAATGAACGTTTACATGATATGAGTTTCTGCCACTTGCTGGGCTGCACTGTCCTGTGTAGCTTCTTCCCCTCTGCATTTCTTTCTTTCTTGTCTTGAGACTAATTTTATATTATTAACAAATTAATTGTTCTTCGCAGCCAGATCACAATTTCCTCTTCCTCCCCGCATACACAACCCCCTCCATCCACTCCTCCTTCTTGTCAAGGAAATACAGGATAAGGAGCTCTTGCATTGTCAGGAATCACAGAGACATCAATACACCTACATTAACCTTGTTTTGACTCTTTTCAAATAAGGTAGATACTAACACTAAGTGCTCGGCAATTGAAATGACTTATTTATTAATGCAGTTGTTTGCTTAAAAATGTAGGACAAGTAAGGGAAATCAATTTGCAATGTTGACAGCAGAATGTTAACATATAACCTTCACATTGAGACAAATTTTACAGGAGAGCCTTTGTTTATTGTGACTGGAATTCTCTATATAATTGTATTGTATTTCCTATCTGTTATTTGTATATGAATAAAAGACTCAGTCTCACTGCTCAGTCCGTCTTCTCTCCTAATAGACCTTGGGTTTTAGTGACAATGGTAGATTAAGTTTTAACTACAGACAGAGAGCTGTCCTTCTATTCAAAACCGTGCTTTATGCACTTGCATTTTCATAGTGCAGCTTGCAGACTTCCTTTCTCCTCCAAGTTCCTTTATTTTTCTAAAATTCTCCAGGTGCTTGAATGCACTTGTTTGTATGAGGTATATTTGCTCATTGAGGCATGTAATGCATTTATAAATTACATAGTCAAGACTTTACATAGAAGAATCCTAGGGATTTATTTATATTGCTTTTAAAATCATACCTTGTCATAAAATAAAATTAGAATTTAACTATAAAAGAAAAGGAATACACAAAAATTTAGTGAACATCTTCAATTGTCTTTATTTTATTTAATTCTTTTTGTAATTCCTTGCTGCAATAGCACCTAACCTTAAGTCTAACACCTTATGTTCTTTGGACCTTTTAGGAAAACAAATACCACTTAGTGAATTTGCTAGTTGAGGATGGAGAGTATACTAATATCTTCCTAGGATTTAAGTATTTATTAAATAATTATAACAACCTAAAGCTGAATGCAATGTGGAGTCAAAACTAGATTGATCAAAGATAGTTTATTAAGAAAGTACTCATGCAATGGGCCCAGTGACCAGGTTTACACTGGATGCATGTTTGTTTGCTCAGCCAGGAGGGAGAGGGAAAAAGATGGCAGCATGTGTGCCTCTCTGTTATTTAAACCCTTACTACATCACTCTGACCATGCCCTAGTAGGTATAGTCAGCAGCACCTGTGCCAGACCCAAGCAGGCATGGTCAGCATTTCATGTGTCCATCCCCAAGTGGGCATAATCATCATTTCTCCCTACAACAACCTTATAAAATAATTGTAGAATCATCACTCTCAGTTAATAAGCAAGGAAAGGGAAATTCAACAATTTCAAGAAAATTGAGAAGGCAAACACCATAGATCACTTAGTTTTAACAGCAGGGTAGAATGAGAAACTAAAAAGGTGATAATGTCCACTGATTTGTGAGAACTGGAGTAGATCAGCCACATCCCTGTACTAATTTTAGGTCATATGAGCGTGGGTCTCTCTTTTTTGTAAAGATCCCCAGAGAAATCAATTGAACATGCCATTCCAAACAGGCAGAATTAATATTTAATTCTCATGCTTGACACCAAAAGAGATGGCTTGCTTATGACTTTTGCAATGACAGATACTTCTTGTGTATTGTATGTACATGGCAGGGCCAGGAAACCACCTTGTGGAAAGAAGGTAGGCACGGAAATATCAAGGTAGTATTTTAAGATACATTAAATTGTATTCTGTTTCCATTGTCCTTTGTCTTTTCTGGCTGTGGTTGTTTTGTTTTGTTTTCCTACAGTTCAGAAAATGCTCTTTTACCATATCACTTCTCTGTTGGCAGAAACTCCTCTTCCTGCCTGCTAGTTATGTCTGGTTGAGGAAGGGTTAATTGAGGACATAGATTTTATGCTCAGCTATTTTGACAGGTTATCTATGAGTTTGACTAAAGATATTCTTGCATTTGAGCTCCAAGAAGCTTGCCATTTCCTCTGGAGGATTACTGTGGAGTGCAAGACATGCATTAAGGACTAAACTGTGTTTATTGCAAAGACCCACAATGAGGTAGGAGAAGATTCTAGCTTACAGGGCCTGCTGATCCTGGGGGTGAACAGGGGAATGGGGGGTGGTGACTTGCCTCAGTTTCCCTGTACTGAAATGTGACAATACAACACTGGTTTCCAAGGTAACTATGAAATCTAATACTGGATAAAATTGTAGAATGAAGTGGAATGAAGCACACTATTTTTAGAAGACAGTGCTGAATTTGAAATTAAATAAAAACCATGTAAATGGAGGTATTTGTGAAATACTGTCAGCAAAATTTCTTCTGTTGCTGCTCATATTTGCTGAGAAGCAAATGTGTGAACTCTTTTGTGGTAATCATAAGAAAATACTGCCAAAATAAGCAGGAGAGGATAAATTTCAAGCCTTTGACTTCAGAGCATTTATCTGGGATATAAATCATCTGTTAGAGTATTGGAAAAATTCTGTATCAAACAATATATTGAAATAAATCACACATGTAGACACAGGCCCTGAAAACCAAGCAACCCTGAGTCTGCTGAGATCACTGGGCTACTCCTGCCCCCACTCAGGGCAGAAGTGAGCTGCTTCAGCCCCTGCTTTGGGCCCAACTCCCGAACCTGTCTGCAGGCAGGTCAACTTGGTCCCCGAGGACCAAGCATCCCATAGTCTGCTGAGAACTCTGTGCTAGTTCTGCTACCACCTACCTGGAGAGCCAGTGCCTCAGACCTGGCTGCACACACCTTGAGACCCATCAGATTATCAGACCGTATTGCACCCAAGAGAAGAGAACCTTGGACCCTTACACACCAGGAAAGGAAGAAACACCACCTGTGTCCAATGGAAGAAGAGATAAGACTACAGTATAAGAATATATCCAACAACAGAAAAAACAATATGATGCAACCAGAGTATAGAGACTCTATACCAGCAAGACCTGAACATCCAAACACAGATCAAGCAGAAGAAGGCAACCTTAAAAACAACTTTATGCAAATGATAGAAACCCTAAGAAAGAAAATGAGAAAATTCTTCAGAGAAATGGAAGAAAACACAAACCAAAAGATGCAAGAAATCCACAAATCTTTTAAGGAATCCCAAGAAAATACAATCAAACAGTTGAAGGAAACGATTCAAACACTTCAAGACCTGAAAACTGAAATAGAGACAATAAAAAAGGGAATGCTGGAAGTGGAAAAGCTGAGAAAACAATCAGGAACCACAGATTTAAGAATAACCAACAGAATACAAGAGATGGAAGACAGAATCTCAGATGCTGAAGATAAAGTAGAAGAAATAGATTCATCAAGCAAAGAAAATCTTAAGTCCAACAAATCCTTAACACAAAATATCCAAGAAATATAGGACACCGTGAAAAGACAAAACCTAAGGATAATAGATAAAGAAAGCGAAGAAACACAACTCAAAGGTGCAGAAAACATAGTCATCAAAATCATAGAGGAAAATTTTCCCAACCTAAAGAAAGACATGCCAATAAAAGTACAAGAAGCCTACAGAACACCAAATAGAGTGGACCACAAAAATATTCCCTTGTCACATAATAATTAAAACACAAAACATACAGAATAAAGAAAGAATATTAAGAGTAGCAATAGAAAAAGGACAAGTAAAATATAAAGTCAAATGTATTAGAATTATAGCGGACTTCTCCATAGAAACTCTGAAAGCCAGAAGGACCTGGATAGACATTCTACCAACTCTAAGGAAACATGGATGTCATCCCAGACTACTATGACCCCTATAAGTGGAAAAAACAATATATTCTACAACAAAACCAGATTTAAACAATATGTAACCACTAATCTAACCATACAGAAAGCACTGGAAGGAAATCTCCAACCTAAGGAAATTAACTACACTCACGAAAACATACGCAATCCATAATCCCGCTTTACCAAAACCCAAAAGAAAAAGCAGGGTAAATCAACATACAATACCACTATCAACACCAAATTAAAACGAAATAAGAATAAGCACTCAATGGTCCCTATTTTCCCTTAATATTAATGATCCCCTATAAAAAGATTCAGGCTAACAGAATGGACATAAAGACATAATTCATCCTTCTGCTGCATACAAGAAACACACTTCAAATTCATAGACACACATTACCTCAGAGTAAAGGGCTGGGATAAGATATTCCAATAAAATGGACCCAAGAAACAAGCTGGGGTTGCTATCCTAGTATCTAACAAATTAGAATTCAAATTAACATCCATCAAAATGATGAAAAAGGACATTTCATATTCATCACAGTAAAAATCCATAGGGAAGAAGTCTCAATTCTAAACTTCTATGCCCTAATTACAAAGGCAGCCTTGTTTATAAAAGAAGCATTATTAAAACTCAAATCACAAATAAGACATTGCACAGTTGTAGTGGGAAACTTCAACTCCCCAATCTTACAACTGTACAGAACCACCACACAGAAACTTAACAAAGAGACAAAGGAACTAACAGAAGTTATGACCCAATTTCGATTAACAGACACATAGAACAATCTATCCAATCCACATTTTCTCTATCCATTCTTCAGTTGAGGGACATATAGGAATCTTCCAGGTTCTGGCCATTAAAAATAATGCTGCCATGAACATAGTTGAACAGATGTCCTTTTTGTTTGATTGTGCTCCTTTTGGGTATATGTCTAAGAGTGGAATTGCTGGATCTTGTGGTTGACTGATTCTCATTTTCCTTAGGAATTGCCATACTGATTTCTAAAGTGGCTGTACAAGTTGGCACTCCCACCAGCAGTGGAGAAGTGTTCCCCTTTCTCCACATCCTCTCCAGAATAAACTGTCATTGGTGTTTTTTATTTTAGCCATTCTGACAGGAGTAAGATGGTATCTCAGAGTTGTTTTGATTTGCATTTCCCTGATGGCTAAGGATGTTGAACACTTTCTTATGTGTCTTTCAGCCATTTTTGACTCCTCTGCTGGGAATTGTCTATTTAGTTCTGTATCCCACTTTTTAATTGGATTGTTTGGTGTTTTGGTGATTATCTTCTTGAGTTCTTTGCATATTTTGTAAATCAGCCCTCTGTCAGATGTGGGGTTGGTGAATGTATTTTCCCAGACTATGGGCTACCTTTTGTCTTGCTGATTGTGTCCTTTGCCTTACAGGTGCTTCTCTGATTCAGGAGGTCCCATTTATCAATTGGTGATCTCAATGCTTGTGATACTGATGCAATGTTCAGGAAGCAGTCTCCTGCACCAATTAATTCAAGGGTACTTCCCAGTTTGTCTTCTAACGGGTTCAGTGAGGCTGGATTTACCTTGAGGTCTTTGATCCATTTGGACTTAAGTTTTGAGCATGGTGATAGACATGGATCTATCTGCAGTCTTCTACATGCCAGCATCCAGTTATGCCAGCACCATTTGTTGAAGATGCTTTCTTTATTCCATCATATAAATTTAGCTTCTTTGTCAAAAATCACGTGTTTGTAGGTGTGTGGTTAATATCAGTGTTTTCACCTTGATTTCATTGGGCTACCTGTCTATTTTTGTGCCAATACCAAACTGCTTTCAGGACTATAGCTCTGTAACAGATTACCAGCCTACAATAAACACCACCAGAGAAGCTGGAAACAAGGGGGACTCTAAGAGAGATATACATGTTCCCCCAGAGAAAAGGTAAGGGACAAGATCTCCTGAGCAAATTGGAAACATGGGGGAGTGAGAGAGCTGGAAGAATGAGAAGGGGAGAGGAGGAGGTGTGAGGAGGACATAAGGGAGAGGAAGGTGTATGTTAAAGATCAGAGGAGAGAAAAATAAGAGATATCATCTGAGACCGAGCCAGTATAGTTTTAAAGAGAAATCAGGCACTAGGGAAATGTCCAAGATCTACAAGAATGACACCAAGTAATGATATATGCAACAGCAGAGGCTACCTTAAATGCCCTTCCCTGATAATGAGATTGATGGCCAACTTATATGCCATCCTATAGCCTTCATCCAACAGCTGATGGAAGTAAAATCAGAAAGCCACAACTAAACACTGAACTCAATTGGAATTCAGTTGCAGAGAAGGAGGAGTGATGAGCAAAGTGGACTAGACAAGGCTGGTGAAACCCACAGAAACAGCTGACCTCAATAAATGGGAGTTCTTGGCCCCCAGACTGAACACTGAGAAACCAGCATGGAACTAACTGATCCAGACCCCATTAATATGTGTGTCAGTGAGGAGCCCTCAGAAATCTTTGGGACCTCTTGTAGTAAATCATTACCTATCCCTAACATAGGAATGGACTTTGGGATCCCATTTCACATAGAGGGACACTCCCTCAGCCTAGACACATGGCTGAAGGCCTAGGCCCTATCCCAATGGATATGACCGGCTCTGAAGATCCCCATGGAAGACCTCACTCTCCCTGGGGAGCAGAAATGGAATGGCATAGGTAGGGCATTAGTGGGGTCAGGGGAGGAGGAAAGGGAGAGGGAACTGGGATTGGCATGTAAAACAGTCTTGTTTCTAATTTAAATAAAAATGGAGGAAAAAATAAACTGAACATGTAGCAGAAGATTCCAGCTTGTTTGCTTCCTCTTGAGTACACTTTGCATATTAACTCCAACAGATATGGTTATCGTGATTTTATGTTTTATCCTTACAGACATATATTAAATCTATGATAATATATTTACTTGACAAAACAATTACAACAACAACAAAAAAAGATGACGTACAATATCTGCTTAGTCATCAGTTTAAATATAATAGAAAATCACATTAAATATTTGTGGTTTTGTTGCTCAGAAATGCTACATGAACACAGAAATCCATATCCAGCTGTTGATCTGTGTAGGAATAAACAAAGGACCTATGTGCTCAGACCTTAGTCTCTGCCTTTTATATTAGCATTGGAATATGCTGTATATGATTCAGGTAATGCTATGCAATTCTTTAGCATTTGTAAGGGTATCTATCTAACTGTCTATCAATCACCCATCTATCTACCTATTGTATCTATATCTATATATAGCATATATGGCATATAAGACATAAATCCTTATATAATATTTTCCAACATTTTAAAGATATGTACATCTAACATTGCAATGCTTTTTGTCCATGATCACGGAGTAGTACATGAGAAGAAAATATTTAGAAAATGAGGAGATTGACAAATTGAAATAATGGATTCTTTTTTGGAAGATGAAAGAGAGCATTTGCTATCTCCAATTGAATAATCAAAGAAATCTGCATTGTAGATTACTAGACAATTACATTCAGACTTCAATTGTTGCAAAGTCATAGGAATAAGGTCTAAAGTAACTGAAGAGAACAGCAAAAATAACAGCTTTTTTAACCCCAAAAGATAGAAAAACAAAATGGGAATTCCTGGAGTAATACTAAACACAATTGAAAAGTAAGCAATGGCTCTATGTGATGACCTTAAACTGAACAAACCTACATTGCAGTTGTGGATCCATTTAGCATAAAACTGACTGGTTTAGGATTTCAAGAAAGAGTTTCCAAAAGCCCACTTTTTGGGGGTCATGCTAAAAGCGCATTAAAATGAATAAAATTATAATGGAAATATTTATATCTTTTATACAGAAACTATACATATAAAATATAATATTAACTGTGTAATATCAAGGAAATATATATCATTTTTTGTTGGATACACTCAGAAGTGTAAAGCCATACTGAGCAATGTTCTCAGTATCCAAAGCTATTACCACAGGTGCCATTAGCAGAATATTTCCTGCCCGCAGTTCTTACCACAAGCAAGTCAAGTATTTCTTCAAGTGACACATGGTGACAAGGACATTTCAAAGTCAGAAAAATGGAAAGAGTAACCATTTCTACAACAACTTCCCTTTCTCTTTATTAATGCTTCACTGGGTTGGAAAGAGCTGCTTACAAAGATAGGTATCTGAAGAATAAAAACAACAAAGTAAAACTTATCATAATTTGCATGAAGGCACATGAACATTAAAAATCAGCCTATTATTCAATTATACTTTCAGTATATAAAACAAGTGAGATTTAGAAAGATCCCATCACCCTTTCTGGAATGGAAATATTAGCTCAGGTTATCTGAAAACACTTGGTGCCATTATGTTCTGCAGTGGTTGTATTGGGATAGACCAAACAGAGCACAGGCTCCATTTTTATTGGCAGTTACCACTGGAATATTGGAGATGTGTCCATTAGGTCATGTGGATTACCACTCTCCAGTAAAAGAAATGAAAATCATACAGAAGATTTATACTGCTTCTTTCTAGTTGAAGAAAATGAGGCATTTTGCCAATGTGATACTTTGATTATATAAGAGACAAACAGGATAATTTTACTAGGTATTAAACAGCATGAGATACAAAGATGACACTCTTCACAAAATATAGTGCTTTAATAAAAACCCTAAATATCCATGTCTTAATGAATTTAGTTTTATATAATAAAATTTAAGGCTAAGGGAAATCATATTTCTGTCTTTAATGTACTAGCTGCCATCAGCCTCATACTCCATGGTCTTTATGAATATTTTGCCCTGGATGTCTGATGATCAAGGGACTGCATGCTAATTTTCTATGCCCCCTAGAACAATTCTCTGCCTATTATTTCTGGCCCAAGTAGAATCCAGATGCATGTATATAAGTAATCTCAGTGTATGTGAAACTGTGTGTTTTTATTAGATGTTACTGTGAAAAGGTTGTCTTATCAAGCTAATAAATGAACTGCTGAAAAAGCTGACAGGCAGGGGCTGGAAATGCCTTTTGCCCATGGCTCAATTACAATCTGGCCAATAGGAATGCAGGAAGGAAATCTAAAGGTGATTAATTGATTGCCATGTCACAGTGAGCTAGTTAACTCTCACCAACCTAAATGTAAGTTGACACAATAAATGAGAATAGGGGAGAAACAAAACAGTTAGGAGGAAAGCTATCAGACCATAAGATAGAACAATCGAGCAACAAGTATGAGCTCAATTAAAGAGACGGAGGACCTGTTTCACAAGTAATACTGCTTCCTCCCTTGGCTTTCTGAGGTTCAAGCCTCCTTTACTTTCCATTGTATAACTGAGAAATTGTAACACACACATACACATATGCACAAAAACAATTTTCCAAAGAGAATTATTTAAAATCATATGTAGAATTGCTTGGGTGTTATTAATTTCTTTCATATCTAAAGTAGTTACCATGAAGAAATGATGTTATCAAGTTCTAAAGAGATTATTTCTTCTACATAGTCCCTAAAGAGTAGAAAGTAGTTGGAGATGAAGCCAAGCATCGTTTTCTATATAGGATGTCCTTTATACAGCCACATTTCTTTATTGGAATGAAAGCATGCTATCTGCACAGCAGCCAGATGAATGTGAGTCGCATGCTGAGTAACCTAGGGTCAATACAAGGAGACACAGAGTGGAAGCTGCAAGAGAAGAGGAGAAATGAGAAAGGGAGACAAGGAGCTCAAAGGAAGGCTGGAATGCTGTTAAAGCAGAACTCAGAAAGTTGGAAAAAATACCCAATTTGAATACTGAAGAGCCTGTCAGAAAAAACAGCAAAGGGCATAACAATGAGCAAAACAGAAAGTGGACAAGCACAAAACATAATGACATGAAGGATTAAAACAAAAATGATGGGGGCTTCGTGGAGTGGACAGTACTGCAGTTTTCTCTGTTCATGTATCCATTTGAGATTCCATAAGGAAGCAAAGTAATGAGGGGAACAAAGCTGCCCATGGTGAAATGGACACACTCCGACCTCATTTCCCCAGAATGCAAAGTTACTGTGCACACATTTCAAGCGTAGTATTTGCCAGGGGACTAGAGATAAACTACAACCTTAATCCACAGCAGGTAAAACACTAGGAAGCCTCTTGAGTGAGAGACTCAAGAAGCAAAAGATACAGCATGAGTGTCCTGTATTTCAGGCAGTTTTTTAATGGTAAAATAGTCCCATCTACAATCAATAAAACAGATACTTAATATTTTAGCCTAAATTTTAGCACACTTACTCAAAAGAATGCAATTTGCAATAACTCTATCACATATTATTATTTGGCTATAATTGAGAAAGGATAAGAAACCGAGTACAATATGCTCCTTGTATAATGTTAGTACAATATGCTCCTTGTATAATGTTAGTGACTCTCGATTATTGTATCTATTTTGACGCTATTCTTATTCTCCCTGTGACCTAGCACAAGGCCAGCTTTCCAACAAAAGACATTTGTAAGATGATTAATTTGTGCTATGTGATTTTGTAACAATTTATGGTGTCTGAAATTGTCCTAAAGACTGAAGAAAGGGAATGTATGTTTCTACCAAAAGGCGTTATTGATATACTGATATTTGAATAAATATTTTCATATTTCTGTCCAAGCTATTACAGAAATGTGAGGGTGACATGTTATGCCTTCAGTAAAGAAATTGTATTCTGTATCTCAAAAACATTTGATTTTAATGAACAGATATAATGAATGCTATAAAATTAATTTGTGATATCACTTTACCAGTGTTCATTATTGAAAATAAATACATAATGCATTCAGTGCAGAAACAAAAGAATACTCAAGGAGAGATACATTAGTGATTGTTTTCATAGCATGTTACATATGTAAGGTTTGTATTTACCAAAGAAAAAGTTAATCTAACATATTTAATGATCTGCAAAAATGCTCTGAAGACAATAAGTAGCAACTCTTGTCTTATGTGAAAACTATTATTAAAATCAAATTCATAATAAACTTTTAATTAAAACCTGATGTTTATAAAATGGAAAAGGTAAGTGCTTTTATTTGTTTCTTATACTTTTTTTTAGTGCTTGGTAATTACCAAGGGAAGCCCTGAAGAGGGGGAAAATGTAGAGTACTAAACTTTATTTTAAAGAAATTCTACTTAAAAATGGAGATATCATAAGAGAGGAAGACATTATTGGTTTACAGAGAAATCAGGCACTAGGGAAATGGCTGGAGATCTACAAAGATGACACCAGCTAATAATCTAAGCAATGGAGGAGAGGCTACCTTAAATGCCCTCTCCTGATTATGAGATTGATGACTGATTTATATGCCATCCAATAGCCTTAATCCAGCAGTTGGTGGAAGTAGAAGCAGACACCAACAACTAATCACCAAACTGAACTGGAACCCAGATGCAAAGAAGAGCAAGTGAAGAGCATAGGGGTCCAGACCAGGCTGGTGAAACCCACAGAAACAGCTGACCTGAACATCCAGGAACTCTTGCTCCCCAGACTGATAGCTGGAATACCAGCATGGGACTGATCCAGTCCCCAAGAACATGGGTTTCTGTGAGGAAACCTCAGAAATCTACAGGACCTCATGTAGAAGTTCAGTACTTATCCCTAGCATAGGTGTGGAATTTGGGAGCTCATTCCATATAGAGGAATACTCCCTGAGACAAGACACATGGGGGTGGGCCTAGACTCCATCCCAAAGGATACAATAGACACCCTATGGAAGGCCTCACCATCCAGGGGAAGCAGAAAGGGTATGTGATAGATAGGGTTTTAGTTGGGGGTGGCGGTAGGGGAGGAGAGGTGGGAGAAGGGAACTGGGATTGTCATATAAAACAATCCAGTTTCTAATTCAAATAAAAAAGTTGGAAAAAAGAAGTTCTATATATAATATATGCATGTAAAATATTTCAAAATATTTTATTTTCATAGCATAATGTTAAGGAAATTGGATATTTAAAAGTAAAGCCTAGCTGAGAAAATATTAAATTCATAAAGTTCTTAGAGGTGAAAATTTTGGAAACATCAATTTCATCATAGAGTATGGCTCATTTGTTCCTGCTTAAAAAATTAATTTGATAGCTTGATTAGAAAGTACATTATATACTTAATTATTGTGTAGGTTGATGAGTAATATATATGCATTATTGTATTTAAACAAAATAGAAGCAGATAAACTAATTATTTTGTAGGATGGTAGTTTGACATTTTAATCATCATTAGCTTCCAAATTCTCTATGTATGCTTGGTTATTTACTAAATACAAATTTTAAGTCAGTTCTTTCACGCTCTTTAAATCAACGTTAGCACTTTGTAAATGTTCTTAAGTAATCTATTTTGCCTCACTCATAAATTTTCCTCTTATTTCATTTTGATATAAGGAAAAGGCCTAGGTAGGTCACTTGGGTAATGTGCTTGTGTGGCGTGCTATGCAGTAAATATACATAAGAAAATGTGCACAGTATCTTTTAGTCCATACATTTAATTTTATTCAGAATCAGTTTGGGACCTATTAGATACTTGTCTACACAGACTTTTTATGTAACAGAGTAGAGTCAGTAATAAATGCATATTTCTTTGAAATGGTCAATTCTGTTTCAATGAAATATCATTATAACTGTTCATTAAGTGTAATGAAATTCTCTGAGACAGTTTTCCTTGACCCTCCTGTACCTTGAACTGAAGGTAAATCACATTATTACAATTTTAATTCTACTTGTGATGGTACTGGGCACAAAATGGTGTAGGAATTGCATGAGTTTGACATATGTCATTGCATTGACAGAATTTTCACCAATGTGAGGACAGTATATCTGTGAACACAAATACTATTTGTGAAGCATAATAAGTTGACCTTCATTGTGGCTATATACATGTATCACACACACACACACAAACACACACACACACACACACACACACACACACACACATACACACACACAAAATACACACAGGAATCCCAATATTTACCACATAGAATTGTCCAGAACTCAATTTTCTACTTTTTATAGTCAATGAGCCTGCATTTAGACTCATTGATTTTATTAAATGCTTCAGTTTGCTTTTATAAACTCTTCAACTGGTAGAAAGAGTTAAGAATATCTGGATATATATTGCAATTTAATGTTCTCCAAGTAATGATTGGATCAGACTGAAATACATAAATAGGTATACAAAAGGAAAGATTTAGAGCCTGATAACTAATAGTAACTAATAATGAATTTTTTTTTATTTTATTGGTTCTAGTTAGGGAACAAACTTATTTCAAGTCCCTTCTCCCTCTCCCTCCCCTCACACCCAACCCCCACCCCAGCCCACCCCTACCCCATCCACCCACCACTCCCCAGGCAGGGTAGGGCCCTCAACGGGGGCTCTGCAAAGTCCACCAAGTCTTCCTATGCTGGTCCTGGGCCCTTCCCCATGTGTCCAGGGCCAGAGTGTAACCCTTCATGTGGGATGGGCTCTCAAAGTCCCTTCTTGCACCAGAGAAAAATACTAATCCACCATCAGAGGCTCCCTGGAGTGCAGAGGCCTCCTCATTGACATCCATGTTCAGGGGTCTGGATCAGTCTTGTACTGGTCTCCCCGACAGCATCTGGGGTCGATGTGCTCTCCCTTGTTCAGGTCAACTGTTCCTGTGAGTTTCTCCAACCTGGTACAGACCCCTTCCCTCTTTATTCCTCCCTCACTTCACCTAAATTCCCAATTTCAAATCAGTGTATATCTGTGGTGTCTATCTCTGCTTCCTTCAGCCACTGGGTGAGGGCTCTAGGATGGCATAAAGAGAAGTCATCAATCTCATTTTAGATTTTGAAAAATATTAACTTTTAAGTCTATCACACTTCTTTAAAAAAAGTAAATGCAAATTTCTAAGAAAAAGTAATCACTACACAGCCTGAGTGGAAGTATATGCTTTGATCACCGATAATTAGGACTATATTTTTATTGTTGTTTTAAAACCTTAATTTGTTTCAATGTTTTGGTCAACCACACATCACAAAACAGAAGCAATAAATTATCAAGAATCAATAATTTGCTGCTTTCATTTCCATTTCTTAAGCAAATTAGTTTTAAATTTATAAATAGACTTCATTAACTTGTATTTATTGTTCATACATTCATATTTGAATTATCAGCAAATACATTGATGGCAATGTTGTAATATGTGACAAATTATATTGCACCTGTAGAAATCCTGGGACAATATTCTTCTCACAACCTTTGTTGATCAATGATGCTTATGAGAACCACATTATTCTAATGGGATTATTTATTGGTATAACAGAGTTACAAAGGGAAGAAGTGATAGTCCTGTGGTTAAAAGAATTTACTGCTTTTCTTCAGCCCTAAGATCAGCTGCTAACCCTCTATAAGAAGTGTCAAAACCAATTGTAATGCTGCTCTGTGCAATCTCACACTCTCTCTGGCCTCCTGGGGCACCTGCACTCATGTGTATATACCTTCATATGCAAAAACAATTCATGTATTTTATTTATTCTTCAGTTTTTGAACTTAAGTTTATTTTTAAGTAAAATATAACTACAGTTTTTGCCTTTCCTTTCTCACTTTCCAGCTCCTTGCAGGTGCACTCCCTCCAATGCCTTCCATATCCCACCTACTCTCAAGATAACTCCCTTGATTCCTAATTATTATTGTGTATGTGTGTTTATGCACATGCAGATATATACAACATATTGATATTCAAATATTAAAATAATAAATCTTATAGCTATCATTCAAAAAGTGACAGTAGAGTTTGGAGGGATGGCTTCAGAGTTAAAAAGACAAAAGTTGTTGCTATTGCAGAGGACCCAGGGTTCAGTTCCAAACACTCACATGGTGACTGTCAATCACAAGTAACTCCAGTTCCAAGGACTCTGTCACTGTCTTCTGACATCCAAGGGAATTGCACATGTGGCGAACAAACATACATGAAGGCAAAACAACCATATGCATAAAATTAAAACAAACAAATCTGTAATGATAAATCTTTCCACCAGCTGCCCAAGCCCTGCTGCTGCGTGGGCACCCAAAATAACACAGTGTCTTATATTAATTGCAATACTGCTGGCCAGTGACTAGGATTTCTCATATGCTAGTTCAGTCTTAATTATCAAACATAAACATTAATCTATATATTTATAAAGACTTATGGAGGATGCTGGTGGCATGTGTTCTCTTCCCGGGGTCACATGGTAACTCCACAGAGAAAAGAGGAGGAGGAAGAGAGAGATTTCCTGCTTGTCCCTGCTTATCTTCTGAGTCTGCCTGCTATGTTACTTTCTGCCTGGATCACAAGACTTCTCTTTACTACATTTCCCAGAATTTTCCTCAACACCTAGTCCCACCTATCTTGCTTCCCTATTGGCCAACAGTGCTTTCTTCAACAACAAATAAGATAAACATACCCAGAAGGACTTCCCCCATCATAAATCTTTTAAAACCTGAAAGTAACCAGAAAGTTCTAATGATCTTTTATATTCTAGATTTGACTACTGGACCCAAGAATTATGAATATTTAACAAGGTATATTTAAATTGTATGTCACTAAAATAAATAGGAATTTATGCTTTCTGAAATGAAATGTCATTTTTTGAGAATGTACAGAGATAGAGTAGAATTCTATTCAATGACTAACCCTTCAGCATTATTGACCACTTCCTACTTTCTATTATCAGTTTGTACAAGGTGCATGTTAAGCCTGTCTCAGAACGTACAACACAGTGAATGATCTGAATGGATGGTTTAGAGTTATCTTTCTAAGGAACAGCTCTTTGTATTTTTTTCAAATTACTTAATTTGGGGGAAGCCACTGTCCATGTAAACACTGCGTATTTCAGAGTAACTTTTCTCTACTTCTGCATAGTTGGTCCCAAAGATCAAACTCTGGAAATCAGACTGGTAAGCAAGTGAGAAGTCTCAATGGCCCTTGTTTGTGGTTTTCTTTCTTTTTCCTTTTTTTTTTTTTTAGTTCAGGGTCTTGCTATGTTTCTCAGGCTATGCTAAAACCTCACTGTACTCCTTCTGTCCTCAGCTTCCTGCTTGCTGGGACTAAAGTCAGCATACACAGGACACTTACAATAGTTCTTTTAAAGACAACTTCATGGAGTTTCCAACCATAACTCACAGGTGTTTAATTCGCACTGTGCTTCTTTAAGCAAGCACAGGAAACTCATCACCACTCTACTGAGGGGCTGATGGTTCTGAGGTGGGATGATGACTTCAAGCCAGAGATTATTCATTATCAAATGGTATGAATAAGGGATACAACCAGAGATATTGTCCTGTAATACCTCTCCCATAATATTATGCATGGTGAGGTTTTTTTGATTTCTGTGTAAATGTATGTGTCTGTGTGCAGAGGAAGATTCCATATACAGGACAGGGTGTTGTAGGTTAAATTTATTGAAGAGAAATAATTCTCATGAGAAACCAATAATCCAGGGTCAGCATTCCAAATATCCTGTCTCAGCTGCTCTCCAAGACCTGACCAGAACTGCAAGAGAGCTGCAATTCCTCTCCCCAGTCCTATATCCAACATGCCCCTTAAGCACCTGTGGCCATGCCCAAATGGGCGTGGTCAGTGCTACAAGTACCTAGGAAGATCTCTACCTAGATATGTGTATTTCTTCCCTGTGGTGGGTGTACTTGGAGTCCAGAAGAGGGTGTCAGATACTCTGCAGTTGTAATTCTAGGATATTGTGCTCCCAATGTAAATGTTGTGAACCAACATAGGTCCTCTGGAGAACCAACAAGCACTCAATCACTGAGCCAGCTCTCTAGCCCCTTTTTATTTTTGGAAATAGTTCATTACTAGTATCTAAATTGACTACAGTATTTTTAATCATAAAAATCTTCAGAAATATCTCCTAATTATAGGAGAATGATATGTAAAATACTGATAGAAAATTGATAGCAATTGATGGAAAATTTTCTGGTAACATTTTCTCATAAGAAACTCTATGTAAACATTAATGTTGCATCTTGTATTTTTAATAAACAAGTACATTTTCCATTATTATATACTTTCATGCAGATATAATGATTCAAATAAAAAATCTCATTTTATGGCTCTGTGTCTAGGTTATTTATTTGAAATAAACACAGCCCAAAGGGTTAAATTTTCCAGTTCATAGAAAGTGTTTGAAATAGCAGAATATAATAAAACATTGCAAAGTAAAACATTTCTTTAGATATTAATAATTTTGGAGTAAATACTGTTTTTCTTCTATGTTTACCCAAATAGAGAAACTTATCACAGCATCATGTCCAAAGAACTGCAGATCTTGGTATAGACTGCACATACATTATATGATATGTTCTAGTTATTGTAAAACCAAAGGACTATTTGGCTCTTCACAAACAGAGCACATTTAAATGGAAAACTATACATGATTTATACCTCTCAGATATTTTCCATGAACTCAAAATTAAGAGAAAACAAGGTTTAAATAGAAAATACCCCTTTTTAATTAAAATTGGGGAATAAATGTGCTGATGTGCCCACTTTTAAATGAATGAAGAAACTAAATATTTTATCAATTTTTATTTATGAATTGTAGAAGCTTCCTTCTTTTTAGATCCAGTGCCATTGAAACCTGTTGTAATTCTCCCAATCTTCTAATTTGTAAATATATATATATATATATATATATATATACAGCTTGTCCTTAGCTTGTAACTTTCCTTTCAACATGAATTACTTGCTTCTAAAATCAAGCATTTGTGACTTTGACCATGGCCTTTCTTTAACTAGTTGACCCTTTTGCCCTCATGTCAATCAGTAGGAATCAGTTCCATGTAGAAGCAACCATCAGTCAGTGACTAATGGGTCTTCGATCCAAACTCTTACAGTGAAATTCATCTTAAGTTGTCTACATTAAAAATTCCATAAACATTAACTCTTTACAAATTAACTGAATACCAATGAGAAAAGAAAATGAAGATTCAAAAATTAGACTCAAATTATCACTTGTATATCTTTCCTTTATAGTACAGAAGGATGAAGAAAGGATAAGAAAATAAGTACAGTTCTCCTTAAACTTTGGTAGAAAGTAATGTGAATTCTAAAGAAGATGTGGTTGCAAATTTTTTTTAAAAAAAGTATATATTGCTTAAGAAGCACAAGTCAATGGTTATAAGTATATAGAAAGTGAAAGAGTCACGGATGAAGTTCATGTTTCCTCTTGGTAGAGGACTACAACCAAGAAATTAGTACAGAAAAACAAGGGTGAATGAAGATTTGGGCCAATTCTTATTCCAAATGTTATACCTTAGACATTTAATCCAGGAATATTTCATGGAAATGTCTGCATGAAATTATACATATTTACATACAGAATAGCTGGGGCTGCATGGTTGAGTTATTGTTCAGGAACAAGGAGAAAGAAATTACAGCAGCTTTTTGTATTTATATTGTCACTATCTTGCTTGCATTGCTGGATCTGATAATTTTCATCCCAGTGCAACGAAGTCTCAAATACAAATATCACATTTCTATATTAAAAACTTGCATAATGGCAAATTACATGGCATCATAATTGTTAGAGATTCATTTGCATTTTGGTTTATAGTTATTTCCTATTGTTCAGCTGAAGAATGTTAGAAGTGGTGAGGACAGGTCAAATTACAAAGTGTTGAAAATAAAAATAACATATCAGAAATAGCAAAGAATCATAATATTTAAGAAATTTAGAAATATATACTGTAAGTTCTCATGACAATGTAAAGTAAGTTTATGATATTTGTGCCCTACATTTATTTTCAAATACTGACATAGATATTGAATTTCGGCCATGAACTCCTTCCTTAATTTATAGTCTATCTCTGTATACTGGCATGACTGAAAATTAAAAGCTTCTTTATTACGAGACCCTTGGTCGGTATCAGAGTTTTTTTTTTTCCTTATTGCTCTCATAGAATAACCTGACCAAGCAACCTAAAGGAAAAAAGAACTATTTGGATAACTATTTGGATAGTTATAGGATTCAATCACAAGAAAGGGTGTTTTAGTGTGAGTATCCTACCATAGTTAAATCCAATTAATACAATTCCTTACAAACATTACCAGAAGCTAAATATTGCCACATGGATATGCCTAGAGACTTGACCAAACAATTCTTAATCAACTCTATCTAAAGGATTAACACTACCTGCAATAGGTGAGTAGCAAAGGTAATAAATAGGGTATCATTGTATAGGTAGATAGCCAGTATACATCAATTAGGCTGTGAAAGAATAAATTCTGCAAATGTAGGGTTTTCGTGTGACAATATGGATGTCATGATAAAAACAATAATTGTTCATCAAAACATTGATAAACAGCCACTTAAATCAATTTCTTTTTTTGTGGATGTTACTGTAATTTCAGGAAGATGTTTGAATGAGTAATACCAGACAATATACTTCATTTTCTTTTTTTGAAATGTTTAAAAAATATGTACTTATTTTAGTGTGTGTGTCTACATGCCTGATTGCTGTTATGTGCACTAACTATACGTGTGTAATGTCCAAGGACAAAAAAGGGTGATAGAGCCCTGAAACTGGAGTTACAAAAGGTTGAAAGCCATCATGTGGGTTCTGGGAACTGAACCAAATTATTCTCAAAAGTGTTTAGTGCTCTTAACCACTGAGCAATTTTTCAAGCTCCTCAGTTTTGAAAAAGTAGCAAATATGTAGTATCTGTTAGTTCTATTACTATTTGGAAATATATGACCTAACCATCTCTTAGGTTAATTTTTACTGAGGAGACAGAATTTTTTTTCTTTTGTGTTTGATAGAGTACAAACAACAGATAAGAGCGATGATTTCAACAAACTACAACTTAACAAACCAAAGAATTAATGTATTATGCTTATTTAGACTGTGTCTGACTTTTAAACAAAAGTTTCACTACAAAGTATTACCCATCAGTGATGACAACAACATGGAAGCAACATCACAAAGTTCTCTTTTCAATCAATTTACCAGATGCCATGGAAGGATGAGATAATGATTGTAATCCTAGTGAATGCTCAGTTTCTTTCTTCTTCCTTCTTCAACCGAGTAGTTTCAGTGATGTCATTGCCAAGCCAAGACTTGGCGATCACTACAGTCATCTGCTCTATTAGTTACTATAACTAGAGTATCAAGCTAATCTATATTCTAAAACCTCAAAAAATGATTATATTATGCTCAGAAAAAAACATACTACAATTTTATCTTTAAAGAGAAAATATTCATTTTTTGCTCATGTGTTTGGAGACTCCAGTCTTTAGTATACTAGTATTTCTGCTTTGAACCTCTAACAAGAAAGAACATTCAACAAAATTTTTACCTCAAGGCCAATAAGCAGCAGAGAGGTGTGTGGGCTGGGGCTGGGGTGGGGATGCATCTGACAGTCTTTTTCTGCTGCAAAGGCCTAAAGATCACACAACAGACATCAACTCAATGCCAAAAGCACTTCCTTGGATTTCAACATTTTATCACTTGTACCTATGAAGGCCATTCTTGATCCAAACTATAAATCCTGGTATGATGATACACATCTTTATCCTAAAATTCAGTAAGGTGAGATGAATGGATTGCTATGAGTTGGAAGCCAACCTTTGTTTGATGTTCTAGGACAGACTAGGCTATAAAATAAAATGATTGATCAATGCACACAACAAATCAAGATTCACACTATTGTAATGGGTAAGTATTCATATGCACAAAAATATATATATTCTAGATAATTACTTTGCTATTAGAATATAAAATATCAAATGATTTTCAGTGAATTAACCTACCAAAATTTGTTGAGATTCAAATTACATGAAGGCCCTTTACTCTATGGTAAGTACTGAAAAGTCAGTGTTAAACATGAACAAAAGATTGGAATGTTGGTATTTTATAGTTGGGAAATTTTTGTGAAATTAATATATAAGCATGTAAAATACATTGGGAAACTGTAAAAGATAAATTAGAAAAAATAATTGGTTTTACAGCTAGGAAATATGACCGGTTCAGAGGCTGAATTATAGCAAACTTTGAATGCATTTCTTTAGTCCTTTAGAAGTCAAATCTGTGGATATTTATGCAATTATATGGTCTTGCCTTAAGGGGGAAATATCTAAGGTTATCTGTGTTGCTTAGATGACTTAGATCCAGTGGTCAGAACTCTCCTTCATATTATAGATGTGTAAAGAGGTTTAACATAACTGAAAAAGAGATATATAACTCCTTGTGAATGATATTTTATAAAATAAGTTAAATATTTTAAATCTTGAAAGGTCACAAAATACATTTCAAAAATCTCATTGTCATTCAATATTGACATATGTCAATATTTGTTTTCAGAACCTGAAACAAAGTAACTAAAATGAAGAAACAAACTAACAAGTAAAATGGTTGATTTTTAATTAGTCAGGAAGGAAATGGGAGTTTATTAATATTAGAAAGTAAACAAAAGAGAAAGAAGAACACACACACCCACACTCACACAGAGACAGACATAGAGACAGCACAGTTAGACAGAGAGAGGGGGAACTCAATTTGCATATGCAGCAATATATTGATTACCTGTGAATGAATTTATAAATGATGAAATTAGTTGCAACTACCTTCTTTTTTGTAATAACCAAGCCTACCTCCTATTTACTGTGAGGAATATATTAAAGTCCTGTAATATCTGTTAATATACAGTTGTATTCACACAGTTTCTAGTCTTATTTCCTGCTTAGAGAGGGAAACAATTGGATAAACCAAAGAAAATGAAGGGTGACACTGAAAAGTAACTTCATATATGAAAAATTTGATATGGATTATAAAATAAAACTTTTTAGTTACTTTTATACTGTAGTAAAACACCATGATCAAGGCAACTTATGGAAAACAGTTTACTTGGGACTTAAAGCTTCATAGGAACAGAGAAAGGATCTTAATGGGGAACATGGCAGTAGGCAGGCAGGCAGGGTTTTGGATTTGTAGCTGACTAATCACATCTTCAGACTTAACCAAGGGGCGAAGAGAGATGACTCAAAATAACATGGGCTTTGGAAACACATAGCCTGCTCCTGGTGGAACAGCTTCTCCAACAAGGCCACCTCTTTTCCTTATTAAACTGTCCCTTCAATTAAGGACCAAACATTCAAACATATGAGCCTTGGTGGCTAATCTAATTCAAACCACTCCAAATCCCATAATTAGGTTTGAGTAGAAATTCACCATAAAAAATTCCTTAGCCTGTTTGTTTCTTTGTATTTTGAAATTTTAATTTGATGAGAATCACACTAGGAAAATAAGACATAAGGCTGATTCTTATTTTCATTATAAGAGGAATTTTTTGTTCCCAGTTGCATTCATAATTTACCAATAATTTTCTGTCAAATATTCAAAATGGTTATGGTTTCAAACAATTGTTGAAGCAGGAAAGTGTGAAAGCAGATGAGAAGCTAGCTTAACATAGAGAATGAGATTTGAAGGGTCACTTTTTTCTTTTTTCTTTCTTTTTAATAGAACTGTTTTCTGTTTCCAGAAAGAGAGAAAACCTCAAGTGAGTTGGGCTGTTGCTCATATCCTTCAAAAGCTCATAGGTGTATGGAGAAACACTATAGAAAGTTTGCTGGAAGTGATCATTTTAGACTGAGTCTGGGTTTGGAGAAGAGAAACAGAAGATGAACTAGGCTATATGCAGCAAGGAGTAAACAAAGTACTAGAAAACAACAACAACAACAACACACACACACACACACACACACACACACACACACACACACACACACACACACACATATTTTACCATTTTGACCAGTTAGCAAATATGTTATTTGAAATGAAAATATTAAAATGATGGTTATAGGTTGACAAAATCCAATCTATTTATATAGGAATACAATCCCACTGAACTGTAAAAATATCATTGAAATTGAGGTATATAGGTGTGGCATTTAGGAGAATATACATATAATATGAATATCTGTTTGATATTACTCAGAGTGCTAACAAAAATTAGAGGAAGTTATCAAGACTGTTGTTGCTGACCTGAAGAATGATTGAAGGAAGAATTTAATCAGCAGATCTCTCATAACTACAGCTTCTTTGGATGAATCTCATGAAAGAATGTTTCTAAATTATTCTCCCTCAATTGTAGGATTTGGTATTTTATAAGGTACATGATTTTTAGAATAAGGATATTCACTGAATGTGTGCTTACTTCTCAAAACAATCTGTTCATCCACATTTAAGTTAAAATAAACCTGGCAATGGCTGTCTAAACCATACATTATTGTTGTGGATAATAAAACATAAATATATGCTGGTGTTCATATAGAAATTTAAATTAAAACTCTGTCAGTTACTGCAATATAAGCACTTAGGCAAATGATATTATTCCTAGAAGATTTCAAGCTAACGCATAAAAATAAGTGGTTCTTACCTTGAATCATGTTACCAATATAAAAGCTATTCATTTATCAAATTTGATTCACTTTTTTTGTAGGCAAGGTCCTATTTATTCAATGTGACTTTTAAGTATGTTTTGTTTTGTTGTTGTTGCTTTCCAAAACAGGGTTTCTCTGTGTGGCCCTGGCTGTCCTTGAAATTGCTCTGTAGACCAGGCTAACATTGAACTCAGAAGTGAGAAATCCACCTGCCTCTGCCTCCTGAGTGCTAGAATTAAAGGCATACCTACCCAGCTGAGTTTTAATTCTTATTTACAAACTTTAGTGTAGACTTAAGAAATAAATCCTCGACAAGTTAGTCAATGCACAATATAATAAGAACCATGTGTTTTGACATCCCTGGATGGAGCATGAAGTTGTGTAGACACAGTGTTTAGGAGAATCAAACATATAACATATTTCCAAGTTTCAGAATTCGAGGTACAAAGGACACAGTTTGAAAATAATTTGTTGTTCCTTTCCATGTCCAAAATAAAAAAAATTATTTTATTGACATGTATGGTTTTTCAAAAGAAGAGACAGTGCTCCATTAATAAATACAAATTTACTAAAGTCACTCAAACAGAGGCATTGAGCAATCCCATTTGCCTGGTGTCTCATAATCGCAGAGGCAAAACATGCAATGAATTAGCTTCAACTCCATCATTCCATTTAGATAGCACAATGACCTATAGTTCAAGAAAACTGATTTAAGCTTCTCATTGATAATGTGCCAAATCCATGGATTCCTTGGATAACCTTATCCATTTGCCATACTGCTTTTAGACTCCCAATTATTAAACTTTCACAGATAACAGGAAAAACAAGAAATAGCAAGACTCCTTACCAGCTGTGCTATGCTATTGAGACTTACACAGCTTGAATATTAAATTATCCGCAAGGTGAAACAGTGTAATAAACATGAAAAGTATCTTCTCTCTGAGACTCAAGTACTTAGAACTCATCATAGCTTTCTTGAGTCCCCCTGGTAAGTGGTCAGATTATATATTAGTGCACACAGCACATGTGAACATATGTTTTCACTGCCAACAGTAGCTAGCTAAAGCCCCTGGTCCTCACAAATCTTTAACTATACCTGGATATTAGCTCAAAAGTTTGTGAAGATGTTTTGAATCTCAATGATCACAAGGGTATAGATTATTTAATGCAGAGATGCCATAAATTCTATTACATTTTATTCAAAGAATAGTTATTTTGGACAATACTCTCACATTAAGTGTGCTACAAAGAAATCTCAAGAACAGGATGAATGAAAACATCATCAGAAAATGTTTGGGTTCAAACAAGGGAGAAATTTAGCCATACAGAAACATGACTATTGTTATTAAAGGCCACTGTGATAGTCATTATGTGACTAAGTAATAGGGAAATTGGTAGAAGCCAGAGATCAGTTAGACCTATTTTTTTTCATACACTTGTGAATGTGAGCTTTGAGTTTTAATTTAAATTCCATATTTCCCAATTTTGCATCTGTATTCTTGTGCTCTGTAAATGATTTATTTTTATTGATCATCAGACCCAGAGGCAGATAAGGTAGATAGGTGTATCTGCTCAGTGGAAGGCAAAATCCAGCTATACATGCTGAAAAATTATTGCTGATATTCTTCTGGATTCTCCTTTACATGGGTCCTAAGAGCAAAGGAAATGATTGAGCAACAAGAGGAGGGAGGAAGCAGGAAGCCAGGGGGAGTAGAAGAATGAGGAGATGGGGATGAAATGCGTGAGAGACAACCAAGAGCAAAGGATGACACAGTACAGAAGGAGAATACTACAGAGGAAAGATAGAAAAGAGGGAGATAAAGAAGAGTAAAAGAAGGAATACACCATTTAAAACAGAAAATCAGTGAATTTTAGTTCCAGCAGGAGAAAACAGCCACCAAAGCAAAAAAGTAGAAATAGCTGTGTGACAGTATGCTACCTGTTGTCTGGAACCATTTTTTTCTGTTTACCTGTTCATGGCCTTGAATAATCTGTGTGAGATCCTTCTCCTACTCAGAATTTACCTGAATTCCTAAGAAGTTCTTACACTTCCAGACCTATCTGTTACTAGATTTCACCTGTTTGAAGAAAGAGATTATGAGGGATTTTTCTTTTTAAGTTAAACCTCCAGAAATGTTGACCCATTTCTGGATCACACTATTTATTCATGATTGTCATTAGAAAGAAGGGTTAAAGGCAGACTCAGAAAGTTCCAAGGACCCATGCAGGACATGTGCCTTTTTGAGCCTTTATGTGAGTTCTGGGCTTCCCTTGATTGTTTTTATCTGAAATGGTTTGATATAATTTTAATTTTAGAATAGCTGATATACAGTAAAGTTTTGATGATTGTTCAGACAATTGAACTCTACAAACATCTGAGTTATGATTATGTTTGTTTACATTTGTATATGAAGTATGCTTTCCACAGTTAATACAACATTGAGAGTGATATGTTAACATTAACTACACTGAATACATTATTATTCAGGTGACTTTGTGAATTTGATTTTGTGTCATTTATTTATTAATAATTTAATCCAGAGTTTCTAACATTCAGTCAAAATGTTCCTTTTGACTTGTTATTGATTGAGAGCTTTTCATAGTTCCCCTTGTTTTTGATGACTTTGTTGATAACTAGGCAGGTACTTTAGAGAATGCTCTAGCTTGTGACTTTTCTGATGCTATTTTTCATGAGACTAAGGTTACAATTCCTCAGTAGAAAAATAAAAGCAACAAAGGTGCCATTCTTACCACATCATATCAAGGGTCCAAGAGGAACTCATTATTTTTCATTGCTGCTGTTATCCTTAATTGAACAGACTGGTGTCTGTCTTCACATTTCCACAGCATGTTTCCTCTAAGGAATTTACTTTACACTTATGGAGTTTGTGTTAGCTTTAGGATCTGGGTATTTCCACCATTATAAAGGAAGACATTTTGGCAATGCAAATCATATCTTTTCTATATCCTGAAAATAGCTTAACACAAACATACTTATTTTGAGAACTAGATTCTCATGCATATTAGATATAACTTTTCAAATAGTAACTGTTATACAGATCTTTAACAAGCAACATATATAGAGAATTAATTGGTTGCTGAACCTATAAAGATATGGAGTTTAATATGCTTTTTATGTTATTAACAATTATGTCTCAAATTAAAAAAAAAATGTACTCTGGTTGGTAGTGGCACACGCCTTTGGTTCCAGTAGTTGGGAGGCACAGGCAGGCATATCTCAGTAATCTCAAGGCCAACCTGGTCTACAAAGTGAGTTCCAGGACAGCCAGGAACACAGCCAGTTACACAAAGAAACACTGTCTTGAAAAACCACAAGAAAAGAAAGAGATTCTTCATTTTCATATTGAAAATGTGTTCTCAAAAATTAAGACACATCCATTCTTTTCATCCTCATAATAGCAATGTAAAAGAAAGAAGACTCTCACTAGATTTGGATAGAAAATTGAAGCTATGATTTTAAACACACTAAAATTTAATCATTAAAGTGAAGAAATACAGTAATGCTTAATAAACTGTGGCATTCAAATCTATATCCTCATCTTCTCCAGATTAGGTAGAACTAATGTCGATGTTTAACCATTCTCATCAAAAGAATGGGTTATTTTTAGGCTCAGAAAGTAAAGTTAAGTTTACTGTACACAAGAATGAAGCAAGTTTTTGATTGGTTTTAAATTTTAATTGCCATAACATACTTCTCTTAAGCATGCTGGTGGTAGTTTTATATTCAGGTAAAAATAATTAAATATAATGAAAACAAAAAGTTTCAAACATCTCTGATTTTCAGCTCTTAAAAGTGATACTTGGTCCATTCCCAAAATCATACTCAAGAATTCTGACTATAACCTTATAGTCATATAACAGGAGTTTTAAATGATGATATGCAGAAGTTATAATGAAAGTCTGGAAAATATTAGTTGTTGAGAGAAAAGTACATAACTCTCCAATTTAAAAGTTCTAATGACCAATCAAATGGACCCAAGAAACAATCGGGGGTAGCAATCCTAATATCCAATAAACTGGACTTTAAACTAAAATCAGTCAAAAGAGATGAAGAAGGTCATTTCCTACTCATCACAGGGGAAATCCATCAGGATGAAGTCTCAATTCTGAACATTTAGGCCCCAAATACAAAAACATCCATGTTTGTAAAAGAAACATTACTAAAACTCAAATCACAAATAAAACCAAAAACACTTATAGTGGGAGATTTCAACACCCCACTCTCACCACTGGACAGGAACAGCAGACAGAAACTTAACAAAGAAACTAAAGAACTAATAGAAGTTATGGCGCAATTGGACTTAGCAGATATCTATAGAACATTCCACCCAAATACAAAACAATTTAACTTCCTCTCAGTGCCACATGGAACCTTCTCTAAAATCGACCACATACTTGGCAACATAGCAAACCTCAACAAGTACAAAAAATTGAAATAACCCCCTGTGTCTTATCAGACCACCATGCTCTTAAATGAGAATTCAACAACAACATGAACTACAGAAAACCTACAAACTCATGGAAATTAAGTAACACCCAATTACACAATTCATGGGTCCAGGAAGAAATAAAAAAAGAAATTAAAGATTTCCTAGAATTCAATGAGAATGCGGACACAACGTATCCAAACCTATGGAATACTTTGAAAGCAATGCTAAGAGAAATGTTCATAGCGATAAATGCCCACATGAAGAAACAGGAGAACAATCACACTATAGAATTAACAGCACAACTGAAAGCATTAGAAAACAAAGAAGCCAATACACCCTGGAGGAGCAGACTCAAGGAAATAATCAAATTGAGGGCTGAAATCAATAAAATGGAAACTAGGAGAACAATACAAAGAATCAATATAACAAAAAGTTGGTTCTTCGAGAAAATCAACAAGATAGACAAACGTTTATCCAAACTTACCACACAAGAAAGAATGAACATGAAAATTAATAAAATCAGGAATGAAAAGGGGATCATAACAACAGACACAGAGGAATTGGAGAGAATCATCAGGTGATACAGTGAAAATCTACATTCCTCAAAATGTGAAAATCTAAAGGAAATGGAAAATTTTCTGGATAGATTTCACTTGCCAAAATTAAATCAAGAACAGATAACAACTTGAATAGACCTATTACATTCTAATGAAATTGAAGCAGTCATTAGAAGTCTCCCAACCAAAAAATGCCCAGGGCCAGATGGCTTCAGTGCAGAATTCTACCAGAAATTCAAAGTACAGCTAATACCAATTCTCCTCAAAGTATTCCACAAAATAGAAGCAGAAGGGTCATTACCAAACTCTTTTTATGAGGCTTCAATAACATTGATACCCAAGCCACACAAAGTTACAACTAAGAAAGAGATCTACCAATATCTCTCATGAACATTGATGCAAAAATTCTCAACAAAATATTGGCAAATTGAATCCAAGAACCCATCAGAGTGATAAATCCATCCTGATCAAGTAGGCTTCATCCCAGGGATGCAAGGATGGTTTGACATATGAAAATCCATCAATGTAATCCACCATATAAACAGACTGAGGAAAAAATCACATGTTCATCTCACTAGATGCCAAAAAAGCCTTTGACACAATCCAACACCCCTTCATGATAAAGGTCCTGGAGAAATGAGGGATAACAGGAACATACCTCAACATAATAAAAACAATATACAGCAAGCTGACAGCCAACATCAAATTAAGTGAAGAGAAACTAATCGTATTCCTCTAAAATCAGGAGCAAAACAAGGCTCTCCACTCTCTCCATACATCTTCAATATTGTCCTTGAAGATCTAGCTAGAGTGATAAGAAAACCAAAGGAGATCAGGGGAATAAAAATAGCAAAGGAAGAAGTCAAAGTCACTATTTGCAGATGATATGATAGTCTACATAAGTGACCGGAAAAACTCAACCAGGGAACTCCTACAGCTCATAATCACCTTAACCAAAGTGGCAGGATACAAGATTAACTCAAAAAAAAATCTGTAGCCATACTATATACAGATGACACATTGGTGGAGAAAGAAATCAGAGAAGCATCACCCTTTACAATTGCCACAAACGACATAAAACACCTTGGAGTAACACTAACCAAAAAAGTGAAAGACCTGTACCATACAAATTTTGAGTCTTGAAAGAAAGAATTTAAAGAAGATACCCAAAAATCGAAAGATCTCCCATGCTTTAGATAGGCAGGATCAACATAGTAAAAATGGCAATCTTGCCAAAAGCAATCTACATATTCAATGAAATCCCCATCAAAATCTCAACAAAATTCTTCACTGACCTTGAAAGAACAATTCTCAACTTTATATGGAGAAACAAATACCAAGCATAGCCAAAACAACACTGTGCAATAGAGGAACTTAGGGAGGCATCACCATCCTTAACTTTAAGCTCTATTACAGAGCTATAGTCCTGAAAACAGCTTGGTATTGGCACAAAAATAGACAGGTAGACCAATGGAATAGAGTTGAAAATCCTGATATTAACCCACACACCTATGACCACCTGATTTTTGACAAACAATCCAAATATATATGCTGGAACAAAGAGAACATCTTCAGCAAATGGTACTGCCATAACTTAGTTCAAACATGTAGAAGACTACAGATAGACCCACGCCTTTCACCCTGCACAAAACTTAAGTCAAAATGGTTCAAAGACCTCAACATAAACCCAGCCACACTGAACATACTAGAAGATAAAGTGGGAAATACCCTTGAATTAATCGGTGCAGGAGACTGCTTCCTGAACATAACACCAGTAGCACAGACACTGAGATCAACAATTAATAAATGGGACCTCCTGAAACTGAGAAGCTTCTGTAAGGCAAAGGACATAGTCAGCAAGACAAAACGACAGCCCACAGATTGGGAAAAGATATTCACCAACCCACATCTGACAGAGTGCTGATCTCCAAAATATACAAAAATTCAAGAAGCTATTCTCCAAAACATCAAACAATCCAATGAAAAAATGGAGTACAGTTTTTCGGGTCACTAATGTAGACTATCATGTCGTCTGCAAATAGTGAAAGTTTGACTTCATCCTTTCCAATTTGTATCCCTTTGATCCCATTTTCTTGTCTTATTGCTATAGCCAGAACTTCAAGTACTCTATCAGGGAACTCCTATGGTTGATAAACACCTTCAGAAATGTAGCAGGATACAAAATTAACTCAAAAAAAAAACAGTAGCCCTACTATATACAGATGATAAATCCAATGAGAAAGAAATCAGGAAAATATCACCTTTCACAATATCCACAATCAACATGAAATATCTTGGGGTAACACTAACCAAAAAAGTGAAAGACCTGTACAATAAGAACTTTGAGACTTTAAAGAAAGAAATTAAAGAAGATGCCAGAAAATGGAAAGATCTCCCATGCTTTTGGATAGGTAGAATTAACATAGTAAAAATGGCAATCCTGCCAAAAGCAATCTACAGATTCAATGCAATCACCATCAAAATGCCAACACAGTTTTTCAGACATTGAAAGAACAATACTAAACTTTCTATGGAAAAATAAAAAGCCCAGGATAGCCAAAACAAGTCTTTACAATAAAGGATCTTCTGGAGGCATCACCATGCCCGACTTCAAGCTCTACTATAGAGCCATAGTTCTGAAAACAGCTTGGTATTGGTACAAAAATAGACAGATAGACCATTGGAATCGAATTGAAAACTCTGATATTGACCCATGCACCTATGAATACCCTATTTTTGACAAAGGTGCTAAATCTATACAATGGAAAAAAGATAGCATCTTCAACAAATGGTGCTGGTACAATTGGATTTGGACATGCCGAAGATTGCAGATAGATCCATACCTGTCACCATGCACAAAATTAAGTGCAAATGGATCAAAGATCTCAGCATAAATCCAGCCACACTGAATCTTCTAGAAGAAAAAGTGGGAATTACCCTTGATCAAATTGGCACAGGAGACCACTTCCTGAACATTACGCCAGTAGCACAGACACTGAGGTCTGCAATTAATAAATGGGACATCCTGAAACTGAGAAGCTTCTGCAAGGCAAAGGAAACTGTCAGTAGGACAAAACGACCACCCACAGAATGGGAAAAGATCTTCACCGATCCCACATCTAACAGAGGACTGATTTCCAAAATATATAAAGAGCTTAAGAAGCTAGCCACCAAAACACCAAACAATGAAATTGAAAAGTGGGGTACAGAACTAAACAGAGAATTCTCAACAGAGGAATCTGAAATGGCTGAAAGACACTTAAGAAAGTGCACAAAATCGTTGACCATCAGAGAAATGCAACTCAAAACAACTCTGAGATACTACCTCACGCCTGTGAGAATGGCTAAAATAAAAAATACCAATGACAATCTATGCTGGAGAGGATGCGGAGAAAAAGGAACACTACTCCATTGCTGGTGGGAGTGCGAACTTGTAAGACCACTCTGGAAATAAGTATGGCTGTTGCTCAAAAAATGGGAATCAGTCTACCTCAAGATCCAGCCATTCCTCTCTTGGGTATATACCCAAATAGTGCATGTTCATGCAACAAGGACATATGTTCAACCATGTTCATAGCAGGATTGTTTGTAATAGCCAGATCCTGGAAGCAACCTAGATGCCCCTCAATTGAAGAATGGATTGAGAAAATGTGGTACATTTATACAATGGAGTACTACTCAGCAGAAAAAAAGCAATGGAATCTTGAAATTCGCAGGCAAATGGATGGAACTAGAGGAAACCATCCTGAGTGAGGTAACCCAGTCACAAAAAGACAAACATGGTATATACTCACTGATATATGAATTTTAGACATAGAGCAAAGAATTATCAGCCTTTAATGCTCTTCACCAAAGAAACTAGGAAACATTAAGGACTCTAAGGGATAAATGGTCCCCAGGAATGGAAATGGCATGAACTCCTGAACTAATTGGGGGCATGAGGGTAGGGGGGGACGGAGCTGCTACAATAAGAGCAAGAGAAGATGAGTAGAGGAGAGGAAATGGAGGAGCAGAAATATTGAGTGGGGGAAGAATAGAGGAAAGAGAGCAGGATAAGAGATACCATATCAGATGGAGCCAGTATAGGTCCGAGAAGAGATCTGGAACCAGGGAGATCTCCAGAGACCTACAAGGATGACACAATCTGACAATACAGGCAATGGTGGAAAGGATAACCTAAAAGCCCTTCCCCTAAAATGAGATTGATGACTTCTCTTTATGCCATCCTAGAGCCCTAACCCAGTGGCTGATGGAAGCAGAGGCAGGCATCCACAGTTATACACTGAGCCGAAATTGGGAATTCAGTTGAAGAGAGGGAGGAATGAAGAACGAAGGGGTCTGTACCAGGTTGGAGAAGCCCACAGGAACATTTGACCTGAACAGGGAGAGTACATGGACCTTAGATGCTGTCGGGGAGACCAGTACAAGACTGATCCGGACCCCTGAACATGGATGTCAATAAGGAGGCCTCTGCACTCCAGGGAGCCTCTGATGGTGGATTAGTATTTTTCCCTGGTGCAAGAAGGGACTTAGAGAGACCATGCCATGTGAAGGGTTACACTCTGGCCCTAGACACATGGGGAAGGGCTCAGGACCAGCACAGGAAGATTTGGTGGACTTTGCAGAGCCCCCGTTGAGGGACCTACCCTGCCTGGGGAGTGGTGGATGGATGGGGTGGGGGTGGGCTGGGGGTGGGGGAGGAGGGTTGGGGTGAGGGGATGGAGAGGGAGAAGGGACTTGAAACAAGCTTGTTCCCTAACTAGAACTAATAAATAAATTTTAAAAAATGGAGTACAGAACTAAATAGACCATTCTCAATGAGGTATCTAAAATGGCTGAAAGACACATCAGAAAGTGTTCAACATCCTTAGTCATCAGGGAAATGCAAATCAAAACAACTCTGAGATACCATCTTTCTCCTTTCAGAATGACTAAAATCAAAAACACAAATGACAGTTCATGCTGGAGAGGATGCAGAGAAAGAGGAACACTCCTCCACTGCTGGTGGGAGTGCCAACTTGTACAGCCACTTTGGAAATCAGTATGGCGACTCCTCAAGAAAATGGGAATGAGTCTACCACAAGATCCAGCAATTCCACTCCTAGGCATATACCCAAAAGAAGCACATTCATACAACAAAGACATCTGCTCAACCATGTGCATAGCAGCACTATTTGTAATAGCCAGAAATTGGAAGCAGCCTAGATGCCCCTCAACCAAAGAATGGATAGAGAAAATGTGATACATTTACACAATGGAGTACTACTCAGCAGAAAAAAAACAATGGAATCTTCAAATTTGTAGGACAATGGATGGAACTCGAAGAAACTATTCTGAGGGAGGTAACCCAATCACAAAAAGACAAACATGATATGTACTTACTCATAGGAGGATTTTAGACATGGATTAAATGATTACCATCCTACAATCCACACTGCCAGAGATACTTGTAAACCAAGAAGACCCTTAAATAGACAAACTTTGTCCCCTGGAGAAGGGGAAAGAGTCACCATGCCCTGAGCAAATTGAGAACTTGGGTAGATGGGGGAGGAAGCTACGAGAGTGAGAAGGGAAGAGAAGGAATGATGCGAAGTCATAAGGAAGCAGAAATTTTGAGTCAGGTGTAGATTAGAAGATAGGACATTTGACCGGTTGGATTTTAGTTTGGGGGTGGTAGAGGAGGAAGGGAGGGAGAAGGGAACTGGGATCATCATGTAATTCAATCTTCTTTGTAATTCAAATAAATAAAAAAGTTCTAATGACCAACTATAATTAAAATTTAAATAATGAAATATTGAAAATATATTTAAGTGCATTTGAGTATTACACAACATGTTATAGGTTCAAATAATCAAGACATTTGATATCCTTTACAACATAAATTTCTGATATCAATGTATTATACATTAATTATATATCGTTACACACCAATAATAACTATTATTAATATATTAATCACATATTAATGATAACTCATAAATTAAGAAAGTAGACTTCTTTTCCCTGTAAAATATTCTATGACAGCCTAATCAATTCCCATAGCTACAGTTTTCAGAATATACATTTCTCATATGTACCTGGACAAGATATGTCAAGAATGGAACTTACCTGAAATATGCAAAAGGAGTGGACAGTATTTCCAGGCCATAACATTACAGATTGAGAACTTTTGTTGTCCTCTGCTACAGTGCCAGCAGAGCTTTCTGACCACTGAGTCTTTTCATGAAGCGCTTACACCACACCCGGCCACCTAGCTCAGGAAAATGTGTGCCTGCACGGAGGAACATGTCTCAGAATAGCCCTAGAAGCATCCCACATTCTGATTACGCACGTGGTGCCCCATTTCCAAGTTCTAACTTACAAACTCATCCTTCCTGATATCTCTTATGCTTTCTTTTCTTTTGAGGGTCGTGGGGGAGTGTGGCAAGGGGAAAAAAGGTTTATTTGGCTTACATTTTCTGAATCACAGTCCACTGAGGAAAGCTGAGGTAGAAATTCAAACTGAGTAGAAATCTGGAGCCAAGAAGATACAGAGGCTGTGGAGGAGTGTGGCTTACTCGTTTGCTCATTATGGATTGCTCAGCCTGCATTCTTATACATCCCAGGACCGCCAGCCCTGGAGGTACAACCAACAATGGGATGGACCTTACTCCATCAATCACATAAGAAAATGCTTTCCAGGCGTCACTAAAGCCCAATCTTATGAAGGTATTTTCTCAATTGAGGTTCTCTTCCTGCACATGACTCTAGCTTCTGTCAAGTTGACATAAAACTAAGCAGCACAGCATCCTAGCCTTCTCAATGTAAACCATGAAGTTGAGGCTCAGAGGTGCTGTACTTTTAGACAGAACACAGTGAGAGGGAGATCCAGAAGAATTCCTGAACAACCAATTTTCATTTTTCCTCTAAGGCAGTGGTTCTCAAACTGTGGGTTGAGGCCCCTCCGGGGGAAACATATATAATATTTAATTATTTTTCATAACAGTGGCAAAATTATAGTGATTAAGCAGAAATGAAGTAATTTTATGGTGGGGAGGGTCAACACACCATGAAGAACTGTGTCAAAAGTTGTCAGTACTAGCAAGGTTGAAAACTACTGCTAAGTAATAGATTTGCTACTATAATTTGAGATGTTCTGAAAACACAGGGGAACTCTATTCTAAGGTCACATTTTCCAAAGTTCAGTGATGTACCTGAGCTTTGGATTTATCTCCAATTTGCTGACTCTATGGATGTAGATTGTGTGTGTGTGTGTGTGTGTGTGTGTGTGTGTGTGTGTGTGTGTGTGGTGTGTGCTGTGTAGATGTTTTGTTTATTGTGTATGCATATATGTCTAGGTCTGTTTATATATGTGCATGTCTGTGTATGTCTTGTCAGGGGGTCTCTCTATGTGTATGTTTTTTTTATGTAGATCTCTGTATGCATCTGTGTGTAGATCTGTGTGTATGTCTCTGTTAGTCTGTGTTTCTGTGTGTCTCCATGCATTTCAAGCTCTCAGGAAAGATTTTGTTATAGGACTGGATACAATGAAACTCCTACTTTCCCTTTTCCAACATTGATGCAGGAATACTGGTTAATGACTTATTTAATCCTTGAATTATTTTTAAAGCATTTAGAATAAATGTTTAAGCTCTAATTCCTAAAATATTTATACTAGCTCCATCACACTTAAAATAGATCTATTTGCCCAACAGACCTTTGGTTTGTAAACATGATTTCTTCAAAAATAACAAAAGAAACTCTGGCACTTACTAGCACATACCTTATTACAGTCTGTGTGGTATAGCTAAAACAATATTTAAGAGGTCTAATGCCCTTGACTGTGCTGATTTAAGCATTAAATCATCAAATTCAAATATGAGAAAATAACATACTTTCAAAAGAAATAGATCAAAAGGTGTTAGCAAATGTGTAAGACTAACTTTATAAATGGGAAAACAACCCAGCAGTTTACTGTCCAACAATTTCTCATAACCATTTCTATTTGTTTCAGAAGTAAAACAATGTTACAATAACATTGGACCTACTAGCATAGTATGTCAGGATAATATGTTTCTGTATAAAAGTGCATCAACGAACAGGTCTTGTCAATAACATGGCATATCTAACCACAACCTAAGAAAAATACTCTTCATATGTTAACTTTTAACAATGGAAAAATAGCATTCCATCAATGAAGATGTATAAGACGAAGGCATCAAAACTCACAGAGAAATACAGAAATGATGATAGGAAGGCCTCGTGGCTCATGTCTATTTTACTGAAAAGTTAAGGTAGACTTCTTGGAAAGTTAAGTTCATGAAAATCAAGATTCAGCAAGATTTTGCCAAACAAGATTAATAAAACATTTGAACACTGTGACCCTTAGCACTCCTTCAGGTGTTTTGTTTATTTATTTTTATACACATTGAGATAGGTTTAGAAAATTGTTTGGAACTCTAACTCTGCCTCTATCTAATGACTCACTTTGTCTACTTCTGAAATGTAAGTGTATTTTTTTGAATAAATAAAAAGTGCGTACTTAATAAATTTTCTGGAAATGTAAATCTTATTTTAAGATGATAACTGTTCTCCAAGCCAGCCAACAAAAGAGACACTGTTTGTCACCTTTGTGTTATTAAGTTTTAAATATAAAAATACATAATGTTGTTATTTTGACAACAGATAAGAACTTAGATGCAAAATAGTTACTTTGTGTTTTAATAATCAAGAAAACCTATGAATCTGTCTCTCACCTGACATGCTAATCAGCCGAAAATTTAAGTTCTATTTCAGGTTTAATTCCTTTATTTTTTTTTTCATGCAGCATGAAGAAATGAAATTATCACTAAAAGTTCTATATAATTCTAATTCTGTGATGCTGGAACAAAACACTTTGAAAGAAAAACAACAACAAAGAGCAATTAGTAAAAGCTTACCTTAGTTTCTGAATGTTAAAATATGCAAAATTATATTATAGATGATATAAATGTCAAATTTATTTGGTCATCTTTAGGTAAAACGTATTCATTATTTGACATTATTTGTTCACAGAGAAGGCAATTCCTTGCAATAAAATAAAGTATACATTAGCTCAAAAAACTTACTATTTACTTTGACTTTTAAACAAGGCATAGTAATGGAGTTTTCCCTTCTTAACTTGTAAAGATCTCTTTATCCAGAGACTAGATATGTTCTAAGTGTCAGGTTGACACTTTAACTGTCATTTTAGAAAATTATTATTTATTCTGTTGAAGGAGTACTGAGTGTCCCCAGTGTGCTTTACCAAATATTAATAATGCATTTTCTAGTTTAATGACACTTCTGATAAGTGAACCTTAACAGTAGTTTTCACTCACTATATAACAGCTGTTGACAAAGAAAATAATTTATACAAACTTGATTCTCATATGATCATTTTCAAACAGTTTCAATCACTGCTTGTGGAGAAGCAGTAGAAGTAAGCATGTTAAATGAATTTGTAATTCACCCAGATATTTCTGATTGATGAAAACAGAAAACTGATCAGTTGATTTTC
Organism: Cricetulus griseus; assembly: GCF_003668045.3. Taxonomy (NCBI): domain Eukaryota; kingdom Metazoa; phylum Chordata; class Mammalia; order Rodentia; family Cricetidae; genus Cricetulus; species Cricetulus griseus. The sequence goes on along the minus strand of NC_048595.1, from coordinate 136,586,853 downwards.
TAATGAATATATCACTTTCCAGTATAGGTAAACATGATGTTTGATGTTTAAAAAATTTGTTTTCTGCATGTCTTACTAAAGAAATTCTATGGTGTACATAAATGTAAACTGTCAAAGCCTCAGCTCCCAGAAAAACTAGCAGACATATGTCAATCAATTTCTTGTAACTCTGAGTAGACTAAAACAAGGATCACTTACCCATGTAGACTTCAGTTAGTGTGATATTTTGTGCTACTTCAAAAAATTCTCACCGGGCATTGGTGGCACACGCCTTTAATCCCAGCACTTGGGAGGCAGAAGCAGGCGGATCTCTGTGAGTTCGAGGCCAGCCTGGTCTCCATAGCGAGTGCCAGAATAGGCTCCAAAGCTACACAGAGAAACCCTGTCTCAAAAAACCAAAAAAAAAAATTCTTGTAGATATTTTATAAAACATGTATCTTCTGAAAATGTTGTGTCTAACAGGCTTCTAAATTAATTTGTAATTAGGATGAGAGTAATATTCTCAGTCCTATCTAATTTTACCTTTAATATATTTAGGCCAGAGTGACAGCATGAGAGACTGACAAAAATGTATATTACAAGCATATGCATGATGGGAATACAGCATATCTTATTTGATATTAATAAATGTTCAGAGAAGGAAAAATGTTGGCTTTTCTGGAGAAAATGCCATTGCAGCTCAGTTCACATGTATTTTATGTGAGTTAGTAATGTCGTTTGGTTACAAAAAGAGTCAGTCCTAAGGGCAGACTAGATTTTGCCCTCTAACTGAACTTTGTGAATTAGATCTTACAATGGCTGTAATGGTAGAATTAACTACCTTTCCTAAGAGAAGGAGGAGACAAATCATATATACGATGTAGAAATTAAGGCTCTACCTAGCTCCACAAATGGTATAATATAAAATAAAGGCAAGGACTTCACTGCTCAGAGTCACCTCGAGTCATTTTGTCCTTTATAAGCATAATGGAATAAAGGATGCTGCAATAATCTTACACATTAATGAATTCTCAAGGCCAGATGGTACCAAAATTAAGATCCATAAAACTTTGCTATAACAATGTCTAGACAACTGGTCAGTATGTTGCTTCAGTATTTAACTTCATAAATTTATGCATTCATCAAACCCAGAGACTGAGTTTATCTTTTTACCTTTTACATTTCTTTTCTTTTTTTCTCATACATTACATTCCAACACCAGTTTCCCCTCCCTCCACTCCTGTCAATCTGGTTCCCACCTTCTCTCTTTCTGATACCTACTCTTCTTCCATTCCCCTTCAAAATGAAAACAAAACAAAACAGAACAAAAAGAGCTGGTATCCCAGGGATATCAACTGAACATGGAATAACAAGTTACAATAAAACTAGGCACATACTTTCATGTAAACTCTAGTTGAGACAATTCAGCAGGAGAAAAATTGTGCTAAGAACAGTTAAAAGTCAGAGATACCACACACTCCAATGTTCAGGAGCCCACAAAAACAGCCAGCTACACAACCACAAAACATTCAAAGGACATAGTTCATACCTATACAAGGTCCATGATTTGTCACTTTAGTCTCTGTGAGCCCCTATTAGCCCCTGCTTAGTTGATTCTGTGTGTCTTGTTCTCCCGGTGTCCTTGACACCACTGGCTTTTTAAATCCTCCCCCCACTTCTGTGGCATTCCCTTTACTCTGCCTAGTGTTCTGCTGTGGGTCTCTGTATTTGCTCCCATCAATTGCTGTATAGTGCCTCTGTGATAATAATTGGACTAGTCACCAATCTATGAGTATAGCAGAATACCACTAGGAATCATTTCATTGACCTTTACCAGCAGTGTTTGGTTTTTATACTAGTTCTCTGAGCTGTCCAGACTCTAGGATCTTGGCTATCCTTGCAGTATGGGTCTCAAGTTGGACCAGTCATTGGTTGGCCACTCTCGTAGCTTCTGAGCCACCATTACCTCAGCACATCTTTCACAAAAGAATGATTGCAGGCTGAAGGTTTTGTGGTTAGGTTGTTGTTCCAGTCCCACTGTGTCAAGCCTTGTTTTGTTATAGAAGATAATTGGTTCATGCTCTGTATCCCCCATTGATAAGAGTCTTCATTAAGGTCAGTCTCAGATTACAGAGAGTTTCTATTACTCAAGGTTTCCACATTTCTTTATCTGTATCAGAACAATAATCCTGTATAAGAGACAGAATTTAATAAGCCCTGACACATATGAATTGAAAAAAAGCTGCAGTGATATAATTATGTTCCAAAAATGACAATGTTTTGTTTTTTTTCTTGGGTCAAGGGTACACTATGTCCCTCTGGCTAGTCTATAAGCTCCTATGTAGAACAGGCTTCGCTGAAATCTGAACAGAGCAGCATGTCTCTGCCTCTTATGCATTGTGACTAAAGGTGTGCACAGGTGGTTGGCATAGGTGAACATATTTTATTGCAGACATAGAATTTATACTTCCTTTTAAATCAAAATACATATTTAAACCTTGCTTTTTCTATATTATTTTATTATAAAAATAAATTAGCTCATGAATTTCCATAAATTTGTTACTAAGATAAAAAATTACCTGTACCTGACTGGGGGGGTGTTGGCTCAACCTTTCAAAGCTAGGCTCACAACCAAAAAGAAAATTGCCCATAGTTTTATTGTTACTGCTTTGTTTGTTGACCTCCACTAATGATGATCAAAGGTCTGAAAAATCTTCATATTGCAACTTATTTTCCCCAAATTTGGTAATTAATATTATCACTAAAATTTATAGTATCTTTTTTCTTATCTAATTATAACTACTGATGAATCAGCAATGTATTTTATCAGTTATGCCTCATAACCCATAGTCCTTTCTCTGAGGAAATGCCTTTTCAGAATTGTTTTTAAAATATTAGTCTGGAAATATTGTCCTAATTGTAGTCATTGTCATTCTCAAATATGGTACAATAGGTGTTTACCTTTTCTCACTTTTTTGAAGTCTTCTCATTGAGGGAACTCATATTGAGTTCCTGGTATAATTACTAATATGTGGGTCTGTTGAATTTCCGTAGATGTTGTTGAACCTGCCTTGTTTCTCTAGCACCTATTTCTAGGACAATAAGTTGATTTCTTCTATGAATAGATGGATGAATGGTCATCCACCAGTTTTCTCCAGACACTGGCAAGCTATATCATGGACTCATCAGATGCAATCTGTGCCCGATTTCCCTCTCCACAGTGCTAAGGTGATTTTGTGAGTCAGGAAGTAACTGCCTCAGCAGTCCATTGTGAGACTACGCACTGAATGAATTTTCAAGATGCTGCTTGCTAATTATGTTTATGAAGTGAAGTTTTGCTTTTTTTATTTTTTGTTTGTTTCTTTTTCCAGATAGAGTTTCTCTGTGGCTTTGGAGGTTGTCCTTGAACAAGCTCTTGTAGATCAGGCTGGTTTTGAACTCACAGAGATCCACCTGCCTCTGTCTCCCGAGTGCTGGGATTAAAGGTGTGCACCACCAACACCCGGTTCCACAGTGAAGAATTTTATAGAAATTAATATTTTGAAATCTCACAAAATAATATTCAAAAACTCGAAATTTGTAAACAGTACAAGATTTCTTTTTATATTTTTACTGTTTTCCAAATAAAATATAATATCTGAATATGTGTGCATATGGATGGCACAATATTTAATTGTGGTTTACACTGTACAATGTTGAATTCTGATTAAACCTATTTCCTCAAACATTTGTAATTCCTTAAAGAAGAATGCATTCAAAATGTTCCCCTTTGGTTTGTAATACTACATAACACATTGTGATTTTCTATCATCATCACACTGCACTGACATGCATAAATATCTTCCTTTTTTCTTTATTTAAATTTATTTTAACTCTGTGAATGTTTGCCTACATATATGCATATGCAGTATGTGCATTCTTTGTGCCCACAGAAACCAGAATAGAATTTTGATTCCTTAAGCTGGTCACAGAGAGTTGGAAAATGCCATTTTCATACTTAAGACTAGGAAACAAACCAAGGGTGTCTGCAAGAATAGCTTCTGAGTCATCTCTTCATCTCTAGTACTGCTAAGTTTTAACTTTATCTTAGAACCCACTGATCAGACTTCCCACAATCTATTTCTTCCTTATTTCCTGAAACTCTGGAACTGCAATTCTTCTCTGAGCTTTAATGAGGTAATATTTTAAGACATCACATATGAGCTCAAGCAGCACTTCTTTTGCTGTCCCTTGCTTTTTTAGTTACTGTAGTAAATGACAGGATTTCATTTTTTGTTGTTTTTTCCATCTTTTTTATTTGAATTAGAAAAAAGATTGTTTGACATGTCAGTCCCAGTTCCCACTCCCCCCCCTCCACTACTACCTGCCCCCCAACTAAAACCCTACCTATCACATATCCTTTCTGGACCCCAGGGAGGGTGAGGCTTTCCATAGTAGGTCATCAGAGTCTATCATATCCTTTGGGATATGGCATAGGTCCACCCCAGTGTGTCTTGGCTCAGGGAGTATCCCTCTATGTGGATTGGGCTCCCAAAGTACACACCTATGCTAGGGATAAGTACTGAACTACTACAGGAGGTCTCGTGGATTTCTGAGGTAATGGCTACATAACTATTTCATTTTGTAGAAGTACAATTTTGTTATCCCCTTATCTGGTGATGCACACTTAAACTGTTTCCATTATTGGCTATCATGGATATCACCACAATAATTATAGAAGTCCAAAGTGTTTGGGACAGAGATACCATTTGTTATGGATATCAACCCAATAGTGGTAATTCCATTTTGGAATTTTTGATGAATCTTCTTACTGATTTCCTTAGTGGCTCTATTAGTGAACATTTCCAGATTCAGTATGCAAGTATTATCTTTTCTTTGAATTTTCATCATATTTATTATGTTTAGACCTTTTGCAACATCCATTCTTTTTGGTTGGCATGCCTTAATGTGGTTTTGCTTTACATATCTCTGATCATTAATGAAAGTCAACTTTTTTCATATTCCTGTTCACCAGTTGTATTTCTTCTTTCAAGAAATATCTGTTGGACATTTTGGTTATTTTAAATAAAGTCACTTATGTCTGTGATGCTGACTACCTGGAATATTTTTGCTTATTACAGATATTAATCTCATTAGATATGAAATCTGAAGATATTTTTCTTCTTCAATGTGCTGTCTCTTCAAGCTGATTACTTTCACCTTTGCTATGTAGAATCATGTAGTTTGAATTAATTGTTTATGTAAGTATTGCTAAAATTGCTTTGGATTATTCAAATTATCCTTGCCCACTCCAATTTTCTGAAGAATAGTACTGTCATCTAATTTCATAGTTTTATGTCTTATATTTAAACATTTTACCCATTTTTTAAATGTCATCTTTGTAACTAGTGCAAGGCAAGGGCTTCTGCCTGTGAACATATGATTTACACAAAAGCATTCCTTGAATGAGTTACACTTTGTTCAATATGTGTTTTGAGCATCTTTTTGGATATTAGTTGTTTGAGACATACAGTTTTACTTCCAGAGTATCATATCTATTGAGTCTATTTAAATCTTATTGTTGTATATGCTGTAACAATTTTCAACTCCTAATGTATTCCTTTTATATGTTTGATCAAATGCATACATACTCAATGCCATCTCACATATGCCAGTGAGAGAATAAAATGATATTTTATCACCAAAACAAACATAGTCATGCATATTGAACCTTAAAAATGTTTCCTGAATTCATCACCTGACACAGTTTTATTCCCTTATTAGGAAATTTTTAAGTGGTAATAAATATCAGTATGCCATTTTATTTTGTTATTCTATATAGAAATAATATATCAGCAGAATTACCTGAGATAAATAGACATTGTGATTGTGACCTTTGAATAGTTTACATGTCAGTATACATTGAAAATCAAGGATATGTACTTATACTTAAGATATACTTTTGTTTATCCAAGTACAATATATTTGCATTCCAAGAATTGGAATTATATAAAACAAAAGACTCCCACTGTGTCCTTGGTATTTGCCATGAATGTATTTCTCTGACAAGTGAAAAGGTCATACGTATTTATGCAGGCATTGTGTGTTTGTGTGTGTGTATAAACATAATTTTCAGGAATTTAAATTTGACACAGTGCAAACCAGGCTGTTTCTTATTCATGATCCTTCTGCTTCAGCCTGTGAGTGCAAGGATTATAGGACTATAGAGGGAGATGTCCTTTTGTATACTATGAATATATGTCTCTCTTATTAGTTTATGAATAAAGCTGTTTCGGCCAATACACAGGCAGGATGTATCCAGGCAGGAAGTACAGGCAGGGCTACCAGAAGAGAGAAAGAGAGTGAATAACCAGAGAGATGCTACTGGAACGGTAGCATGCCTCGACATTGTCTGGAAATATATAGATTAATACTTAGGGCATAATAATTAAGAGAGAGAGAGCTATCCAGTAAGAAGCCTAAGCCATTGGTTAAACAGTTTATACTTCATATAAGCCTCCATGTATTTATTTGGGACCATATTGTGGTGGGACCTGACAGGACAGAAAATTCTTTCCACAGGACTACTTCAAGAGATCTACTCAAGGTGATTAACTTTTAGTATGGAAAGTGCAAAATTGAAGGAAGATATTCCTCTTCCTTCACACCTAACAGAGAAGCTTTCCATGCTGTAAAGAGATATTGGCAGTTTCCTGATTAAGCTGGTGACTTAGCTAAATGAGCATTTAAATAACCAGCTGAAAGAATAAGTGGTGGCATTGTATAATATTGAAGGATAACTGTTCACTTTAGCCTAGAATTATGAATTTTTGAAAGTGGGGAATGATATAGAGTAATGGCATACAGTTTGTTTAGTTGTTTTATTCTTGTGATGCAATACAGCAGATAAAAATTTAAGCACAAGTCTTACTTTTGTACGAAGAAGAAAGACATCATTCATTGCATGAAGAATTCCTAAAAATAGGGTGTAGAAATTATCTTAGTAAGAAAACACCCATGTTGTCTAATTACATGTGATTGTCTAATTTCATAAAAAGTATTTTTTCATCTTCTTAAAAAAACACCCTTTGATAAATATCTATTATGTGTCATTTAACTTTTAACTACTTTGTGGTGAATTGACATAAATCACATACACACACATGGTAATCATACACAATAATGATTTTGTTTAGAGTATATAAAATGTTTATAAAGCTCAAAGTAAAACTTTATAACATTAAATTTCAGAAATTAAATATATCATAAAACTTCCTGGTTTTCCAACACATAGAGATCTTGGCTACTGATTATGCAGTTTTTTCCCCAATGCTTAACTAATGTTTTTACTATCAAATTTCTTCCAAATATTTATCTTTCACCCAAGATCACTCTCCCATCATCAACAAACTTCTTATTGCTGTAGACTGCCCATAATACAAAATCTCACAACTAGACAAGGTACAGAATACCAGTATTTATTATTCAGGTCCAAATGGAACATCTCTGCCAAACATCCATGAAAATGCTGAGGAATTTTAAAGAAAAGGGGTCAGAATGATATTAAGGGCCAGAGTTAGGGAGGACGGTGTGAAATAGTGTTTTCTGGATATGACAGGGCCAATTTTTTTCACGAAATTACAATAGCTTACCCTGTTTGCACAAGACCTGTACAATATCAAGATGGACTATTCCAGCATGTATTGGGAGGGGCCCCAGAATAAACAACCCTAGCTGAAAGATGTTGGCAGCTGATTGCTGCTGATCGAGGGAGGGAGTCATTTTTATTTGCTTTTGGCCTTTGCTAGGTTTAACATACTCTAGTAGAACTATATCCATGTGCATAGGGGCAGAACTAGTTAGTGTGTCACAAAGAAAAACAGTAATTTGGGAAGGGGATATGGTAGAAAGGCTAAGAGAAGTTGAAGGTAGTTGGGATCAAAATACAAATACAGATATAGATAGATTTAGAGATATAAATACAATGAAAAAATAGTGGAAAAGCCTGATGCCTACTAATAAAGGGAAAACACAAAATAAACTCAATGATATTATTGGAGTTTTATTTTTTGTTCCTATTTTCTTTTCTTTTATGTGTGTTTGTTTGTTTTTGTTCCCAATAATGCTTTGTATAGGCATTTTTTTCTTTTTTAAATGTTATAGATCTCTTACTTATATAGTAAGGTTTCTGGTTTTGTATTTTTATGGGATTTTTGTATGTATGAATGTGTGATTCTCCACCTACATGTATCTCTTGTGCTTTATCTTCAGCTTTTTAATTTTTTATTATCTAATCTTATTACTTTTAGGTGCTCATTTGTTTGCTAATGAGAGAACGTGGGAAAGTGTGTAGATTTGTGTGGGTGGGCAGATAGGAAGGATATTGGAGGGCTTGGAGGGGAAAAACTGTAATCAGAATGCATTATATAAAAATGTATCTTTAGTAAAAAAAAAAGTAGAAAATTGTCTTTATTACTTTAGAGCTGAAGTCTTGAAGTATTACTCAGTTTTGAATGTCTACTGTCTGTACTGTCCAAATCCTGTCCTGCTGTTGGGTTGATTGTAATTGGAGATGATCACACACCCAGGCTGCCATATTAAAACAACTCATGACTCTGCCTGCAAACTTACATGGTCTTCCTCCAAGCCAAAAAGGACATTGGGATTTCATTTAAGTAAATTCCCAGTCAGATTTGCCCACACACTGTGGGGATAATTCCCAAGTTTTAATAATTTCAATTGTTTGTCCTCACCTAACTAGGGATAACAAGTTGCTTGTGAAGTTACTGTTCAGATTAAATTAGGAAAATAAACTAAATGAAGTGTGTTGCATAGAGCAAATTTCAATGGGAAGGGTTACTAATCATAAAGATGATCTTTTCAATTTTAAGTATATGTCTCTAATGTTCTGAAAATAGAATTATTTTATTCTCAACATTTCTTCAAGATAAAGAACTTAGAATATATTGCCACTTAAAATTATTAATACTTTCATAGTAACTGTCTACCCTATCCTTTTAAATTGCAAATAGTATATTTTATTTCATATGGAACAATGTAACCCATTAGTGCTGGTTATATGATGTGATATGAAGAAGCATAACGAGGAGATGCTCACAGTCCAGAGAAAAATGAGGGCATAGCTAGAAAGTGTGTCTTATAAAATGCCTTACAAATAGCCAAGTGTAGATATGTGTCAAGCCAGCCAGGAAGAAAACAAAACAACAACAACAAAAAAACCCTGATATATCCCATGGATACTATTGAATGCTGTGGAAGCTACAAGTAGCTTCTCTTTTGTTTATGTACTTAGAAAATTTAGATATAACTGCCTTGTTCCATTGCTAGCAAGTGAATAAGTACCAGAGAAAATATAGAACTATGTAGGGGAAGCTGTAGCCTTGCCTTCTTAGGGGCTGGCTACAGGAGTATCTGACCTGGCTTGTGAGGGCATGGTCAGAGTGAGTAGGGGAACTGTGTTTCGGTTTCGTTTTTCTCTCTTTGCAGCTTGCTGTACAGACTGCTACCACCGACTGGCTGGTTCGCTCTGTAAGTAAGGCTTTTCCCTATTAAATACCCTTATATTTCTACCTGACTCCGTATTGGTAATTTCCCATTATAGAACTACTTTTATAACTTTATTGTTGACTTTATTTTGTATGTCATCTATAAATTTGGCTTTCTTTGATTCTTTGTATATTAGATTTTTAAGTGTTTTTAATTTGTGTGCATACATTCATATCTGCATGTTTATACTTACAAACATATGGAACTTAACATCATTTAGAATGAATGAGGACTTATATAAATGAATGAAAAATTAATAAAATGGTTAAGAATTTCAGAGTGAGCATTTTTTGAGTACCTATTATCTTTTAGATACTTTCAAAATTGCTGTTTCCCCTGCAGTGAACAAGTGTGGCCAAAATAATTACTAAAATGTTATCAGCAATTAAAAGTAGGTATTAGAAGATATGAAATGAAGTATACAGGAATACCTCTAAGTGGGTTCATTTTAATTTTCATAACAATGGGTGCCACATGGTGGAAATAGCTTATGACTGTGCTAATATCTCCCCAGAAGAAAATCATCAGGAAAGGAACATTCAGTCTCCTCAAAAGTCCATTTTAATCAATGTAAATGTAGCCAATTACTTTTTTTATAAATTGAAAATTAAGGCTCCTGTAAGAAAACATCTATCTTCCATGGAGTTTCCATTCCTGTGACACACATGGTGAAAACACCATGAAAAAATGCAAGTGGAGGACGTGAGGGTTTTTTTGACTTACACTTCCATATTGCTGTTCATCATAGAAGGTAGTCAGGACAGAAACCTGGAGGCAGAAGCGGATGCTGAAGACAAGGGAAGGGTGCTGTTTGCTTGTTTGCTCCCCATGACTTGCTCAGCCTGCTTTCTTATAGAACTCAGGACCAACAGCCTATGGATGACATTGCCCACTCTGACCTGAGCCTCTCCCATCAATTACTGTTTAAGAAAATGCTAATTACTAATTATGGAGGCATTGTCTCAACTGAGGTTCGTGATTCATATAACACTAGCTTGCATGTTGTTGATGTAATACTAGCCTGCACAACAACTTTGTCAAGGAAATTATTAAAATCATGAATATCTGGATCTTTCTCTTTATTTTTTACCTGTAGCACGTTAAGCACCCTTTTTAATGCAAAGTTCTTTATTAGGAAAAAATTATTGTATTATACTGTGGGTGACAAATCCATATCTGTAAAACACACTTGATTCTTTGAGGGTAGTTGCTACACAGTATAACGTTCGCTAAGGAAAAAGAAGGACATTCAACTAATCAATTTCTGCCTTCATTAATCTATCTAAAGCTTCATAGCATTGCTATGACTAAGTCATTTTTCATCCTAAATTTTAAGATATTTGGAAATCATTTTATATTTGTGTCAAATGTGTAAATAGCCCAGGATATTATAAAGTACTTTTTGCGTACTTTCTTCTAATATTAACACCTTAGGTTATCTTTGCACACTGTCAAGGAATAAATAAGGAAGCAGTATGGGTTGTTATAATTTGCTGAACTATAGATTCCTTTCTAACTCTCAATAATGGTGTTCACTTACCTTAGGTTCACTCAAGTATGCTGCAAATACACTTTTGCTTAAGACATCTAGAATCTGAAAGTTTGGAAGACATAACATAACTAACTATTAGAAAGTTACACAGCAGATGTGTTTTGAAATAATGGGTTAACTAAATTAAAACCTACTTCTTTGTGTGAAAATATGTTAACACTGAACAATTGTGTCCTTTGACAAACTCTCAATATTTAGCTTCCTGAAGAGATTCCCAATTCATGCTGTAAGCCAGGGAGGCTCACAAATAGAATAAGAATGGTTTGGGTGATTAATGTATGTTAAATTTGGAATATGATGAACAAATAAAATAATTTTGAATGACAAATGGTCAACAAGGGAAAAATTATTTGCCCATACCATAGAGATTTTTCTTGTGAATTTCTGTTTTGTCACGTGCACCCTTGACCAGCAAGGAATCTTCTTCACACCGAGGAATCTTCTTTACACAGTTTAATCGGGAACCTTGATTTACAGTGAATGGTGGCCCTGGGTAGAGGAAGACGGGGCCTGATATAGTCTACATCTACCAATCACCTAACCCTACGTGGTGCACTAGGATAGGTTGTCTCCAAGCAGAATTAAGAGGAATACATGGCCTTTACCAAATTAGGAGTTGTTTACCACAGAGAGTACTCGCCGTCGGGCTGGCAGAAGGCAGAAACCGGCGCCATCTTTTGGTACTTTGCAGCTCCCAACACTGTTTCATGTAAAATAGAAGTTGACTGACAAAGATGTAAGTCAATGAAACCTAGGGGTTGAATGAAAAAAAAAATCAAATGAAAGGACATGACTGTTCTTAGGAATGGTGGAGAAGAAAACTTATAGATAGAAGTGAAAGCATAGGTAGAGGAAGGGACATCTGCCAGAGTCCACAGGGAACCTGGCCAGACCTATCTGGGCCATGTCCAAAGAGGGCAAACAGAAGGAAGAGGGGACCAATGGAACCAATAGAGCAGCCAGAAGGCCAAAGATATAGAAAAGGGTCCTGTAACAAAAATTGCTGCATTACACTGAGAAAAGTCTCTGGGGGAAAGGCAGCCCAGTCCCTGGGCTGGAGTTCTGAGCACAGGGGAGGATAAGTCAGTCATATCCTGTAACAGATAGGAACTGAGGGATGCTGGGAGAACCTCAAAGACAGATCCACTTTGATGAGTTAAATAGGCACCTCCATTATTTGTCCAGGGTTTGAAATTTAGCATCAGGATTCCCCCAGATTGAAGAGCAGCTAGTTTTGTATAAACGGAGTCTCCATGAGAAATTCTCTCTCAAAAAATAAATATAGAGTGATAGAGGAAGCCTGCTGACTTTGACCTCTGGCCTTCTAGGTGCATGCATTGGTAAGCACTGCATCACATACATGTGTGCATACATGTATACATACACTACACACTAATGTTGAAAAATATGATAAAATTAAAAAAGAACAGAAAGATGATATGTTGTGATACTTTAAAATGATTCCTAAAATTCTAGAATTTCCTTAGCTCAACTCTCAAACTAGAAACAATTTACATCAAAATGAGCTCCAATTGGCTCTGGTCTTTATTTTATAAATGGCAATTACTCTTAGCTCAGAACTTATTAACAACACTAAACTTTATGGGTATTATGTTGTAAATGAAGCTAATTTCTTTATTTTTCTCATTATTTCTTATATTTTGTTGTCTCTGTTGCAAATTAAATATCATCATGATACAATGCATTCCCAATGAAGGTGAATTACCTCATCTTATCAGTTAACATAAAACTCACCACCTTCGAATTGGAGAGTCACTTGCTGGTGGTAATAACGCCATGCTTACCAGGTTTGCAGTCACTCGCTGTGACTACCTGAGGTACAGCAATGTGATTAAATTATGGAAGTTGCACACAGATAGGACCTCACTGTAGCTGATTGTAGAAAAAGAATCCCTTATTAGATCAAAAGATGAGTATTTCTATAATAATGTCAAGAAGCAAATAAATAAAACTTTGTCCTCCTTATCAGTAATATCAACATTCTGCTAAACATTTATTCAAATATGTGCAGGTACAAGTTATAATTAGGAATGGTTATTGAACATTTTCACTCCATCTGAGCTCTAAATTGCCTTCCTTGCAAGTGAAATTTATTATTTCAACATAGCTAGTGATAATAAAGGAACTGGTTTCTGTGCTTGGCCATTCATTTTATTTCCATTTTGTCTCACTTGATGGCCATGAAAACCTTTATTTCATGAGACTCACCCAAAATATAACAGATACATGAAATTTCACTGTACTAGGATATGTTCCCGGGCCATTTTCATAGTGATCGACTTAAGTGTTCTTTTTATTACAATTGTTCTTTATCTTAACATGTTTACCAAAGAGTTTAGAGTGATAAATGCCATGTATATTGATGAAGACAACGTTCTTTAGAATAACCAGGGAAACTTGTCATTCATAAATTCAGGAACCACTGCCTAACATTCCTAGAAATGGAGAGGATTAATTAGAATAGTATTTGGCATGCCTCTTCTAGGAAGGAGTGAAACATGACTGTAAAAGCTAATAAAAATTTCCAGCTATTCCAAGCATTCAAGTGCACTTGTAATTTGGATTTTAAAAAGCATTACCTTTAGACTAAATGAGATAGATATTTGATTTGTTTTTCCTATATGCTCTTGCATAATATGAACTATCACTGTAATCTGTTTTTGTCCTGGTAAAGAAAACATACATCAGAATCATTCTATTTTCATTAAGTGGAGAATTAGGATCATCCATTAAAGATGCTTTATGTATGATCCCTAGAAAATTGCATCATGGTGTTCCTAAAAAACATCTCTTTTTAAATGCAGTATTGAAGAACTTATTTTCCTTGAAAATACTAACAGCTAAAAGAATAAACTTCTTCTTGGCATGAGTTGATATGAGGTTTTGATTCATTGGATTCAGATCACCACCATACCGAACATTGTGGTCCTGAGGAATAGTAAAATAAACACCCTAGTCCTCAACATTCCAACAAAATGATGAAGAAGGTTGTAACACAATTATAGAAAGTATTATAATCCGTAGCAGCAATAAAACACATGCTGAATATACTGTCCATTTTTAAATGAATGGATTAATATGTACAAGAATAAGTGAATATTAATTAGTTGTTTAAACTATATTTATACATACAAATTTATTACAGATAGTAATATATATTTACTCAATGTGCTTTGATTTCAAGTAGATATGATTAACTTTATTAGAAAAAATCTATTATTTTCAGATGATAAACAGAAAAGACAAAGTTTGCCTGTAGCTTACATATTAAACAGACATGAAGAGTTGAGAGAATATATCAGGTCTAGTCAACTTGAACAAAAAATTTGTAGGGTTTATCTAGATCTTGAATCTGTTTCTATAGTTGGGAGGCAGTTTTGCTGTATGCTACTCTCACTTCATTGATATTTCTTTCACACTCTGTAAACAAAATATTGTTGTGATATGTGTAGGCAAAGACTACATCTCCAGGCTATTTCTCTACTTCCTAGAACATTATCCAACACAGAGTTAATAATAAGTACATATTTGGTGATTGCATACTTAGGAACACCATCAAGCATGATAGAAGAAGATTAGCAGTAAGACTGGATGCTGGTGGACTCTGGCCCCAAAACAAAACATACTCATATAGACATTTATGACAGCATACTATCCACTGGGAACTACTTAAAATGAACAGAAAAATGTTCACAATCATGTAATATACAATTCCAGTTTATCTATTAGGTTATATTCAAAATTGAAATTATAGTTTGTATATGAAAAAATTTAGTTAACAGAAAACACATTACATGATCAATGATCTCTTCTTGTAAAGATAACACATTATCAGTAGAATTTTTGAAGGAGTTATTCTTGAAATCTCGTGTACAAAGGTTTCCATTCTTTATAGACCAAATTCTGGTACCAACATTATCCCACTTCGTTTTTAAACAAAATCATTTCTATGAGGAATCTTTGTAACTATACATAGGGTAAAAAGTATGTCTCCATGTTCAACTGTGAGCAAGTTTACAAAAAAATAAAATCATCTATTGTCACCAAGTTAATTGCTTAGGAGAGTCATTAAAAATTATAAGAAATGGCTGGCCTGACCCCAAACAAATGAGGAGACTACCAGGAGAGGCAAGACCATCCAGAGTTGCAGACATTGATGTCTTGGCCCACACACTCCACTGCGTGACAAGAGGAGATGGAGAGACCCCACCTGCATCCACTGGAAGAAGAGAGGGGAAGAAGACAAAATAAGAACATACTCAACAACAGAAAGACGAATATGACACCACCAGAATCTAGGGACTCCACACCAGCAAGATTTGAAAAGCCCAATACAGAGGATGAAGAAGAGATGGATGTCAAAAATTATCTTAGGAAGATGATTGAGTCCTTTAAGAGGAAACAAGAAAATCCCTTAAGGATATAGAAGAAAAACAAGCAAAAAATTTACATGAAATGGAGGAAAAGACAAACCAAAAAATGCAAGAAATAAATCTCTTAAAGAATCTAAAGAAAGCCAAGAAAAGCAACCAAACAAGTGAAAGAAGGACTTGAAACAGTTCATGAGATGAAAGCTGAAATAGAAACAATAAAGAAAACACAGAATGAGGCTATGCTAGATATAGGCTGGATAAACCATCAGGAACTAAAGATGTGAGTATAACCAATAGAATACAAGAGACGGAAGAGAGAAACGCAGTTGTTGAAGACTTGCTAGAGGATATACAATCATCGACCAAAGAAAATCTCAGGTCCAACAAATCCCTAACACAAAATATCCAGGAAATATGGCACAATGTGAAAAGGCCAAACCTAAGAATAAAAGTATAGAAGAAGACGAAGAAATACAGCTCAAAGTTAAAAAAAAAAAAAAAAAAAAAAACATATTCAACAAGAATAGAAGAAAACTTCCCAAACCTACAGAAGGATATGCCTATGAAAGTTCAAGAAGCTTACAGAACACAATCAGACTGGCCTATAAAAAGAAGTCCCCTTGACATATAATAATCAAAACACCAAACATAAAGAATAAAGAGAAAATAAGAGCAGCAAAATAAAAAATGTCAAGTTAAATGTAAAGGCAGTCCTATCAGAATCACAACCAACTTCTGAATGCAAACTTTGAAAGCCAGAAGGTCCTGGATAGATATTCTACAAACAATAAGGGAGCATGGATGCCAATCCACACTACTGTACCCAGAAAAACTTTCAATCACTATAGATGGAGAAAACAAGATATTCCATGACAAACCCAGATTAAACCCAGATTCATATCACAAATCCAGCACTACAGAAAGGTCTGGAAGGAAAACTCCAACCCAACGAAGATAACTACACTCATAAAATCATTGGCAATAGATAATCCAATTTTACCAAACATGAAAAGAAACAGGAGGGAGAAATCCACACACAATGAAATTACCAACAATAAATCCAAGACAAACAAGAACCAACAAGCAATGGACATTAATATCTCTCAATGTCAATGGTCTTTACCTGCCTATAAAAAGATACAGGCTAATAGAATGGATGTGAAGACAGAATCCATCCATCTGCTGAAAAAAAAAAAAAAAAACGAACAACAACAAAAAAAAAAGAACAGCAAAAAAAAAAAAAAAAAAAAAAAAACGAACAACAAAACAAAACAAGAACAGCAAAAAAACAAACAAAAAAAACCCTTCAAATTCAAAGACTGCATTGCCGAAGAATAAAGGATTCGCAAAAGATTCCCAATCAAATGGGCCCAAGAAACAAGCTGGTATAGCAGTCCTAATATCTCACAAATTAGGCTTCACACTAAAATCAATCAGAAGACATGAAGAAGGGCAATTCATACTAATCAAAGGAAATGTCCATCAAGATGAAGTCTCAATCCAAAACATAAATGCCCCAAATACGAAGGCACCAACTTTTGTAAAAGAAACATTACTAAAGCTCAAACCACACATGAAATCACACACACACACAAACTTATAGTAAGAGACTTCAACCCCCCACTTTCACTACTAGATAGGAGCAAGCAGCAGGCAGAAACTTAACAAAGAAACAAAGGATCCAACAGAAGTTATGACCCAACTGGGTTTAACAGATATCTATAGATCATTCCAGCCAAACACAAAGGAATATACCTTCTTCTCAGCGCCACATGGAACCTTCTCTAAAATTGACCACATACTTGGCAACAGGGCAAACCTCCACAGATACAAAAGAATTGAAATAAACCCCTGAATCTTATCAGATCACCATGCTTTAAAGTTAGAATTCAACAGCAACACAAATTGCAGAAAACCTACAAACTTGTGGAAATTGAATAACACCCAATTGCACCATTCCTGGGTTGAGGAGAAAATAAAAAAAAGAAATTAAATACTTCCTAGAATTAAATTAGAATGTAGACACAACATACCCAAACTTATGGGATTCTCTGAAAGCAGTGCTGAGAGGAAAGTTCTTAGCACTAAGTGCCCACAAGAAGAAACTAGAGAAAAGTCACAATAGAGAATTGAAAGAACAACTAAAAGCTTTAGAGCAAAAAGACAGGAGTAGATGCCAGGAAATAATAAAATTAAGGGCTGAAATCAATAAAGTAGAAACTAGGAAAACATTATAAAGAATCAATGAAACAAAGAGTTGGTTCTTTGAGAAGATCAACTTCTATCCAAACTAACCAAAAGGCAGAGAGAAAGCATGCTAATTAATAAAATCAGAAAGGAAAAGAGGGATACAACAATGGACACTGAGGAAATTCAGAGAATCATCAGGTCATACTTTGAAAACCTGTACTCCACAAAATTCAAAAATCTAAAAGAAATGGACATATTTCTGGATAGATATCACTTGGCAAAATTAAACCAAAAACAGGTAAGTAGTTTAAACTGACCTATATCCCCTAATGAGATAGAAGCAGTCTTCAAAATCCTCCCAACCAAAAAAAGCCCAGGGCCAGATGACTTCACTGCAGAATTCTACCAGAAATTCAAACAAGTACTAATACTAGTACTCCTCAAATTGTTCCACACAATAGAAGCAGAAGGGAAGTTGCCAAAATCCTTTTACAAGGCTACAATCACTTTGGTAACAAAGACTTATAAAGATACAACTGAAAAAGAGAACTACAGACCAATATGCCTCAAGAATATCCATGCAAAAATACTCAACAAAATATTGGTGAATTGAATCCAAGAACACATCAGAAAAATTATCTACTATGATCAAGTAGACTTCATTCCAGGGATGGAAGGATGGTTAAACATATGAAAATCCATCAAAGTAATCCACCATATAAGCCAACTGAAAAAGAAAAACCACATGATCATCTCACTAGATGCTGAATAAGTCTTTGACAAAATCCGACATCCCTTCATGATACAGATCTTGGAGAGAACAGGAATAACAGGAACATATCTAAACATGATACAAGCAATATACACCAAACCAACAGCCAACATCAAATTAAATGGAGAGAAACACAAAGCAATTCCTTTAAAATCAGGAACAAGACAAGGCTGAGCACTCTCTCCATATCTCTTAATTATTGTACTTGAAAATCTAGCTAGAGCAATAAGACAATAAAATGAGATCAAAGGGATACAAATTGGAAAGGAAGAAGTAAAACTTTCACTAATTGCAGATGATATGATGGTCTATATCAGTGACCAGTAAAACTCTACCAGGGAACTACTACAGCTGATAAACTCCTTTTTCTGCAAAGTAGCAGGATAAAAATTAACTCAAAAATATCAGTAGCCCTACTATATACAGATGATAAATTCAATGAGAAAGAAATCGGAGCAACATCACCCTTCACAATATCCAAAAGCAACATAAAATATCTTGGGGAACACTAACCAAAAAAGTGAAAGGCTTGTACAGTAAGAACTTTGAATCTTTACAGAAAGAACTTAAAGAAGATGCCAGAAATGGAAAGAACCCTCATGCTCTTGGATAGGTAAAATCAACATAGTAAAAATGGCAATCTTGCCAAAAGCAACCTACAGATTCAATACAATCCCCATCAAAATCCCAACACAGTTCTTCACAGACCTTGAAAGAACAATACTCAATTTTATATGGAAAGTCAAAAACCCAGAATAACCAAAACAACTCTCTACAATAAAGGATATTTTGGAGGCATCACCATCCCTGACTTCAAGCTCTATAATAGAGCCATAGCTCTGAAAATAGCTTGGTATTGGCACAAAAAAAGACAGATAGACCAATGGAATCAAATTGAAAGCCCTGATATTAACCCACACATGTATGAACACCTGATTTTTTACAAAGAAGCTAAATATATACAATAGGAAAATGAAATCATTTTCAACAAATGGTGCTTGTATAACTGGATTCAGACATGCAGATGATTGCAGATAGACCCATATCTGTCACCATGCACAAAAGTTAAGTCCAAATGGATCAATGATCTCAACATAAATCCAGCCACAATGAATCTTTTAGAAGAGAAAGTGGGAGATACCCTTGAACAAATTGGTACAGGAGACTGCTTCCTGAATATTACACCAGTAGCACAGACATTGAGATCTACAATTAATAAATGCGACCTCCTGAAACTGAGAAGATTCTGTAAGGCAAAGAACACAGTCAATAAAACAAAATGACAGCCCACAGAATGGGAAAATATCTTAAACAACTACACATCTGACAGAGGGCTGATTTCCAAAATATATAATGAACTCAAGAAGCTAGCCACCAAAACACCAATCAATGAAATTAAAAAGTGACGTGCAGAACTAAATAGAGAATTCTCAAAAGATGAATCTGAAATGGCTGAAAGACACTTAAGAAAGTGATCAAAATCCTTTGCCACCAGAGAAATGCAACTCAAAACAGCTCTGAGTTACTGTATTATACCAGTCAGAATGGCTAAAATCAAAAACACCAATGCTGGAGAGGATGTGGAGAAAGGGGAACAATCCTTCATTGCTGGTGGGAGTGCAAACTTGTACAACCCCTTTGGTAATCAGTATGACAGTTGCTCAGGAAAATGGGAATCAGTCTACCTCAAGATCCAGAAATTTCTCTATTGGGCATATACCCAAATAATGCATGTTCATACAAGGACATATATTCATCCATGTTCAGAGCAGCATTGTTTGTAATATCCACAACCTGGAAGCAACTTAGATGCCCCTCAACTATAGAATGGATAGAGAAAATGTGCTTCATTTATACAATGGAGTAGTACTCCATGGAAAACAGCAATGAAATCTTGAAATTCACATGAAAATGGATGGAAATAGAAGAAACCATCATCAGTGAGGTAACCCTGTCACAAAAAGACAAACATGGTATATACTCACTCATATCTGAATTTTAGACATAGAGCAAAGGATTACCAGCCTACAATCCTCTTCACTAAGAAACTAGGAAACAAGAAGGACTCTAAAAGAAAACTACATGGACCCTGGAGAATGAGAAGGGCCAGCATGAGGGTAGGGGAAAGGGAACTGGCAGAATGAGGGGAGGAGGAAATAGAGGAGCAGAAAGGTTGAGTTGGGGGAAGAATAGAGGAGAGCAGGATGAGAGATACAATAACAGAGGGAGCCATTATAGGTCCGAGGAGTGATCTGGCACTAGTGAGATTTCCAGAGACCTACAAGGATGACAGGAACTGACAATCTAGGCAATGGTGGAGAGGATACCCTAAAAGCCTATGATGAGACTGATGACTACTTTATATGCCATCCTAGAGCCCTCATTCAGTGGCTGATGGAAGCAGAAGCAGACACCCACAGCTATGCACTGAACTGAACTCTGGGATCCAGTTGCAGAAAGGGAAGATTGAAGATCAAAGGGGTTTGGACCAGGCTGGTGAAACCCACAGAAACAGCTGGCCTAAGTAAGCGGGAGAACATGCTCTCTCTTGGAGGCCAGTAAAGGACTACTGATCCAGCCCCCTGATCATGGATTGAGGTGGCCTCTGCACTCTATATAGTCCTTGATAGTGGGTAAGTTTTTCCCCTGGTGTAAGAATGGACTTTGAGAGCCCATCCGATGTGAAGGGATGCTTTTTTTGGCCTGGACACATGGGGGAGGGCCTATGCCCTGCTCAGAATGATGTGGTTGACTTTGGGGAGCCCCTGTGGATTGCCCTACCCTGCCTGGGGGTGGGGAGGATGGGGTGGGGTACAGTTGGTGGGTTTGGGCGGTGGACTGGGGGGAAGGACGGGTGAACCAGTTTGTTCCTAATTTGAACTAATAAAAATAAATAAATAAACAGAAATTATAAGAAATTATGCTAATGATTTTTGATAAATTTATTTTCAAAGATTAACAATTCAATAATATTTTTAATTTCAGAATATATAAGTTTTTGAGGTGATCCTGTATGTACAGACCAAAGTAATGAACATGAGTAACTGAAAATAAACTTTGGATCATTTGTAAACTCTTCTCTTGCCAACAACTAATACCAACTTCATTGGTAGTGTGACTGAAAATATTATAGCTGTTATTTATTCAAAGAGTTCAGATTGGTTGGATGATATTATGTGATACTGTACAAAAATAACTTTAATGTAAGTTAAGTTTATTTATTTTTTAACCTTTTTATTGAAAAAGGGTTGTTTTGACATATTCTGATTATGGTTTCTCCTCCCTCATGCCATCTCAGGTCATTCCCAAATCACCATCCATCCCACTCTGTCCTGTTTTTCTGTCTTTCGTTAGAAAACAAACAGGCAATTAAAGAAATAAACAGAGAAACAAAAATAGAACAAAACAAACAAATAGAGAAAAGAAAAATATAAAATGGGGAAGGAAGGGGAATGTTAAAGGGAAGTGTTCTAATTGTTTCTTCGAAGTTTAGAAAGAACCACATTAAACTACCTCATTCTCTTCAAAGAAAGGGGATAGTACCAAAAAATTGACTAGAAAAAGAACAGTGATTTCTGATATTTTAAAAAATTGTTTCTCCACTATATCCTTGTGGAACTATTCAGACACTTAAGAAAGTAGGGTATTTATGTAGTTGGCAGGTTTTGCCAGTCTATGTTGTTTTAACTGGGTCTCTAACTTTTTTATGAAGAAATCTTGAATTATTTGTATCATTTTTTGTCCCTGTAGTCAGCTTGCATTATTTCAAGGTTAGTCTCTGAAATCCTTAATATTTCTGTTCAGAATAATCCTTTTTCATTTTCCAGTAGTAGCCAATGAGGTTGTGCTATTTCTTAATGTTCACCAGCATTACACACTTCTCCAAGGGTATTAGTAACTGCTAAGGATATTGAAAGGAGCAATGCATGTAGCCTTTGCTAACATTGTTCTACACTTAAGAAAATATCTTCAATGATGAGACATTCCAATTTCTTCAGCTTCCCTTCAAGAGAACACTCTAAAGAGAAATTTGTAAGTTTTCAAATTTGGCTGAAAAATATCTATTTTAAGTTTAACCCCTAAGTTGATTGAATAAATATTTATTGAATACCAGGCATTTAGTGAGATGGTTGTTCTTAAATTACAAAGGGAAATGACTTCAGCTCCTTCCCTTAAGGATGAGAAATAGAAGAATATCAATGGTGGGAATGCAGCCAATGTTTGATAGTATTGCATATTTTTTTTTCTGTTCCACATCATTGAAATGTAGAAATTGCTTTCTCTCATTTCTCCCATACTGTTTGCCTTTAATACCATATCATGAGCATTCATAATATGGACTAAAGCTATATTGATTTTAAAGTTATTTATGTCACAAATATCCTGTTTTATCTGTAGCTGCTAGTTTTATTATTAGAATGATATTTACTTGTGTTATTGGAAAGTGGAAATTACACTGATTTGGATTTTTATTTGTGATAATAATAAGTTCAGGTGTGACCATATCTATGTACATACCTATAAATATAAAACAGAGATAATAAATGTAATGATATATAGACAATATATTTACATATTCGTATATTGTTGTTCCATTGAATATTCTTTAAGTGAAAGAGTACTTCAGTATCATATTTGTCTAAGAATTTTGATAAATGCTAAAGTTATTAAACTAGCAATGATTGATGAGTGAGTGAGTCCTAAAATTCTTTTTGTATATTTCTGATGAGTTATATTACAAATTTTTCAGAGAATTTTATGTCAGAATACTGACATAATATTGACTGGAAAATTTATATAATTTTACAAATTATATAAATTTGGAAAATTTATAAATAATATAATGAATATATATATATATTCACACAAATGCAGACACATGCATGACTATCTGGAACATTCTTAACCTGCACATAGGGAAAACACTTGGTATGCTAATATACAATATTGCTGATGCACCTACAAAATACTCACACCCGATATTAACTGGCTTATAAAATATCTCATTGTTTCACTCTTCCCTTCACATAAGTTATTTCTGTTTATTTCTACATATGTATTATCACTGGGATAACCATTTATGTGCTATATAGAAAATTAATTCACAGTTGAAGTATATAGACATATAGAAAGAAGAAATGCCTTGTGCGATTCTGGCTTTTAATATTCCTGAGATCCAAGAGATTAATAACCAATTATTTGTTATTATAACTAATTGATCCATACAGTACAGGGTGTGGTTGCAGAGAGCATGAAACACCCTGAGTGAGTGCTTAGTAAGCCAATATAACATAAACATGATATAGTTTTCAAGTCTAGAGCGGGGCAAAGCATATAGGAAAACTTCCAATGGTATATTGATAGTTATTATTACTATGATAACAGCCAAAATGAAATAAATATTTTCACTTTACTTGCTCTAATCAAAAATTTTATTCTACATTACAATTTCTAAGAGTGTTACAAATGAAAATACAGGTTGAGACATGCTTTAAATAGTGAAAAGCATATTTTATGTATTATTATCACTAAAGAAAAGTCAGTCTTGAAGTAAACTTGTAAGACTAAAAAGAAAAAAAAAGCATTAATGGGATTTCTAACACCAGATAGACACAGGGTTGGTTTAAATAAACGTTAAGTTAGAGAAGAAGAAGAAGAAGAAGAAGAAGAAGAAGAAGAAGAAGAAGAAGAAGAAGAAGAAGAAGAAGAGGAAAACTATATAATATGGAGAAAGATCACCTAATTATATTTATTTCTTGGACTGTGTTCCCTAAATATAATCAAGAACAAATGCAAACTGAAAGAAGGGAGCATGTTGTACAAAAATTATCATATTGTTATCTATTCATGCACTTTTTTGTTTGTAAATGCATGGGTAACAGCATCAAGGTGAGGAGGATTCTGTAGATGCAGTCATTTTGTTCCAAGCTATAAACTTTTTGGGTTACTTTTAATAGAACCAGAGGTTATGAATTTCAAATTCTCATGTGTGGAAGAAAATCAATCTTCTATCATGTACCAGTCTGAAAAGAGGATCGTGTGGACATGGCAGGTCAGTAGGACACATCACACTTTCATCAGGTCTCATTATAGACTTCCTCTTCACAGTGAAGGACTCTAAGGGTTAAATGGTCCCCAGGAATGGAAGTGGCATGAACTCCCGAACTAATTGGGGGCATGAGGGTGGGGGGGGGAAGGAGCTGCTACAATAAGAGCAAGAGAAGAGGAGAAGAGGAGAGGAAATGGAGGGGCAGAAACATTGAGTTGGGGGAAGAATAGAGGAAAGAGAGCAAGATGAGAGATACGATATCAGAGGGAGCCACTGTAGGCCCGAGAAGGGATCAGGAACCAGGGAGATCTCCAGAGACCTACAAGGATGACACGATCTGACAATCCAGGCAATGGTGGAGAGGATAACCTAAAAACCCTCCCCCTAAAATGAGATTGATGACTTCTCTTTATGCCATCCTAGAGCCCTCACCCAGTGGCTGATGGAAACAGAGACAGACATCCACAGATATACAATGAGCCGAAATCGGGAATTTAGTTGAAGAGAGGGAGGAATGAAGAACGAAGGGGTCTGTACTAGGATGGAGAAACCCACAGGAACTGTTGGCCTGAACAAGGGAGAGCACATCGACCCCAGATGCTGTCCAGGAGGCCTGTACAAGACTGATCCAGACCCCAGAACATGGATGTCAATAAGGAGGCCTCTGCACTCCAGGGAGCCTCTGGTAGTGGATTAGTATTTTTCCCTGGTGCAAGAAGGGACTTTGAGAGCCCATCCCATATGAAGGGTTACACTCTGGCCCTGGACACATGGGGAAGGGCCCAGGATCAGCATAGGAAGACTTGGTGGACTTTGCTGAGCTCCCGTTGAGGGCCCTACCCTGCCTGGGGAGTAGTGGGTGGATGGGGTTGGGGGGATGGGCTGGGGGTGGGGGAGAAAGTTTGGGGGTGAGGGGAGGGAGAGGGAGAAGGGACTTGAAATAAGCTTGTTCCCTAACTAGAACTAATAAAATAAAATAAAATTAAAAAAAATAGTTTAAAGTGGTTACTGCTAGGCAAATGGCAGTCCAGATATCCAAAAATGGGCTCAAGTTGAACTACAAAAGGATTTCTGGATAAAAGCCAGCATGCCTCAGGAACTTGTGCAACCAGTTCCCATCTGCAAAAAGGAGTCATTCTCCTTACATCTGGCAGAAGAGATATATGGCTACCTGTGACTGCATATGAAAGCTTATGCTGGCTTTGGCTCTCTCTCTCAGTATCACAGGTTACCTGTTAAACATTTCAAAGCCTGGCACTTCTCACCTCAGATCTCCACTCTCTTTATAGTACACACACACACACACACACACACACACACACACACACACACACACACACACTCACATGCAAACACATGCACACCCACACTTACACTGTCTATTTTCTCACTCTTCCCTCTCCTGCTATCCTCTCTCCCTATTCCCAATCTTGCTAGCTCTGTAGACAGCTCTGGCCATGCCCAATCTGATTTTCTTTCCCTCTGCTCTGCGTTCTTTCTGATGCCTATGGATATTTTCTCTTTTTGTCACAATAAAAGACTTTCCCTTAAACATACCTTGGAACAGCCAGTTCAGTGGTTTCTTATTGGGTTCCTTGAATACAGATACCAGCTACCATTCCAAGGAGAATGGGTATATATATATATATATATATATATATATATATATATATATATATTTGTGAATGAAATTTTTCTCATATTAAATGGTCCATCGATTAGGTGACTCAAGGCATATATAAAGGGTGACTATCACCATCAGTGGCTCACAGTCTTCCTGTTTTTCTTCCATACATATGCTTAGGTGTGGGTTTTATTACCCTTACTTATGACTCACAAAATTGGAATTCTATTTGAATACTAGCTGTGGTTTCTGAACTTCAAAAAGGAAAATTTAATTTAAAAATGCTTTTTAAAATAATGTAAGAATTTGTTGAAAATTGCTTTTGCTCTTTTGTTTGTTTTGTTTTGTTTTGTTTTAATGCAAAAAATAGAACATGTTTTGCCAGGTTTATAGAGGGACTATTCTAGTTATGGGAACAATACAATGGCATAGCCAGACAGAACTACATGAAAGAGACAGTGGGGGGAAGGGAGGGGAGAGGAAGGGAGGGGAGGAGGCACCAGTACCTCAGGAACAGGCAGAGAGATGGAAGAAGCTGTTTTATGATGCCTTTTCTAGCACAGATGTGCACACTCAGACACACGCATGTAGTGATATTTTGTTTGTGCTCTAATAAAACTTGCCCGGAGATCAGAGGGTGGAGCTAACTTCTAGTTAACCATAGAGGTCTGGAGGTCTGTACAGACAAACAGGAAGTGATAAGGCAGGGTAGATAAAAGAGCTCAGCCCCTCTTCGACTGAGAAGTTGATGAGGTAAGAAGAGGTGACTGTGGCTTGCTCCTTTGTCTCTCTGATCTTTCGGCATTTATCCCCATATCTGGCTCCAGGTTTTTATTATTTAGACCAATTAGAACTCATGCAACACATGCATGCAAAAATTAATGATTGAATGAAATGATTTTTAAAGATTGTAAGTCCTCCAAAAGTTACATTTTACAGCTGTCTCTCAGAGAACTCTATTTCTCTTTATTTCCTAGTTCCTATTCAATTAAACCAATGCTGGATTTAGAGGTGGATTTGGCTTTCCTCCTCTAAAATCCAAGCACGTTGCTTAACTAAACTTTAGAGTTTCTGTATTGTATCAAGAAGCCAATAGATGTAATACAGAATAAAAGAAGAATTTGGGGACTGTCTTTGTTTTTTCTTGGATCTTTCTTTCAAGGTGTACACCCTCTCATAATTGTTATGCTCCCGTGGTTGCCTTTCACAGTATGTGTACATCACAAGCAAACATTTCTCTGCTAACTGTTTATGTTTGAGTCCCACACAGCCAATGAAGACCTGCCTGACAGCAATCCCTGGACACCCTGGAAAGAAAATGGGCCACACCTCGACTGCACTGGATCCAATTTGTTTCATTTCAACTAACACTCCCGCCAGAGCTTCAGATACTGACTTCAATCAAGTTGAGGATTTCAAATGAGATCTTCAATCAAGCAAATCCCATCTAACATGGACTGGACACAATTCATTCAAGACTTTTACTATACTAACATTTTCTATCTACAGGACCACACAAGGATATCATCGTCCCATTTCAGCAGGAAGTAACTTGGAGGATGCTACGCCCCCTTTCCCCCATTGTTGTCATTTAGGA
Source organism: Cricetulus griseus (assembly GCF_003668045.3). NCBI lineage: Eukaryota > Metazoa > Chordata > Mammalia > Rodentia > Cricetidae > Cricetulus > Cricetulus griseus. The sequence goes on along the minus strand of NC_048595.1, from coordinate 136,559,150 downwards.
TAGTGTATATACCTAGTTAGGGATAGCTTCCTATTGTTTATGGTTGGGATTGGAAGGAGGTGTTCAGGCTTGGGCACCTCTTTCAGATGACTTTAGGGTTTAGTTAAAATAGATAGTTAGGATGTGACATAAGCAGATTGTTGTATCGTCTTATATTTTACCTTTATGATTGTTAATTTTGGATACTTTACTCCGTTAAGTTTTAATCCTCTTTTAAACTAAAAGGGGAATTGTAGAGGAACCTGTAGCCATGCCTGCTTAGTGGCTGGCTACAGGTCTGCCTGACCATGCCTGTGAGGGTGACATAGAGTGAGAGGTTCAGGTGGCTGGGTTTCACTTTCGGTTTCACCTTTTCGGTTTTCTGTACAGACTGCTGCCATGCCTGCTGGCTAGGTCACTCTGTAAGTAAAGCTTTTCCCTATTAAATACCCTTATATTTCAAAAAAAAAAAAACAAAAAACAAAAAACACCTCACTAAATTACTTAAAAAAAAAAAAAAAGATTGTTGGATCTCTCCTGTCAGCATGAGGCATGACTCTGCAATGGGACTTTAAATCCTCTGTTGATTGTTCCCAAGGATTTATTAAACTTTATAAAAATTATCTTTGAGCTGATTTATATTCCTCAGTGAGCTAAAAACTGTGTATCAGGAGGTATAGAGGCTTCTTTTATGCAACAACCTAGTAGATAGGTCAGTGGAAAGTTTTAAAATTCTGCTCTTTTCCCTCTTGTATTTCCTGGTAACAGTCATTACCCTGTATATTACAGCTTTGTGTAGACACTAACAATAGTTTCTCTGGGAAAATATCAAAACTTCATAATTCCATGTTGGGATACAGAATTGTTTCAACAGGTAATGACTTTGAGCTTTGCTTTGTGCATATCATCCTTAGGCTCAGCTATTAAATCTTAACGGTTTTGCCTACTGTCATAGTAAATTACACATGGTATGAGGCCAAACACATTCTTTAGACTTGCTAAATAACATAATATTCATAGCTGTGCAATTAACAGAGAACAAAAATTTATTCCATATGGTTCTGGAGGTTGAGAAGTGCAGTCTACACTGTGGTATCTGGCGAGGGCTACTTTCTGTTTCCAACAGAGGAGTTTGTACCTATGTTCTCTGTAGGGGAGATACCTTATCCTTATAAGATGGATGAAAAATAGAACAAAGCAAATAATAATCTCTAAGGATTTTAATGCATCTATGAATTGCATTATAGATTGCATTATAAAAGCCATTTTGTGGAAAATTTCTGAGTGCTATCATATGGGACATGAATTTCAATGCATGAATTGATTTTGGCTCATAGTTTCAAGGGATACAGTCCATTGTGATAGGATAAGCATGGACATTGGGAAATTAGGTGACTAGTTTTATTGTGTCCACAGATGGGAAAAGGGAAGCTAATACAAATGAATTCTGGTGATCCATTGATTTTATTCCCCTGTTCATCTTAATACATGATGGGGCCCTGACCCATAGAGTGGTACCATCTTCCTCCAGGGTAGGTCTTGTATCCTCAGTTTAAGCTTTCTGGAAATGTCCCCACAGACACAAGTAGAATTATGTCTCCTAGTTGATTCTAAATCCAGTTATTTTCAAAGCAAAGATTATCCATCAAAGTTAGTCACTGGTGGCAGCATCACACTTTTGAGAGACAATGATTAGAATTAGCTCACTTTATGAGCCAGAAATATTTTTAGACTCCTTTATCAAGCAGTTGAGGAAATTTACTTTTTTAAGAAGCTACTATGACTAAAACCAACATGGGCTCAATAAATCACTAATGCTAGCTTTGTAATACAACTACTGAAGATCCAACATGTTGTTACAAGCATTTTTTTTCCATTTTCACTAGGAATATTTAATAAATGCATGGATTATCATTTAACTTATGTTGGTTAAGGAGCCATCAGCCATTTACATAGTGGAAAGAGCTGAAGTCCAAAGTCAGGGTGAGGTTAAAGAGGATCACCTTTGTGAGGCACTTCTTTACTGTTGTAACATTATGGTTGCAGATGCTCTGGTGAGTTGCTACACTCTAGTGAAATGAAGTCTAGTGAAAATCATGATAATTTTATTGCTTATATGTTTTATTAATTTATTATTAATTTTATATCCTGAGGTTGGAGGACTAGTAGTGTTGAGAATTGAATGCTTTCAAATTCTTTGGTCTGAAATTTAAATAAAATGACAGTTGTAAAGAATAAAGTATCAAATATTATCAAATTTTAATGTATCAGTCATCATTTCCATTCAATATTTTAATTCCTGAGAGTCAATACTTCTATCAATTCTGGAGGTCATCATTTTTGCTGCCTTACAACTGTTAACTGTAGAGGAACCTGTCCAAACATTCAAAGAGAATGAATATCAAATTATAAATGCCATGAATAATCTTCTCAGCTCCTGTTTCTCCAGTTACACTTTACAAAAAGACCCAGGACATAATTCTTTCATCATGGCATTACAAATGCTTTGTAAGCTGATGGAGAATTGTCTTGATGGTTAAAAGAACTTGTTTTTTCTTACAGAAGACACAGATTCAATTCCCAAACAGTGGCACAAAACCATCTGTGACTCCAATGTCAAGTGTTCTGATACCATCTTCTGACCTCTGCTAATATCAGGTATACATACATTGTGATATACAATCATCCATATATTTTAAAATTGTTCGTGAAAAATGACTTTCCTTGGTGGTGACCACTACAGGCTGGGTAAATTTTGATAATGTCCTGATATAGGCTGTTTGGTGTCAGTGAGTATACAGACAGTGAGAGTTCATTTGGATATACCCAATATGCAGAAAAAGACACATAGGAAAATAATCATTTACTTCAATGAGAAAATACAGTACTAGGCATATAATCATCACAACTCTAGAATTAAGCAAGTGGGAAGCTTATTGATATGAAGTGGTTCATTTCACCTATCCAGATCTGCACTATTATCTTTGCCTTGGTGTAATACTTGAAGTTACAGATATGTTCACCATTATGAGCGTCAGAATCTAAAATGGAGAAAAGAAAGCTCATCCATTTACAGTTTCCTATTTCCATAATTCTTACCATGGTTAGATGATTTATGAAAGAGTATTCTGATGGGGTATGAAAAGCAAAGCCTTTGTGCTGTTGTATAACAATATTTTGACATGTCCCAAATACAGCTTTATTATCAATGTGAAGAACTATTTTTCATATTAATTAAAATGCATTATTAATTTTATTTTCTATTCTAAGTTTATATTTTTTACTAAAGCAAGGAAAAATTAAATTTACTTAATACTTTCCAGTAAGATTGGTGAAGGTAACTAGAAATATTTTTGCTAAGGTTAAGAATTGCAGTGTTCTATATAACTTGGTCTTCATGTGTATAAATACAAAGCACTCATAAAATGTGAAGTAGGAACACTTTATTTTGGTTCACACACACACACACACACACACACATGCACACACACACACACACACACACACACACACACACACACACACACATGAATCTTTATGGTCCATGAATAAAATACCATAAAAATTTTCACATCAAGCAATGAACATGACTTTTTTGATCAAGAAAAATGTGCATTGGTTTTTCTTAAATGGTTATTCTCACTCAGTCTCCTATGATCTTTGACGGAAAGACTAGAAGTCTTTGGAGTTTATATATAAATGAAATTCTTAGTATATGAGGGTTTGTTTAATCTTATTGGGCCATGAAATCCCCCTGAATTTGCTTTCTTTCTTTTATGTTCTCTGTCTATAAAACATTGAGATTAGGAATCAAATTTTCTAGGTTCAAAGTTTGCACCATGTTTTACTGTGAATCTCTAATGAGTTATTTTTACCTTTAATGGACTTTTTAACAGAAAAATGGAAATAATAAAATCCCTTATTCAGGCTTCTGGTAATGTAGCCAGTACTTGAAATAAACTGAAGGTAGTGTTATAAAATGACCATTCCCAAAGGTTGCATTTTTTTCATTCTGATACCTACTGATAACAAAAAGATAAAAATGAAATAACTTATACACCAGAAAGACAGGTTCATGGTTTTCTGGTGACCAAGTTACATTGTGTGTATGTATTAATATTCTGATGGAGAGGAGAAAGGGAGGAAAATCTTGATGAATACTGAGGTATCGAACATAGTTCTGCAGGAAGCACTCCTGCTGAAAACCATGATGAATGAAGCAATATACACTATACACAGCAAGAAACAGAAGCCATCCCTGTCTCGTCTTCTTGGGTATAGAATATCAAGGAATTTGTTGTTAAAGCCTTGGATTAGGTAATCCATTTATATTTTAAAGAAAAATAATAGGTAGCCTAACTTATATACTGCTAATTAGAAATTTATTCCCAATATCCCAAATAGTCATTGTGTATTTAAACTTTTAGGTTCATGTTACACAATAGATATTTCCTACGTTTTCCACATGTGACAACTGAATTCAGTATTCTCACCATGATTTTGTTAAATATATTCTGCCAACAAAATGTTTACTAACTTTGGCAAGTCAAACAATATTTCAAACACAAAATACTTGAAGAAATTCAACTGTATTTACCATCATGACAAATATTCTGCTGAAGATAGAATTTTATTTTCTTGTGGTCTCCCATAATTTATCAATAATTATGAAGGAATAGGCAAACATATGCATAGAAAATATTCATACAATAAATAGTAAAACAGTACTGAAATTGTGCTATACACAGGTTGCTACTTAAATATTTTTGTTTTCAGTTTGCCAAGCTGTGACTGTTTATTAACTGACCCGATTACAAAAATACCATGTGCAACACCTTAGTTCATCCGTCTAATAAGCCTATTTATCTGGTCTTCCCTGTTGCCAGAATCACCACCTTCCACAAAATGAGTTGTCTTTTTCTTCATTCCACCTCGTGGAGAAGATAATTTGAAGGGCCACAGGAAGTTATTTGCTTCCTTGAAGCATTTTCCAACTGTATAAATCTCATGAATTAGATCCTCCATGCATATGATGCCATATTTACCAAGAGATTGAGCTATCAAGGAATTGTCTGTCAAGGCAATTCTCTTCTTATTGATTTTGCCATAGCTGCGCTTGTAGATGAGCTCGTTTACTGACTTCAGGTTGGGGTACCCCCATGCAATGTATGATTCCACAATCGTCAGCATGTTAATTGAAGCCTTGTTGAGCTTAACAAAGGTGCCATTGAAGATCTGATGAAAACAGAGCAGCTGCAACACTTTGCGGACCTTTGGGCTTACACCATTGATATCTCGGATTCAGAACAAATGCCATCTTGGGTTCTGCAGGCACATAGAAGTTTCCAGCTTTCCTTGCCATCCTAGCCATACGAATCTTCGTCCGGTACATCTGTCTGTATTCCTTGTGGTAATGCTTTGCCTTTTCATAAATGAGCTTCCTCCATGCCTTCTGCAGTGTCTTCAGTGCAAAGTTTTCCATAAGCTCTTCAGCTTCAGCTCTGCGAAATTCCTTCTATTTTTCCTTAAAGGTTTCTGGCACAGCAGGAACCTTCTTTTTCTTCTCCAGTACAGCCTCCATGGTTCCAGTGCTACTTAAACTTAATACTATGTGTTTCCAGTGCAATGCCTATTTCAACTAGAAAAATCTGTGTTTACAATTAACTAATTTTCTGCTTAATTTTGTCTGTACTATGAAAGTTGCTGAAGCCAGTAAAGCCAATTGATGACTTTCTAGAGATAAGAAAATATATTTGATTATAATCATTCTATTTGGCTACGTTAAAATAGTTTCAAATTCTTCCTAGTTTCTCAGTTACTAGGAGTCTGTGTATTCTAACTATGCCTCATATACTTCTCATAACTCTTGAAAACTATAAGAAATATAGGAAACAAATTATAATTTCTGAATTTTGCCATATTATCTACTATTATTAAACAGCAAATTTCATTAACTTAGGTGTTGCCTAATTTTTTTAACAGAGTTCATACCTATTCAATTATTTTATTTGACCCACTTTATCAGAAGATGACAGATAGTTACAAGACAATATCATCAATATGTCAAACTGAAAAGGTAATTGAATATACCATTTTATTATTTTTATTAGTGAATGTTGACAATATATATCAAATTTGGCTTTAGAATTATTGGAATTTTGATATTGGGATAGATATATGCAGATGTCCTTTGTGCACCCTTCTTTAAAATAACATAGAAATAAAGGTTATTTAATCCATATACCAGACAGTACATTACATACTAATATTTACTAATGACATCAAAGATTCAGAGCATTATAAAATACAAGAAAATTGAGTAACTCCAGACTCCTCCTGTTACTTATATTACTTTTATTTTATGCATTAATATTTGTTTAGTGGTGTTTTACATTTTATTACTTTTATTTATTATGTATATTATGAGTGTATATGTGAGCAAACATGTTACAATGCATCTGTGGAGGTTGGAGGACAAATTATGGCATCTCCTTCTACTGTTTAGGTGCTGAGTTTCAAGTTTGGCAGCAAGGACCTTTATATCTTCTGGGATATCTCTTCAGTCTGCCTATTCACTTTTTCAGTTATCATGCAACATAAATAATTTTAATTTTATCATGGAAAATTCATTTACACATGTTATTTTAAATTGTTGTTATTCATCCCCTTCTCCCCACCACCTCTTAGCTAAGAGAGTTATAAAATATTTTAAAAGAATTTATTTATAAAATCAAAGCAGACATACTGAAAAATAGAATAGAACATAGAGCCCCAAAATAGTCTAATGCATTTATGGTCAATTAATTTTTGACAAAGTAGTCAACAATATTCAAAGCAGAGAAAAGTATCTGTCCAATTAATGGTTTTTGAAAAACTAGGTAATTGCAAGCAGCAGAATAAAATTGGAACTGAATTCCAACTGACACAAAAAAATAACTAAAAATTTCAAAGAATAATATTAAGACTGAAAGAAGTCAAACTGGCCAGGCGTTGGTGGAGTACTCCTTTAATCCCAGCACACGGGAGGTAGAGGCAGGCAGATTTCTGTGAGTTCGAGGCCAGCCTGGTCTCCAGAGCGAGTACCAGGATAGGCTCCAAAGCTACACAGAGAAACCCTGTCTTGAAAAACCAGAAAAAAACAAACAAAAAAAAGTCAAACTGTCATTCAGGACAAAAGCTCTGGTGAACTTGTCTGACCAAGATATATATACATATATATATATATATATACATATATATATATTGCAGACACTTATTGGAGAAGGTGTAGCAAAAAAATCATTGTACAGTTACGATTATCTGAAACATCATTAATCATCCTTAAAAATTAAATGTGTTAATTGTCTCAATATTAAAGAAAACATAAGCAAAAATGAGCACATGACTCTATTATAAGCTAAAGGCCTTTAGCCAAGATAGCCATCAGCAAAATGGAGACTCTCTACAGAAAGGGAAAAAACTTTGTGCTATAAACTCAAGACAATGTTAATAAAACATTAATTTAAATAGGTAAAGGATCCAAGTAAGTATTTCTCAAGAAATAGTTAAAATTAGCCTAAGAATATATGTTTAACATTACTAAACATCAAAGGAATGCAAACTAAATCCACTAACAGGTGTCTACTCATAGCTGTTGTGATGGTGATCACAGAGAACGAAAACAAAGTCATTGGAGAGGACATAGAGGAATGTTATCAGTTGCACAACAGTGCAGTGGTTATAGAAATTACTAAGAATGTTCCTCAAAAATTCTTTTTTTAAAAAAGTGATACTACATGATCTAGCAATCCAACAGTTACTAAAGTACTAATTAGTAATTATCCAAAAGAAATAAACACAGTGTCATGTACAATAGGCAGGCTTTAAAATCAAGCCAACTCACCTTTGGATGAATTAGAACAGATAATTGTGAAAAAATAACATCCACAAAGAAATATTATTCATTGAGAAAATATAGGAGACTATGATATTTGTAATACCACTATGAACCCTAGGGACATTGATAGCGGTGCTCTGTAGACTTCCGGTCTGTGGACCTGTAATGTGACCACACCATTTTGGGTGTGGCTTCAGGCAGAGGGAAGTAGAAAGAGAGGAGCTTGAAACTCAATTTCTTCTCACAGCACTGAGCTATTCTCAAGAGTATGTTAGGCACTGATAATACTTTATATGGAGTTCATTTTCTCCTCAGCTACTGGCCTCTTAGGCAAAGAACTGCCCCCACCTTGACTGATGACCTTGGACATGATGTCCTAACTGAGCTTGTAGGAGATAAAGACTGCTGAACCCTGCTAAGTCAGGGTAAGACAGTTTTAGAGTTCCCTGCTTCTGAGGTGGTCCATCTGATACTTTAGGCCTTAGCCAAAGTGGTTGCCCTGACATTGATGTGAGACCTTGGGTGACTGTCCAGGTAACCTGCTGTTTTTGTCTTTGCTTGCACCTTTGGAAGTCGCAGGCTTGCAGTTCCTGCCTACTCTTGTATTGTTTTCCTTCTCAGGTCTTTGATGAGGTTGAAGACTATACAGTCATAGAAATATCCTCTCTTACCTTAGATAGACACGATTTAGACTTTCCAGCTTAGGACTGATAACAGAGTAACCTCTGTCATGCCTTTACCCTGATACTGATTATAATGGACATGTAGTATATATCTATTGCTCAATGTTGTTCTTGATGATAGTAGGTTTTAACTTGTGTATGTTTACCTTTCCTTTTCCTGGAGTATACTTGACATTTGTTATCATTGTATGTAGTTTTTGCATCATGCTTAAAACCTTCTTTATTAGAATAAAAGGGGAATTAGGGGTGTCTGGTCTGTGGACCTGTAATGGTGACCACACCCCTTTTGGTGTGGCTTCAGGAAGAAGGAAGCAGAAAGAGAGGAGCTTGAGGCATGGCTTTCCTTTGCATGCTCTTTCTGTTGGGTCAGCAGATCCTGTAGGAAGAGTTGGGAAACACTCTGGTGGTTCTTTGTATTTTTCTGTGTAATTGTTCCCCAATAAACCCCCATTTATCATTTATCTTGGGTCTAGTGATATAATTACATCCTGTCCTTCAGTGGTCTCTCAGGATGTAATGGATATTTACATGGTGGACATTAGGCCTCTGAGAAGAAGCATCACGTGTAACATCTTTGTCTGGTTTCTTGTCTAATCTCTTTGTTTCTTGATATACTCAGAAGTCTATAAGCTCCACCATCATAGTTCTAAGATGCTCTCATCAACATGTCTTCCCCTAGAGTTTCTTTAGCAATGTGTTTTAGTACAGTGATGAATTAGGTAATTAATACTCACTGAATCAATATTTATAAGGGTGTAAAATTTTATTTTGACTTACAGTTAGAGGGCATTAACATTCATCATGACAAGGGTATCACGACAAATTACATACAGAGTGGGAATACCTGTCCGATTTCATCTGCATTCCGAAAACAGGATAAAAGATGGGACAATGGTATAAAATTTCAAGGTTTATTTCCTTTAAGATTTCACTTCTGAAAGACTCTACAACATTTCAAAATAGTGTCCTAAGCTGAGGACCACATTCAAACAAAATATATTTTGGAGGGAATTCCATTCAAACTACAATACTCATCAAGGTTTACAGCTTTGAAAAGTATAATTACTATTCAAGAGAAGGCAATTTCCTAGTTGTCGTGACTTTTTCACTATCAACATGCCAATTTCCATCCCAAGAGCATTTCTACATATAACACATACGCCTTCAACTACTAACTGTATTAAATTTACATATCTAGGCACTAAGCCTTCCAAGAATTTACCCCCTCTCTTAAACTCCTCTTTCCAGCAATAAGTTGAGAAAACTAGAAACAATCAATGCCCAATAATTCTCTCACTAACCAGTACATGGCTCTGTCCATTCCTCAAAAGACCTTATTCTAAAGTCTCCAGCACCACAATGAATGTTTGTTTCTTTTTATAGTGCCCTTCCTTTACCAAATAATATTTCCATTATGTAAGTTGACTTTTTGGATTGTTTCCTTTGTTTATTTTATTGATTCTAGCTTTCTAGTTTGACCCCCATATCTTTTTGCTGAGTCTGAGCATGCCCTCAAACCAAAACCTTTCTTCTCCTGAAGCTATTTTTTTAATTAGTTCATATATCATCTCCCTAGTGTGTCCTTCTAAGGCACACCAAATAACTCCTTACTGTGGATTGTTTATTATAGAACTTAAAACTCCAAGTCATTGGCAGTCTTATTACTTAAACCCAAGCATTTTAACAGAGATAATTTCTGTTGATTTTGAAACCCATTATATCTATGACAGAGTCTGTTTCACAGGAAACACAACTAGAACTCACTAAGTATTGTTTGCCTATGTAGAGCTATAGGCTAGAACTAGAGTCAAACTCTAAAGGCAGCTTCAGTGGACTAAATTACTTACAAAGACTGGAAGAGCCATAATTTCTAACATTGGATCTCTGCTTTCACTCCTATCACCAAAGACCACAGTGTCACAGGGCACGTAAAAGGACAAATGCAGAGATGCAAAGAGCTGAGGAAGGAAAGGGTAGAAGGTAAAGAGACATTTAAGGAAAAATAGACTATTGAGAAAAACGAGGTTGATAATAGGAGAGAGAAAATTGACCATTAGTGAAGGAGAAAATAATGGCAAAATGGGGTCAAGATTGACAACACTTTAACACTTACCAGAGAATATGAATTACTTATTCCTGCAAGTCTATGTCACAAAGTCATGGAGATGAAGTTGGGATCTTTAAGAGGCTCCTTGTGTGTGTCAATCTCAGATAGATATAATGCCCATCCCACCCAAACCGAAACTCAAATTCAAGGAAAATAGGTTACATACCTAATCACATACCCAGGGCCCACAGAAAGACTCCATTCCTGGCATCCTCCTATGTGTTGCAGTCAAATCAGCACTAAATTAACATCCAGAAATGTAATTCCTCAAATAACAAAATAGTCCATCACTCAATATGATTAAACATCGGCTGCAGAACTTAGCTCTCCCTTTTCCAAAACTTACCACATTCCTTGCCACTCTCCCAATGGACTCTTGATATTTTGACATCTCCTGTAGCCATTTTGGAAGCTAATCTGATGTTCTTATGGTGCCATACCAGAAATTTGCCTTTATTGCCTCAGCATAAGTGAAGAGTATAATTACCATCCACATCTAGTTCATCCACATCTGACAAAGCCTATTTAAGACAAACTGAGCAACCAGTTGGATGAGATGGTGCCACAATAGGCCCTGGACATCTCATTGCATGGAACCAGTCCACATCCTAGTCAAGGACCAAAAAAAAATAAAAGAAGCCAGCATATAGATAATTTTGATGAACATCTTAGCCTAACTTTACACTCATTATTTTAAATAATTCAAGTAATGAAAGTTCTATATTTTATACAATACATATTGGTCATATTAATGAACCACCACTCACTTTCCTATTTTCCCTAGTGCATCCAATTGCATCTCCTTTCTGTATTCCTATGGATTTAAAAATTTTTGTTTTTACATTAGCAATCCCTGAGTTGAATTAGTGCTACTGATATGCATAGAGTGTGTGGCTATTCTATCAATAGCAATCAACAGATTCACTGAAACCCTCATTAAAATTCAAAACCAATTCTTTACAGAAGTTTTACAAAACATTCAATATGGAAAAACAAAAGACATAGGATAGCTAAAACAATTCTTAACATAAAATAAACAAATAAAAACACCACTATAGTTGTTATTATCTCAGGTTTCATGTTATACTACAGATACATAGCAATGAATACATTATGGTTCTAGCATAAAAGCAGACACAATGAACAATGGAATAGAATTGAGGTCCCAGATATATGCACATTATGAAGTTTCACAAAAAAAGAAACCACAAAACAAACAAAAATACAAAATCACACACTGGAGACTAGACAGCATTTTCACCAAATTGTGAAATTTGACATTTAAATTTAACAGTTTAATTTAAATTGTTTAAATTGAACAGTTTTCTGCAGAAAAATGAAAAGAAACCTTTATCTCCCACTGTAAGAAAAATCAACTCTAAATGGAGCACTTGCTCCATGAGAGCAACTCTAAATTGAGCCCTTTAACATAAGACTTGGTACCTTGAATCTGATAGAGAATAAAGTAGGAAATATAACAACTTACAGCACAATAAGTAAGACTGGCAGGTGGTAGTGGTCATAACTTTAATCCCAGAAATCTGAAAACAGAGGCAGGCAGATCTCTGTGAGTTTGAGGCCAGTCAGGTCTACAAAGCTACCCAGAGAAACCCTGTCTCAAAAAACAAAATACAGTAGTATTCGACAAGAAGAAGAACTAACAAGTGACTAATGCAAACTTACAAATTTCAAGAGCTTTATAGCAAAGGTAGCTGTCAATAAAGCAAGGGCAATCCACAGGATGGGAAAAAATGTTTTCCAGCCATATACCTGACAGAATGCTCCTTTACAAAGAACTTATAAAACTAAACATGAAGAAAATATGCTAAGACATGGGCTATGTAATTGAACAGAAAGTTCTCAAAGCAAGAAATACAAACAGCTATGAACAACTTTGAAAAGTGTTCAACAGTCTTAACTGTCAAGAAATGCAGTTTAAAACTACTTTAAAATTCCATCTCACGTCAGTAGAAGTCACCATTATCAAGAAATAAAATGACCACAAATTCTGAAATGAATGCAAGGAAAAGGGAACTTACAGAGTTAGATAACACAAAGATTTCTTTATAACCCAGTGTTGTGTAGAATAAATTGTAGTTAGTAAATATAGATTTTCAGAGATCAAAGAAAAAGATGCCATGTAGAACCGGGCATACTTCCGTGTTCTGTCTTAAAGACCCTAATGTGCTTCATACAATTCACCCACATACAAATACTCAGTGTTTCCCTTTTAGTGACTTCCAATCATTATTATTTTTTTTCAAATTCAATATACTTTCAAACTTACTTCCAGTAAAAAGTTAAAAATAAAACTAATATAGGAATGCTTAAATCTCTGTACAAATGGGTTTATGCCATGCTGATATTGTACAAAAATATTCTAATATGAGATATAAGAAATAAATGAAGGCATCTTCTAACTACACAAAAGTTCAGAGTTAAGAAAACCATCACCGGCAACAAGAAGAAATTTTAGTTGTTATATTTTAATTTTTAACCTGTTCATTTTTAATGGAGATATTTTATCTCCACAAGGAACTAAACCAAATAGCTAATGGTTCTAAAGAAACGTAATCACACTATAAATTGACATTTTATTTTATTGTCACACCAGCTTTGACTCAAGCTGGTGATTATGAGTTGAAATTTTTACCTGTTATATTACTATTTGCAAGAATATTTCCAGTTTATTTCCCATCCTAACGTTTAACAAGAAGAGTCAGAGATTATATATTTATTTCAAAATCTATGTTCCATTGCTACTGTATCTTTTCAATGTTCATATAAATGAAACATGGCAGATGGTATACTATTAGGGTTCTATTGCAAATACTCTTTTGCTTGTCCATCTTAGAAAGGTTCACTCGGTACTTCATGAAGCAAGGCATTTTGCCTGCTAGCTTACCTCGAAGAAGTAGAAATAATGAACACTTCAGGCGCTGACCTCCAGCAATGTTCTTTCTGATTTGTTCCCTTTCACAGCACACTCGGGTTCTGCCCCATTACTTACCATGCATCAGTCCTTCTCATGAGTTTCTCACAAAATGGAGAGGTGGGGAGAGGAACAAATAGAACATATGATGGATTTTTCAAGTCATAGAAAAATTGCTTTGAAATTTAAAATCCATAGCAACTCTGTAGGAGAGACAGACCTCATTGTTTCCTCCTGTACTCTATGATTCAAATATGCATTTATGGCTTTGTTACCTAATGTGGTCTTGACTAGTGGCCTGTATGAATGCAATCTTTTGATTTAAATATTTGTGCCTGTTGCTAGCTGCTCCTACAGGAAATGCTATTTTGCTATATAAACATATATTACTAACTTTGACAACTACTACATCCAGTAGATCTTAGTTCTTTGTTTCCTTAGCAATGCTTTTAAAGCTTCAAAATAGAAAAGTAACCACCTTCCAGCATATACTTACCAATTTCTAGGAGATAAAGGTTTGTGTTGCCTGAATATTGTCTCCTCTGTTTCTGTCACACATGTATCCTGCTTTATCAATTATCTGTTCGTAGAATTCATGATTATCTTCAAAGCTGCAATGGATTGCAGTAAAGTCAGGTGATTCAATTCCCAGGTAGCATTAACGATAAACAGAAGCACAACTGTGCTCAAATAAGTTTCATCAAGGAGTTTTCTCTTAGTTAGTCCCCATTATGGCTTTCAGTCCTTTAAAATTTATGTTTTAAATTTATCCCCAATTTCAAACTCTAACTCCTCTCATTAGACTTCCAACATATCCCCATCTTAACTTTATGTCATAGTTGTCATTGTGATTTATAAACTACCAAATTCAATTAGAACCTCATAGATGGATGTAGGAGTGGGACAATTCACTGGAGATTACCAGGGGCCACATCCTGAAATAGGAATTCTTCTTCTTCCTCAGCATCTACCCACTGCCAATCTTTCTTCAGTAAAAGGAAGGGCCTCCTTTCAGCAAAACTCCATGGCTGTTTTAGTACCTAAAAGCAAGCAAAATGTAGTTCATGCAAATCAATGTCTTAATTTTAGCAACTAAATCCTGCAGAAAATATTATCATGACACTTGTCTATTTGGGGGACATTTGGAGTCTTTTTAATAAAGTTCATGAAGGTTTTATTTGAGTATTACATTTCTTTTTTTTTCAAATTCCCCAACATTCTCTGCTAGAAATAAATCTGTTTAAACAATTATGGAACCAAGTGTGATAAATTCATAAAAAGTATTCCCATGGGGGTTAAAATTAGATCCAAGCTCTGTGCCTTATTGAAAAGATAGATCTGAAAGGTAATAAGAGCAATCAATCTTAAAAATGGTGAAAAATGAAGGATTAGAGAGCAATCTGTCAAGAAACTTCTCTTAGAGGGAAGCTGTCATTATAGCCTTATTTCTGAGGAAAGAAAAATTCAGTAGTTTAAGCTCTTCCTGTTTTTTTTTTAATTTTATGAAATCATTCCTAAAGCATTCAGTGATGCACAAACACAATGGTGTTGATGAGGAAACATAAGGAAAGGTAATAGAAAGATATAACATAGTTCAAATTTCACAGGAAAACACAGAAGGTGATGAAGGACAAATTCATAATGTGCTCATTATGCAAGCATAATAATTAGAAAAGGGAACAGAAAAAAGTACTAAAAACAAAGAATAATTCTTTATTTTTAGATTTTGGTGTTTTCTTTGTGTAGCATTGACTATCCTGGACTCATTTTGTAAATGAGACTCGCCTTACATTCAGAGATCTACCTGTCTCTCCCTTCCACATGCTGGGATAAACGGCCTGTGTGTACTACCACTACCTGGCTAAGAATAATTCTTGAGGAAAGGTACAGAATGTTAATTTGTAGATGTGTTAGAATGTATATTTTATAAAAATGGTTATATATATATATAGTGAAATAGTTTCTACAATTTATGTTGATTTTGACTATACATAATTAAGAAAGAGGGAAAAAACATTAATTCTTGGCTAACATATAGTTGAAAATATGTGGAGTTATCAAAAATGAAGCTATGAGACAATATCAATATTTGTGAACAAAGACACTATTTCTCATGCTGTTAGAAATACATGATCCCATATCTCAGGCACATTGTCAATCTCTGAGATACAATTATGGTACTTAGTGAATTTTAAAGTCAGTGAATAAGGTCCACAAACTAAGATGTCCCAGATACGACGGTGCCAAAAAGTACAGGACAAATTGAACGATTTAAACATATGTACCCATACTGGCTAGCTTATCAAGCTCAACCAAAGAAGGTATTTAATCTGCTCTTCAATCAGAGTGATTGTGTTTATGTTCGTTTTTTTGAAATAAACCACTAGACTCTAGTACATTTATCCACCCTATATTCATCAAATAGACCATAATTAGAAGTGATTGTACATTATGAAAGCAAAGTGAAAAATATCTTGATACATATTTTGTAATTACTAAGTCAAGAAGTAAAGTGAAGTCCTTGTCATCTCTGTCAAACAATCCAGAGCTTGTACGTTCCACATACCAGTGAGAATTATTTCCTAAGAATTTTGCAACAGCCATTAAGATGTTTATGTAGAGGAATAACTAACTTCAGAAGAAATATCTTACTTTTCCTCCAACTTTCATGATTTTGAGATGAAATAATCTTTGCAGAAACTGGGTAAAATTTAGGAGTTGACAGAATTAACCATTGCATTAGTTAACATGTTTTAGTCATTATTTTCCAATGATTATGGATAATTAAAGATATATGTGGACATTCCTTGGCATTCCCTGAAACAACAAAACTAGAAAAAACAACCAATTTACCCAACAATTAGGCAGTTGTCCCATTCTTCTGTGAAGACTAGGATACAACAATATAAGGTGCAAGAATTTTAGAAATCATATGACCTGACTGTTTTGGTAGTCAATATCCTGAGTCAATATTCTACAACTAAAATGTAAGATTTACCCTAATTTAAAATTCGGTCTTATTTCTCATTACTTTACTTATACATGTAAATACAGAAAACTCTCTTAATAACAAATCAAGGAAATGTTTAAAGTACATGTTATTTATTGAAACCTGTACATTATATATGTAAAATAAAATTTATTGAAATCATTTTTATGTTTTTGGAAATAAATCACTATTATGTATTACAGATATCAATTCAAAAATATATGATTTAGAAAACCACATATGCTTTTTTTAAGTTTATTTCAGGGGACCCAGTATTCATTCCAATATATAAGATACATTTCCACCTGACTAAAATAGCTTTTTCTCTTTCTTAAATAAATTACAACATGTTTTGATCAGGGTTTTTCCCTCTGCTGACTCCTCCCAACTCCAACCCGATCAATTTGAACTTCAAAATTTGTACTTTCTATGAAGCAATCCTAATTCTAGAACACTGTTTAAAAAGCCGTAACTTTGTTTATTGTAAAGTACATATTTTGTTAAACTAGAAAATAGATTATTTGCTGCATTTTATGGAAAGTAATGAAATATGTTAGAGGTTCATGATTACAACATGGCAGCACTATAGGAAACAAGTTTGACAAACATTTAGGTTACTGGTGCTCTGAGCAAACTAGGAAACTAACAGCAAAGCTCTACATTACAGGAATGGAATAGTGCATTTCAGGTAGCCCCACACAAAATATATCCAATCCTAAAGAGAAAAGAGTATAAGCTCACACAAAGATGATCTCAGCACTTGGTATCACTGGCCTTCAATCCCAGGACTCATGAGAGGTAATTAAGACAGAAACCAGGTCTCAGAGCTGGCATTCATTCTCCAGCCACATTGAGGACAGAAAGACTTTGAGTCTCAGGATTCTTCAGTAATGTTGAAAAGAGACTAGCAGTCTGGGATTTTAGTCTAATGTTTGGTGGATCCAGGATCACCTTTCAGCCTGAGCTAGAGTAAAAGCTTGCGGACAGCTTCTCTGCTTTTCTTATCATCAGCTTGACGTTTGAACACCAACATCAGTCTCCGGGTCTTTCATTTATCATGCTACAAGGAAGAATTCTCAATAAATAATGCTTCAGTCTAGCACAGTGCCTCACACTGTGGCCTCTGTAACTACATCATTAGCTTTTACATACCACGCTGATTTGTCTTGCTGTGCAATAAACATATTTCTTAACATTTTCTGTGTTTATATAAGATTGATGACTACCTTATATGCCATCCTAGAGAATTCAGCCAATACATGATGGCATCAGAAGCAGACACCCACAGCTAAACACTGAGCTGAACTCTGGAATCCAGCTGAAGTGACGAAGGAGTGATGAGCAAAGGGGTCAAGACTGGGATGGTGAAACGCACAGAAACAACTGACCTGAACAAGGGAGAGCTCATGGACCCCAGACTGATCACTGGGAAAGCAGCATAGACCCAGATCCCCTGAATGTGGATGACTGTTTGGAGGTCTGGTTAATATGTGGGGCCTCTAGTAGTGGATCAGTTTTTATTCCTAGTACATGAATGGGCTTTGGGATCCCAGTCCACATAGAGGGATTCTCTATCAGCCTAGACATATGAGTGAGGGTCTAGGCCCTGCTCCAAACAATGTGACAGACTTTAAAGATCCCCCATGGAAGACCTAACTCTCCCTAGGTGGCCTAAAGGGGATGGGATAGGGGGTGGGTGGGTGGCAGGGGAAGAGGGGAGGGAGATAGAACTGGGATTGACATGAAAACAAGCTTGTTTAAAATTTAAAGAAAAAAGATAACAGTATCAAATTACAGGATTGCAATTTAGATAAATGAAATAATATTAACACAGTAGACATTCACCACATATATGCATTTTAAATATTGTTATTACAACTTGATTGATAACTCTATAAAATAACCAGATCCCCCTCCTTGGAAGTATAAAACAGACATATAACTATAGTAAGTGAAGAAAATTGAGCCATGTTATCTCTAATATAATATAATTTCAAAGTATATATTATTCTTTGAGAAAATATTCTAAATGAAAACATTGACTTTTATAGTGCGGCGTCCACCCTTGACCAGCAAGAAAGACGCCACACCGAGGAATCTTCTTTAAACACAGTTTAATCGGGAACCTCTTTGCTTTGTACAGTGCATAATGGCGGCGGGCCGAGGGAGACGGGGCTTGATATAGTCTACATCTACCAATCACCTAACCCTATGTGGCGCGCCAGGATAGGTTGTCTCCAAGCAGAATTAAGAGGATACATGACCTTTGCCTTATTTGGAGTTGTTTACCACAGAGAGCGCTCGCCGTCGGGCTGGCGGAAGGCGGAAACCGGCGCCATCTTTTGGGTGCGGTTTTCTGCAGCTCCCTACAGTTCCCCCTTTTTGTTTTAATATTATAGGAGTAGCAGTATCTATCTGTTGTCAGATTTTAGTCATCTCTGTCTTAGGTTTAACCCCAGTGTCCCTATCTTACCCGTCAAAGAGTCACTGTGTCGCCCTCACAGGCTCATGTCTTAGGTTGAAGGGAACACATGTATGCTTATTCGCTCAGCATGAGGGTAGGTGCCCGTCATTGAGCATGACTGATTCAGATACGCATCACTCACTCAGCAAGGGCGAGACAGACATCTATTTGTCTGTCAGCATGGATAACCATGCTTGAGGGGACTGTCCTGCTTCCACAGCAGCAAAGGCCTGTACCAACATAGCAGCTTGGGATTTTTGTGACTTCCTGATCCTGCATAGGCACCACAAGCAAACAAAAATGGCTAACAGCATCATGGAAAACATAACCCCTACTCCAGCCCATTCCTTAACTAAACTAAAGGCTTGTGCAATCATGGTATTACTTCTCTGCTGTGTGACCCTCATCCTGCAGATACACCATAAGGCTATGAAACTAACTAGGATAAGCATTCCTCCCAGGGCACCCATTCCTGCCCACTCTTTCAGATGATTCATGGCTTGAGTGATCCACGCAGACAGTCCTTCCGCAACCGAGATGTCGACCCTGGTGGAATTCACATGTACTATGGAGAGTCTCAGCTCCTGCATCAGCTTGTCAAAATCCCCAGACCAGTTGCCTAGAAGATACTATGAAGGTTGTTTAGAACACAAACCAGGCATTCTCCATTCACATCCCAACTGTGCCAGTTACCATAAAGTATCCAATTGTTTCTGCAATAGATCAATGTGTTAATTCAAAACCATAATGCCACCTTTCAATTGAGCATTAAGGGTAGTTTGGATATCCAATGCAATCTCCATATGTTAAGTGTAGCAATTTCAACTCCTTACTAGTTAAGAGAATGTCATCCATATAGTGAACACATCTCACAGCAGGGTATTTCTCTCTAATAGGAGCAATAGCATGACACACAAAAAGCTGACACATAGTGGGGCTATTGGCCATACCCTGGGGTAAAACCACCCACTCATATAATGGTATGGAGAATAGAAGGTAAAGTAAAAGCAAACCTAACACTATCCTGCACACATCACAAATCAGGTTCTTTATGATTGGGTAGGGCTGACAGCAATGGTAAACCACGCTGTATAGGCCCCATGACTTGCATCTATTTATTTCTTTCAGCTGTTCTAACGTCTCCTGCCCCTTTTCTACAGCCTTGTGGCATCTTTGATCCTCTAGACAGCTGCGAACCATCTTCCAAATAGGCCACGTCCCTGGCTTTAGCGTTCCCTGTGCCCAGACAAAATCTAGATCTTTTCCAAGCTTATCCCAACTATCCACAGTGAGGTTGCCTGAGGCTGCGATGTTAAAAAGCAGCCAAATGACCACTATAATAGCGGAGTCCATTAACTTACTCTCACTCTGCAAATTAAAGCAGAAGCGAGGTTTTTTACTTTTGGTTCGCTTTTGTCGCGAACAGTGTTGCTCCTTTCCGGAGACTTTATCGCCTCTTTCCCGAGGACCTTGGTGCTCCTTTACCGGAGACCTATCTCCGCATTCACCGCGGACTTTACAGTTCCACTTACCTTGGGAACTTACCCCCGACTGTGAGAAGTTCTGATTCCCCGTACGTACATGGCGGCGTCCCCGTACGGGCCACCACTTGCGGCGTCCACCCTTGACCAGCAAGAAAGACGCCACACCGAGGAATCTTCTTCAAACACAGTTTAATCGGGAACCTCTTTGCTTTGTACAGTGTATAATGGCGGCGGGCCGAGGGAGACGGGGCTTGATATAGTCTACATCTACCAATCACCTAACCCTATGTGGCGCGCCAGGATAGGTTGTCTCCAAGCAGAATTAAGAGGATACATGACCTTTGCCTTATTTGGAGTTGTTTACCACAGAGAGCGCTCGCCGTCGGGCTGGCGGAAGGCGGAAACCGGCGCCATCTTTTGGGTGCGGTTTTCTGCAGCTCCCTACATTATAGAACTGTAAATGCACAGCCAAATAGCCTGGATTTTGCAAATGCAACATTTATTATCATAGATTTCAAGAATCATCTACTATAGTGTATTGAGTGGATTTAAAATTTTATATTGCTGACCTTCTCTACATATGAGGAAAACTGAATAAAAACAGCAAATGGTATTCTGTCCCCAAATTGGTCCTTATTAAATATTGGGTATTTTACTGTATTTTGTAAGATAAACTGGAGGGAATGGCTATGCATCAATTTGTATTTACACAACCAGCCTGATAGTATTTATTGTGTTTTTTTCTCTGAAAATTAAAGTGACACATCAATAACTCTTACAGGTGGGGAAGAGATATTTTACATGGACATCATTGTGAAGCTAAATCAATTTATTGAGAGAAAATAATCAAAAATGAATTGTTACAAAACCAATTTCCCCAAAGAAAAGCTATCACATCACTATGTCATTGAGCTAACTCAAAATGCCAAAGAAGCTGACCCCTGCTGAAAATCAAGCTAACTCTTTCTATACATATTTTTATCTGCATCACTCACTGAAAATTTGAAAGGTAATATTTGATCCAAGACATTTTTCAAGTTATGGAAGATGTTCTTTTATGCTTTAAACATTTCATTTTAAAATTACAGTATTCAAAACTTGAAATTTGATCCAAAATTTAAAAGGTCTTTAAAATGAGTAGTGAAATTCCTGTATATACATTGTGACAGATGAACCAGGATAAAAGTGGAATGCTTCATATACAGTCATCTTTGCAGCATGACATTTTCAAGTTGTTCATACTGAAACATTATGTCATAGATTTTATTAGACATTTAACAAAAGAAAATGGAAAATGAGAGTGTAAGAATCTGATTCCCTTCCCATAGGAGATGCAAGTGTCTCAACCTGGGAAATATATTACCTTCTAGACAATCTTTGGAAAACATCCACCCACAAATTTAGAAGGTAATATGAAAGTCAAATTTGCTCAGAAATTATTTACCAGGGAAAACATTAAACTATTAAACTATAAGAGATCTCAAATCATGTGATAATAAGATGATCAATTTAAAATAGTTTACATGTACTTTAATGAATCATCCCAGTGGGATCTTATGTATTTTAAATAATCACAGTATATTGTGTGGTACAAATGACAGTTTTGGTATATATTTATATACCATAATATACCATACCTTATATTTATTTCTCATTATCTGAAGAAATGATATGATTTAAAACCTATACTTGTTTAGATTTCACTATTATATAATTTTTCTTTGATCCTTATGCTGACAAATCAAGAGGATTTAGACTAGCTACCATCATTCAGTAAATAAAATAAACCCGTTTTATTTATAACATTAAAAGAGAAAAACCTATGCAAAAAATTGTAGGCACAAGCATGCCTATAAACTTTACAAAGAAAACATCTTTGGCTTCAGTGTTTCTATCCATAGTACATGAATTAGCATACTTAAAGACAGTGTTATGGTTTTGAGAATGGGGTAAATTAGGGATATCCTTACACATATGCATAAGATTTATTGATGGTTTGATTGATATATTGATTCATTAGTTAATTTATTACAAAAGCAAACAGTTGGATATGCAGCCAGAATGTGCATACTTACTGGTAGATTGGGACACAGCCATTTCTTTTCTCACAGTGCCTCACAGATTATCTGTCTATGTTTGCATTTCACAGGACCGTAGAGATCTAGTTTCACCCAAGCCATATTAGAAAGTCATGTTTCATTGACTGCTGAGATAGTTGATGGAGACATGTTTATTTTCAAAGAAAATAATTTATCAGGAACAGCATGATGTGCTATGAGATGTATAAGATCCTGGACATTATAAAATTCACAGCTTGTCTCTTGTCTTCCTTATATTTATTTTCTCATTTTATTAACATATTCTGAGCTATAATTTCCAAAATGAAACATCTCTATTTTTTATGTGCTCTTATATCTCTATTCCACAGAAGCCTAGCTTTAATACTTCCATCATTCATTCAACATACAATGTGTATCACAAACAGCAGGTATGTATCCAAAGGAATGAATTAGATACACAAGTCTCTTCCCCATTCCTTTATACATAAAGGCTACGTTTTAAAACAGGTGACTGTATTTTTTCTTAAAAACAGTATAAAAACTTCGTGACTCTGGCATTTTAGTACATACTGTATCATAAATGAATGAGAAATTCATTATGGATGAGAAAACTCACCAAAATCAGCAATGAATCCATCATGAATCAGAACTGAATGATAACACATGTGAGTTCATGAGTTTATTAACATCCACTCCAATGAGTTTTGGATGGTGATAGATTAATATTACTTCTTCCATTCCTTTACCTGAGGGTTATATATGTATTTAACCTAATGCAGGTTCCTGTATCAACAACTCTTCAGATTTCAGAAAGATGATGTGTCCCCTAGAGAAGACATTCAAAATTGTGAAATAATGATTTGTATATCATTTGGTCATTGATTACATCTTATAAAATCATCTGAGGTCATGGAATCCATTGTTTTAACATGATAGAACTGCTTTAGATCAGTAGTTGTCAACCTTCCTAAGTCTGCAACTCCTTCACACAGTTCCTCTTGTTGTAGTGACTGCAATCATATTTTTTTGTTTCTACTTCATATCAAAACAATTTAGTGCTGTTATGAATCACAATGTAAATGCCTGTGTATTGTGGTGGTCTTTGGAAATCTGTGTGAAAGGGTCATTCAGTCTCCAAAGGGTCTTAAGCCACAGATTGAGAACTACCGCCTTAGATGTAAAGCATACAGAAACACCTATTTCATATATGGTTAATGCAAACTGAGTAAAGATGATTGATTTCTATACATAGTTGTGACTAATCATGACGCAAATGAGTTGAATTTGAATTTTAAGTGCTTTTATCTAAGTATCCACTGTGTTCATCTGGTCTTCTTCATATACTTACACATGTAATATTCTTCCAGTACAATAATATTGACATCAATGTGAAAATTTAATAGATCCCATACATTTAATAGAAGCATGAATACACTATAATGTTAGAAAACACCATCATAAAGGATGTTCATAAAAATAAGCAATAATCTGAACTGAATTTCTTCAAAAGGATCTATTTAACCTAATAGGGAATTTTCTTCCTGACCTCACACCATCAAAATATCAAATCACACCATTTCACTATTTCATAACTTTTGTCTTTTGCTCATTACGCCTAACTCTATTTTTACTGACGATAAAACTATGTAAACTTTTTAAAATGCATGCATGCATACATACATATATACATACATACATACATACATACATACATACATACATACTACATACATACATATTCTTGGAACAATTTCTTTCCTTTTATCATTTACATAGACTACATGATTTCTCTTGTCTCAGAAATATTATCAGAGCAATAGGGAAATAAAATATTTGTTGGTGCTCAGCATCAACCTGGTAATATGCTACATATATTATATTAATATATTATGCTATTAATATATAATATAACAATACAATGTATATATGACTTAAGCAAAGAATTTGATATAATCACCTGATAATTTCCTTTAAAACTAATGGGCATTAGTCATATTAACAAAACACAAAAAATATCCTATTTTTCACTGTATAAAATATATGGGTTGTGATAAGTGCATGTACAAAATAATTATATTTCTTATTTAATAATTCTTTTTAATTTAATAATTCTTATATCACACGTAGTGTTCACTTGATTTTAATTAACAAAACATTGAAAAAATACTCACATATACATGTACAAGATAGATGTTAGATACATGATAGACAGATAGATTATATCTATCTATATTAAAAACAAACCATGTATGAGCCTGATGCCCACCACAGTGGTCACAGGGGGTAGTTCTACTACCTGAAACTGAAGTTAAAGATGTTTGTGAGGCAACATGGAGGTGCTGGGATCTGAAACCTGGGTTCTTTGCAAGATCAATAACTGCTCCTAATTGCCAAGTTCTCTCTCCAGCCCCGAATTCATCGAATAGTTTAAGTAGATCTCTATCTCATAAAACATATTCAACTTCATTTTACCAATTTAACCTACTTTGCTTAATATACCTGGTGGTTTGGGGTTCAAAATGTTCAGACCATTACTTATACTTACTCATCTTAATTGAGTAAGTTTTCTTGTTTTACAGTAGATTGTAGTATCACCAGACCTATGACAAAAAAGGAGCAGCAAAACAGAAAACACATAGAACTAGTCAAACATGCTTGCCCTGCACTTGTACTCCCTCTTTACCCCCATGCCCCCTCCCTATCTTTCCTCCTCATTACTCCTTCTTTCTCCCTGGCTCCCCCCCCCATCTGATCAAGCCACACAGCTGTCATCCATATGCAGAGGGCCTAGTTCAGTCCCATTCAGGCTCCCAAACTGTCAATTGAGAGTCCATGAGGTCCCAAGAGCTCGAGTCACCTATCTCTGTGTGTTTCCCCATCATGATCTTCATGCCCACCCCTTTGTTCTTGTAAACCTTCCTCCATCTGGACTCCCAGAAATTGGCCCAGTTCTTGGATGGGGATCTCTGCATCTCATTCCACCAGTTACTGAATGGAGGTTCCATGATCACAATTACTGGGAAAAGCCAGTTCAGGCACCCTCTCCACTATTGCTAGGAGTCTTAGCTGGGGTCACCATTATAGATTCCTTGGAATTTCCCTATCACAAGGTTTAACCCTAATTCCATAATGGCTTCCTCTATCAAAATCTTGCTTTCATAGAAATAAATTTTTACATGGGAAATTCTCAACAAAATTGATACTTTGTGAAGCTTATACATAGGTGCATTTTTCTTTTTTGCTAAATATATTTATTTTTGTTTTAATAGTTACTACATGTTTTTTCTTTGGGAATATATTTTTAAATTGCAAAATAAAACTAAATGTTTGGTGGTTTGGTTAAAAAAAGAATATTAGTATAAGCCTTTAAACAAATATTGTGTATTTTTTCGATAGTGGAACTTAAGTTCTTGATTTTTCTATTAAGAATATAGCAGTAGCAAGGGCAATTCCAACTAAATAACTTGTCAGTTGTTTTATTCACTGATCACACTCAAAAGGTTATATTAAAAGCTATTCATCTTAAAAACACTGTTCAAAGTATGAAAGCAATAGAATGGAGAAGAGAAATAGCAACTTCAGCACTATGTTGCTTAAATTGAAATCCATGTCTACAAATGCTCAGATAGAAATAGCTGCATATCCTGACATTACAAAGCATAGTTAGAGCATCTCTCTTTATGTTCTTCCATGGCCACTGCTCACCCTGTAGAACATCCTCTTCAATTGCTCTTTGTATGTTCACCAATAAATCAACATTATGAGAAATGTTCCTAACATGAGCAGAAAAGCACTGCTTGTGAATGGCAAATAACCATGCAAGTCTTTTATTTGACCTCTAACCTCTCCTGTAACGGCTGCAGAGAAAATGTATTGTCTTTATTTAGTTCCTTAAGTGCAAAAATATTGATTTTCTTTTATGATTTTTTTCAAAGACCAGCAAAGCCCTCAGATATATTTATGTTTCCTATCCACCTTACTTGATGTTTGCTGAGAGCTTAGAGTTTTTATTAAAATTTAGAGAAGCCTGATCCTTCACCTTTTCAATAATTGAAAATTTAGAGGTTTACTGTAAACACATTACATCAAAGTCTAGAAAGTCCTTTGTTAAAAAAGAATCAATTTTATTGAAATTGAATTCTGCAAACAAAATGCAAGAGCAATCGACCAGTTTAATGGGGTTGTCAGTAGCTTTCAGCTTTACCCAAGATGCCCTGCTGTCTGGATTTTCAAAGGGACTTATTAAAGTTGGGAATGTAAGGAAATTATGATGTTATGGTCTGTTATCTGCTTGATCACATCAGAACTGGAGAGTTACATTTGATTTGTATCCATCTCTGCTTAGAGAACTGTCTTAAAATAGTCAATGATATTTAGTAAACAATACAAGGCAAAAAAATTACTGTATCATAACTGGATTTACTTGACAGACTGAAAAGTAACAATTCCATTAGTTCCTGCGATATTCAGCATAGCTAATTGAGAACTCATTGAATATTAGGCTCAATACATATGACTTGTTTTTTTTTCACAAATAACTCATTGTTTTATATAATATGCTTAATAATTATATTATATATTTGTAAATTTAACTAATGACTTTAGTATTTTATTAGACATGCTGTCCTGATACACCCAATGTAGAAACAAAATCTATAGCTAACACAGAGTGAAGCCAAATTGGTAAGTAGAACAAAGATAGAAACAACTGTATTTTACTTCAGCTGGGTAGGATTTCAAAGATTCGATACTGACTATCCTACTGGCTATATTATATTACATTAAATTCCATATAAGTAGACTTGGATTTACCAATATATACAGAAAGATTCCATTTAGTTAGAAACTAAATAATTTAAAATAAGCTCCAGATATAAACAAATCAGTAATTCTAATTAAAATAGGATCCCTAAATAGTACATTAACTGGCAAGTTATTGTAGTAATCAAGAAAAGGTTAATCACAGAGGTTTACAGAACTCCGAGTATCTAAACATGTCTTGAGAAGAAGGTTGACCTTGAGCTCTGAGAGTATGGACTAGATAGAGACCTCCGAAGTAGACTCTCTCTCTCTGTATCTCTGTCTCTCTGTGTCTCTGTCTCTGTCTCTGTCTCTCTCTCTCTCTCTCTCTCTCTCTCTCCCTCTCCCCATAATGTTTGGGTATGAGTATCTGCACTCACTCCCCTTTAGTATCAGAGGAAGTCTATTCGATGATGACTGGAAAAGGCACTGTCCAGTAAGCACAATATCATTAGGATTAATTTGGTTGACTTTTTTCTGACCAGTTGTGTTTGGTTCTACCCCAGGTCTCTGGGGTATCCAGGCTCTAGTTCCTTGCTATCCAGGCAGTGTGAGACATTGAGTCCCCATCCTGGCGTGATCCTAAAGTTAAACCAAGAATTCCCTGGCAACTTCCACAAGTTCTTTGCCACCCTTGCTCAAGTACATCTTGCAGGCAGGACAACTTATAGATCAGAGGTTTTGTGGTTTGGTTGGTGTTTAGGTTTTTTTCTTTCAATAGCCTGCAGAGTACCTTCCCAGGTCAAAGAGACTAGAATATATGGGTGAAGGCTCTATGGAGACACCAGCTCTACCTCTCTATGTTGAAGGAGCTATGTGGATGTTATCTTCAGCAGTATGCCATTCTGTCTGTTTTCAAGATTACCCTCTGTCTTATCATGAACCTGGATTGTTTAGAGATCTTCAAGGGATGCCCTTTGCCAGCAACTCAACTAAATGTAACCCAGTTCCACCACTGGAAGTCATTCCAGGCTATAAAAGATGGCCAGTTCTGACTCCATATACTTTATTACAACCCTTGGGAAGAAAGGGAGGAAAGATTGTGGGAGTCAAAGGGGATGGGGGACACCAGGAGAACAAGTCCCACAAAATCAATTAAGCAGGGCACACAGAGATTGAATCATCAAACAAGAAGCCTGCCAGTGTGTGCACCAGATATTTATTCCTGCCATTAGCTTGGTGTTTTTGCAGGACTCCTAATAGTGGGAGTGGGCATGTCTCTGAATCTTTTTACTGCTCTTGGGATTCTTTTCTTCATACTGACTTGTCTTGTATCTTGTCAAGCCTCTAAAACAAAGGATTTTGCCTTGATTTATGGTATCTTGTTTTGGTGAGTTTGGTTGTTGTCTCTTGGAGGCTTGTTCTTCTCTGGAAGGAAACTGAGTGTTCATGGATCTGGGGAAGGTAGGAGCTGCAAGAAGGGGAGGGAGGGGAAATTGTGGTCAGGATATATTGTATGAGAGAAGTCTATTTTAAATAAAGAATGAAGGAAGAAATTGGTTGACCTGAGGTGCAAAGGAATTAGAAACACTTATAAACAATTTCATTCTCTAGAAAGTAAAAAACAGTTATTAGAACAGATGGCTGAATATAATACCTATTATTTCTTCATCCTGTCATGGCAGGATCCTCAGTCAAAGAAATGTTAGGAGACTGATGAAAGATTTGGTGTTTGAGGAAAAGTAACAATGCACTATAGTCATAAAGATTAAAGAGTTAAGCACTGACAGCACTTACTATAGCTATGACATGATTTGTGCTCAACATAAAAATTTGGGTGCTGATAGAATGCACACATAGTTCTAGGCATGCTTGTTAAAAACACTATTTACCAGGAAGAGGACAAAGCTGAGTTTATAGAATGCTAGCGTGGACACGGTGTGGCATGTTTACAATCCTAGCAACTTTAGGGATGGAAGTAGAAGTCACAGGAGTTCTAGGTTATTGTAAGTTACATGACTAGCCCAAGGCCAGCCTAGTATACATGAGACCCTGTCCAAACTATTATGTTTACATTGCAGATTTAGTTATTTTCCATTGCTGTGACTAAATACTATGACCAAAGCAACTATAGAAGACAGAATATATTTGGATTTGTGGTTTTAACAGGAGTAGGAGCTTATTATGGTTGGGGGGACATGAGGCAAATTGTGAGGCATGTTGACTAGAGCCCAAACCTGAGAGCTTACATCTTGAGCCACAAGTACAGCACATAGGATGAAAAAGAATTAGTGTGCAGTTTTTAATCTCAAAGAAATCTAGCAGTGATGCATTTCCTCCAGTAAAGCTACAACTACCCAAGGAGAACCATCACTGATTCTTCCACGCATTGTAAGACAAACTCCCATTTCTGGAGTTCTTACCTTCTACACTGACAGTAACAAATCACGTAAGGCTGGTTATAAAGCAGGTGAGGTTAAGTAAAGTAGTTCAAAGTCCGTACACATCTGTACAGAAGGCAGAATTATATACAATTCTCATGGTGCATATGTGATGGGGAATGTACTACTGTGTATGTTTATCTTATTGATTATTGAATAAAATACTGTTTGGCCAATGAGACAGAAAGTTAGATGGAACTAGGAGTCAAAGAGGATTCTGGGAAATGTAGTAGAGAAGTGCTGATCCAGGCAGGAAATGACATAGCAAGGAGACTCATATTTAAGCGAAAGAGAAACAGGAAAGGCTCTCTCTTTTCCCCTCGGCTCCTGCTCCAGTGGCACAATGTGATCCACCAGCTAGGAGGGATGCCAATAAGGCATCTGATAAGATAAGTCTTATAAAATATATAGATATATGATAATTGAGACTGAGCTAACAGATGAGAATCCTAGCCAAGCAGCATTGTAACCAATACAAGTCTCTCTGTGTATTCATTTGGTCCTAACTCGGGCAGGCAGCTGGCGTAAAGCATACACATGGCGGTAGGGCTCAGCGGCTTATGGCAGAAAGATTTATCGTATCACATATGGACGTCACAGAACCTCTTAACAAAGTTACTGATTCCCAATATGCAGAGAGAGTCGTCTTGCACATGGAGACTGCAGAATTCGTCCCTGATAATACTGAACTAACCTCGTTGTTCTTACAATTACAGGAAACAATCAGAAACAGAAGTAATCCTCTGTACATTACACATATCAGATCCCATATGGTTCTTCCAGGCCCTCTAGCACAAGACAATGATGAGATTGAGCATTTATTAATTGCACTGTGCTAGAAGCCTCAGAATTCCATAAAAAGTATCATGAAAATAGCAAAGTTTTAAAGAAGGACTTCTTCATCACTTGGCAACAAGCCAAGGAGATAGTGAGAAACTGTCCTACTAGTTCCTTTTATAACCAAACTTTGCTGCCAGCAGGCTGTAATCTTAAAGGCATTCAGAGGAATGAGATCTGGCAAATGAACGTCTTTCACTTTACATAATTTGGAAATTTGAAATATGTGCATCATACTATTGACACAATCTTGGATTTCCAATGGGCTACTGCACTCAACTCTGAAAAAGCTGATTCCGTTATTACACACCTACTAGAGGGGATGGCAGTTATGGGCATACCTGCACAGATAAAAACTGACAATGCTCCAGCATATGTCTCCACAAAAATGGAACATTCTTCAAATATTATAACAAAAAGCATGTCACGGGTATACTACACAATCCTACAGGACAAGCAGTTGTTGAGAGGTTTAATAGGACGCTTAAGGAGATGCTCCATAGGTAAGCTGGTAAGTCAAAAAACCTCAAACACAGGTTGTATAATGCTTTATTGACCCTAAACTTTCTTAATGCCAATGACAAAGGACAAACAGCTGCGGAAAGACACTGGACTATGGAAAAAACTGCTGAACTGAATCAACCAGTGTATTTCAAAGATGTACTGACCTTGGTATGGAAACTTGGACATGTGTTACGTTGGGGTAGTAGTTTTGCATGTGTTTCCACAGGAGAAGAAAATCTTTGGATACCATCAAAATTGATCAAGATTCAAGTTGAAAAAGACAATGTTCTCAACAAGGACGACTGACAGGTATTTACTGAGGTATATCTCATGAACTAAATGAAAGCCACTCAAAGGAATGGGAAGTGTTTTGTTTTTAGCTTCACAAGAAAACCCACCTCCAGAAGTCAAAGGACAGTGCATGGGTAGATACTTAAAGGAAAGAAGGTAGCTATAACCATCAAACAAACAGAACGTGCCATACAGTAAACTTTACAACTGTCTTTCAAATAACTCTATTTCTCTTCGTTTCCTACTCCCTATTCAATTAAATCGATGCTGGATTTAGAGTTGGATTTGGCTTTCCTCCACTAAAATCCAAGCATGTTATTTAACTAAATTTTAAAGTTTCTGTGTTATATCCAGAAGCCAATTGATGTAATACAGAATAAATGAAGAATTTGAGGACTATCTTTTGTCTTTTCTTGGCTCGCTCTTTCAAGGCCTACACCCTCTCATAATTGTCGTTTTTCCGTGGTGGCCTTTACCACTACACACACATGTGCAAGCAAACATTTCTCTGCTGACACTTTTGTTTGAGTCCCGTACAGCCAATGAAGACCTGCCTAACGACAATCCCTGGATGCTCCAGAAAAGGAATTGGGCCATACCTCTTCGACTGCACTGCTTCCAAATTACTCCGTTTTGACTGAAACTCTGGCCAGAGCTTCAAGTACTGCCTTCAAACAAGTTGAGGATTTCAACCTAGATCTTCAATCAAGCAAATCCCATCTAACATGGACTGGAGATAACCCATTAGACTTTCCCTGTACTAACCTTTTTTTTCCCCACAGTACCCCACAGGGTTACCATCGTCCCATTTCAGCAGGAAGTAACTCAGAAGATGCTATGCCCCTGTTCCCCATTATTGTTTATTAGGGTAGTGTAAGCCTAGTTAGGAATAACTTTCTTATTGTTTAAAGTTGGGAATGGAAGGAGGTGTTCAATTTAGAAACCCTTTCCACATGACTTTAGGGCTTAGCCGGAATAGACATAGGATGCACAGTAGCAGATTGTTGTATCTTCTTATATTTCACCTTTATGATTGTTAATTTTGGATATTTTACATTATTAAGTTTTAATCCCCTTTTAGACTAAAAGGAGAATTGTAGGGAGACACTGTAACCATGCCTCCTAAGGGCTGGCTACAGGTGTGCTTGACCACGCCTGTCAGGGCATGGTCAAGGGGAGGCCAGGATAGGTTCTTAAAGGGCTGAAGATACATGGGGGCCCCTTCTCTCTGGCCACGCTAGTCTGCAACCTCGGGGCATGCTCTGGCTTGTGTTTGGGCTGGTGTTTATCTGAATAAAAAAATATTAGCCTTACGGACTATGGATCATCTTTGAGTGCACGCCTCAGGGAATAATCAACAGAGCTACCAGGTATTTAAATGCCCGACATTATGTGTGTGTGTTGGGGGACAGGGCATTTATCATTGATACCATCACAATTTGTGTTAACCACTCAGTAACTTTAGAAGTATACAACATAAAATTAAATTACAGCCAGAAATATTTATTTCAGCATGAAAACGTGGAAGTTTCAGGACATAATCAATTGGTATATGTTTTGACCAGTTTAGAGGCATACTTTTATTCCTGGAACAAAACAATGTACACCAAAAGCCAGAAAGCAAAAGGAAAGTGATAAGAGAACTAGAGATCCACAATATCTTCATGGATATACCTTCTCTTAATGTAAGACCCTAATTCTCAAAGGTTTCACTACCACCAAACAGCAACACCCTGGATACCAAGATGAAAGACTTCTCACCCACCCACTAGTTCTCACCTTTTCAAAGTTCCACTACATCCCAGAAGCACCAACCTGATGATGAAGCCTTTAATTAAAAAGTAAATAAAAATATGTTTCCTAACTAGAACTCTTCATAGCCCTAGTATAAACTCATAACCCAGTTAAATATTTCATGTGACTGAGTTCCTATGATAGTAGTTAATTGTATAAGGTTTTACAGTTTACAGAGGCTACTTTTGTCAGTGTGCATTTTATTTTACCATTTCTCCAAAGGGTCAAGCTTAGAGGCAACACTTTATCCCATTGTTTTGGTGACATGTTCACAATCCTTTCTGCTATGACCACTTCATAGCACCAATTTTACAATTGAGCATTTTAATTTGAAATAATAATATTCATATAAGGTTCAGGCTTGTGCTTGAGCATTATTCATTTCTTTTTTTAAAATCATAAATGAACAGATGAACAATTACAAATAAAAAACTTGCCACTCATTTACTCTATTAAATATTTCGTGGCCTATCATACGAAACAAAGATAATTTGAATATATGCGAATTTTCATTAATATTTGCATGTGATGGATTAATAATGTATACATTTTTCCTGTAATGAATTTTATGGGACATTTTATGATATTTCATTGCAATAAATAGTTTTTTTTATATGCTACTATAAACTACATATGTCACTTTATATGTCACTACAGCTAAACTTTTCTTGGATATGGAAGACTTCAAAAGACAGAATGGCAGCTACTCAGTACAAACACTTGAGATAGATCTTTCCTCTGACATTTTAACTCCATAGAAATTAAATATTTTAGCTTTCCTCGTGACCTCTGAAATCATTGAAACTCCCTTGTACATATGATTAGCACATATTACAAATATATATGAACAAGAATTCTAAATTGACTCATGTCATAGTAGTGAAATACACTTTCTAACATAGTGTATAAACAAAAGTTTTATTGGAAATTTAATCACTATTTAAATTTTTATATGAATTTTTAAAATATTGAAATAAAAATCTTAAAAATTGTTATGTTGTCCTTATTTTCTTATATCCATATCAGATGTGTTTTCATATTACAATGGAAGAAACCATTGGTACACACAAGAAGTGATAGGATTATTTATTTTCTATTCATCTATGTTGCAATGGAAAGCAGAACTTGTATTCTGTGCTTTTGGAGTTTACTCATCTCTATTCTGCATTTTCTCATCTCTCTGAAAAGCACAATATACAGAAGTGTCAAGGTGTTACACTGGAAAGAAATAAGTGACTTCATATTGATCTGCATGATTGACGTACCATGGCAGGCTTGTTAGTACCCTGAAAATGTTTCTTTTCTCAGCAAAATTTTTTTCTGTAAAATAAAATTCCTGTGTTTTCTTGATTGGACAATGACCCATATTTATACCACCTGAAATTAGTATTTGAATCAGGTATCAACTTTAATGGGTAAATAATGTAACATTTAATTTTCCTCTAGGCTGCCAACCAGAGCTAGATGATAAGATCATAATAGAAAAGACACCATATACTTTGGTTACAAAATATGGAGAAAGCAGATACACAAAGAGCAAGAAACTTTTGATGTTGGTTAGTATTCAAACTACCCCCACAGGACAAACAGATATCTGGAAGGGGGGAGAAGGCATCTTAATATACTCCAACTGTGATTCTATGAGTAAGAAATCAACTCAACTGGACTAGATATGTTAACTTGAGCAATAGAGCTTTGGCAATGGAGTGTGTAACCTTCTCTCTTTTTTCAGAAAAGAGAAGAGAGACCCATGGCATGAGCTATAAGCATGGATAGACATCTAGAACTATGGAGTTTGTAAGCTAAGGAATTTTTTAACTGATTTTTAACCAAATCCACACAACACTGATCTTCCTTCTAAATATCTATGTTTATAACCATAGACAAAAGTTACCCTCAGCCTTCATCAGAGAACACCTTACCCCCCAAATCAAAACAACCAAACAAAACAAAATAGCACCAAACCAAACAAAACAAAACCTAGTGAATGTAGAGACACATTACTGCTCAATATTCAAAGAATGTGCAGTTGCGGGGGGTGGGGGGAGAGTCACAGCCCTAGTCAAGACATGACTCTCACCTCTTCCAAGGCTCAGAGAATATTGTGGAAGGAGGAACAAGAATGGGTGAGCCAGAACAGAGAAAGGGCTATGAAACACTCTCCTCCAGACTATCAACTATTGCCGTTGTTAACCTACAAGTTGCCTGCATGGGCTCATATAGATGGGTCTAATCTGTAAGTCAAGGAAGAGGGAGCGGTTCATAGAGTCCCACACTTTACTTCTGAACTATTGCCACTGACAGATTTTAGGATATGGAGAGCTTGTGTTTATCTGTGTTCCCACTGTTGAGCCTAGCAGACTCATGCTCTCAAAGACAGCCCTGGTTAATCTTAATGCATTAGAAAACAAAACAAATTGTCATCAACATAAGAAAGAGCTTTATGTACAGGAATGGGAGTAACTGGAGTGGTAGATAGAGAGTAAGTGTTATCAATATACACTGTGTACATATATGGAATTTCCTAAAGTCAAATTTAACTAATAATAACTAGGAAACAACTTTAGTAATGATACATGTGATTTTTGTTTGTTTTGGTACTTGAGTTACTAAGTGACTATTGAGGACAGAGTATTTTATTTAATAAAATTATATTTTTAGAAATGGAGCTAGTGCTTCCGTGGGTCTCATGATCAGATTGTGGTCGATGATCACATATGTCCCTTAGAGCTGTGATATCTGTCATATCTAGCTAATAAGTACATGGCCAGTCTGGTTCAAAGAAGAAAGAGAGCCTTTAGTCCCTAAATGGCACTGCCAGAATGTGATGCCAAGTAAAATAAAAGGCCAAATAAAAGCAGAGAGAAATGCTAACAAAGTATCCATGGGCTTTGAGGACCTTTGATTCTCTTCATCCATTTTCTACATTTTAGTCAGTTTAAGGTATTTTTGGGTAGCTGGCTTATGTACATTATGACATGTACACCATAACTGTGTATTGGAGTATTACATAGAAGTTAACCACTTGCCATCCAGAACCCATTTTAGGTAACACAAGTAGAAATCAACCAGTGGCTCTGAGAGAAAATAAATAGGTAAAAAGCTGCTTCTGTGTAGCCACAAATACAGTAACAATTACGGAAATGTGACTATCATTTAAATGTATAAAAGTAAGTTCACAGTTTAGACTGGTAAAAATATTGTGAAATTGCCATTGCAAATGATTTTATTATGACTACTGCTGCTGGACATGCAGCAGCCTGGCATTACAGGCTTAAGCCACCATTCACTACAGGCTTCTCATACTTTACCGAAGGCTGCTGTAGTGCTCTTATGGTTATCACTGCTCAGATGCTGTTGTGACTACTCTGAGCCACATCAAGTTGTAAGAAAACCAGATCATGGTGTGCTAAGTATCAGCACAGATCCTGCAGTTCAGCAACAGATCTAGGGGAAGCAGTGTGCATGGCTCCTCTCTGAGGCCTAAACACAGCATTTCTCTAAATCACCCATGAACTTCAGTAACTGACTTTTATAGTTAAGCTTGGCTCATGATGGTCTAAGCCCTGAGGCTTGTACTTGTTGCCAGATTCAGCATCACTTGTTCGGTTACTGCTCCTGTCTTCAGAGATGAGCTGATAGACTGACCTGCATCAACGTTTGCATTTGCCATGGTAACAGTGATAAATATTGTCATTTACCAATTCACAACTGAGCTTTCCAATACTTCATCTTTGGAGAGCATAACATCAAGGTATTCTAATAATAGTTTAAGAAATTGTTTAGTGTGTAATATGGATGGCAAGCCTTTTACTTGTGATGGGTTAATTTTTCATCTGTACCCATGTAATTTTTCTATATCCAGATCCTAGTTTCTGAATTATCTTTCTCAGTGAAAGAACAACTAGACCAAAGGAAGCCTGTACCAGACTTTTTCTTTTTGGCCACCAACCAGCTCCCAAATCATGACATGGAGACTTATTGTTAGTTTTCAATGCTTAGTCTTACTTAGGCTTGATTCTGGCTATCTCTTTTAACTTAAATTGATTTGTTTCTCTTTGTGTATCTATTGCCTCAGGACTTTTTGCTTTTTTCCTTGTTAATATCTTACTTTCACTGATTCTAGTGTCTGCTAGCTGGCAGCTAATGGTTTCTTGCCCTGTCTGTCTCCCTCATTCTCTCTCCTTTATTTTCTTGTTCCTCTCTTCTGCTGTGAGCCTGGATGTCTCCTCCTATTTAATGTCTCTGCCTGGTATCCCTGCCTATTCTTTCTCCTGCATATCTATTGGCCATTCTGCTCTTTATTAGACTAATCAGGTTCATTAGACAGGCAATGAGAATCAGATGCAACATTTCTTTATACTTAAACACACACTCTTACATCATTAAACAAATAAACATAAACAGATGTAACACAACTTTAAACCATATAAATAATATTCTGCAGCATGAACATATGTAACACATCCTTACATATTCCACAACAGAAGCCTACATCAAAAGCAGTATTTATGGCTCCCAGAATCAACATTGGTAGGGACAAGCAGATAAGCTATGTGGTATGGCTACTCTGAGTCTGATTGTCTCAGTGTTAAATCTTTGCTTTTGGTGAACAACAGTTTGCTTCTGTCCCTATCTATTTGACTAGTTATGTATACACATCTGGAAGGACTGACAACTGCTTCACATTACCACTTGACATGACATTTACATCTTATCTGGAATAGACCAATGCAGGTACATGCACTGGCTGGCTGAGGTAAGGCCTGAGCAGAAGGCAATTGGAATTGTAAACAGCTTAGTCTGTTCCTTTGTTGTTGTGTAAGTTTCGTGTCCCAACCTCCTGGCCCCTACTAACAGACACAAAGTCTGAATATGAACTATAAATTCTTGGCCAATCAGCCCAAGCTTATTACTAACTAGCTCGTACTTTTAAATTCTTTTTCATCTTACATACTAACCCATTTCCTGTGCACTCCCCTTTTTCCACCCCACTCCCCTATCCCACCCTCCTCAGAAGGGGTACTTCATCACTTGGGTAGTCAACAAAGTCTGGCATAGCAAGTTGAGGCAGGCCGAAGCCCCAAACCCCTATGTCAAGGATGATTATCTCTTACTTTTAAATTAATCAATTTCTTTTAATCTATGTTTTTCCATGTGTCTCGTAGCTTTACCTATGTTTTAACACATCTTATTCCTCCAGCATCTGGCTAGTATCTTACCTACTTCACCCTCTTTCTTCCTGTATTCAGTTTGGCTTTCCTTCCTAGCTATATTTGCTTTGTTATGAGCCAAAGCAGCTTTAATTATCAACCAAGAAGCAACATATATTCATAGCATACAGCAGGGTTATGACACAGCATTATTGTTGTTTTGGTTTTTCTCCTATTTTTAAATGTTTTAACTGAAGTAGAATTACCCTACTTGCCCCCCCCATTCTTCTTTACAGCCCCAATCAAGTACCCTTCTTCAATCTCTAGGTATTCTACCCACTCTCAAGTTGGTTAGCTTTTCGACTTTATTATTGTATAGCTATATGTGTGCATGCATGCCAGTGTGTGTGTGTGTGTGTGTGTGTGTGTGTGTGTGTGAGTGTGTGTGTGATAAAATGACAGGGAACTAGATTTAAAATGGGAATAACCATTGTTAGAAATGTATATTTATGTAAAAATACACACAGTTGTATTTTCAAAAAACAGAAGACTACTCCTGAAACTTAGTACAATTTGTGTGTGATTTATATTCAAGAGCCAAGCTGGGACACAGCAAACACAATGCCATGTTTTATATGTGTGTTGAAATTCAGGTAAATATTACTCTCTGAAAGAATTACTGATATTGAAACTCGAGTGGAGTTGGGGTTGAGATAAACTACTAATATTTTATCCTGGTTTTCATTAAAACAACATAGTCTCATATTTCCAAAGGTTTGAAATAGTGTTTATGTGAGTATTTTATGTGAGTTTTTATTGTTTCCTTCTTATTTGAGTTTTATTTTTTTATTTTGTTATTTTTCTGTTTATCTGACTATTATCTAAAGAAAGAGAGAAAAAAGAAGGCATGAAGTCAGGTGTGTGGGGAGGTGAGGAAGATCTAGGAGGAGTTGGGGAAGAGGATTCTATGATCAGAATTTGTAAGGATAACTCTTTCATCCAGCTACCTGAGTTCTGTCCACCCTGTTAATTACAATGCTGATTGCTAATGACTGGGATTTCTCAATTGCTAGCTCAGTCTTAATTATCATATATATATATATATATATATATATATATATATATTAAAGATATAACTTACCGAGGACTATGGCCTTAGTGTCCTATCTTCCTGGGATCAAATGGCAACTGTTGTCTTTACTACATTTCCCAAAATCCTCCTGGACTCCCAGCCCTACCTATCTTCCTTTCCTATTGGCCAACATTGCTTTATTTATCAAACAATAAGATAAACATATACAAAGAAAGACTTCCCCCACCAAGAATATACTATAAGAAAGTTTCTTTCCTTTCACTCTCCACTCTCTCTCTCTCTCTCTCTCTCTCTCTCTCTCTCATATAATATATATATATATATATATATATATATATATTCTATTTGATTTAAGATACTAAATTGGTAAGGTACAAAGCTCATGTGGTGAAAGAACCTATTAGAAGAGAAAGTGGGAAATACCCTTAAACGAATTAGTACAGGAGACCCTTTCCTGAACATTACACCAGTAGCACAGACATTGAGATCCACAGAGCTGAGAATGTTTTGTAAGGATAAGGAAAGAGTCAACAAGACAAAATGGCAGCCCACAGCACAGAAGGGGAAAAGATATTCACTAACACCACATCTGACAGAGGTCTGAGCTCCAAAATTTACAAAGGACTCAAGAAGCTAGTCTCCAAAACACCAAATAA
Organism: Cricetulus griseus; assembly: GCF_003668045.3. NCBI lineage: Eukaryota > Metazoa > Chordata > Mammalia > Rodentia > Cricetidae > Cricetulus > Cricetulus griseus. The sequence continues at coordinate 136,519,067 of NC_048595.1, read as the reverse complement.
TGAAGTTAAAAAATGGGGTACAGAAATAAATAAAAAAATCTCAATAGAGGAATCTAGAATGGCTGAAAGACACATAAGAAAGTGTTCAATCACCATAGCCATCAGGGAAATGCAAATCAAAACAACTCTGAGACACCATCTTACTCCTGTCAGAATGTGTAAAATCAAAAATACCAATGACAGTTTGTGCTGGAGAGGATGTGGAGAAAGGGGAACACTCCTCCACTGCTGGTGGGTGTGCAAACTCATACAGCCACTTTAGAAATCAGTATTGCGACTCCAAAGGAAAATGGGAATTAATCTACCACAAGTTCCAGCAATTCCACTCTCAGGCATATACCCCAAAGAAGCACATTCATACAACAAGGACATATGTTCAACTATATTCATAGCAGCATTATTTGTAATAGTCAGAACCTGGAAGCAACCTAGATGTCCCTCAACTGAAGAATGGATAGAGAAAATGTGGTACATTTACACAATGGAGTACCACTCAGAAAAAAAAAAAAAAAAGGTATCTTGAAATATGCAAGCAAATGGATGAAACTAGAAGAAACCATTCTGAGCAAGGTAACCCAGACACAAAAAGAAAAACATGGTATATACTCACTCATATATGGGTTTTAGACATAGAGCAAAAGATTACCAGCCTACAATCCTTGCAGATCTCTGGACTTTGCCCTAGTGCCTGATTTCTCTTTAAACCTATAATGGCTCCCTCTATTATATTATCTCTTATCTTGCTCTCTGCTATTCTTCCCCTAAATCAACCTTTTGTCCCTCATGTTTTCCTCACCCCTCCTATTCTCCCCATCTGATTCTGCTCACACTGCCAGAGAAGCTAGGAAACAAGGAGGACTCTACGAGAGATACACATGGTCCCCCAGAGAAGGGGAAAGGGACAAGATCCCCTGAGCAAATTGGGAGCATGGGGGAGGGGAAAATGAGCTAGCAGAATCAGATGGGGAGAATAGGAGGGGTGGGGAAAACATGAGGGACAAAAGGTTGATTTAGGGTAAGAATAGCAGAGAGCAAGATAAGAGATAACATAATAGAGGGAGCCATTATAGGTTTAAAGAGAAATCAGGCACTAGGGCAAAGTCCAGAGATCTGCAAGGATAATACCAACTAAGTATCTAAGCAACAGAGGAGATGTTACCTTAAATGCCCTCCCCCGATAATGAGATTGATGATTAACTTATATGCCATCCTAGAACCTTCATCCAGCAGCTGATGGAAATAGAAGCAGACACTCACAGCTATACACTGAGTGAACTGGAATCCAGTTGCAGAGAAGGAGGAGTGATGAGCAAACAGGTCAAGACCAGGCTAGTGATTCCCACAGGAACAGCTGACCTGAACAATGGGGAGCTCTTGTTCCCCAGACTGATAACTGGGAAACCAGCATGGGACTGATATCGATCCCATGAACTTGGGTGTCAGTGAAGTGGCCTCGGAAATCCATGGGGCCTCTTGTAGAAGATCAGTACTTATCCCTAGTATAGGAATTTGGAATAGGATTTTGGGAGCTCATCCACATAGCAGGATACTCCCTCAGCCTTGACTCATGGTGGTGGGCCTAGGACCTATCCCAAAGGATATGACAGAATCTGAAGACCCCTCCCATGTAAGGCCTCACCCTCCCTGGGGAGCAGAAAGGGTATGGATAGGTATAGTGTTAGTGGCGTGCAGGGGAGGAAGGGAGGGAGAGGGACTTGGGATTGAGATGTAAAATAATCTTGTTTCTAAATTAAATAAAAATGGAAAATGATATATAATTTATCATTGGAAATGCAAATATCATGGAATTAATACCCCAAATCACTGTATGTCTTAGTTACACAAGACAAGGCAGAAGTAATAGAAATTCCTGCTCAAAATACCATGTTGCCTTAGAGTGAAATCTTATACCATTCCATCTGAGGTACATCTCAGTATGTCTCTTTTTTTGTTTTTATATGATTGCAGTATCACTAACAATATTTCTTCCTTATTTTCTCCTTCCACACCCTGCCCTATTACCTTCCCCACTCTCCTTCAAATTCATTGTTTCTTTTTTCATTGATTTTTATTGCATATACTGGACAACCAAATTTTAGTCCACTTCCTATCAAGGAAACTTCTATTTGCAACTAATAGAAACCACTATAATAAACCACAACTAATCAAAATGTAGAAGAGTGGAATCTAGTTCAAATGGATACGTGTGCAAAACATCATCACAAGTAAGGCTTGGATTCATTGTGGAGAATGCAAGAGCCAGAGGATCAGAGAGTAAAAGACTGTAGATATATCCATATCTATCCCCATGCACAAATATAATTCAAATGGATCAAACATCTCAACATGCATCCAGCCACAATGAAACTCTTAAAAGAGAAAGTGGGAAGTACCTTTGAATGAATTGGTACAGGAGAATACTTCCTGATAATAAAACCAGTAGCACAGACACTGAGATCTAAAATTAATGAATGGGACCTCCTGAAACTTAAAAGGTTCTGGAAGGCAAATGACACGGTCTACCAGACAAAACAGAAGCCCAAAGATACGGAAAAGATCTTTCCCAACCCCACATCTGAAAGAGGGCTGATTTTCAAAATATACAAAGAACTCAAGAAGCTAGTCACCAAAACACCAAATAATCCAATTAAAAAGTGGAGTACAGAACTAAATAGAGAATTCTCAATAGACAAATCTAAAATGGCTAAAAGAAACATAAAAAATTGCTCAACATTCTTAGCCATCAGGGAAATGCAAATCAAAACAACTCTGAGATACTATCTTGCTCCTGTCAGAATGACTAAAGTCAAAAACACCAATGACAGTTTATTCTGGAGAGGATGTGGAGAAACAGGAATACTCCTCAAGAACTGGTGGAGGTACAAACTTGTACAGCCACTTTGGAAATTAGTATGGTGGTTTCTCAGGAAAATGTGAATCCATCTATCACAAGATCCAGCAATTCCACTCTTAGACCTATACCCAAAGGATGCACATTCATACTACAAGGACACCTGTTCAACTATGTTTATAGCAGCAATATTTATAATAGCCAGAACCTGGAGGCAACCAAGGTGCCCCTTAAATGAAGAATGGATAAATAAAGTGTTGTACATTTACACAATGGAATATTGCCCAGCTGTTAAAAATATGACATCAGGCACTTGCATGGAAGTTCAAAAAATTATCCTTAATTATGTAACCCAGAAAGAGCTGTATTGTATGTATCCCTTATTTGTGCATATGAGCTTTCAAATAAATCAAAATCAAGCTACTATCCATAGATCCATATTGGTTAGCCACAGAGGAAGTAACTAGTGGTGACACATGCATCATCAATTGGATTTCAGGTGTGGACTAGGGAAAGCAGAGGATCAGGTGGAAAAAGGGAGGGGGTATGACTGTTGGAGAAAATGCAGGAAGAGACAGGGGCATTAAGGGGAAATATGGAAGCCTATGCAATGGAAACTTCCCAATAGATGTTACTGCTCTCCTAATGAAATCACAAAATAATACAGCTACAAATGTATATCTCTTGTACCAAACAAAGTTTCCAGTACCAGAACCCAGTTATATTTAATTGAGTTGCTGTCCAAAGGGGTCCCATGGAAATCTTAAAGCAACATAGGTTATTCCCATAAAAATAGGTTGATCTCCACAAAATGTCAGCAAGCCACCCTTGATAAAGACTACACCATTGCAACTCATCATTGAACACAGAAAACTCAAGCTGGTGGCTAAATAGAACCTTCATGATAGGGTAATGTCCTTCTTTATATATGTTTCTCTTATTGATTGATTAAAAAAACAACACTGACTGTCCTATAGCCAGGAAGAAAGTATAGGTGTGGGCACCAGAAGAGCAGGAGGTTGGGGAGAGGATGCAGAGAGAAGAGACAAGGAGAAGTCATGTAGTTGCTGAAGGAATAACATGCTGATGCCTTCTCTGGTAATATAAGGCCGTGTAGAAATACACAGATTAATAGTTGTGGGCTAATAATAAGAAAGAGCTAGCCAGTAAGAATCCTGAGCCTTTTAGCCAAACAGTTTCTAATTAATATAAGAATCTGTGTGTTTATTTGCTGCAAAGTGGCTGTGGGACCAGGCAGAAAAAATCTCTGTCATACCTTCAATCCTATGTTCTACTATCTTTGGTATGAGAAGGCATTTGAAGTCTACCAAATATCAATCCAGTCTTGAAACCTTTTACCTACAATGCTGTTCTGCCTAGAAAATATGCTATGGCAATGTTAGCACAAAGCCTGTGTCAGTATCCAGCCAATGTCTGATTTGACTTAAAGCCCATTCCATAAGATGGAATCTACACCTAACACTGCTCGAGTGACAAAAGAACAGAAACTAGATAGCCTAGAGACCTAGTGTAAAACCAAAGACTACTGGTGTTGAAAAATAAGAAGTGTTAAAATAAGTCCTAATGATGCTCTGCTACATTCATATATCAGAACACTATTCAGCCATCATCAGAGAAGCTTCCTCCGGAAACAGATGGAAAGAAATACAGAGATCCACAGAAAACACACAGAGAGAGGGACCCTGGAACAAGCAGGTCTAAATGGGATGTTTCCAACAAATCCCTCCTGTTAGATCTCAGTTAACCCCTTGGATGAGGGGGAAGAAAGAATGTAAGAGCAAGAGGAGATGGGAAGACACCTAGAAAACAAATCATTCTAAACAGATAAGCAAAGCTCATATGAACTCACGGAGACTAAAGCAGCAGATACTTGGACAGCACAGTTGCCCACCAGGTCCTTTGCATAAACATTAGCCTTCACGTTAGTGTTTTTAAGGGAATTTCTGAGTGTGGGAACAAAAGGGTCTTTGTTTCTTTTGTCTTCTCTTAGGGCTTTTTTTTCTCTTATTGGTTTGTTTTGTCAATCTCCATGAGATGATTTTTGTTTTGTTTTATTTAAATTTATTTTTGTTCTTAGAAACCTGTTCTTTTCTAATGAGAGTTAGAAATAAAATGGATCCCAATGAAAGGGAAGAGGTTGAAGAACTGGGAAGAGTAAACAGGCAGGGACAGTAATCAGGACATACTGTATCAGGAAATAATGTATTTTTATTAAAAGGGGAAAAGACTAATCATAAATCACCTGGTCATTTACTAGTTAGCAGTCTGTTATGATAGAATACATTGTGACTACTTTTCAGAATATCCGATAGTAGAATGATTTCACAATACAGAATTTTGAGATGGTGTTGACTTTGTATAATCAAATCAAAATTTGTAATCTACTCCATTTGGTGAAATTTTTACTAATATTGAATTTTAAATGTTTTTAATATATTAATGTATCATGTTGTTTCTAACAAAGTTATAAGAATTTAAAAATTGGTTACTGTTATTTATGATTTCCCTGAATATACTGTCATTTATTCAGTTAGCACTGAGTTTGTGTGAGCTGTATTTAATTTTTCTGAAGACTGATATACTTCTGGTATTTTAATAAAACTTTGGTGCAAAAATTATTCAACCAAAGTATGGATAGAGAAAATGCAGTAGTTTTACACAATGGAATACAACTCAGCGGGGAAAAAAAAAGGAATCTTGAAATTCACAGGCAAATTGATGGAACTAGAAGAAACCATCTTCAGTGAGGTATCCCAGTCAAAGACAAACATGGTAAGTACTCACTCATATATGGATTTTAGACATAGAGCAAAGGATTATCAGCCTACAATCCACACAATCAGAGGAGCTAGGAAACAATGAGGACCCCAAGAGAAGAACCTACAGGGTCCCTGAAGAATGGGAGTGGGAGAAGAACCCCTGAGCAAATTGGGAGCATGGAAGAGAGAAGAGGGAGGTGGGAAGAGGAGAGGGTGAAAAGGAGAGGGGGGGACAACAGGAGGACTGACACAGGGGAGGAATAGAGGAGTGCAAGAAAGGAGATGCCTTGATAGAGGGAGACAGTACATGTAAATAGAGAGAGGTCTGGCACAGGGGAAATGTTAGGGGGTCCACAGAGATGACCCAAACTAAGAATCTAGGTAGCTGTCTCTGATGTCTTTCCCCTATCATGAGATTTATTTCTGCCTTGGTTACCATTCCTAGAGCCTTCACCCAGTGGCTGATCAAAGTAGAAACAGGCACCCACAGCTAAACACTGAGCCATACTCCTAGAATCTGGTTGCAGAGAGGGAGGAGGGATGAGCAAAGGAGAAAAGACTGTGCTGTAGAAACCCACAGAAACAGTTGACCTGAACTAATGAAAGCACGGAGATCCTAGTTGTAAAGCCGGGGAACCAGCATTGGACCTAACCAAGCCCTCTGATTGTGGGTGCCAGCTTTGAATCCTATGGGACTTCAAAAAGTGGAGCCAGTGTTTATCCCTAGAGAACAAATGGACTTTGGTAGCCCATTCTCTGTGGAGGGATTCTATTTTAGCCAAGATTTGGGAAGAAGGATCTGAGCCCTCCTCAAATGAAGTGACAGACTTGATGATCCCCCATGGAGGGCCTCACTATCCCTGAGGAGTGGGTGGAGAGTGGGTTGGGGGGGTTGTGGGGAGCATGAGTGGATGGGAGGGTGAGGGAATGGGGAGATGTATATGTAAATAAGAGTGCTATTAAAAATGTTTAAAAATTAAAAAAAAAAAACTTTGGTGCAAAAATTAAAAGCACTTCCACTGGAGGTTCCCAGAATTAAGTAGGATTCCCTAAACTTTTGAGATTCACTGGAAGTCTAAAGTTGTGGCTTCCCAGCTTTCTCTTGCTGATTGCTTTTGCTTGTCATTCTGGGTCATTGTTATAAAAGTACAATGTACTTGGCTTAGAAACAAAGGCCATGATATTCTTTCATCTTAAATCTCTTACTTCTGCCTCCTGTCATACAGCCCTGATGACAGCATTTTGACATTTTTTTCAGAATTACAAGATACCAGACCTTAAATATAGACTCACATTAGTAGATGCCTGTGTACTCTTGTCACATGCAAGTGTACAATTACAGCGGTGCAATCTAGGAATTGCCCTCAGGAGCCTCAGCAAAATGCATATGAGCTCTCCACTTAGCTGAGAGAGAACTGAGGAAGAGTCAGAGTGAAGCCAAATTAGGGAGCTTGCTGATAAACGACAAGGGCCAACAAATGAGGATAGTAAAGTGAGAGCACTGTGGGAGGAATTCACCTAACTATTGCAATGGTGCCTGCGTATTGTGGTTTCAAGCCTACGCAGTTACACTGTTTAGAATTGTAATTTATAATTAATGGTGAAAAAGAATGCAAAGTGTGTTGGTCTATTCATTTTCTTGTTCTATCAGCATTTATATGAATGAAATATTTTGGTTTATGAGGCTATTGTTCATGCTTACATAGGAATGAGAAATGGGGATAAAAAGAAAAAAAAGTAAAAACTAAGTAAAAATGATCAAAGTGTCTCCTTTTTTTTTTTTTATTAAACACAGGCCTTGAAAGAAGCTCATGGTTTGTTTGATCCTCAAAATGATGCACCAGATATTTTTATATCTTCCAAGTGATTTTCAGGACATATGTACAGTTTCTGTGTATGTTGGTCTCCAGTCATTTGTTCAAATTATTGACTCATTTGTCAGCAGGAGAAATAAATGATGCCCAGGATGTTAGTGAGGAGCTTCTGCCTTCCGCCAAGCTCCTGTCATATTTCCTCTCTTTCTTTCCTTCTTTGCTATGAACAACACACTTTTATTTGAAATGAAATTGAAAGTCTAACAACAGTAAAAGAGAATAAATATCAATTATTCAGAAGTATTGCAAAGTTAGTCACCAGAAAAGAAAAATAAGTCTTACTCTATGAAAATAAAAATGTGAATTTGTGCAGAAAGAAAAGCTCATAATTTAATCTCTAACCTATTTGTAAAATAGCAACATCACAGAAATTATGCTACACACATGCATGAAATGTGTATTTAATGAAAACTAGGACTCCTTTATGCATTGGCACCAGTACAAAAGACATTTGTATCACCTTATTTAACAGATTTGTACCTGTTGAGAACAGCGTTTACTGCCGTTTTCTCTCCTTAGATACATATTTTCATTTCTTGGCTACATTTCACAGCACAACAATAAAATTCTGGAAAGATAACAAAAATACCTCAACATATATGTTTTTTTTCCTTTCCAGCAATGTAGACCTGGTGGAAATTGCTTTAGCCTCAGGAAATACTGCAAAATTAAAAAGATAGAAACCTGAGAGCCCATGCTGTCCTGTGAGTGGGTATTGCTCCCTCAAACCTGCCTGTGATAACAGCCCTCCCAGGTTTTGACTGGTACCAGGTATGAGGAGGCAGTCTCTCAGATCTTTCCTGGATGTTTTTGAAGCACTCTAAATTGTGAAACAGCTGGCTCACAGCTTTGAGTACAGGGGAAGGTGATCCCATTTTATAGTGTTTGGACAGCTGTATATATAGCAATTTATATGATCATTCTGTGTTCTTCACCATGCTAAGCATTTTAAACTCCCTCTCATACCCAAACCTTCTAAAAGCATATTGGGCAATCATATCATTCTAGCAGAGAGTGAAAACTATGCCTTCACAGGGATCTTTTAGGATTTCTCCTTGTTTTGTTGAATTTTTGTAATGCTTACAGTTCAACCAAGGGCCTTGCAATTCTTCACAAGCATTCTACAAATGACATGTGCCCCAGAGCACATGTAAGTATTTAAATTGAGTAGATGTTTCTTATTCCAAAAGAACTCATTTTTTTCATAGCTATATTGCTGTACTTTCTAAATCTAATTGTTCCACAAACTTGGTTACAAATAAAGAAACCAGATGTCCCTTATCAATTTTGAAGGCTTACTTCTATTGCTTTGTAGTACAAATGTCTTTGCTTGATAAAATGGAAGCATATCTTACTGCATTGAACCAGCACCCTGTAATAAGAAGGGTTCACACAGGATCATAGTTCTGGGATATTCCATTGGCAGGAGAATGATTTATTCAAATCCTGATGTAATTGTTTCAAAACTAAATTAAAATGAAATCATCTATTGTCATATAAAAGGATTAAGACCTAAATTGGATTTACGAGTTTAAGATGTAAAAAAGGTAAGCTAACCTCCAAAATGACTTAAGTGAAACTTTATCTTGTGGTATGGAACAATAGGTTTAAGAGACATAAAGTATGAACCCCAGCGGGGGAAATCATTTCAAGAGGTATAATAATACAGCTGAGAGTTTTATTCTGCTCTCAGACCTTCTTAAACTATGGTACAAGGCAAAATCCTTCAATACAATTCCCTTTTAATAAATGGTAATTCTTTTAGGTTAAGTAAAGTGTTCCAGAATCAAATGAAGGGAGAAAATGAACCTCTTACATTCTTCATTTAGAAAGATAATATGAGACACATTTTGTTTTGAAAACATGCATGATTCTACCTAATCAGGTAATGCAGACACAAGTTTATTCCTCTAAATGTCACATCAAATGAAGTTTTGTAGATCTAATAACCAGGAGAACTTTCACAGATTATGGGGTTTCAAAGAACTTCATTATTTCCCTGAGAAAATTGAGAGCTGGTTAGTCACAATTCAATTCATAAATGGCCGCACATCTGTACACTTATATAAATTGTAGGATAATAAATCTTTTCTCCAGTTCACATCCCAAGAAAATGTTTGTTATAATCTGAGATGGAGCATTAGATATACTGCTGAGTCTAGAGGAGGGAGAGTTTGGCTGCAGTAAAGATCCCCCTCACAACCTACAACAGAGAACTAATTTTGTCAAGTTATATAATTTGGTATTTGTAGATTATACTTTAATGTTTTGTTTTTAAATTTTTATGTAGTATACTTTGATCATATTATTTCTCCTTTCCATAGTTCTCCCAGATCCCCGCTTACCCACCCAACTTCTCACTCAAGGACAAAAGAAAAGCAATATCAACAAAAACACATTTAAAAAGCAAGCAGTGCTGGTCAGTGGTGGCACATGACTTAAATTCCAGTACTAGAGAGAAAGAGGCAGGCATATCTCTATGAGTTGGAGACATGTCTGCTCTACAGAATGAGTTCCAGGACAGGCAGGGCTACAAAAAGAAATCCTGTCCTAAAAACCAAGCACCACACATTCAAACAACCAAGCAAACAAACAAACCCACAGGTGGAGTCCATGTTTTATTTCTTTGTCAAATATTCCTGAGTATGGGGCCTACCCTAAAATATAATTGATATATCGTGTGACATGCATTAAATTTTTATTTTCATACTCTCGGGGGATATCTTTTGTGATTAGCTTCTTGGTTAGGTGCTGACTTTTCTTCTTGTTGGGATTTTTATCTGGCTTGGATTTGTATGGGTTTCATGCATGCCATCACAGTCTTTGTGAGTTCATGTATGTGTGTATTTTGTGTCTGGAAAAATGCTGTTATTTTTGCAGTCATATACAACCTCTTAGTCCTGCAGTCTTTCTGCCTCTTCTTTTTCATTGACCTCTGAGCCTTGAGGTAAGGGATATGATAAAGATGCCCATTTAGGGTTAAGTGTTCCAAATCAGTGACTCTCTGCATATTGTACAGTTGTGAGTCTTTGTATTAATTACCATTTGCAGATCAGAGAAACTTCTTGCAGTGAATTTTACTTTTGGGGAAGGCATCCAAAACATGCTACATACACAAATACCACCATATATATAATTTCACAAAACACAATGCAAATTATTTTCTTTTAAAAAGGTTTATTTTATTTTTATTATATGTATGTATGTGTTCTGTTTAGAGTTATGTGTACATATGTGCAGTAGTCTGCAGAATCCAGAAGAGAGTGTCAGATCACCAGAGTTTGAGTTACTGGTGATATGCAATGCATAAAATAAGTATCAGGAAATGAATTCCAGTCCTTTACAAGAGAAAGAAGAACTCTTAACTACAGATCCATCTCTGCAAGCCCTGTGGGCAAATTCTTTTTATGTAATTAAGAAAAAATTACTGGGAACTTCTCCTATATGAATGTTTGTATGTGAAAAGTGAATATTAACTTTGTAATCTATGCACTCTTTTGACCACATCTGATAGACAAAGATGAATTTATGTAAGGAGAAAATAAACTCTTGGTCTACTTACCTAAAGGAAATTAAGGCATATACAAACACTCAGACTATGAATGTTTGTTTATTTATTTATTTTTGTGCTGTGAATCTTTTTCTGTGGATTTTTTTATTTGAATTAGAAATAAGATTGTTTTACATGACAATCCCAGTTCCCTTTTCCCTCCTGTCCTCCCCTACCACCCCCCACTAAAACCCTACCTATCACATATCCTTTCTGCTAAGGGAAGATATTTTTAATAAAAGGTAAAGTTTTAGTTCATTCCTGATATCCCTGAGAACCCTTTACAATGTATGTGCATATGCTTCTGTCTCTTTCATGATTAAGGAGGAATAGGAATAAATTCAAATGCAGTTCCAAACTTAAATATCTGATAAAAACTGCATGCTTCATTATATATTTGTGTAGAAATCAATCCATCATGCTTTCATGTGTTCAGTCTCCCCATGTCTCTCCTCCTCCTCTCATATAATATATATTTATAGTATATATTATACTTGCATGCATTTATGACACAAAAATCCAAGAAATTTTTATTTTTAAAAGAATCTAATATGATTCTGATATAGTTTATTAAATCAAAGATGTATAAGAAAATTAAGTGAAATCCCTTTGAAACTAACAGCTTGACTTACATATTAATCAGCAATGTGAAAGTTTCTTTCTAAGTATATTTGTATCAATAATTGAATGGAAAATAAAGAGGCATGAGCTAAAGCTTGAAATGGACAAAGAAATGATGTTAAAATTAAGATCCTATCAATCAATATTTATCCAAATACATTTACCTCAAGCATTTTAAAACTTAACCATATATTTAATATGTAGTGACACGCCTCAAAGCATGCTTGATTAAATACACGAGTGAATGGTTGATAGTGAATGGTCTATGCAATGAGATAAAGACATGGATTCTGATTGATTTTGTCATTGTAACAAAGTGCAATCAGGTTATAATGGGATGGATTTCTGATAAGCCCATGTAATCAAAGTACTAATTACTAGGTAAAATAATAAAAACTGAAAATCTACCTGGTCTTTAACATTGTTTTTAACTATTGCGTTGTTGTTTTGTCAATCTCAAATTGTTTGATAAAATTTTGACTTGTAATACTGGTTTATAAAAGAAAAAAAACTGGCCACACTACTCAATAACAATATATTACACAAAACACATGAAACTCCAAAGAGACAGATTAATTGTTGGAAAGGACTAAACACAAAAATAAAATTAAGATAAAATAATATCCTCAAATAAAAAGCGAAAGTGATTGAGACACCCAGTATCAATTCTCCACATGAGCACACTCAAATACATCTCTCTCCCTCTCTCTCTCTCTCTCTCTCTCTCTCTCTCCTCTCTCTCTCTCTCTCTCTCTCTCTCTCTCTGTGTGTGTGTGTGTGTGTGTGTCTGTCTATCTCTCTCTCACATACACACACACACACACACACACACACACACACTTTATGAATTAGTAGGGTGTGCTAAAATAGAAGAGTAAATGTCAGCATTTAACTGTGTCTATGCATATGGCAAGACGCTTGGTGTTATTTGGATACTTTCCTTTTCCTTTTGCACTGATGATCTACTTGACTTTTTAAATACAATAATATGACATCAATAGTGTCTTGGCGATTTCAGATTATAAGAATTGAAAAAATTTCCCCTCTCCCTACCTCATTAGAATACTCTACTTGAGCATCACAAGTCACAATATAACCAGTACAAAGTTCAGAAACTCCACACAGAAGAAACGTATAGAGAACAGCTGTTGGGTACCTTCCACACACTACCACATATGAATATACTTTCCATATACACCATCTAAGAGATCAAATACACACACACCAAATAAACAAACAAAACTAATAGTTTACACACCTTAGAGAGGATCAATTTCCCTCCCAGAGCAAGATAACTTCCCCTTGCTAAAATAGAAACATACAAAGATATGGAATATAAGAAGGGCTTATTCTAAGTTTTTAGACCTTGTTCCCTGAGCTGGATCCCTCAGAACAGAAGTTTTCCCTAGCTGTCTGTAATATCAATATTTTTCCCTATTACTTACCATCTTTCTGATATGACTTATTTTGTATAGCACATTCAATGTATAACATTTCTTTCAAACTCATTGTTTTCTTTACTTCACAAAATGTAATTTTATGAAAATTGAGACTTCACTTCGTGTATTTACTCTTTTGCTATTAGTCCATATGTAATTTCAGATAGAATTAGGATAACTTTGAAAAGAGTAAATTACCATCTCAGCCTTGGCACATACCATTGAGAAACATGAATACATTTTAATAAATGCTGAGAAATTAAGGAAAGGATCCTATCCTAAATATCCTCAGTAAATAAGATTAAGTGAGAATAAGAAGTAATTCCATTGCTTCTTTTTAATAATTTGATCTGTTCAGAAAATATATGGAAACAATAGTAGGCCTAAATGGTTCCAATTGTATTGTTGATCATTTTGTAATGACAGCAACATGCTTTCTGTCAGACACAATATTATGGAAGATATTCTAATAAAAAGTTGTTTTTCAAAAGTGAAATAACATCATCTTATGTTCTTTCCTAAAAAGCAATTATATTTACTATTTTGCTAGTGAATACTTCAAGAAACTCAGAGGTTAAGAAAATGACATTAGGATAAAAGTGAACAGAGAAAAAATTATGATCCATACTTCCTTTGAGTACCATACAAAATTTGTATCAAAAGAAAAACTGCTATGATTAGATGCTTCATGGTTATAATAGAACTTTATAATACTAAAGAAAAAATAACTTTGAACTAAAGCCTAACCACACATTATCTTACTATAAGTACATCCATCCTAACTATACACAGCACAATTTCTTCAACTTCTTAACAAATATATATTCTAAGAAATTTTTATCATATTTACTGGAGGAAAATAAACAAAAGAATATTCTAAACAAGAAATAAGACAAAGACCTGATATACATATTATAATCAAAATTCAGCTGAAATGCATTTAAATATAAGAATTAATCAAAACTAACTCATATAATATTGCTATACACTATTCTAATTATAACTAAAAATCTCTGTTTTGCATTCAAATGCCCTTATGACAAACTTGCATAAATGTGGCAACATACGATTCTTTAGTGTCTCATATTTATTTGTCAGGTATGTGTAGTAACAGTGTGGAACTTTTTTAAAGTAATGAAGTTTAAAAAGGTAAGAGATTAAATTCCTTAAATGTGGGTTATATTTAGAAAGGAACATTATTTACTAAAATTTTCAACATTGCTTCATAATTATGGATCAGATATCTAATAATTTAAAGGTTAAAAAGCAAAAGAGATTTCTTCATGGTTTTATAATATTTACTCATGTGTATGTTAGTGCTACTCAGAACAAAAGCTTAACATTCCAGTTTCTGTCTAATTAATCCTGGATTTATTATTAGCCACAATATACAGTAAATGTTTTATGAAAAGAGTAATAAACATTGTGAATTTTATTGTTTACTAGTAAAATATTTAAAAATTGTGTATTTTCTTTGCTTTTTATATTTCGTTTTTATTTGAATTAGATACAAGATTGTTTTACATGTCAATCCTAGTTCCGCCCTCCCTCCCCTCCTCCCCATCACCCCTCCCAACTAAAACCCTACCTATCACATATCCTTTCTGCTCCCCAGGGAGGGTGAGACCTTCCATATAGGGTCATCAAAGTCTATCATATCCTTTGGGATAGGGCCTAGGCTCACCCCAGTTTGTGTTGGCTCAGGGAATATCCCTTTGGGCTCCCAAATTGACTTAGTTTGTTAAGGATAATTATATGTAAATTGAAATTATGGTTACTTGTATTCTATTGTTTTCTTTCTGTAGGTGTTTTATAACTTTTTACAGGAAGAACTTTAGAAGATTAGTAAGTTTGCTTGGTGAAGGTCTATTTGCCTCTGTCAACAAAAAATATATACTGTGACTTCTAATCAACATCTTCATCACAGGTTTACTTATTTCAATTTTTAGCCTGATTATTATGTGTGAAATCTCACTACGAATGTCATATTCATTTAGCATACACACACACACGCGCACACACACACAAACACACAGATATATATATATATATATATATATATTATATATATATATATATATGAGCATAAATGTGTTCATTAATGGGAAAATCACTAACACACCAGTAAAATTTGAACTCCAATCTGAAATTACAATGGCTCACATGAATTTATTTTTTCTTTAATGGCGATTCACATGAGTGGTGCTAAAATAAAATCTTTGATTTCCAGAAATTCTTACTAATTTCTGAAATATAGTGCCTATGAAAAACACAGTGATGGTATCTGATGTGTTCTGCTACTCATTGTGTCCAACTATAATATATGTTATTTAAACAAGAAGATGTATTAAATAAGTAACCTTTTTAAGAGTATACAGATTCCAAATTTCAAAACTGAGATTTTTCTGCAATATATAGATGGAAAAGTCATAAACATGAACAATTGACCCAATAATACATTGTTATAAATTACATTTTCTACCTGTCATTATGCTTACTTCTCTATTTCCATTCATAGTCTGATTTATTAAATCTATATCAACTCAAAATTCAGACCTAAACTTTGAGAAAGGAACACAATCATGAAACATTTCTTGAAAAAGACAAAATTGATGTGAGCCAAAAGAATGATATCTTCAATAGTCATTACTACTAACACACATAGTAGCACACTTTATTCATTTCTATAAGCCTCAATTCTCTTCTCCTCCTAAAAATCAGATGTGGAACACACTTTGTATACTAAATAAAAATATATGCCACATCAACTTCTCTTTATCTATTTGTTGAGTATCTTAGTTTGTTTCCTACCACTATGACAAAACATCATGATCAAAAGCAACATGAGAAAGAAAGAGATAATTTGGCTTACTTCTCCATTCACAGTCCATAGTGAAGGGAAGTTGGGAAAGAAATTCAAGGCGGGAACCTGAAGTCAAAATTAAACAAAGGCTATAGAGATTGCTACTTACTAGTTGCTCTCCATGGCTTTCTCCACATATTTTCTAAAGCTGAAATAGAGACAGTTAAAAAAAACACACTCTGAGGGAATGCTGGAAATAGAAAAGCTGGGTAAATGATCAGAAACTACAGATGCAAACATAACCAACAGAACACAAGAAATGGAAGAGAGAATCTCAGGCATTGAAGATCCACTGAGAGAAATATATTCATTGACCAAAGAAAATCTTAAGCCCAACAAATCCCTAACACAAAATAACCAGAAAATATGGGACACCATGAAAAGACCAAAACTAAAAATATTAGTTATGGAAGAAGGTGAAGAAACCCACTTCGAAGGTGCAGAAAACACATTCAAAAAATCATAGAAGAAAACTTTCCCAACCTAAAGAAACACATGCCAATGAAAGTACAAGAATCCTACAGAACACCAAATGGAGCACACCACAAAAGAAAATCCCCTCATCACATAATAATCAAAACAACAAACATGTAGAATAAAGAAAGAATATTAAGAGCAGCAAAGGAAAAAGGCCAAGTAACATATGAATGCAAACCTATTAGAATTACACCTGAATTCTCCATGGAAACTCTGAAAGCCAGAAGGTGCTGGATAGGTATTCTACCAACACTAACAGACCATGGATGCCAGCCCAGACTACTATATCCAGCAAAGCTTTCAATCAATATAGATGGAGAAAACAAGATATTCCATGATAAAACCAGATTTAAACAATACATATCCACTAATCCAGCCCTACAGAAAGTTATAAAAGGAAAACTCCAACCCAAGAAAGCTAACTATACCCACAAAACATAAGAAATAGATAATCCCATTTTACCAATAGCCAAAAGAAAAAAAAGGGGTAGAAATCCATATATAATACCACGAACAACAACAAATCCAAGACAAACAAGAATGAACAATCAATGGTCATTAATATCCCTCAATATCAATGGTTGTAACTCACCTATAAAAAGACACAGGCTAACAGAATGGATATGAAGAAAGAATCCATCCTTTTGTTGCATACAAAAAACAGACCTAAACTTCAAAGACAGATGGTACCTCACAGTTAAAGGTTGGGAAATGATTTTCCAATCAATAAACCCAAGAAACAAGCAGGTGTAGCAATCCTAAAATCTAACAATTTAGATTTTAAAATAAAGTCAATCAAAATTGATGAAGGAGGTCATTTAATATTTATCACAGGAAAAATCCATCAAAATGAAGTCTCAATTCTGAAAGACTATGTCCCAAATACAAAAGCATCCACAATCCTAAAAGTAGCAATACTAAAATGCAAATCACACATAAAACCTCAATACCCACTCTCACCACTAGACAGGAACACCAGACAGAAAATTAACAAAGAAACAAAGGAAGTAATACAAATTATGACCCAATTGGATATAACTGACATCTACAGAACATTTATCCAAAGCCAAAAGAATGTACCTTCTCCTTAGCACCACACAGAACCTTCTGTAAAATTGACCACATACTCAGCAATATGGCAAAAATAAATAGGTACAAAAATTTGAAATAACCCCCTGTATCTTATCAGACCATCATGCTTTAAATTTAAAACTCAACAACAACAGAAATTGCAGAAAACCTACAAACTCATGGAAATTGAACAACACACAATTACACCATCCTGGGCCAATGAAGAAATAAGGAAATTAAAGACTTCAAAGAATTCAAAGACAATGAAGACACAACATACATAAAATTTGTTTTATGAATTTGATCATTAATATTTATTAATGCATAAATATTTAAATTACAGTAATTATTTTGACAAGGAACATAAAAATTTCTTGCTTTAATACACAATAATATTAGAATACATATTTTTCTCCATTTTTTTATTTAAAATAGAAACAAGATAGTTTTATATTAAATTCAAAGTTCCCTATCCCTCCCCTCTTTCCCTGGGCCCCAGTAACACCCTACCTATCCCATACCATTTTTGCTCCCTAGAAAGAGTGAGTTCTTCCATAAGGGTTCTTCAGAGGCTGTCATATCCTTTGGGATAGGGCCTATGCCCTCCCCAGTGTATCTAGGCTGAGGGAATATATACCTTTATGTGAAACGCACTCTCAAAGTCCATTCCTATGTTCTAGATAAGTACTCATTTACTACAAATGGCCCCATAGATTTCTGAGGTTTCCTCACTGACCCCCACATTCATGAGTTCTGGATCAGTTCCATGCTGGTATCCCAGTTATCAGTCTCGGGGCCAAGAGCACCCTCTTGTTCAGGTCAGCTGTTTCTGTGGGTTTCACCAACTTGATGTTGTCCACTTTGCTCATCATTCCTCCTTCTCTGCAACTGAACTCCAGTTCAGTTCAGCGTTTAGATGTGGGTATCTGCTTCTACTTCCATCAGCTGCTGCATGAAGGCTATAGGATGGCATATAAGCTAGTCATCAATCTAATTATCAAGGGAAGTCAATAAAGGTAGTCTCTCCACTATTGCTTAGATGGTTAGTTGGTGTCATCATTGTAGATCTCTGGATATTTCCCTAGTGCCTGATTTCTCTTTAAACATATACTGGCTCCCTCTCTGATGGTATCTCTTATTTTTATCTTCTCTATTATTCCCCCAACACAACATTCCTACTCCTTTATGTCTTCCTCACTTCTCCTCTTCTCCCCTTCTCATTCTCCTAGGTCCTTCTACCCTCCCCTCATGCTCCCAATTTGCTCAGGAGATCTTGTCCCTTTCCCCTTCAACAGGAGACCATGTATGTCTCTCTAGATGTCCTCCTTGTTGCCTAACTTCTCTAGTGGTGTGGATTTCTGATAGGTAATCCTTTGTTCTATTGTAAAATCCATATATGCATGAGTGAATACCATGTTTGTCTTTTTGTGACTGGGTTACCTTGCTCAGAATGGTTTCTTCTAGTTCCATCCATTTGTCTGCGAGTTTCAAGATTCCATTGGTTTTTCCGCTGAGTAGTACTTCATTGTATAAATTACCAAATTTTTTCTATCCATTCTTCAGTTGAGGGGCATCTAGGTTGTTTCCAGGTTCTGGCTATTACAAATAATTCCACTATGAACATATTTTTCACAGCCCCTGAAAGAACAATACTCAATTTTATATGGAGAAACAAAAAGCACAGGATAGCCAAAACAACCGTGTACAATAGGGGAACTTCCAGAAGCATCACCATCACTGACTCCAAACTCTATTATAGAGATATATTCCTGAAAACAGCTTGGTATTGGCAGGTAGACCAATTGAATGGAACTGAAACCCTTATATTAACCCACATACCTACAATCACCTGATTTTTGAAAAAGAAACTAAATATGTACAATGGAATAAGGAGAGCATCTTCAAGAAATTGTGGCAGCATAACTGGATGCTGGCATGTAGAAGACTGAGAATAGATCCATGTCTAATGCCATTCATAAACCTTAAGTCCATATGGATAAAAGGCCTCAACATAAATCCAGCCACACTGAACCACTTAGAAGAGAAAGTGAGAAGTACCCTTGAATGAATTTGTACAGGAGATAGCTTCCTGAACATTATACCTGTAGCACAGGCACTGAAATCAACGATTAATAAATGAGACCTCCTGAAACTGAGAAGCTTCTGTACAGCAAAGACGAAGTCAGCAAGACAAAATGGGAGCCCACAGAAGGGGAAAATAGTCACCAACACCATTTCCAACAGAGGGCTGATCTCCAAAATTTACAAAGAAATCAAGCTAGTTTCCAAAACACCAAATAATCCAGTTAAAAAGTGGGATACAGAACTAAATAGAGAATTCTCAACAGAGAAATATAAAATGGCTGAAAGAGACATAAGAAAGTGCTCAACATCCTTAGACATCAGGAAAATGCAAATCGAAACTACTCTGAGATACCATCTTAGTCCAGTCAGAATGGCTAAAATCAAAAACACCAATTATAACTTATGCAGGAGAGGATGTAGACAAAAGGGAACACTCCTCCACTGCTGGTGGGAGTGCAAACTTATACAGGCACTTTTGAAATCAGTATGACAATTCCTCAGGAAAACCGGAATCAGTCTACCACAATATCCAGCAATCCCACTCTTAGGCATATACCCAAAAGAAGCACATTCATACAACACACACAAACTAATGGGACACTTTGAAAGTTGTGCTAAGAGGAAAGTTCATAGCACTAAGTGCCCACCTGAAGAAACTGGAGAAAAGTTACACTAGAATATTAACAGCACAACTGGAAGCTCTAAAACAAAAAGAAGCAAAATCACCATGGAGGAATAGAAACCAGGAAATAATCAAACTGAGGTCTGAAATCAACAAAGTAGAAACTAGGAAAACAATACAAAGAGTCAATGATCAGGGATAACAGGAACATACCTAAATATAATAAAAGCAATATACAACAAACCATCAGCCAACATCAAACTAAATGGAGAGAAATTCAAAAATCAGGAACAAGTCAATGCTGTCCAATCTCTCCATGTCTCTTCAATATTGTAATTGAAGTTCAAGCAAGAGCAATTAGACAACAAATGTAGATCAAGGGGATACAAATTAGAAAAGAAGAAGTCAAACTTTCACTATTTGCAGATGATAGATTACTGAAACCATCATATGATATGATAGTGACCTGGGAAATTCTACCTGGGAACTCCTACAGCTTATAAACAACTTCATCAAAGTTACAGGATATAATATCACTTCAAAAGATTCAGTAGTTCTACAATATACAGATGATAATTTGGCAGAGAGAGAAATCAGGGAAAAAATCCAGCCCCAGGATCTACAGGCAGACTGAATCAGTCCCTGAGGATCCTGTGATCCTGACTCTGCTGAGATCGCTAGGCTATTCTGGCCCCCACAGAGTGCAGAGAATACAGAGGGGAGCTGCTTGAGCCCCTGCCTTGGGCCCAACTTCCATCTGCCCACCCTGGCAAATCCTGCCAGGAATCTTCAACAGGACGACTGGACCCCTGAGGACCAAGCAACCCAGAGTCTGCTGATATCTCTGCACCAGTGCTGCTCTCACACACCTGGAAAGTGAGTGTCTCAGACCTGGCTACATCCAACTTGAAACCCATCAGGGTAACAAAGTCAATTGCACACACCTGAAGACAACACTGGACCCATACACACCAACTGCACCCACTGGAACAAGAGATGGGAAGACGACAATATAAGAACACATCCAGCAATAGGAAAACCAATATGACACCACCAGAGTCTAGGGACTCTACACCAGCAACACATGAACATCACAACACAGAAGAAGCAGAAGAGAGCAACCTTAAAAACAACTTCATGCAGATGATAGAGAACCTAAGAGAAAATCAGAAAATCCTTCAGAGAAATGGAAAAAAGTCAAACCAAAAGATGCAAGAAATCAAGGAAAGAAAAAAAAAGAAAATATAATTAAACAGCTGAAGGAAACAGTTCAGGATCTGAAAACTGAATTAGAGACAATAAAAAAAGGCAAACTGAGGGAATGCTGGAAGTGGAAAAGCTGAGTAAACAATCAGGAACGACAGATGCAAGCATAACCAACAGAATACAAGAGATGGAAAACAGAATCTCAGACGCTGAAGACAAACTAGAGGAAATAAACTTGTCAAGCAAATAAAATCTGAAGACTAACAAATCCATAACACAAAATATCCAGTAAATATGGGACACTGTGAAAAGACCAAACCTAAGGATAATAGGTATAGAAGAAGGTGAAGAAACCCAACTCAAAGGTGCAGAAAACATATTCAGCAAAATCATAGAAGAAAACTTTCCCAACCTAAAGAAAGGCATGCCAATGAAAGTACAAGAAGCCTACAGAACGCCAAACAGAGAGGACCACAAAAGAAAGTCCCTTTGTCACATAATAATTAAAACACCAAACATACAGAATAAAGAAAAATTATTAAGAACAGGAAGGGAAAAAGGCCAAGTAACATAAAGGCAAACCTATCAGAATTACACCAGACTTCTCCATGGAAACTCTGAAAGCTAGAAGGAACAGGATAGACATTCTACCAACTCTGAGAGAACATGGATGCCAGCCGAGACTACTATACCCAGTAAAGCTTTCAATCACTATAAATGGAGAAAATAAGATATTCCATGACAAAACCAGATTTAAACAACATGTAACCACTAATACAGCCCTACAGAACTCCAACCTAAGGAAATTAACTACACTCCCATAAACATAGGCTATAGATAATCCCACTCTACAAAAACACAAAGTAAAAGGCAGGGCAAATCACATACAATACCAGCACCAACAACAAACCAAAAACAAACAAGAATAAACACTCAGTGGACCTTAATTTCCCTCAATATTAATGTTCTTAACTCGCCTATAAAAAAATACAGGCTAACAGATTGGATATGAAGACAAAATCCATACATCTGCTGCATATAAGAAACACAAAGACAGACATTACCTCAGAGTAAAGGGTTGGGATAAGATACTCCAATCAAATGGACCCAAGAAACGAGCTGGGGTAGCTAACCTTGTATCTAACAAGATAGACTTCAAACTAAAATCAATCAAAAGAGATGAAGAAGGTCATTTCATATTCATCACAGGAAAAATCCATCAGGAAGAAGCCTCAATTATAAACATCTATGCACCAAATACAAAGGCACCAACATTCGTAAAAAAAAAAAAATTATTAAAACTCAAATCACAAATAAGGCCTCACACAGTTATAGTGGGAGATTTCAACACCCCACTCTCACCACTGGACAGGACCACCAGACAGAAACTTAACAAAGAGACAAAAGAACTAACAGAAGTTATGACCCATTGGGATTTAAAGATATTTATAGAACTTTCTATCCAAACACAAAAGAATACACCTTCTTTTCAGCATCACTTGGAAACTTCTCAATAATTGACCACATTCTCAGCAATATAGCAAATCTCAACAGGTACAGAAAATTGGAATAATCCCCTGTGTCATATCAGACCACCATGCTTTAAAATTCGAAATAAAAAACAAATCAAAGTGCAAAAAACCTACCAACTCATGGAAATTGAACAACAGGCAATTGCAACATTCCTGTGTCAAGGAAGAAATAAAGAAAGAAATAAAAGACTTCCTAGAATTCAATGAAAATGTTGACACAACATACCCAAACTTATTTGACACTTTTAAAGCAGTACTAAGAGGAAAGTTCACAGCTCTAAGTGCTCACACAAAGAAACCAGAAAATAACCACACAAGAGATTTGACATCACAGCTGAAAGCTCCATAAAAAATGAAAGCAAATTCACCTCAGAGGAGCAGATGCCAGGTAATAAACAAACTGAGGGCAGAAATCAATAAAGTCGAAACAAAGAAAACAGTTCAAAGAATCAATATAACAAAGACTTGGTTCCTTGAGAAAATCAACAAGATAGACAAACCGTTATCCAAACTAACCAATAGGCAGAGAGAGACCATGCAAATTAACAAAATCAGAAAAGAAAAGGGGGACATAACAAAGGACACTGAAGAAATCCAGAGAATCTTCAGGTCATACTTTGAAAACCTGTACTCCACAAAATTTGAAAATTTAAAGGAAATGGACAATTTTCTGGACAGCTATCACTTACCAAAATTGAATCAAGAAGAAATAAGAAACTTAAACATACCTATAACCTCTAAAGAAATAGAAGCAGTCATCAAAATCTCCCAACCAATAAAAGCCCTGAGCCAGATGGATTCATTTCAGAATTCTACCAGAAATTCAAAGAAGTGCTAATACCAATACTCCTCAAATTGTTTCACAAAATAGAAGCAGAAGGGACATTGCCAAACTCTTTTTACGAGGCTACAATAACATTGATACCCAAGCCACACAAAGACACAACTAAGAAGGAGAACTACAGACCAATATCCCTCATGAATATTGATGAAAAAATTCTCAATAAAATCCTGGCAAATCAAATACAAGAACGTATCAGAGAAATCATCCACCATGATCAAGTAGCTTCATCGAGGGATGCAAGGATGGCTCAACATACGAAAATCCATCAATGTAATCCACGACATAAACAGACTGAGGAAAGAAAAAACCACATGATCATCTCACTAGATGCTGAATAAGTCTTTGACAAATCCAATACCCCTTCATGAAAAAGGTCTTGGAGAAATCAGGGATAACAGGAACATACCTCGACATAATAAAAGCAATATGCAGCAAGCCAACAGCCAACGTCAAATTAAATGTAGAGAAACTCAATCCAATTCCTCTAAAATTGGGGACAAGAAAAGGCTGTCAACTCTCTCCATACCTCTTCAATATTGTCCTTGAATTCCTAGCTAGAGCAATAAGACAACAAAAGGAGATCAAGGGAATACAAATCAGAAAGGAAGAAGTCAAAATCTCACTATTTGCAGATGATATGATAGTCTACATTAGCCACCAAAATCTCTACCTACAGCTGATAAACACCTTCAGCAAAGTGGCAGGATAAAAGAGTAACTTAAAAAAATCCATAGCCTTACTATATACGGATGACACATTGGTGGAGAAAGAAATCAGAGAAACATCACCCTTTACAATTGCAACAAACAACATAAAATACCTTGCAGTAACACTAACCAAAAAAGTGAAAGACCTGTACCATAAGAATTTTGAATCTACAGAAAGAAATTAAAGAAGATATCAGAAAATGGAAAGATCTCCCATGCTCTTGGATAGGTAGGATCAACATAGTAAAAATGGCAATCTTGCCAAAAGCAATCTACAGATTCAATACAATCCCCATCAAAATCCCAAAACAATTCTTCACAGGCCTTGAAAGAACAGTTCTCAACTTTATATGGAGAAACAAAAGACTCAGGATAGCCAAAACATCCCTGTACAATAAAGGAATTTCTGGAGGCATCACCATCCCTGACTTGAAGCTCTATTACAGAGCTATAGTCTGGAAAACAGCTTGGTATTGGCACAAAAATAGACAGATAGACCAATGGAATAGAGTTGAAAACACTGATGTTAACCCACACACCTATGAACACCTGATTTTTGCCAAACAATCCAAATTTATACGATGCATCAAAGATCACATCTTCAGCAAATGGTGCTGGCATAACTGGTTGCAAACATGTAGAAGACTGCTGTTAGTCAAAAGGGATCAAAGATCTCAACATAAATCCAGCTACACTGAACCTATTAGAAGACAAAGTTGGAAATACCCTTGAATTAATTGGTTTAGGAGACTGCTTCCTGAACATTAAATCTGTAGCACAGACAATGAGGACAACAATTGATAAATGGGACCTCCTGAAACTGAGAAGCTTCTGTAAAGCAAAGGAGATAGTCAGCAAGACAAAATGGCAGCTGAAAGACTGGGAAAAGATAATCACCAACTCCACATCTGACAGAGGGCTGATCTCCATAATATACAAAGAACTCAAGAAGCTAGTCCCCCAAACACCAAACAACCCAATTAAAAAGTGGGGTACAGAACTAAATAGACAATTCTCAATAGAGAAATTTGAAATGTATGAATGACACATTAGAAAGTGTTCAACATCCTTAGCCATCAGGGAAATTCAAATCAAAACAACTCTGAGATGCCATTTTACTCCAGTCAGAATGGCCAAAAATAACAATGACAGTTCATGTTGGAGAGAATGTGGAGAAAGGGGAACACTTCTCCACTGCTGGTGGGAGTGCCAATATGTACAGTCACTTTGGAAACCAGTATGGTGACTCCTCAAAAAAATGGGAATCAGTATACCACAAGATCCAGCAATTCCACTCTTAGGCATATACCCAAAATGTGAATGTGAAGAACCACATTCATACAACAAGGACATATGCTCAATGATGTTCATAGCAGCACTATTTGTAATAGCCAGAAACTGGAAGCAGCCTAGATGCCCCTCAAATAAAGAATGGATAAAGAAAATGTGGTACATTTACACAATGGTGTACTACTCAGCAGAAAAAAAAAAAACAATGGAATCTTGAAATTTGCAGGAAAATGGATGTATCTAGAAGAAACCATTCTGAGCGAGGTAACCCAATCGCAAAAAGACAAACATGTACTCACTCATATGCAGATTTTAGACATAGAGTAAGGATTACCAGCCTACAATCCACACTGCCAAAGAAGCTAATAAATAAGGAGGGCAGTAAGAGAGACATACATGGTCCCCTGGGAATGGGAGAAGTTAAAGATCTGCTGAGCAAATTGGGAGCACGGGAAGAGGAGGGAGGGAGATAGGGGAATGAGAAGGGGACAAGAAGAGGGTTGCCGAGGACATCAAGGAGCAGAAAGTATGAGTCAGGGGAAGAATACACGTTAACAATAATGGAGATATCGTAATAGAGGGAGACATTTTTGGTTTACAGAAAAATCAGGCACTAGGGAAATGTCTGGAGATCTACAAAGATGACACCAGCTAACTATCTCAGCAACGGAGGAGAGGCTACCTTAAATGCTCTCCCCTGATTATGAAATTGATGACTGACTTATATGCCTTCATCCAGCAGCTGGTGGAAGTAGAAGCAGATACCCATAACTAATCACTGAACTGAACTGGAACCCAGATGCAGAGAAGGACCAGTGAAGAGCACATAGGTCCAGACCAGGCTGGTGAAACACACAGAAACAGGTGACCTGAACATCCAGGAACTCTTGCTCCCCAGTCTGATAGCTGGAATACCAGCATGGGGCTGATCCAGACCCCAGGAACATGGGTTTCTGTGAGGAAACCTCAGAAATCTAGGGAACTCCTGTAGAAGCCAAGTATTTATCCCTAGCATAGGTGTGGTCTTTGGGAGCCCATTCCATATAGAGGAATAATCCCTGAGCCAAGACACATGGGGGTGGGCCTAGGCCCTATCCCAAAGGATATGAAAGACTCTGATGATACCCTTTGGAAGGCCTCCTCATCCAGGGGGAGCAGAAAAGATATGTGACAGGTTTTAGTTGTGGAGGGTGGTAGGGGAGGACGAGTGGGAGAAGGGAACCGGGATTGTCATGTAAAACAATCCTGTTTCTAATTCAAATTAAAAAAAAGTTGAAAAAAAATAAAACATTTTAAATGCCATAAAAAAAAACAAGAAATCAGGGAAACAACACCCTTTACAATCACCACAAATAACATAACTTGGGGTAATGCTAACCAAACAAGTGAAAGACCTGTATAAAAGAACTTTGACACAAGGAAGAAGGAAATTAAAGAAGATACCAGACAATGGAAAGATCTCTTATCCTCTTGGATAGGTAGGATCAAATTAGTAAAAATGGCAATCTTGCCAAAAGCAGTATACAAATTCAATGCATTCCCCATCAAAATCTCAGTACAATTCTACATGAACCTTGAAAGAGCAATACTCAAATTTATATGGTAAAACAAAAACCCAGGACAGTCAAAACAACACTGTACAATAGAGGAACTTCCAGAGGCATTATCATCTCTGTTATAAAGCTAGATTCCTTCAAACAGCTTGGTATTGGCAAACAATAGACAAATTGACCAATGGAATCCAATTGAACAAACTGATATAGAACCACACACCTATGAGCCCCTGATTTTGATAAAGAAGTTAAAATTACATAATGGAAAAAAGAAAGCATCTTCAACAAATGTTGCCATAAGTAGAAACAGGCATCAAGAAGACTGAATATGTATCCCTATCTATCACCATGCAGAAAACTTAAGTCCAAATGTATCAAAGAACTCATGATATATCCAGCTACACTGAATCTCTTAGAAGAGAAAATATAAGTTACCCACAAACAAGTTGGTAAAGGAGAAGGTTTCCTGAACATAATACCAGTAGAACAGACACAGATATCAACAATTAATAAAAGGAACTTCCTGAAACTGAGAAGCTTCTGTAAGTCAAAGGACACAGTCAACAAAGCAAAACAGCAGCCCACAGAATGGGAAAACGTATTCACCATCCCCACATCTGACAGAGGGATGATTTCCAAACTATACAGAGAACTCAAGAAAGTAGTCACTAAAACAATAAATAATCCAGTTAAAAAGTGATGTACAGAAGTAAATAGAGAATTCTCAATAGAAGAATCTAAAATTCCTGAAAGTCACTTAAGAAATTGCCCCAAATCCTTAGCCATTAGGGAAATGCAAATGAAACAACTCTGAGATACCATCTCACTCCTGTCAGAATGGTTAAAGTCAAAAACACCAAGGCCAATTTATGCTGGAGAGAATATGGAGAAAGGGGAACACTCCTCCAGTACTCTAGAGCCACTTTGGAAATCAGTATGGCAGTTCCTCGGGATAATGTGAATCAGTCTGCCATAAGAGCTAGCAATTCCATTCTTAATCATATACTGAAAAAATGCAGATTCATAAAACAAGGATATCTGTTCAGCTATGATCATAGCAGCATTATTTGCAATAGCAAGAACTTGGAGGCAAACTAGATGCCCCTCAATTGAAGAATGGATAAAGAAAATGCAGTACATTTACACAAGAGAATACTACTCAGTGTAAAAAAAAAAAAAAACAATGAAATGAAATCTTGAATTTCACAGGCAAATGGATGAAACTAGAAGAAACCATCCTGACTGAGGCAACCAGTTGCAAAAAACAAATATGGTATGTACTCAATCATATATGGATTTTAGACACAGAACAAAGTACTACCTGCCTACAATCCATACCGCCAGAGAAGCTAGGAAATAAAGAAGACCCTAAGAGAGACATACATGGTCCCCCAGAGAAGGGGAATGGAACAAAATCTCCTGAGCTAACTGGGAGCATGAGCGGGGAGAGGGAATTAGGAGAAAGAGAAGGGGATAAGAGGAGGGGAGAGGAGGACATGAGGGAAATGGAAGTTTGTGTCAGGGGAAGAATAGAGGAGAGCAAGGAAAGAGATACCAAAATAGAGAGAGACATTATAGTTTTAAAGAGAAGTCTGGCACTAAGGAATTGTCCAGAGATCAACAAGGATGACCCCAACCTGTAATCTAAGCAATAGTGGAGAATCCACCTTAAATGTCTTTCTCAGATAATGAGATTGATGACTACCTTATATGCCACCCTAGAGCCTTCATCTAGTAGCTTATGGGAGCAGAAGCAGACACCATAGCTCACCACTGAGCCAAACTCCTGGAATCCAGTTGCAGAGTGGGAGAAATGATCAGCAAAAGCATCAAGACCAGGAAGGAGAAACCCACAGAAACAGTTGACCTGAACAATGGGGAGCTAATTGACCCCAGACTGATAGCTGGAAACCAGCATAAGACTGATCCAGCTCCCCTGAATGTTGGTGTTAGTTGGTAGTCCTGGGCAATCTATGGGTTTTTAGTAGTGGATCAGTATTGCTCCCTTGTATACAAATGGATTTTGGAAGCCTATTCCACAAACAGGGATACTCTCTCAGCCTAGACACACGGGGGATGGGCTAGGCCCTGCTCCAAATGATTTGACAGACTTTGAATATTCCCCATGGAAGGCCTCATCCACTCTCGGGAGCAGAAATGGGATAGCATATGGGGTTGGTTTGGGCCAGGGGAGGAGGGGAAGGAGAGGGAAATGGGATTAACATTTAAAGCAAGCTTGTTTCTAATTTTAATTTTAAAAAAAAAGTGCCAGGGATTACATGCCCAGTAGTGACACTATACTGTATGTCTTGGACCTTCACACATTGATCTTTAATTTAAAAGAAAACACATCTCAAACTTGCCCACAGGCCACCCTGTTCTAGGCAAATTCTTAGTTAATATATCCTCTTCACATATATGACTTGGTTTGTGTAATGTTGACAAAAACCAACTAGCAAACTGTGATCTCTGCCTGTATTTATTTTTTGATACCCAACTGAGAATGCCATTGTTCATATCTAAGAATAGCTATTTATTTCTACTCTTTTTATTTAAGTTCTTTAATTACTACTCATATTTACATATCCATCCCCCCATTCCATCACCCTCCCATCTTCCCATATTCCCCAACAACTCCCCCAATCTACCCCCCAACTCCTCCACAAGGATAGTGAAGCCCTCTACCAGGGACCTTCAAAGTCTGTCATATCATTTAGGGGAGAGCCTAGGCCCTCCTTGTTGTATCTTGGCCCTCCCCCATGTGTCCAAACTGAGAGAGAATCCTTCCATAGGGAATGGGCTCCCAAAGTCCATTTGTGCTCTAGTGTTAAAGACTGGCTCCACTGTTAGAGGTCCCATAGACTGTGTTGGCCTCCTAGCTGCCACCCACATTCAGAGGGCCTGGTTCGGTCCAATGCTGTTTCCCCAGCTTTATGACTAGGGTTTCCATGCTCTCAATAGGTCAGTCAACTGTTTTTGTGGGTTTCTGCAGCACAGTCTTGGCTCCTTTGCTCATCCCTCCTCCCTCTCCACAACTGGATTTAAGGAGTATGGTTCAGTGCTTAGCTGTGGGTGCCTGTTTCTGCTTCAAACAGCTACTGGATGAAGACTCTAAGAATGTTAACCAAGGTAGACATCAATCTCATTATAGGGGAAGAGCCTCAATGGCATCTTCTCTACCATTGCTTGGATTCTTAGTTGGGGTCATCTCTGTGGATCCCCTAACATTTCCCCCCGTGCCTGACCTCTCTATATACATGTACTGTCTCCCTCTATCAAGGATCTCCTTTCTTGTCCTCCTCTATTCCTCCCCTGTCTCAGTCCTCTTGTTCTCCCCCCTACTTTCCTTCCCACCACCTTCCTCTCCAATCCACCCCCCATGCTCCCACTTAGTTCTGGGGTTCTCTTCCTCCTCCCCTTCTTAGAGGGACTATGCAATCTTCTTGTGAGGTCCTCCTTATTTCCTAGCTCCTCTGGCAGTGTGGATTGTAGACAGGTAATCATATATTTATTTGCACTTTTATCTCTTATTTCATTTAAAGAAAATGACAATCTTTTATTCTTTTTATTGATCATTAGTACTTTCTCCTTTACAGTGTTTTACAGCCTCATACAAATAGTATCTCCTATATTAACAAAGAAAATTTCATGTTATTCCTATTTCTATATAATCTTATGGTTCCCATTTTCTTTATGATGGACTTCCTATTTATTGCTCTGAGTTCAATATTTCCTTCATGGTATCACTTTCTGCCATTTTTCCTTTAAATTATTTTATTTATCTGAAACTTCCTGGAAAAATTTCAAGAATGTACAGCTTTATGAATATTATTGTCATTTCCCAGGTCTTTATTGTAACAAGGAAAATTTTCACGCAGATTATCCATTATATTTATTCAAAACATTTATTGCTTGCACTTTTATTCTGCATTGCACTCTTCAACTCATTAAATGTGTCTTTGAATGTACTTTTTAACTTCCACATTTCAAAATGTAGTATTTGCATGCACCACTTTGTATTCTCCATCTTGTATTCACCTTTTCTCTGAAGAAATCATGACATTCAATGGCTTACAATAGCCATTATGAAAGCAGGGTTCTGTGAGTTGCTTCTAAGAGCTGCTGCTGCTGATAAGGTCACAATTTAGTCATGAGTTTCTTTATATCCCCAGTATTATGTTCAGAAGTATTTGCAGAAGGCACATATCACTTACCCCATTCAGTCCTCTTTCAGTGAGAGTTGCTTTCCTATTCATTGAAAAATCTGTGAAGAGTGACTTGATACTTTTCTTCTTGATCATCCAATCTCAGCAACATTTTTCTGCAGTAGTACAACTTGTTCCCTTAACTATTTTCCTACCCCTAACAGCTAATAGCCATAATATACAGTATAGATTACCCCCATATTAGCCTACTGATTCTTCTCCTAAAAGCTGATTCCCATCTTCCTTCTGTCCGCATCAAACATAAAAAATATTCATGTTATTGGTTGTAAGGATATATATATATATATATATATATATATATATATATATTATATCTTCTACTTCACTTGTATGTCATTTCTGCTTCACTTATATGTCATTTCTTTCCATAGCCCCACATTTCAGTCTCCTGACAAGTTAGGTTTCATGCTGATTTTTAGAAACCCTGATAGTTTCCAGACTCAGTTTGGTTAGATCCTCTCTCTACCCAGGTATGCAGTCCATTACATCTCATGTTGTACATTTCCCATTATTTTAACTGCTTAAATGCTAATGATTTAGTGATTTTTCTCTGAATACTTCTTGTATCTCCAGATTCCCTTAATTACGCTTTATTTTTATAGTTATTTATCTTGGTATGCTTTTAGTTTGTGCACTGCTATGTACTGTCATCCACAATAAGTTTTGTGACATAAGAAAATGTGTTGTTAAGTATTTTGTCATGAAAAGTTAGAATAGTTTGTAAATTTTTAGTAAAAATAAACAAATGGTCAAAAATTAGTCCATGTCACCATCATGTCTATATGATTTTAGTCATGCTTTAATGGTGGACTTCAACAGCAAGATTATTATTTCCAGAAAAAACATTAGACATTGGACATGTATTGGAATACTTAGGATAAGAACAGAAACCATCAGACATATGATTCAGATTATCTTCACAAAGATTTTATCTAAAAGTATGCATGTGCATGCACAGTAAATATTATTTGAAGAATTTTAATAGAGTTGGAACTAGCCACTCATTAAAAAGAAATTGATAAGCAAAGCACATTTTTGTGCCAAAAATTTAGCTGACACTAATATTTTATATCCCCAAAATATCCATATTAAATACAAACTAAGCTAAAATATATGCCACTTCTAACTAAATGGGATATATTAATCTCATTTTCCAAGTATATTCAGCTGCTGTCATAGTTTTTAACAAGTTATTTCAAAGTCTATGCTGTTAATATCCAATACCAAATAACACATAAATCACTTTTAGATTATCTAACACTAAGAAATGTAGAATTTTGAGTTAATACGTGTCCTTTTATCCTGCATGGTAACCTAATCTCTTATAATAAAGAGATGGGAAGTGGCAGCGAAATACCTCTTCAACCTGAAGCTTAATATCTACTTTGTTTGCTTATAAGATGTGCCAACACTTACACAGTGAAGTATTCCAAAATATGTATTTATATTTAAATCAAATTCATCTTCTTCAGAGTTTATGTGTATATTCAAGTACTGAAATTGCATTCTCTTACAGAACTAAAAGCAGGTACTATTTATTTCAGGCGAAGAGGTAATCAACATGCCTGACTGGAGAAACTATTCAAGATTCCCTAAACTGTTTTTGCACAAGCATTATAAAACATAAAATATTAAGGCAGGTACTAAACTAATTCTAGAAAGAAAATTTATTCCACACAATTTATGACCATGGATTGTGCATGCTATATAAGCCTATTAGGAAAGAAAACCTCAAGCATCATAAAAAAGAGAGAGAAGTAGATAGAAGTCAGAAAATGTGAGTTCATCAACTCATAAATATAATCTGTCTATTTCAACATCCCCACTCTTGAGAATATGGAATTGCTGTGTTACTCTATTGAAATGTAACTGTAATTAATTTTTACACAGCTTGCATTTCAGCCATCACCAATAGCAGATATTTTTCTTTACCTACTGGTGTATATTATCCCAGCAATCTCTCAAGAAGGACACTTCCTTCCAGGAAAAAGAAAATGGTTAAGAAAATTAGACTTATACCACTTCCCTCTCCAATTCTTATTGGACATTGAATATTGGATGTTGAATATTAACACTGTTGGACATTTTTTTCAAAATCTCTAATGTAAGTTCCCAACTACCATGCCAGATCGCTTATGAATCCTATAATGCACTTTTGACTCAGTTGATACTCATTTTAAAAGCTCAGTGATCAGATTTGGTTACATTACTGAATCTAAATTTGATTTTGTATAAGAATAAATTATATAAAAACTGTACATGTATGGTTTAATTCTTAAGGAAGTTTCTTAACTAATCAGGGTTTCTCTTTGTGTCTTTGCCAGTAATCTGCTACATTTGGCATCACTTTCGGGCCTGCATCACAGCAGCTCCTTTCTGTTCATCCCTAGAGTCTTAAGTATGTATTTCTCCCATCACAACATCAGCTTCCAGAACATCATTAACAACTACCTATCATTTATTTAAATCACCTATTCATAGAAATTGTAGTAAACCCTGATGTTTACAAAATATTCCAAGTGTTCATATATATCCGATATCCTATCCACAACCAAACAAAAATTAGGGTTTCAAAGGAAAATGTAAAGTTTGTCATAAAAAATGGTATTTTTCTACTTATTCAACTGGATTTAACAAATTAAGTTTCCAAAATATCTAGGAACAGAATTTGCATTTGAAATTCAGAGTTTCCAGCCTTTAACATTGCCCTCAGTTCAATCCACAATGCTAAAATTAATTAAATAATATCAATTCTGTACCTCATGGGACATGGACAGTCTTCTCATCTTCCCATATATTATTGGAACTATAGCTTTACAACAACAAACACAGTGTTGCATTGTAATATATATTATAGACAATGTAGAGGCCATTTCAAATACTGAAGAGGGTCTGGCAGCATGGGATCAAGTAATTAAATCATTTGCTACAAGCTTGATGAGCTTACTTCAATCCCCAGAACAACATGTTGGGAGAATAGAACTATGTCCTTCATGTTATGCTCTGAAGTCTACACAATTTCTGAAGTAACATATTCCTTCCTGTAACAAATAAATATTTATAATTCATTTTTAAAAATAAAATATGATATAGAAAGTAATATGCATAAAGTATAAGTGAAATCTATCAAGGAATCTAAACATTACCAAATTTTAGTATACATATGAATTCTTGGATCCAGTTCCTCATGGATGTCTAGAGATACTATGCTATTATAGACACTGAAAGACCACAATGTCCATGGTGGTATATACCTTCAATCTAGCATTCAGGATACAGAAGCAGGTGATCTTTGTGAGTAGAACTCAGCCTCATATTCACAGTGATTTCCATGCCATCCAGGTCTATGTAGAGAGGCCCTTTCTCAAAATAAACAAAAAAACTTTTGAAAATTCATACGGTCATGGTCATGTAAATAAGAAGTTTTAGAAAATATTGAAAAAGAAATAATAGTTATTTCCAAAGGATTTAGAATTTAGCAATTAAGGAAAAGGTTTTTAAATTTCATATTGAAAACATCTTTCCTGAAAGTGAAGATAGAGTTATTGAAGAAACATGAGCATTTCTGTTGTTTTTCATACTTTGTGTTATGTAAATATTAACATAAATCTTATTAATTTGAGAAATTAGTCATTACAAAATACTACTCTTTGAATGTAGTAGCACAGTGAGAAAATACTTGACAAATATTTAGCTGTGAATGTTTCTTGACACAAAATACAAAATATATCCAATATTAGATAATGAAAAATAAATAGCTAAAGAAACAGTGAATAAAATATTTGAACAAATAAGTTAGTGGAAAACAAAGAAGTAGTAGTAACAAGCTGCACACTAAGTACCTTGACATAAATGTTTACCCATAAAAATTTCTCATGACAGAGGTGGGAGCCATTTGGCCTGCATTACCACCTCTGTGATATAACATCTATTTTACAGGCTGCACTTATTGAAATGGCCTGAGATAAAGGATGTTGTGTTTATATAATATATTTCTGATAGGTTCGTTTTAATACATAATTACTATACTTCTTAAATTTTGTTTTAAAAAGATAAAGGTACTACAGGCGTGATGGTACGGATCTGTCATCCCAGAATTTAAAAAGTTGAAACAAATAGATTGTTGTGTATTTTAAACTAATGTGAACACTACAGAGTAACCCTACTTAAAAAGGACAGAACCCATATCACTCAGGGTTAGACAAGGAAATAGTGCATGGGACCTGACCCCTTCCAGGTAAGTATTTGCAGTTGAAGTCACTTTGGGGATGGAGGAAGTCATTATCTTTAGTGGTGTAGCTGCTGGTGAATTTCTCACGCTCTAGTGCATAGTTCCATATCCATGTCCATTCAGACAGTCCTGTTTAAATGTATGGAACACTAAACAAATACAGAAATAAAACTGAATGACATGAAATTGTGATGAGGACTTGCTGGAAAGATGGAGGTGTAGAGTTTAGAGGATAAGAGAGGGTGGAGGGATGAGTGTGATCATAATGTAATATATACATGTGTAAAATGGACATAGAATAATCTTAAAACAAAGCTTTATCATTTGTAACAGGAAGACTAATGGTAGTGGATCAAAATATTAATAACAATAACAATGCTATTACAATGGAATTAATACTTAGGAAAATAATAATTCAGAAAACCCACAACTAAACTAAATTCAATTTTCTGAAGAAGACATCAGTCCTTTGGAGTGAAGAGTAACCGCTGAATAGAAGCAACATACTGTTTATGTATATATAAATACTAGCATGAGAAACAGTTTCAGAATTCCTTTACATTACAGGGATATAGTCAGTGCTAATGCACACTTAGAGTTCCAGATATCAGCAATTATGATGATGAGCTTATAAGAAACAAATTTGGAGAAAAAAATCTCTCCTGCTGATTTTCACCTGCAACCAAGGCCAATTCACCACCTTCCATTCACACATATTGTTCTTCCTTTACCTCTTTTTCCCTCTCATTCATTCAATGTTGCATTTAATTAGGATGAACCTTTGCTTTCTTCAAATTCTAATCTTTTATGGAGATAGATTTTCTTATTTAATTTCTTGTCCAAATTTAATCAGGTTCATTTAACTGTTTTCATGAAATTCTTATCAATGGACCTAGCAGTGATCATTTTACCTTCTGTGTTCTGAAAATTTAGATTATTATATAACAGATAGAAAAACAGTACAAAAGAGAGTAAGTCACTCCTATCTTCATAGAAGTGATTTCAAACTGACTCTTAACTACATTTTATTTGTCCTGTGTAGGTTACCTGTCCTTCAAACAAGTGTTTCCAAAGAATGGACTATGAGATACAAAGCTGACTTTGAGTAACTCTTCACTTGCTTACATGAGTAGATAATGTTGGCAAATCTTTCTGACTTGTTTGTACTAGTCAACAAGGCTATCAGAGGTTTTCATGCAGGATGGTCAGAAGCCCAGCTGTGAAATGCCTCAGTTTCAAACTGGGCACTAAGTATTGGGGGCTTCACTTTCAACCATGGAAAAGCAAACTTCTCATCAAAAGAGAACCATTCTCTTCTTTGTCATGGGTTTTTCTTTGCAACTATGTTTACAAACAATGAGTTTAGCACAACCTGAGTTGTGTGTGCTTCCTTATTATAATACATTTTGGATTTTACTGACTTCACCTGTCAGCACCATAATGAAATCTGACATTGATGAACATGCTTAACAAGAAAACAAGAATTCACTGAACAGAGTTCAGCAAGCAACAATGTGTTTAATCTCCTAGCAACACAATTTATCCACTACCTTTCTGACATTTGATTGGAGTTATTCACGGGAAGCACACTTCATTCCCTTTATCAAGACCTCCAGGTTTGAATTTATTTTCTGAGAGGATAATCCTCCT
Source organism: Cricetulus griseus (assembly GCF_003668045.3). Lineage (NCBI taxonomy): Eukaryota > Metazoa > Chordata > Mammalia > Rodentia > Cricetidae > Cricetulus > Cricetulus griseus. The sequence goes on along the minus strand of NC_048595.1, from coordinate 136,481,595 downwards.
GCATGTTCAGTAATTCTGCAGTTGAAGTATTTAGCTACTGATCTGTTACAATCGTATGTTAGAAATAAAACAGTTACTCCCTGAAGGAATGAATTTTGTGTGACAAATTTTCAAGTCATAAGGAAAATAAGGAAGACACTTGAGTAGTAAATACTTCAACGTTTCACAATTAAACATTTTTCTTTTGAATGTGCAAACCAAATTAAACATGCTATTTAAGTCAAATGCCTCCCAAAATGAAAGGATGCTCAGTTCAGAAAAAAAAGTCTGAACCAATTCAGAAAAAGAACCAAAGTATAGACTGTGTTAGAATCCAATGATTAAGAAAAATCTTAGGGAGGGGGTATCATAAACTGTTTTGACCCGGTAAACACAGAGCTTCTGTCATGTGAAAGCTCATTCTGTCATAAACAGTTATGACATTATAAACATACAGGTTTTCTCATATGAGGGTTTATTGTAGGTTTCCAGTTTCCATTACTAAGGCTACTTCTTTTTCTGCCCAGGTTGTCTTGTTTAGCTTTGAGTAACTCTTTATAACCTCCCATTCTGATGAGGATCTTTAGCACTGGCTTGATCCCTGTGGCTCATTCTCAGTCTCAAAGGCTCCAGATGATTTAAATGAAGAGTGTTCTCAAGGGTATACCCACATATGTATCGAAGTTTTTTTTAACTCTAATATGTCTGTAGTTTTAGGTAGGTGTTCAATTTTGCGATTAAGGTAACACTGAAGTTCTAATGGCGAATGCTCATAAAATATGAAGTGTGCCTGCATAAGATGTGAGAAAAGCATTAGGATCTCCATTTATTCTCAGACACAGAGAGGAGGCAGATATGCCTATGAACAAAAGAAAGGGTATTCAGGGCCTTGCTGGCAGCCTGTTTTGAAACTTCTCACCTCCAGAACCATAATATGGTACTTTTATTTTGGTAAGCCTCTCTCTCTCTCTCTTTCTCTCTCTCTCTCTCTCTCTCTCTCTCTCTCTCTCTCTCTCTATATATATATATATATATATATATATATATAATATATATATATGTTTTTTGAGACAGGGTTTCTCTGTGTAGCTTTGGAGCCTATCCTGGCATCACACTGGAGACCAGGCTGGCCTCAAACTCACAGAGATCTGCCTGCCTCTGCCTCCTGAGTGCTTTGATTAAAGGCATGCACCACCAACACCCAGCTGTCTCTGTATTTTGTTATGAAAGCTCCACCAAACAAATATGAATGACATCTTTTGTCCTATATGTCCAACATATGCCATGGGATTACAACATTATTACTTCAAGGCAGCTGTAATGTCTTTGTGCATTTCACATATCTTGTAAGGGCAAGACCCTCATAGCCCTCAGAGATCATAAGGCTTAAAATCTGGCCTGAGGATAGACAGGAATGCAGAGCTGATAATGGATTGGGTGATTTAGCATAAACCGCAGCAGCTATTGCCATCATGGCTCTGGCTCTCAACTTCTTTAAAATTCTGTCCTTACTTTCTGTCTTATTTTTTGCCTTTTCTGAACTCTGATACCCTGGACCTAATGCTTTTTATTCATTAGAGCTTCCAAAAACCCTCTATCTATCTAATATACAGACATTTTTGGAAAAATCTTTGTTTATTTTTGATATTGAAGATTTCCTGCACTGTAATTTTGAAAAAAAAAAAAAAACTGGTACCTTGTATGAAGATGCACAACTAAGTTCAAAGGTGGGAAGATTACAATGAACATGATCAAGTATGAAGGGAAAAGGGGTATTGTGTACCCAAATACATGTTAATAAACACACACACACACACACATACACACACAACCACATACACAAGACCCCATGCACTAGGAGGGCTATATGCTAGGAAATGAAAAGCTGCTACCTTACATGGAACATTCCCATCACTGTAGTGTATATAAGTGCTTCACAGACATAAGCATATTTGATCTACATAAGAACTGTGTGGGTTCTCAATTATTTGTCTCAGTTAATGAATGAGAAATTTTAGCTTCCCAGCTATCCATTCAAAAGTAATTTATTCAACAAGTACTTGTTTGAGCAACAAGCATCACCAGGAGTATATTTTACTTCTCAGATTCTTTGTAAGATATTGTTTTATTTCTGTTCTATAATATCACAAACACATAATGAAATTCTTAAATATAAATTGAGCAGGAAATTATTTTACTGTCTTGAATACAGATGGATTTTTTCTAGGTAAGCAATAGAATACTTAACACTTAATTTTTGTGTAAATTTTGAATTGTTATTTGTTTAAAAAATCTTATCTGTTTAATTCCTATCATGGAAAACCCGCAAAAGTAGGGAGAATGTAAAATACCACAATATAATTGGTATTTATTCTTAGGAGGCTGTTACTACAAGGCATTAGTTTGATTTTATTTAAGTTCTTTAACCGTTTTTAACTGTGAGGATAAATAAAAATAATGAAATTTCTAACTTATAAATTTGATTATAGATTTCTGAAACATTAAGTTTTGAATCAATGTTGCATTGACTCTTCCAGTTTCTGTCAATTTAAGGAAGACATACTGCACAAAATTTTCAAATGTGACTTAAGATTCTAGGATTTTAAAATTAGTTGGTATTTGTTGTAGATTATACACAGAAAATGTCATGGATATTATATTTCTTTCAATATTTCTGACATTTAATATTGTACTGTCACTTCCTTGAATATGACAAGAAAATATATCATACTAGCAGATGATTTGCCTGTAAGTGGTTTGGTTACAATGCTTTTTAATGGTGCTCTCCTCTCTACTGAATTCAAAACCTCAAGGAATATGCAGTGGTACAGATACTAAATTTAAATGTTTTCAATGATCCAAAATTAGTAGCATAGGTTTTCCATAAAACCATGTGGAAACTGAAAAAAAATTATGATCATATTAAAGAACAAGTACCGGACATATTTGGAATAGAAAGCTATAACTGTCGTTTTATGTTGCCATAATTCAGATTCTTTATAATTTATTTACCTGACCATTCTCACTAATTCCTTAATCCTGTATTCAATGACTTTCATAAATTTTCCTTTGACAAATTCCATCTAATAAGTTATTTACTCTAAAACTAACAAATTCTTCAGTTTCATAATCTGCATCTAAATCTGTAAAGAAATTAAATGTCACCTATTTTCTGGAAGTACTTCCCCCCATCCTTGTTATCTAGCTATTTTATTGATTCACCATTTGTCAAACATGAACTTTGACTAGAAGCCAATTCCTTTATTCAGGAATTTTAATTCAAGTAGATGCAACTTAACTGAAAGTGTTAATTTTTATTAATCAAGAACATATGGAGACAAAGAAAAAATACATTTAGCATTTGAGCAGGCTCATAATGTCAGTCCATTATTGCAGCATAAAGAGAGCATAGATGTGCTCAGAATGGTAGGATCATTGTGCACATATCTTTAAGCATAAAAGAATTGCAACATGATAACTAAAACCTAGAAAGTGTCTTGTGAACAGAGCCAGAGATCACAGAAATAATCCAGGCTTGTGAAGACAGAAATCTTGTGTTTTTACACATTTGTGGATCTAGATTTTATAATGGATCATAAAAGTGTCTGTGTGGGGTGTGTGTGTGTGTGTGTGTGTGTGTGTGTGTGTGTGTGTGTGTGTGTGTGTGTGTGATAGAGAGAGAGACAGAGAGAGAGTGTGTGTGTCTTGACCCCTTTGCTTATCATTCCTCCCTCTCTGCAATTGGATTCCAGAGTTCAGGTTAGTGTTTTGCTGTGGATGTCTGCTTCTGCTTCCATCAGTTATTGGATGAAGGCTCTAGGATGACATATAAGGAAGTCACCAATCTCATTATCAGAGAAGAGCATTTAAGGAAGCCTCTCAACTATTGCTTAGATTGTTAGTTGGGATCAACCTTGAAGATCTCTGGACATTTCCCTAGTGCCAGATTTCTCTTTAAACCTATAATGGCTCCTCTTTTCTTGCTCTCTGCTATTCTTCCCCTGCATTGATTTTCTTGCTCTCTCGTGTCCTCCACTCCCCTCCTCTTCTCCCCTTATCTTTCTCTCAACTCCCTCTCCCCTCCCCACATGCTCCCAATTAGCTCAGGAGATTTTGTCCCTTTCTACTTCTCTGGGGGACGATGCATGTATCTCTTAGGTCTTCCTTGCTTCCTAGCTTCTCTGGTGGTGTGAATTATCAGCTGGTAATCCAATTATCCATTACTGCATTTATCTACTCAATGGCATTTTTTCTTGAACATAAAACTCAATAAATAATTCCAAATTACATTGAGCATCAATGTTAATTATGAACAGTGTCCCCAAAATCATGCATTATTTCACTCATCAGACAACGCAGTAGCAACTGCTGTTGAAATCATGATCATGAAAGCCTAGCATATTTGTAAATTAATATCTAGGAAGCAATACTTAAGCTAATTTGCAATTCTATATTTTTCTAAATCATTAAAATTCATTATGTAATCTTATAGCTTGTGACTGGGATTTTCCAAAGATGAGACGCCTGTTCTTAAGATTAGCAGAGTCCTTGTTGTATGAATGTGCATCTTTTGAGTATGTGCCTAAGTGTGGAATTGCTGAAGATGCTTTCTTTTTTCCAATGAATAATTTTAGATTCTTTGTCAAAAATTAGGTGTTGGTGGGCATGTGAGTTAATATCAGGGTTTTCAATTATATTCCATTGGTCTTCCTGTATGTTTTTGGGCCAATATCAAGCAATTTTCAGGACTATATCTCTATAATGGAGCTTGAAGTCAGAGATTGTGATACCTTTATTGCACATGGTGCTTTTGGCTATCATTTGTGATAGCCAGAACCTGGAAGCAATCTGGTGCCCTTAAACTGAAGAATGGATAGAGTAAGTGTGGTACATTTATACAATGGAGTATTACTCAGAGTAAAAAAAAAAAATGCAATCTTAAAATTCACAGGAAAGTAACTGGAACTAGAAGAAACCATTGTTAGTTAGGTGTAGGGACCCGTCCCTGCATTCTCCATTACAAGATGGCGCCTGCATCCGGCAGGCACCGAATGTAAACAAGATTATTGCGCAGGCGCTGGGTAATTTTCCATTCCTTGATCTCTGCCTATTCCGTGGCGTCATATGGCCCGATGAGCTGCAGCCAATCATGGGGTGACACGTCCGAGGCGGCGGTTGCCAGCCTTTATTAGGGGACGGGATTCTTGGCTCGGGGTCTCCGCTCTGGTAAGCTTATGCTCTCCTCTCAAGACGCATTAAAGCTTTACTGCAGAAGGATCCGAATGTCCTGTGTGGTTCTTGCCGGCAAGACTATCGCGCGGGACAGTTAGGTAACACAGTCACAAAAACACAAACATATTATGTACTCATTCATATATGGTTTTTCAACATAGAGCAAAGGATTATCAGCCTACAATCCTCACCACCAGAGAAGCTAGGAAACAAAGAGAACCCTAAGAGATGGGGAAAGGGACAAGATCTCCTTGAGCTAATTGGGGGCATGAGGGGAGGGGAGAGGGACTTAGGAGGAAGTGAAAAGGAGAAGAGGAGGGGAGAGGAGGACATGAGAGGCAAGATGATCCAGGCAGGGGAAGAATAGAGGAAATCAAGAAAAGAGATACTATAATAGAGGGAGCCATTATAGGTTTAAAGAGAAACCTGGCACTAGGTAACTGTCCAGAAATCTACCAGGTTGACCCCAACCAACAATCTAAGCAATAGTTGGGAGGCTACCTTAAATGCCCTTCTCTGATAATGAGATTGATGACTTCCTTGTGTGCCATCCTAGAGCCTTCACCCAGTAGCTGATGGAAGCAGAAGCAGACACCCACAGCTAAACACTGAGCTGAACTCTGGAATCCAATTGCAGAGAGGGAGGAGTGATGAGCAAAGGGGTCAATACTAGGCTGAAGAAACCCACAGAAACAGCTGACCTAAACAAGGGGGATCTCATAGACCCCAGACTTATTGCTGGGAAACCTGCATATGACTGTTCCAGACCCCCTGAACAATAATGTCAGTTTGGAGGTCTGATAAATCTATGGGGCCTCTGGTAGTGGATCATTATTCATCCCTTATACAGGAATGGACTTTGGGAGCTCACTCTACATAGAAGGATGCTCTCTCTGTCTAGACACTTGGGGGATGGTCTAGGCCCTGCTGCATATGATATGATGGGCCTTGATGATGCCCCATGCAAGGCCTCACCCTCCTTAGGGAGCAGAAGGTGGAAGGAAATGGGGGCCAGTTGGGTGTAAGGGAGGAGGGGAGGAAGAGAGAACTGGGATTGACATGTAAAACAAGCTTGTTTCTAATTTACATTAAAAAATACTTAAGAAAAAGATTACCAAAGAGTCATGTTGAAGAAATCTCAAGAAGCATAACTTAGGTTTTTAATTGGTCTCTCCACTATAAGGATAAAAGAAAATTATTTTATTAATTAATCAAGCAGAAAGGGTCTTTTTGATACACGTTTTCTTTAGAAGTATAATTAAGCCCTTATTATAATTTTTGGATTAAAGTTTCATCTTTTTGAGAATAAGTCTGTCCCCAGCTTTGGGATGTGTTGAGATATTTGGAAGTAGTTGTACAAGTAATCTCAATACATATAAATCATACTTCCCCAATTATCTTAAAGATCTCCAAATAAATATAGAAAATACGACAGTAAGTTAGATAATCCAGACTCAGAAATACTAATGACACAGAGTGTCTATTATTATAGATGTAGATCCAAATTCTTAGAGTGAAAATGGACCATGGCCATTTGGGAGTAAGGAGTTCTAGAGAGGGGGATAGTAGGTGACAGATACTATAAATTGGATAATAGACAAGCTGAGGGGAGATAAGTAAGCAGAGGTAAGAAATAGAAATAAATGAACCATAAGGTTTGTACTTCCCATAGTAGTCAGTCTTTCTCTAACAACAACCTAAGTGTCAGACATCCTACCCAGCTGGAAAGTTTATAAACCAAAAATATTGCTATCATGGGAAAATATCCCACATGATGCAATAGTGATACTTTTATCTTAGGTGTAACCACCTCTGTCGAATTCAACTAAAGGCCCAATTAACTGGAAGAAATTAGTACTACAAATCAAGCCAACTAACAATTACTACAGAGGCTATAGATCTTAAATGAGAAGCTATTACAGACAATTCTCTAAAATACTTTAAGTTTTGCTGTATAAGAATAGTTATTCTCAAGATGGCCAGGGAGCCAGACAAGAGATATGACAGGTTTCTAATAATCACTGCCAGGGAAAAGGGCTTAGCTGTGGTTTACTTCCACCAACTGGAGCTGAGCAAGCAGTTCTCTGGAAAGCTTCATGCCAGGAACAACCAATCAGACGGCACCCTACAATCTTGTGCAAGCTTAAGAGAACTGAGGATATCTTCTGTAGGTAGAAAACCCCTAAACACTAGTCCACCAACCAATCCTATAACAACCTGTAAACTTTTTTGTTTAAACTCACCAAGTAGGAAACTGACTAATCTCCCCTCACTGGAATTCCCCTAATCTTGCTTCAAATGAACCTGCAGGCTTTTCTTGCTGTAGCCATATGCCATCACAGCATGTTGGAATTTGAATAAACACTGATTGCATACATGACTGGTGATCTCCTATGTGACTTCTCAAAGACCATAACAATTTTTATGCCTAAAGATAAATATAACCCTTACCCCTTTTCACAGACTTCTTTTTGCAACATATGAAGACTACTACAGAGATTCACAACTGGTAAAAATGTATATAACAGAGTCCATGGGGGTTAAATACCAACCGATACATCTGTAGTGAAACACATAATGGAACAAAGTACAGAAACATTGTAAGAGCCAGAGACCAAGAAGCCTGCTACTAGATAGCATCCCTAGACATGACAGAGAATATTTATCCATTAACTCTCAACCATACAGCTGAGTACAGCTGACTGAATAAAGTCTCATAGTGATAACACCAGGTAGCATGCCAGTATGGTCTTCCCCTTATTTGAAGAATGATGGGCAATAAATAGCTGCTATGGTAGGTAGAATAAGTTTCATTCATGGGCAACTTTCCACACTGTTTGAATAATCCTGAGTGATCATCCATGGAATGTGTATACATGGGCAATGATAAATGGACTCAGTAGGTTATGTGTACACTCATCTGAACACACACACACATGCATCTACATCTATTGGGCCCACTGAGGATATCATGAAAAGAATATTAGAATCTTACCTGTAGAAATGAGAATTTGCTAGAAAGTAGGGACAAGATGAAAAGGAAAATATAGGTGGAAGAAAAGCTGTATCTACAATGAAGATCTTTTTCCAGGCTTTTGTGGTACATGGGTTTCCAGTGAGAGAGTGTCTATGTGTTGGTGGGTGATCCAATGGGATGGGGTGAGGAATAAAACCTGTAGAAGAAAATTTGCTAAGTTCCCATAGGAGTAAAGAAACACAGAATACATATACTGGTGCAGATGGTCCTCTATAAGACAGGGATAAGACTGGGGAAATGGAATTGGAGAGTGTAGTGGAGAATGGAAATTATTTTCTGCTTCCTTGGCCAGCATGTTATCAGGTTTCCAGACAGAGAATGACTCAGGTGATGGCATAGGAGAAAAGGCACTCATATAATTCTGAAAATAAAAACATTTTAGCTGTGGGTGTCTGTTTCTACTTCCATCAGCTGCTGGATGAAGGCATGTTTGTCTATTTTGTGACTGGGATACCTTGCTCAGAATGGTTTCTTCTGGTTCCATCCATCTGCCTGTGAATTTCAAGATTCATTGTTTTTTGTTTGTTTGTTTTTGTTTTGTTTTGTTATTCTGCTGAGTAGTACTCCATTGTGTAAACGTACCACATTTTCTCTACCCATTATTCAGTTGAGGGACATCTAGGTTGTTTCCAGGTTATGGCTATTACAAATAATGCTGTGATGAACATCGTTGAACAGATGTCCTTGTTGTATGAATGTGCTTCTTTTGGGTATATGCCTAAGAGTGAAATTGCTGGATCTTGTCGTAGGCTGATTCCCATTTTCTTGAGGGATCATCATACTGATTTCCAAAGTGGCTGTATGAGTTTGCACTCTCACCAGCAGCGGAGGGGTGTTCCCCTTCCTCTACATCCTCTGGAACCACTGGAATCCCCTATTAAGCTGCTGGTTGCAAAAAACCAATGGTATTTGCTTCTACAGAATGACCCAACTTGTGTCCTTCTTTATCCCAGACTCTCACCTGGTTCGGGTCTTCAGTCATTGATGCTGGCGCTGGTGACAATTGGAGTTCCCACCAAGATCCGGGAAAGCAGAGGCATCCTGATGGACCACTTCTAAAAACTGAGGCCACAGACAAGGAGGAGCTCATTGAGGTTGACAGTGCTGAATAGAAAGTAAGTAGTGCTACCATCAGGAAATGACTGTCAGAATGGGGATTTCAAGTTTCTAGTTACTTTTGTAGGACCAACTCACTCAGTTGAAACAGCAAGAAAAAGGAGGAAATAGAGTAGCTGGGTGTGGTTTCGCACGCCTTTAATCCCAGTACTCGGGAGACAGAGTACTGATCTCTGTGACTTCAAGGCCAGCTTTGTCTACTTAAAAATTTAAATCTAAGGACAGGCTACTTGGAGACAGAGTGAATTCAAGGGCAGCCAAAGTTACACAGAGAAACCCTGTCTCATAAAAGGAAAACATAAAAGTAAAAGAAATAGAGTAATGAAAAAGCCACATAAAGATGGAAAATACACAGAGAATCTGGGTACTATATGCTCTAATGTCTTTAAATTGATTGCTGAGGAAAGAGCTACAGCTGCTACAATACATTTGATTATCAATTCTGCTAAATTAGTCCAATTTACACATTTTAAAAATGCTTTGACTTCTAAATTTAAGTCTAAGAACAGGCTACTTGGAGAAAGATTTCTTGATTGTGTTATCACAGAAAATGAAAAGCTGATGATTCTTTCCAGACTAATATGTTTTGATCAAGTAAGACCCCCTGAAGCAGTGTCCCAACTGATCCTACAAATAAAACAGCTGAGACAATGCAGCCTTGCAGACTACAAAAACAAGGACCTGACCAGATTTCTACATTTTATCATGATGCCCATGATATGGACATTGCCCCCAACTAACAGGAAGCAGTTTGGAATGAATGATGCCCAAATTCCCAAATATTGTTTATTTGATATGGGATTGCATCTAAGACAGGTGCTATCTATAAAACAAAAGAGAGGGAGCTGTTGGGACCCAGCCCCCATGGGTCTCTATGAGTTGTTTTCCAGCATAACCACAGGTACCTCCTGTTTCTTTTAAGCCTAGCCCACTAACATCCTGTTATGGCTTCCTTGGCCGTGGGCAGGATTGTGGTTTCCTTGTCTAGGATGGGGCATGGGAATGTGGTCTACTAGCAGGTGACGCTTTCACATCTCCTCTTGTATATAAGCTGCTGGCTGCAATAAACCTATGTCATTCACTTCTACTGAATGACCCGAGTTGTGTCCTTAATCTGCAGACTCTCGCCTGGTTCGGTTCTTCGGTCGCAGGTGCTCGCCTTGGTGATAGCTATTGATCGTCAGTCTGTCTTTGGGGAGGATACAAGCAGAAGAAGACAGATGTGCAGATGTGCACCAGTAGGCAGTTAGGGTATTTTTATAAATAGATAGCTTTAAAATTACACAGGGTGATTTGAAATACAAGTACTGTTTCTTGAAGAATATGCTAAGAAAAAAGCAGAAGAGGATGTGGAAAATAAAAGGTCTGAGTGTCCATTATTCATACTGCAGAGTGCCTTTTCCTAGAGGTATCTTGAGGAATGTCCCAACATCTTACACATATAATACTGGTTATCTTCATTCATGCTGACATTTCAGCACTACTACACTTATGATAAGATTTTTCCACATCCTAACAAAATAAAACTTGAGTTGATTTATATAACAAATGAATTTCTTCTCAATCTTGGTGTAATTCTATTTTTCTTTATACTAAGGTCACATTTTCCTACAAATAAATTGAAACAATGGGTAACTCCAAGGCTATAGTTTTCCTTGACATTCATGACATCTCATATAGTCACAAACACAGAAAAATTCATTATCTTAAACATGAACACAAGGACTTAAGAGATGACTTATCAACAGAATGCACATGTTGTTCTTGCATAAAACATGGTTTAGTTCTAAAAACCCACATGTTAGCCCACAAAAATAAGAAACTCTAGGTATGGGAATCAAACTCTTTCTCTTAGCCTTGGGAACACTCAACAGGCATATGGGGCACACCCCTGCATGCAAATAAACAGCTATATATAAAATAAATTAATTAATAGATTAAAATATGGAGAAAAAGATGAGCACACTATGTTTACTTCTAAAATTATATATATATATATATATGTATATATATATGTATTATGTAATTTTATATTTGTATATACTGTGTGTGTACATGTATATGAAAGAATTAAATCAGTTTGAGGTTCAAAAATATGAAGACGATTTTCAGCTTCAGGTTTAATTGTATCCTAAAATAGAAATATTTTTTGTTACTTACTTACCAACAACAGGTTATCAAATATTTGGAAGCCTATAATGGGACATTTCCATATTGTATGCAAGGACATAACAGAGGATATTGTAGAATCCCATATGAAAGTTGTTAAATTAGAAAGAAGCTTGTCACATGGAGAAATTCTCAACATTAGCACTATCTTGTGTCTTGAGATGACAGGTTCATCATTTTCTTATGAACTCATTAATAAATGAGTACACATCAAACATCTCTTGTCCAATTGTTAAATAAAATATTCACATAAATTCATTTTAGGAAATTTCTTATCTTGTTATTGTATTTTTTATCTCCTCAATGCCTTCCAAGAAGCTTCTCAGAAATATCCATGGAATTGTTGATTTGCTGAAAAAGAAATATCAGGAAAATAGCTTTGAAGAAACAAATTATATGGTGTGTATAAGGCCAGATTTGACAACTATGGCTTTGATGTGGGTCAAGCTATCAAACAAACTGCAAATGAATATGAATAATTTATGCAGAGTTAATATCATGTGAAGTTAAATTTTCTTAAAAGGGAAATTGACATAGTTCTTGTGGTAGTCTAAGATTTTGAATTGAAAAGTGAAACTTAGGTGGTTATTTTACTGTAACAACCTTGGCATAATGTATTTTTTGGTTTTGTTTTTCAAGACAGGGTTTTACTATGTAGCCCTGGCTCTCCTGAAACACATTTTGTAGTCAAGATGGCCTCAAACTCAGAGATTTGCCTTCCTCTGCATGGAGTATTGAGATTAAATGAATGCATCAATACCATGTGGCTTAAAGCAAATTTTGATAATGAAGATATTCTGATTTTGCCCATGTCTTCTTATAATCAATTGAAATAGACATGCATCTTGTTTTCTGTGAATCAATTTTCTTGTGATTGATTATACGTATTGATTTATGTATACGGAAGCATCTTGTATTCCTAAAATGCCAAATACTTGATTTTTGTGAATGTGTTTTTGAGTGTATTTGGAATATAGTCTGCAAGTATTTTTGTAATTATTCTTCTCTCATATAATATGTCCTGATTGCAGCCCCCCTTCTCTACCTTCTTCCCAGTTCCTCCCATCCCCTCTCTCTCAGATGCTATTCTCCTCTTTTCCCTTCAGAAAGGAGCAGGCCTCCCAGGGATATCAACTAAACACTACATAACAAGATGTAATATGACTAATCAAAACAAAACAAAAACAATAAAAAATCATATCAAGGATGGACAAGACAAAGGAGGGAAAGGATCCAAAGAACAGCCCAAAGAATTAGATATACCCCCACTACAACTTTTCGGAGTCACACCATAACCCCAAGGTAAACAACCACAACATATATGCAGAAGACCTAGTGAAGACTCACACAGACTTTATGAGCCCTGCTTAGTTGATTCTATGGGCTGTGTTCTTCCAGTGTCTTCAACACTTTTGACTCCTACAATCCTTCCTCTCCCTCTTCCTCAGGGTTCCCAAGCTCCACCTATTGTTTGGCTGTGAGTCTCTGACTGCTGTCATCAGCTTCTGTGGAAGCCTCTCTGTCAACAATTGGGCTAGGTACTGATTTGAGTATAGCAGAATGTAATTAGGAATCATTTTATTGACTGTTGCCCCAGTCATATTTGGCTCTGCCTTAAGTCTCTGGGACATCCAGGGTCTGGTTCCTTGCATCACAGGTAGTGCCAGGCATGAGCTTGCACTCATGGCATTGGCATCAATATAGTCCAAGTTTGTGTGTTGGCAACTCCCACAAGTTGTGTGCCACCATTGTCCCAGCACATTTTGCAGGCAAGACCAGTTGCAGATCAAAGGTTTTGTGCCTGGGTTGGTGGCCCAGCCTGACAACTGGAAGTCTTACATTATTACAAAAGATGGTGAGTTCAGATTCCAAATCCCCTACTAGGGTTTCTTGCTAGGATCAACCTCATGGATTCCAAGAAGTTTCCACTGCATTTGGTTTTCTCATCACCCATCAAATAACCTCTAATTCTTGTCAACTCTCTTTGTACAATCTCTGTCCCTCCCCCAATCTAATTCCTCTTGTTCCTGTCCCCACTTGTACCCAGTCAACTTACAACATTTGTTTTATTTCTCCTATCCATAGAAATCCATCAGTGTTTCCTAAAGTCCTCCTTGTTAGTTTAGCATCTCTGGGTCTATACTGTGATTACTTAACAGCTAATAACCACTTAAATTTGAGTACATATTATGTTTCTCTTTCTGGGTCTGGGTTGTCACACTCAGCATTATTGTTTTAAAACTGTATAATATTGCATTGTGTAAATGTACCACACTTATTTTATCCATTCTCTGATTGAGGGACATCTAAGTGGTTTCTAGGTTCTGGGTATTATGAATAAAACTACTATGAACACAGTTAATCAAGTGTCCTTGTGGTATGATGGAGAGTCTTTTGGGTATACACTCCATTGGTATAACTGGGTCTTAAGGTATATTGATTCCAGTTTACAGAGGAACCACATATTTATTTCCATAGCAGCTTTACAAGTTGTCATTGCCACCAGCAATGTAGAGTTCCCTTTGCTCAACCTCAATGCCAGAATAAGCTGTCACTTGTGTTATTGGTCTTAGCCTTTCTGACAGGTTTTGAGATAGAATGTCAAAATAGTTTTATTTGCATTTCTCTGATGGCTAAGGAAATTGAACATATCTTTAAGGGTTTCTTGGCCACTTGAGATACTGCTAATGAATATTCTTTGTTTAGATCTGCACCCCAGTTTTAAAATTGGATTATTTTATTTATTGTTGCCTAATTCTTGGGTTATTTATATAGTTTGAGTATTAAGCTTCTGTTGGATATAGAGTTGGTGAAAATAAATTCTGACTCTGTAGGCTATTATTTTGACCTATTGGTGGTGTCCTTTGCCTTACAAAAACCTTGCAATTTCATAAGTTCCTATTTATTGATTGTTGATCTGAGTGTTTGTGCTATTAAGATTCTGTTTAGAATGTTGTCTTCTTTGCCAATGAACTCAAAGCTATTTCCTACATTTTTTTTCTTTCAGTTTCTGTGTGTCTTTCAGTTTCATGTTAAGGTCTTGGTTCCACACGGACTTAAGTTTTGTGAAGGATGAAAATATAGATGTATTTGTATTTTTCTGCATGCAAAGATTCAGTTATATTACCACATTTTGTTGAAGATTCTTTCAGTTTTCCATTGTGTTATTTCTGATTTCTTTGTAAAAAAATTAGTTTTCCATAGGTGTGTATATTTTTGGTTTTTGTTTTTTGGTATTTGGAGACAGGGTTTCCCTGTGGCTGAGACTGTCCTGGAACTAGCTCTTGTAGACCAGGCTGGTCTGGAAATCACAAGGTATGTATATTTTTTTCTGGGCCCTCAATGTAATTGATGTATCTGTTTGTATACCAATACTATGAAGGATTTTTAACTATAGCATTGGAGTAGAGCTTGAATTCAGGGGTGTTGATACCTCTTTTATTGTTCATGATTGTTTTGACTATCTGTAGATTTTTGTTTTTCTATATAAAAGTGATTTTTGCCCTTTCAAGGTCTGCAAAGATTTGTGTTGGAATTTTGAATAGCATTACCATTTTTACTATGTTAATTACACGGAATCTATTAGTATAGGAGATACCTCCAGCTTCTGATATCTTCTTCAATTTCTTTCTTTAAATACCTGAAGTTTTTGTCATACAAGTTTTTCACTTGCGTGGTTAGGGTTACCCCTAGATAGTTTGTATTTTTAGTTGATACTGTAAAGTGTATTGACTGCCTAATTTCTTTCTTAGTACATTTGTCATAGGTATATAGTAGGACTTGACAGATTTTTTTTTAGTTAATCTTGTATTCAGCCACTTTGCTGAAGGGATTTGTCAGCTGTAGGAGTTCCATAGTAGGATTTTGGGGATCACTTATATATTGTGTCATATCATCTGCAAATAATGATACTTGACTTCTTCCTTTGAAATTGTATTCACTTTATCTCCTTCCTTTGTCTTATAGATTTAGTTAGAAGTTCAAATACTATGTTGACTAGATATGGAGAGAGTGGACACCCTTGCCTTGTTCATGGTTTTAGTGGAATTGCTCTGAGTTTCTCTCATTTTAATTTTATGTTAGCTAAATGCTTGCTATAAATTGCATTACTATGTTATGTATATCCCCAATAGTCTTAATCTCTGCAGGACTATTATCATGAAGGAGTATAAGCATACCCAATATGAATAAATGACAGAAAATAATAAAACTGAGGAGTGAAATCAATTAAAAAAGAAACAAAGAGAACAATACAAAGTATCAATGAAACTAAGAGTTGGTTCTTTGAGAAAACGAATGAGATATGCAAATTCTTATCCAAACACAAAGAGAATATTCAAATTAATAAAACAACAAATCAAAAGGGGGATAAAGTAACAGATACCAAGGAAATCCAAAGAATCCACCATGTTATAACATAAAAACCTATATTCTACAAAAATGGAAACTCTACAATAAATGGATAATTTTCTTGGTGGATATCACTTACCCAAATTAAATTATTGTAAGATAAACAACTTAAATAGATCTATAACTCCTGAAGAAATAGAATAGAATAGAATAGAATAGAATAGAATAGAATATTCTATAGAATCAATCATTAAAAATCTCCCAATCCAATAATGTGTGGAGCCAGAAATTTTAATGCAAGATCCAACCAGAAATTCAAAGAAGAGTTGATGCCAATATTCCTTTGCAATATGAATTCTAATTGATCTTAATAATAATAATAATAATAATAATAATAATAATAATAATAATGTCACAGCCAGATATCATGGCAAATGCTGAAAGATCAGAAAGGAAAAAAGAGCAAGCTACAGTCAACTCTCACCTTGCTAACTCCTCAGCTGAAATAGGCTAAATACCTGTCTCCTCCTGCCTTATCCTTTCCCACCCAGCCATATCACTTCATGTCTGTCTGTACAGACCTATAGACCTCTATGTTTAACTAGTTATGAGCTCTGCCCTCCAATCTTCAGGCAAGTTTTATTTGTTAGAGTACAAAATATATATCACCACAATCTTTAATTAGCCCACAAAACAGAAACAGAATGAACATTGCCAAATTCATTTGATGAGGACACAGTCACTCTGATACCTCTACCACAAGGATTTAATGAAAGAAATTTACAAACAATTTTCCTTTATGAATATAGATACAAAAACATTCAAAAAATTCTCACAAAACAAATCCAAGAAGACATCAAACAGATCATCCACCATGATCCAGTATGATATATTCCAGGCATGCAGGGATGGTTCAACATATGAAAATCAGTCAAAATAGTCCACAATTTAAAAAAAATGAAAAAAAACAAAACAAACAAACATGATTATCTCATTATATGATGAAAATCCTTTGACAAAATTTTCTACCCCTTAACAGTCTACAATTATTTTATTGAAAATTTTGGGGTCTATATTCATTAAAGTTATTGACCTTTGTTTTTTAGTGTAATTCTCCTTTTCTGTTGTTGGATATTTATCTATTTCTGATATTAAGATAACACTGGTTCCTTGAAACAGTTTTGGAAACATTTCTCCCTTTTCTACTTTTTTTCAAAATAATATGAATAGTATTGGCAATAATTCTTCTTTAAAGGACAAATATGGCCAAGAATCCATGCATGGAAATCTCAGAGGCCATATGAGGACCCTTAGTTACTAATGTTCCTCTAATTAGACATATTATTAAACTGTCCTCTATCTTCATGCCCATCGAGTAGGGCAGCTCTCAGACCTCATCAGAAAAGTTTCTTTTTAATGGTTAATTTAGAATCTCACTAGTGAAAATGCTAAGCATCAATGGAGTGCTTAGCCACAAATGGGACATCTATCACAACCCACTATGGCTCATAGATTATCTCAGAAAAAGCAGGGGTGGAAGCAGGAAAGATTGTAAGATTCAGAAGTTGAGGAATATTGAAACAAAACAGTATCTTCTGGACACTTTGAAACTCCGAGCATCTCTAGTTGCCTGAAAAATGTAAATTTGCTTAAGATCAAGACAGTTCTCCTGGAAACCAATTCCTCATGCTGGATTGCCTTGCCCAGTCTGAATACAGGAGGAGGTGCTTGGTCTTATGTCAGCTTGATATACCATGCTTTACTGAAGTGCATTGGATGCCTGACCGTTTCTGAGTATCTACAGAGGAAGAGTGCCTTGAGGAGTGTAGAGGGGAGGAAGGGAGAGGGATTCAGAAGAAGGGAGGGATGGGAGGCTGTGAACAAGATATAAATAAATATATTAATTAATAATAAAATATCAAGCCTTTCAACATTCTAGCATGCAGACAGGGCATTGGGGGTTGGTTTCCATGATTCTCTACCATTAATTGAAGAGTTATTATCAGATGATGGCTTCTATGTCAGACAGTCAGTTTTGTTTAAGGGTCTGCCCCCTAACAGGTTGAAATTGCCACAGTCAATTGTCTGACATCTTTCCATATATCAATATCACATATTAAACTTAATAGATCATCAAAAAAGATGACATGAAGTTGAGACAAATAGGGAAGTGGGGGTAGACCTGAGAAAAGTTAGGAGGAAGAATAGTAAAAATGAAGTATTGAAAAAAACAACTGAATTTTGAATTGAATGATTGTTTACATTTTACAGTACAAATAAGCCATTATCAGTATTATCTAGCAAAATAAATTGTATATTATTCTAATGTAGCATCATAATCGTTAGGGAGAATTATTTACACATAACTCGTCCACCATGAAAACTAGGCATTTACAATATTAATCACTTATTCAAAAAGTGCACTAAAGGACACAGGAGATGTACAGTACTAACTGGGCTGATAATTGCTTTAATATGTCTCAGTGTCCAGCACAGGTTTCCTAAGAAAGAAACTATATTGTCAGCTTCCAAAGCAGTCACAATTAGTACATGTGTTTGAGGCAACATGCTACAATAATATAAAGATATTTTAGAACTCACTGCTATTCTAAGGAGAAAAAGAATCTGAATGCAAAGAACACATTTGAGTGATTCAGGGATGGCAGAAATATGATTAACAACCTTCTATGATTCTTACAGCATTAAACCATTTCAGAGTCATTAGCATTTTTCTGCCCCAAGCCACAAAACCATCTGTTTTGCAAAGAATCCTGTGCTATTTGCTGGAAAATGATACTATAATCTAAAACTCTAATAGCAGAATCTGTCACACATAATACTGTTTTACTACAATTGAGATTTGGTCAAGCAGTATGAGAACAAACCAACATTTCCTTTTACATACAGCATATGGTTCTAGTCAACTCTTCATACCACAGATTTTCCTCCCACATTTTATCTATATCACTAACTTTAACATGATATGCTGTGTTATGGCACATGTGAAAAGCCTGACTCCAAATTTATAAGCTTCCCTGTCCTCCCTTTGTAAAATCTAAGGTCTTACTATCAGTGAATTTCCTAGAAATCACTCATTATCTTCTTACAATAAAAAATAAACTATATTGGTAGAAAATAAGGATATGAAAAGATAATCAGTACCATTTAGTATTGGAACCACAAGGGAAGTGAAATCCTAAATCCAAAATGAGATTCGATCTGTCAAGATCTAGAAGGCCAAGCATTAGAAAGAACTTTCCACACTAATGCTGACAGGAATGTGGTAAAACTGAAATATTATGCTCTGCTGGTTTAAAAAGAAATTTGGTAGAATCGTTAAGCATCACAGAATATTTCTGTGGTTTTAAGGTGTGTTTCATGGCACTTTGCTCTGATTAAACTAATAGTCTGCAATACCACACTCAAGTTCCCTTGGTTATCTAATGTGTTAACTGCCTTTTCATTTTTGTTTGTTACAAAAACGAAAAACAAAAAAATTGTTCATCTTTGTTAATGATTTTAAGTGTTCTTAATATATATCAAATATATTTATCTGTAAACTCTTCCATAGCTCTTTGAGTTGTCTCTTCTTTTGTTTATAATCATTTAATATGATACATTTTCATATCTTGAAATTATAATTACATTGTTTCTCCTTGCTTTTTCTTCCTAATAACCCTTCACAAGCAACCCCTTGCTCTCTTTCACAGGCCCCCTTTCATTTACCTGCACATACCAGAAAAGGTGTCAGAAAGATTCAAAGACCCAGAGGAGCAAGAAGAGTGCTATGAGATTCTGTTTCCTTATAATGCCAGAAATGCTACATGTAATTAGTCTCATCAATATGGCTGCCTAGAGAAGACTTAAACAAGGAAGAATTCAATGGACATGTCAACATGGAAAGGGAAATCTCAGGATGCCTCAATTGTAAACAAAGAACTATAGGTAAATGAATAATGCCAAAAGTGAGTGAAAATGTCTCCCATGGAGTAAAGCCCCTCATGTGTTTAGCTAACACCATGGGATCACTCCTTAGATCATAGGCATGCCCATAACATTATTCCAGGTTTGAAGAATGCATTAATGATCTACTTTCAAAACATTAGCAGACAGTAAATTTAGCACTTTTTGTATAGTTAGCATATATACATAGAAATTTTCATTATTGATTTACAAACACTTCCTAATGTGTTTATTACTAATTTCTGGTTAATTTATATTTGGAATTATAGATTTATAATTTATTAATGTTTATGTATGCATACTTATGTATTGTACATCATCTAGCCTCATCCCTCCAACTTTTCCATAGTTCCCCTGGGCCTTTTCATGTGTGTGTGTGTGTGTGTGTGTCTGTGTGTGTGTGTGTGTATGTATGTCCTATTAAATCCACTTAGTATATGTATATATGCTTATACATATATAGCTTATTTTTAGGTCAGCCCATTCCCTCTGAAAGACTGAGTCTCTTTCTCTTGTCACATGTTGCTCTTCACTAGGGTATAAATTTTACAGAATATTCAAGTAATATTTACAGAATTGCATACCTATAAATGGAAGTGTTCATATACTGTCACTTTTCTTATTTGGAAAACTATGCTAATCTATGGAAAATCATTGATGAAATTATTTCATAATGTTTTCCTGCTATTTGGGTTTTCTTTGAATAATCTTCCTTTCCCACTTTTTCTTTCCTTTTCTTGAAACATGTCTCATGAAGAACAAGCTGGCTAGAAACTTGCTTTATGCAGCTTTGGGAATCAAACCCAGGACTTTGTGAATGCTCATCCCATAAGTTAGGGGTAAGAAATAGTTTTCTAACATATCACTGACTATCCAGGGCAAAAGGCCAGTTAACATGTTTTCCCAACCAGGCCATACCTCTTCATATAAATCATCTTTCAATAATATCATTATCCTTCTTAGCAAAGACCTAATCACCTAGTCTAAACCTACAATCTCATTGCTAAGTCTTTAACAGGCGACTTTTTCAGACACTTCAGATTCAAGACAAAATGAATAGAATTAATTTGCTAGTGATTATTGGTATAACATTTTAAAAGTAATTATACAAAACATTCACAGTGTTGATGGTTTCTCCACAAATCTCATGCCAATAACACAAATGAAATATTAAATATCTGGATGGGTACTATCTAGTTTCCTAATCTGTTACCTAAATAACGGTAGAGAAATAGTCAATGAATTAACTGAAAAGTAGTCTCCCTTTAAATTCAGCCTCACTCAGGAAATTCAGCCTTTAGCATTTAGTTAGAATAATTCCTTCTCCTTGGTCTCAGCATTTCGCAAGCATGCAGTCAAAGATATCACACTTATCTTTAAGTGTTCAAACCAGTTTGAAGAGCAGCATAACCTATTTTTACAATGTGTAACAAAAGAAATGTAATAGTTTGTGATTTTCCAGCCTAGGAAGCAGAAGCGAAATAAAAAACAAAATCATATTTTAAGGCATATTTTGTCAGTTCTGTTGTAAAAATTGAAGGGTTTGAATGTTAATCTGTAATGTAGATTGGCACTATGGAGTTCAGATAAGCAAATCTGTATCATGATATTTAGAAAATGCATGTCACTGGTGTTCATGATAGCAGTCAGAGTGAAAAAAAATGGCTTTCTGCTTTTTTCTCCAGGAGGCATCAAGACGGTAAATGATTCCAAGAAAACAGCGTCTCACAGATTCAATAAGAAGGATGAATATATGAACTCAGAAAAAATGTGGCAACATGCACAAAGTCTGCATAGGTTCATGCCAGATATGCTCCCAGAACTGAGAAGAAGTGGATGTGCCCTTGTGGTGGTCTGCGTAAGAATGTCCCCCATAGACTTCTGCATTTGTGGCACATGCCTTTAACCCCAGCACACAGGAAGCAGAGGCAGGCAGATCTCTGTGAGTTCAAGAACAGCACCTGGTCTAGAAGAGCTAGTTCCAGGTCATCCTCCAAAGCCATAGAGGAACCCTGTCGCAAAAAAACAAAAGAAAACATAAAAATAATTCCCTTTTTCCTTGGTCTCAGCATTTTCGTAATCATCCAACCAAAGACATCACACTTATCTTTAATTTTCCAAACCAATCCAATGTGAAGATTTTGTGTGTGTGTGTGTGTGTGTGTGTGTGTGTGTGTGTGTGTGTGTGTGTGTGTGTGTGTGTAATATATATATATTACTGTAAAAGGGCAAAACACTCTGCAAGTAGACCCAACTACTATGTCTTGGTTCAGAGAAAAAGGAAGCATATTTTCAGAGGTCTTGATCAGTATCTGGAGAGAGAAATGCATTAATTGAGTCTAAGAGAAGTAGATCATAAGGCTAAAGAGATGGTACAGTAGATAACAGTATATCCTGGGCAAGCATGAGTAACTCAGTGCAAATCTACAGATACCAGGTAAAAAGCCAGGTAATATCACATAAACATGTAACCCTGTTACTGAAGACTGTGTGCATGAGAAACAATATTTATGGATTTTTTTAGTGGTCAAGCTACCTATATATTCATTGACATAGCCCATCTCAAGGGAATAAGGCAGAAAGTGATAGAGATACCTGATATTTTAGTGTTATCTACACTTGTATGCTGTGTGTTCCCCAGCCCACAGGCACAATGTCATACACATACACTTACACTACTCTTTCATGCACACACACACACACACACACACACACACACACACACACACAAACACACACACACACACACAAATTTAAAAACAATATTAAAACAAAGTGTATAGTATGTTGACATATTAATTTTAAATTATGTAATGGATGGCTACAACTTACAAGAACAAATCTCTCATGTCAATTCCCTTCATTACAGAAGAGCTATCAGGGTAATGAAAATTCCTGTGAGAACTCCCTAAATATCAACCAAAGAAACAAATACAACTGGAAGGCTTAAAAGGGACCTCATTAAATGCTCATTGGGCTCTCCAGCTCTCAAATACACCTGATGCCCACTTCATTTTATTTTATTTATCTCCCATCTTATTGTTGTAACTTTATTTTCTTTTTTTATACTTTTGATAAACATATTGTGACACTATAAGAACCCATTGAAAACTAATGAGTCATCAATAAATCTACCTATAAATCTTTGTCAGCATATTATCTTTAAAATCCTATGCACTTGGCTAGCATACATTTTTTTAAAGACAAGATGCACTTTGGAGGACATTAATTATAGTTGATTTACTACAGAACTGAAAATAGAAGTGGCCAGAAGACACAGGGAAAGACTCCTCCTGCCATGAGTCATGGCATGAAAGGAATTTTGTTTACTTTGTTTTAATTTTGTTTGTTTGTTTGTTTGTTTGGTATAGTTGTAGGAAGTAGAGAGTTTAAGATACAGGGCTAGAGGGAAGTGAGTAGATTTTGGTAATGAAGGTAACAGGTAAGCCACATTCTTTCTTTGCTTATTCTACCATAAAGCCAAGGCTGTGCATCAGTATGTATGACCACTATGAAGGGCTTCTGCACATGTAAATGTTATATAACAGAAATAATAAAACCCAGAAACAGATTCTGGGGTTCCAGCTGAAAATCAGAGAAGCAAAGCAGCCAAGCACTAGTTCTTACCTCAGAGTGAAATGAGTGATCCTGTCTACACGAATCTTCAGAGTGCAATGCTCTCCATGAATCCTCAGAGGCAAATGCTCTCCTCAATTCCTCAGAGGCAAATGCTCTGAGTTCCTGTCTCCTCCAGCCTTATATTCCTTTCTATGCCCAGCTATATCACTTGTATCTCTACCTCCCTAGTGCTGGGATTAAAGGCTGATCTCTGTCACTCCTTTGCACTGATTCACTCTTATGTAGCCCTGGGTGTTCTTGAAGTCACAGAGATCCATCTGCCTGTCTCCTGAATCCTGGAATTAAAGCTGTATGTCACCACTGCCTGGTTTCTATGGTAATCTAGTATGGCTGCTGGAATTAAAGGTGTGTATCACCACTGCCTGGCTCTACGCCTGTGGCTAGCTTTGCATTTTTATCCTCACTGGCTTTATTAGATCATAAACAATATAGTGCCACACTGTTAGCCAAAGTACTCCTTACAATAACAAAATCAACTAACACTACAGAAAAAAGAGACAAACTACACCTGGGCTTTCACTTTAGTTAGAGTACTTCAACAGTGGAGAACCACAGAAATTTAAGGTTAACATGTTTCATAGCATTGAGAGTTAGTTTTCCACTATCGTTTCAGCACTATTCAGGTAGCAAAAGGACTGAAAGGGGAATGCTTGGAAAATTCTCTCTTTCTTATCAATGGTAAAAAAGGCAATGCATGCCGGGGGTCTTCCAGGAATGGTTCATGTGCTATGCAAAGACACAGAAAGGAAGAAATAAATACGATGAGGATTGGGAAGATGATGGATGCCTCCTTACCATCTGGATCCATGATAGCAGCAGTGAGGAGTAGACTAAGGGGCAGGTCTGCCTGCCACCTGGGGCCATGATGATGAAGTAGGGCAGGGCTGCTGCAAAGGGCCATATCAGGACCCCACAGTAGCCAGGGTCTATATTGGTGTTCAAGGTTCCTATTGCCATCAAGTGCTGATTCCAGTGGCCTGAGCTGCCTTCTTGGTCCCTGTTTGGGTCCATGATCCACGCTGCCACTGGGGCCATAATACTGATTGGAGAGGCCTTTGCTGACACACGGGACTATGGTGACAACCAGGCCTAAGCTGCTACCAAGGACCATGTCTGGGTCCATGGTCCCATCACAGCCAAGGGCTGTGTTGATTCCTATGCCCCATGAAGCAATGAAAGGCCACATGAAGCCTGGGGTCTGAGCAGCAACCTGTAGCCATTTTGGTGTCCAGGAGCCACACTGCTACTAGAGCCATCCTGATCCAGGCTACCACTTGGAGCTACCATGTCAACCAGACCTAGCTGTGGCCTGAGGCCATGTCTGAGTCTGTGGCTCAGCAGCAGCCAGGATCTATGTTGAAGTCTGTGGCCCAGGTTGCCACTAGGGCCAATACAGAGGCCCGGGATCCGGGCCAGAGGCTGCAACTTGGCTCGGAGTCTGAGGGCCATGCCACAGCAGGAGGCCATACAGATATGGTTGGACGGCAGTGCCATCCTGGGTCATGGAGTCATCTGGTCCTAGGATGCTTTTGAGGGCCATGTCTGGCCCTATAACAGCCAGTATCTGGATTGATATAAGAGGCTCTTATATCAAAGTCCCATTAGCATGCCCAGGGTCAGATCAGCCACTTGAGTCCAGCTTCAAGTCTGAGGGCCAGGGTGCATGTAGAACTGAGTGGCCTGCGCTGCCACTCAGTGTCATGGTGGTTTCTGGGCCAGAGCTGCAGCTGAGAGCCTTGCCAGGGTCCGTGACGCTACTGCAGCCATGGTCTGTGCTGACATCGTATGCACCTGTTACCATCAAAGGGCATCCAGACACCAGAGATCTTGGACCATTTTGCTATCTCGGGGCAACGCCACCAGTTGGTGCAGTAGTGACTTCCGGATCCAGCCACTGTTGAGGACCATGTCTAGGTCCATGTTCTACTGCAGTTGGAGTCTGTGCTGAAATCCAGGTCTTGTATTGACACCAAAGGTCATATAGAGGTTCAGGATTAGGGCCACAACCATTCCCACCTAAGGGGCCAGTCCCTCCATCCAAAGCCAGGATATCTACCAGGCCCAAGATGCTGCAGAGACCATGTCTCAGTCATGATCCTGCTACACCTGGGCTCGGTGTGGATGTCTGTGCCAGTGTCACCTCAACAGGCCCTAGGAACAATTCAAGATGGAATCAGAGGGTCATACTGAGCTGGCCACGCCCTTCTCTGGCCCTGGAAAAGCTGGTCTTGTCTCTCTATGGACACTACAGCAAAAGCGATAGCCCCTGCAAGCTGGAGAAATAGCTCCTATCCCTTAAAATAGGCTGGGGTGAACCGACCCTGAATGCTTACATGTAGGTGAAGCTGACTCCATCCATTTGCCAATGTGGGTAAACTCCAGTGGCCGCGATTGACCAGCTTGGCTACTATCCAGGCCCACAGCTAGGCCCTGGGTTAGCCCACCCTAGCATCTACCCATCTAGAACCTGCTGGAGCTGGTCCTGTGGAATAATACCAGCAAAATCACCAAGAATCTTGGCAACCACAGGATATTCCAGAGGAGTTCTGGTGGAGAACCAGTGGCCATGGTATACCAGAAACCCGAGGCTTTGAACCAGACCAGTGACTGGCAATAAACATTTGCTAGTGAAACTGATGGGATAAAGAGGTATACTGTATGGCACACTGAAGCCTCCATTACCACTAAGACAAAAGATGAGGTTTGGAGAAGCAAAGAGATTTTCTGTTGTGATTTTTGTTTTGCATTGTTTTGTTTTTTGTTTGTTTTTTTAGTAATGATTTTATTTTTATTTTGCTTTTGTTCCCTTACTTGCTTACTTAAATTTGTTCCCTTATGTTGGTGCGGAACATTGTAGTGATGAGGGTAGGACAGCAGACCGGGAGGTGAACAGAATCTGAGTGTGCTGCATGATGTGAAACTCCTAAAGAGTAAATATAGAAGTATTTTATAAAATGCAATGGAATTATTTTTGAGAGTTGTTGATTATCTGAACATTTATTCATGTAATAGTCACTTGGAAATGAATTATTTTACAGAAAATTCATTGCATATTAATAGTACAAAAATTACCCAAATAAATTCATTTTAATGGTGAGTATAACTATCAGGTGAGGATGCTGATTATTCTTTTGAAAAACACCTAATTAATTAATTTACTGTTTAATTTTCATGTTCCACAAAGCAGTACTAACAGTGAAGCTTTTATAGCTTACTCTAATATTCTTCTGGTAGGATTTTTGACAAGATAAAAACCTCATGTGCCTCTCTGTGTACAATATTTAGTAATCCAGATCTTCTGGGTGTTGATAATGACTTTTTTCTCCACTGAAGCCTTAGGTCTATCTAAAGAAAGCCTTAACATCCCAATAAGGTAAGATATTTAAAAAGATGATTTCCCTTGCTGACCAAATAGATTTCATATTTACATTCCTTTTATTGAAAATAGAGGTTTTTCACATTTAATATATCCTGAGTACAATCTCCTCTCCCTGTGTTCCACCCAGTTGCTTATCACTTCCCATCAAAATATACCATCCATCTTTCTCTCATTAGAAAACAGGCTCCTAAGGAATAATAACAAAATATAATTAGATACAACAAACATTAACAGATTATAATATGACAATACAAATATACAGAAGGAAAAG
Source organism: Cricetulus griseus (assembly GCF_003668045.3). Classification (NCBI taxonomy): domain Eukaryota; kingdom Metazoa; phylum Chordata; class Mammalia; order Rodentia; family Cricetidae; genus Cricetulus; species Cricetulus griseus. The sequence goes on along the minus strand of NC_048595.1, from coordinate 136,454,460 downwards.
AGCCCATGAAAAGGCATAAGAAATGGATATAGATGCAAAGACACACTTGTTTGCACACTCAGGAATCCCATTAAAACACAGAAATTTGAGTGAAAGTATATACACAATAGACCTGAAGGGCTAAAAAAGAGAGACAGAAAAACATATAAATAAAATAATTTAAAAAGACATTTTTATATTTTATTTAATTTAGAAACAATATTATTTTATATAGCCATCCCAGTTCTCTCTCCCTCTTGTCCTCCCATGCCCCCCACCAATTCACCATGCCACCCATCATCCACTCCCCAGGGATGGTGAGGCCTTCCATGAGGGAATCATCAAAGTCTGTCACACCATTTGAGACAGGACCTAGACCCTCCACCATGTATCTAGGCTGAGAGAGTATCCATCCATAGGTAATGGGCTCCCAAAGTCCATTCTTGCACTAGGAACAAATACTGGTTCCACTGTCACAGGTCTCATAGACTATGCAGGCCTCCTGACACTCAGTTCAGGAGGCTTGGTTCAATCCAATGATGGTTTCTCAGCTGTCAGACTGGGGTCCATGAGCTCCCACTTGACTTGATCAGGTCAGATGTTTCTGTGGGTTTCTCCAGCATGGAAAAAGACAAATTAAAAAAAAATCGCTGACACATAATTGTGAGACAAGTAACCCCCAAGGGTGCCATTGAGTTTGTTTTCTGTGGCCATCCACAGCTGGGCATGCATCACACAATTAAGAGTCAATAGTTTCACCTGTGATACTACATTACACAATTAAGAGTCAATAGTTTCACCTGTGATACTATCAGTTGGAAATAGCTTCTAGATTAATGATGTAGGCCTTTGTCTACTTCCACTTTCAGCACTGGGATCCCTACTGGTGCAGACCCACATAGGTTCAACACTTGCTGCTATAATCTATGTGAATTCATGTATATGTTGATCCTATTGTTTAATGATAATCTTGTTTTATTGGTGTCCTACACCCCCTTTAGATCTAATAGTCTTTCTCCCTCCTCTTCAATTAGGTTCCCTGTGACTAGAGGGAAGAAATTTGAAGGACACCACTTATTTAGGGTTGAGTGTACCAGACTTTCTTTTGGGCCACCAACCAGCCCCCAAATCACATCATTAGTTATGAATGTTTGGCCCTAGGTTAGACCCATTGCTTGCTAGCTCTTATAACTTAACCTGTTTCTCTTTACCTACATTTTGTGAGGGCTTTTTAAAATGTTTCTTTCATTCCGTATATTTTACTTTCCTGCTGTCTCCATATCTGGCTAGTGGCTACCTAGATTTGGACCTAGCCATACCCTCACTTTCTTTCTCATTTCTTCTTCTTCTCCTTTCATTCTCTCCAATTTATTCTCTCTGACCATGAGCACCACCTGTCCCTCTTCTGCATAGCTATTAGCTATTCAGTATTTTTATTAGACCAATCAGGTTCATTAGGCAGGCAAAATGAAACAAATGCAACACATATTTACATAATTAAACAAATTCAGCATAAATAAATGAAATACATCTTTCTCCAATTAAAATAGCATTCCCTAACGTTTATGTATTTTGTCTAAATAAAAAGAAAGGTTTTAACTTTAACATAATAAAATATATACAATCAGAACAGTTTTCACGTTAGCATTACATTTACAATATCCAGTCCATTTGTATTTGGAAAATTTGGAGATACACCATTTTTAATCCTGTCTTCATGAGTTAAAAGTTTTATGTGTAATTTATCTTCTATCATAACTAAGGAAAACCATAACTATAACTATCTAGTCTACAACTCCATCAAAGACACCAAAAGGATACAATATTACTGCAGTAGACAGAAAGTACAGTGGAAGACACTGCCAAAACTATAGAAACAACAGCCCTCTGGCTACCTGGCCATGTATTCAAAGATCCTATGTAGCACTGAGGTATTCTTCTTTGGCCTACAGCCCTAGAATATCCAGCAGACTCTGCTATGAAGCAGGAATATTGAAAGACTGTTCTACCTTATCTTGGAAGAAGTTATACACAGTCTTTTTCCTTTGTGTCTTCCTTGGCCAATTTGGACATTACAATGTCAGCTATCAACGTAAATAAGTATAGTTTCTTTGCCCAGTGGCTGACTTTGCCAAAATAAAAGCTAATTCCATATTGAGCTTCCCCAATGCCCATCATCTTCTCTGAAGTTAATTGGTGCTGCCAGGAGCAGACATGTCTCACTGTCATGAAAAGCCTCAGGTTATTAAATATCCTAAATGTCTTATTTTATAGGTCATTGAAGTGCTTGAATATCACCTATCTGTATAAATATGTGTTTAATCATGAAAACTTGCCTAATATGACTACAAATTTGATTATAATAGATGAATGACTACTAATATGTGTTTCTTAATTAAACATTACATTTTTCCAAACTAACTAAAAGGCAGTGAAAGAGCATGCTAATTAACAAAATCAGAAATGAAAAGGGGGACATGATAACAGACACTGAGAAAATCCAGAGAACCATCAGGTCATACTTTGAAAACCTGTACTCCACAAAATTTGAAAATTTAAAGCAAATGAACAATTTTCTGGATAGATACCACTTACCAAGATTAAATAAAGAACAGATAAGCAATTTAAATAGACATAAAACCTCTAATGAAATAGAAGCAGTCATCAAAAGTCTCCCAACCAAAAAAAAAATCCCAGGGCCAGGTGGTTTTAGTGAAGAATTCTACCAGAAATTCAAAGAAGAGCTAATACTGGTACTACTCAAACTGTTCCACACAATAGAAGAAGAAAGAATATTGTCAAATGTTTTTACAAGGCTACAATTACCTTGGTACCCAAGCCACACAAAGACACAACTAAGAAAGAGAACTACAGATGAATAACCCTCATGAACATTGATGCAAAAATACTCAACAAAATTCTGGCAAATTGCTTCTAAGAACACATCAGAAAAATCATCCACCATGATCAAGTAGGCTTCATCCCAGGGATGCAGGGATGGTTCAACATAAGGAAATTCATTAATGTAATCTACCATATAGACAAACTGAAAAAGAAAAACACCTTCATATTTTTCAAGAAGTTTCTACTGCACTTGGTTTCCATACCACCCCTCAAATTCTCCTCAATTATAGCTGTCTTTCCCCACATTCCCTCCCCTGCCCCACTTGATCCTCTCATTTCAGCTTTCCCAAAACACAAATACACTCAAAAGATCTGTTCTATTGCCCCATTCCTTGGAAATACCTGGTTCCCACCCAATCTCTTCCTCTTTGCCTAATCTCTCTGGGTCTATAATTGCATTTGGGTTATCATTTACTTAATTTCTTTGTGCCACCAATTCACTTGCATATCTAGCAGAAAGGACACTACTTTAGGTCTAAGGGAATACCAGAGTAGAAAATTTAATACCAACCCAGATATAAATTATATATACATTAAAACAAGGAAGCCTGAGATTTACCATCTTGTATTCCTTCCATCCATGCAAATGTTAAATATTTTCTGTTTCAGGAAACATACCAGAGGAACCCACAGGAGAAATGATGTTTGTTTGTTTTTCACTGGAGACGCCTGATTATTATAAACAAAACCTGGTATGGATAATACTTGAAAGTCTTCCCCAACACTCCTATAATTCTGCAACAGATCTGCTTGTTGAACATTTTTATTCTATTCTGGCACTCCTTACAGTTAGAATCAAATTATTCTCAATAGGTTTAAGTCTTCTGAGATATAAATGTCTCATTTCAGTCAAAAACTGGAAACATAGTTACCTAGACAACAGAAATTTGAATAAAACTTGATCACAAGCTCAGTGATCAAGTTCCTCCTTCAGTATAGAAAGAAAAATTATCTCAATCATTAATTAGATGATGATAAACAAAGAATAAAATGGAAGTAGAGCAAACCTATGTCTTTTTCTGTCATTTTATGTGGGATTGGGGTTTTTCCACATTTGGGCAAAGTTCCCAAGATCATCTGATGAGCAACTTAGAAATATCACTAAGGATAGGTTTGAAAATAGAAAATGAAAGTTCCAGACATATTTTTTCCGTTAGGTAAAAGAACATTTTGTTAAAGTAAGAAACTAGTCCTCTCACCCATGACAGAACATTCTCATGAACTACGCATTTATTTTCTTAGAAATGCTAACGTTACTGTTCTTCTTAGCAAAGAAATCAACTGGTTTTTCTCTTCTTCTCAGACTCGGGACATGGAAACACAGTGTTCTTTTTTTTTTCTTTTGCATTTCTTACAGAGTTCAAAATAATGGCTCCATTTCATTTCAATTCTGCAAATGCCATCCTTTATATAAACAGAAGAAATTGTTTTGAAGTTGTAATTTCTTCAGTATATTAGAAACATGCTGTACCTATTTGTTTCAGATTAATCAGTAAACCAGTGAGACAAACAGGAAGTAAACTCATAAAATGATTATTTGGGGTGATAAATTCAAGCCAATTTTTAATTGAAATAAGTTTATCTATCATTCAAAATAGTGGTTGTTTTGTTCTGCTGTTATTAACTATTGAGAATCTATAAAAACTACAATTTGGAAAATAACATAGATAATACTCAATAACTCACAACACTTTTTTACTCCTAAATTTCTTTTTTAAACAATGATCCAAAAAGACAATTGTTAATTTCATTTCATGAATATAATTTAGATCATTGACTTACTTTTAATGATTAATTTCCATCATTCTTCATGGAAAAAATGGAATTATGGGAAACTGATTTTGATTATAAGAGGCACACAAATGTTCTTATTTGTATAAAGTCTTTAATAAGTTTTTCTTTTTTGTTTTCAATCGTAAAATATTCATGCTATCTTAATGATTTAAAATGTATAATTCAATGACATTTACACTTAGACTAATGTGAAGTATGAACACTATTCCAATAAAGGACTTGAATCTTTCACAACTGATTAAACTATATACACTAAACAATTATCTTGTTTAATTTCATTCTTCTTCACCAAAATATACAGCTTTTCCAGTATCATATGCTAAAATGATTGCTTTGAGCTATTGAATTATCTTGGTATTCTTTAAGAAAATCTTTTGAAAACATAATTGTGGCTTTATGTCCGACTACAGTTTTGTGTCTATATGCAGAGCTACTTTTTATATTCTGTAGTTACCTGGAGTATTTTGAAATAGATGATAGTGAATCTTGTATTTTGTACTTCTTAGTATTGTCTCTTGATGTTCTATTAAAACTTTATGAAGTTTTCAAAATTCTTTTGATTATATTTAAATTACATTATTTCCTTCAGATCTGTTGTAGAGTACATACTGATTCAGTGAAATATGCAGCTGATTGTTTAGTGGTAAGTTTATTATCTACTATGAGAAATTTATAGAGTACTTCTATAGCGCTTTATGGAGTTGAGTTTTTGTACACAATTGTATGATGTGAAAACAAAAATAGCTTATTTTATGTGAGTGACTTTAACATTTTTCCTTGTATAACTTTTCTAGAATTTCTACCACTATGTTTAAAAGCAGTGCCAAATTATGCATTCTTACCTGGTTCCTAGCCTAGCCTCTCTTTCTGTGTCTGATAAATCAATGTTGACATTTCTCAGATATGATTCATTTTAGTTTGTTGGTTGAGAGAAATCTGTGCTTTAAGTTTCCCTTATTTGTGTTAATGAGGTTTATCTAAATATTTAATTTAAATATGTTGAGCCACATTTACATTCCAGAAATAAGTTCTCTTTGGCCACAATTCTTGAAATTCTTGCATATATATTTTTAATAATGATTCTGAATTCTAATTAGTAGAGATGAAACTTCTTATCAGGTACCAGCTTGATCTCTCTGTGTTTGATTACTAAGTGTTGTCTTCAGAAATAGGGCTTTGCCCTCAGTTGTAGAAAGTAACCAGTACCATTAGCAAAAGCCTGTGATATTTGGGGTTTTCTATGGGGTCCCTTTGTCAACAAGATTGCTGCCACTATAGATTGACTTACTGGAATAAGATGTTTAGTTAGGGCATTCTTTCCCCTATTATTTGATGACTCTTTTAGGTACTTTTTATATATGTATATAATTTAGCAAGTTTGTACAGTAGTGGCTTTTCATGCAGCTTTTCAAATTGCATTTATTGTTAATTGCTGCTCCCAATATTTACTCCTTTACCCTTCTGTCCTGTCTCCCTCCATAGTTAAACCTCTTATTTCAATTTTCTCATTGTCTCTCTATCTATTCTATTCCCTCTTCCTTGGGAGATTCCCTATTCCTCACTGGTACCTTACTCTCAACCTAACCTCTGTGGTAATATGGATTGTAATACACGTATTGAAAGCATACACATATAAGAGGAATGAGCACAAATTTGTTTTGTTTTGTTTTTTGAGACAGGGTTTCTATGTATTGTTTTAGAGGTTGTCCTGGGACTCGATCTGTAAACCAGAATGGCCTCAAAACTCAGAGATTTCCCTGCCTCTGCCTCCCAGAGTAAAGGTGTGTGCCACCAAAGCTTGGCTAAGCACAAAGATTTTTAAGAGCCGAAGGTGATAAATGACCCCAAGGAATTAGTGACTTCCAGATACAATTGGTCTGCTGCACATACAAATGCATAGGGACTATGGCTATGCATAGGAGTTGCATAAGTTCAAGGTATATAGGGTCCTAGTACTGAAAATGGGAAGTGGGCATATGTTTGCACCCTTAACCAAGATGCTATATGCTATTCTTACCTGCTTGCAATGGGAAAATCAGTTTTCTTCAGGGGAGTCTCATCGGCTATAACAATAACATTTCAGGACAGGACTCATGTGCAGGGTTAGTAGGTCAACCCATAATGAACTCAAAGGTATTTTTGTTCCATTTGCTTTGTTTAGAGGCATTTTTGTCTTATCTTTAACTCTGTGTTTTGGGGTTTATTTTATTTTATTTATTAGTGTGTATGTATTGTGCATTTCTTGTTTTTTATTGTTTTTAGTTTTGCTCATTCTTGAAAGAGAGGGATATAGATAAAGAACATAAAGTAAGATGAGTGGGGAGGGGTAGACTTTGAGAGCTACTGCGGAAGGGAAAATAATCAAATATATTATGTGAAAAATTCATTTTCATTAAAAAAGTATTTTTTTTTTTTGGTTTTTCGAGACAGGGTTTCTCTATGGCTTTGGAGGCTGTCCTGGAAATAGCTCTTGTAGACCAGGTTGGTCTCGAACTCACAGAGATCCACCTGCCTCTGCCTCCCGAGTGCTGGGACTAAAGCCATGCTCCACCAATGCCCGGCTTTTAAAAAAGTATTCTTAGAGTCAATGAAATGGCTCAGCAGGAAAAAACATTTGCTTTCTATCCTGACTCACATGTGAAGGGGGAGAACCAACTCCTTCAGGTTGTCCTTTGTTTTCCTCACATGTTCCGTAGCATACCTATGCATAATACACAAACATGAAAATAAAATTATTGAAAGTAATGTAAAAATACTGCAATTTAATGGTGAATTCAGAGAGGTTATTTTATAAGGGATATTGTGTGTTAGTTTCTATGTCACCTCATAATGATGATTTAACATAAATAGAGATTATTTTTACTCTTCATTTCATTTTGAAAATATGAGAAAAACTGACAAGAAAATCAGTTCTTTAAATGTTTTATATATTTTTGATTTGTTTCTTTGTCATTTAATAACTATTTGCAATTTGTTCATAAATAATTTTCTTGCATTTTTCCACATGAACTCTCTTTTTTGAACAACATAGTTGTTTTAAAATATTTTCAAAGTAGGTTTTCCACTGATTCTTACTCAGTGATAGTGTTTGCTCATTTGTTTTTATCCTTTGAATGTATGATGTTTTCTTGTTTCTTTGTCAGAGTTTTAATTTTCTTAAAAACTGCACATTTCTATCTGGTGCATGGTGAGATTTGAATGGGATTCTCAACTTTAAAGAAATTTTTCACTTTTTAAATCTTGTGGGCTTTCTCTCTGCCAAGGTTCTCCCTGTGCTATAAAGTTTAAGATATTTTTTGTCCATATTAAGCTTGAACATATGCAGTGACTTGATATTTTTCTTTCTTTAATTCAAATATATTGTTTACCTTTTTCAGTTAATGTATAACCATATTATTTCTTCCCTTCTTTATCCTCCCTCCTTTCCTTGTTTATATCACGACAATGGTTTCTTTTTCTTTGTTATTATTATATAGATGTGTAAATGTGTAGATATATAAAAACAGCCTTCTCAGTACACTTAATGTTCTTTGTATGTATATAATTTCAAGAATGACACTTGGAATGGAATAGGCAATTAGTGTCTCATCCATGAGAAAGATCATTTCTCTGGGAGAAGCTTGCTCAGCAAGCAGTCCTTTATCTAGGGGTAAAGCCCCACAAGACTTTTTGCCTTTTCAATATAGTATGTCTGTTAGTATCATTCAGGTCCAGTTTAGGCAGCCACATTGTTACCTTGTCATGGATATACCTCGCCTGTCAATATTTGGAAACAAGATCTCCAGCAGACTTCCTTAACCACTGGTTCTTGCAATCTTTCCACTCCCTCTTCTGCAATATTCCCTGAAGCCTAGGTAGTGGAATTACATTGCAGATGTATCGGTTGGGGCTGAGTACCCTGTGATAATTTGTCCTCTATATTTAACCATTTGTGGTATTTTATAGTGGTGTCCATCTGTTGCAAAGAGAAGCTACTCTAATAAGGGATAAGAACTACACCTATCTTTGGTTATAAGGTTATAAGGATACTTATTTAAGATACATTTAGGAATTATGATGGTTTAGTAAAATGGTCCAGGAAAATTCTCCTCTAAAATCCACGACCTTGCTAACTTCCTAGTAGTTGACTATGTTTTTAGTTTTAGGAGTAAACCTACCCCACCCCTAGTTGAGCAAGTCTTAAGTCTTAAGTCCAATTAGATCACTGCTTGTTACTGTCAGCTATGATGCCAGTAGTGCACTTACAGGAATATCTTGCCTTGTTCACCATTGCTATGGCTCATAGAAAGCAAAACTGGTAGGAATATGCATTATTCTGCCCCACCCCACTGACAACTGACACACACACACACACACACACACACACACACACACACACACACACACACACACACACCACACACACACACACACACACACACACACACACACACACATTATTGAAATCTGATACTATAAATATACAATCTGATACTATAAACGTTAGTACTCAAAGAAGAGGCTTTCTGGTCAGCTCCTCCTCAGGTCTTCTGAGTCCTCTGTTTAAAATGCATGGTGTCAGAAATTGGATTTACCTTCAAACTCTGGGAGGCAACTGAAGGCAAGAAAAATTTAAGGGGTCTCTTAAATTTCCCTAACAAGTCAAAATGGGGATTTCCTTGGCTATTACTGTAGTTTTGTTAGATAATCTATGAGTTATGGCTCTAATAGTAGACTTGTCAGACTCTATGAACACACACATTTATATGTAATTTAGGTAAATGAAAAACAATGTGATTCCTAATTCCTTTTCTCCTTTTCTCAGATTGATCCATGTGACCCTCTTAGGGTTCTCCTTGTTACCTAGCTTCTCTGGAGCTGTGGAGTGTAGTCTGGTTATCCTTTGCTATATATCTAATATCCACTTATAAAGGGGAGGGGTAGGAGATGATAGCATGAGGGAATAGGATGGTTTGTGGGGAGGATGGAGAGGCAGAGCAAGGAAAGAAATACCATAATAGAGAGAGCTACTCTGGGGTTAGGGAAAACTCTGGTGGTAGGGAAATCCCCAAGAATCCACAGGATGAACCCAGCTAAGACTCTTAGCAATAGTGGAGAGGGTGCCAGAACTGGCCATTCCTTGTAATCAGATTGGTGAATATCATAACTATCATCATAGAACTTTCATCCTATAACTTATGAAATCAGATGTAGAGATCTACAACCAAGCATGAGATTTAGTAGTGGAGATCCATTTGAAGAGAGAGAGGAGGGAATTCATGAGCAAGGGAGGTCAAGATCATGATGGAGAAATCTACAGAGACAGCTGAACCATGCTCTTGGAAACTCAAAAAACCTGGACAGACAGCTGTGGAGTCTCCATGGGCCTGAACTAGGCTCTCTGTATATGGGAGACAGTTGTGAGGCTTGGGCTATCTTAGAGCCCCTGTTGATATACCTAGTTAGAGATAGCCTCCTATTGTTTATGGTTGGGATTGCAACTAGGTGTTCAAGCTTGGACACCTCTTGCAGATGGCTTTAGGGTTTAGTTAAAATGCACATAGTTAGGAAGTGACATAAGCAGATTGCTGTATCTTCTTATATTTCCCCTTTATGATTGTTAATTTTGGATACTTTACACTGTTAAGTTTTAATCCTCTTTTGGACTAAAAGGGGAATTGTAGGGATGCTGTAACCATGCCTTCTAGGGGCTGGCTACAGGTGTGCCTGATTACACCTGCGGGGGCATGGTCAGGGTGATGTAGGGAAGAGTTAAGAGTGAGGGACACTCACGCGGCGGGCGGTCCCTGCTTTCGCTTTTAGCTGTATTTACTGCTGCCCGCCAGCTGGCTAGGTCACTCTGTAAGTAAGGCTTTTCCCTATTAAATTCCCTTGTATTTTTACCTGGCTCTGTATTGGTAATTTTCTGCATTACTAAGCTAGTTTGTTGGAGCTCATTCCTTATGAGTGGATGCCATGCTCAGACTTAATGCAGGTTATAGGGGCTTAGTCCTACCACAACTTCATATGCCAAACTGTGTCAACCCATCATGGGTGCCCTTAACTGTTGGAAGGAGTGGATGGAGTGGGCTTGGGGGAAGACAAGGGAGGATGGAAGAGGGTGTGAGGGAGAATTTTGGTTGAAAGGTACAATGAAATTTTAAAAGTAAATATTTTAAAAATGAAAATAAACTATGGACATTAGGGAAAAGAAGAGGACAGGAGGTAAGAGGAGGAACCAAAAAGGACAACAATAGGGTGAATATGACCAAAGTACATTAGAGTCATGTGTGAGAATGTCAAAATTAAGCCTATTGTTCATGAAGTTAATATATTAATAAAAATTATATTATAAAAATATGATTCCTTACCAATTTTAAAACATCTTTAGTGTTATTTTTGCTCTCCTCCTACTACTGTGTTGGCCTCCTTCCCCTTATCTGTTGAAAATTCCCCATTGTTTTTCACTCACCTCCTTCAGAATACTTGACGTCTGCTGGTCTCCTTTCTAGCATTCCTTTTACTTCGATGACTTCTGTGTTTACTCAAGATGATATAATTACTTTTAGGATTTTGGAGGTTGGAACCACAGGTGAGAGAAACCATGATGTTTTATCTTTCTGGGCCCAATTACCTTACTCAATATAATATTTTCTGATTCTATCCATTTACTTGCCCTTTTTTACTATTTAATCATTCTGGTATCTGTTCCTCATTATTCATTCATCAGTTGAAGGACATTTAATTTGTTTCTATTTTCTACTTGAATAGTACAGCAATGAACATAGATGATCAAGTATCTGTTGTATCGGATATTGAATCTTTGGGGCATATGACAAAGAGTGTTATACATGGGTCATACAATAGATTTACTTTGAGCTGTTTTAATCATTTGAAATTAGTGTAGAGAATTCTTTTAAGAATTTTCTTTCATATTCAGTCACTTCAAAATGCTTCAGTCTTTAATCACCATCTCTCAAAAGAGAAAAGAACAAGAACCAAAGAAAAGAGAGAAAAATAAATATTGGCCATTTATATACCAGAACTCATTTCTGCCAGAAGTAGGGAGCTTGAAACAGTTTGCAAAGGTAAAGGCACCCATCACCACTTTGTCTGCACTCTGAAAATCAGAGGTAGCTATTGCTACTCAGACCATGGATAACTTCCCCCAGGTAGAAGGGATTTCTATTCTTCAGTGTTGTACCTGCTGCTCCAGAAGACACTGGGATTCTGAATGTGCGCATGGGCATCCTTTAGTGTACCAACAGCTGAAATTGACTGTAAGTTAACTCTATAACTCAGCTCTTTTCTTGAATGCTAACACATCTTTAGTAGGTTTTGAGGGAAAAATTGTTAAATCAGAGTTTCTGCTAGTCCAAACATTGTCTGAGGAAGCAGTTTGCTTGTGTTTCCTAATCTACCATCTTTCCAGAATGCTTATGGATTATTGGTAGTTTGGAGACAAGAAAATTTTACATAAACTCTAATAGTCTTTATTTCTTCATCATACCCCTACTATTTCAAGCCTTTATTTCTTACTCATACCCATGCTATTTTAAGCCACTTGATATTTCTAGGTATAAAGATATAGTTTGTCAAAAAGCTTTTGATGTTCCCCATAAAGAATAAACCTAAAGTTCAACACTGGGAAACTATGCTATATAAACTAAAATAGGTTATTGTAAAATAAAATAAAGAATCAACATCAAATTTAGGTTCTGCTTCAACCATTAATTCAAACTTTCAGCAATAATGATAATGATATAAAGCTATGGTTTATAATACAATAATTACGATTATTACCAATAGCCACTTGCAAAACTAACTTTTGAACCTTTAGTATTTTAAATTAATTTATATTTAAATATACATAATTGATGGATGTCATTTTGCAGCTCAGTTAAAATTTATTTTGAACAAGAAATTATTTAATTGAACATAGTAAACATGTGATTATGAAATAACTTTGTTGAGAATTCATAATGTCCACAATTGAAATCAATATTAAACCACATTTACTTTCTAATAGAAAATATTGCTATAGAATATTATAAATAACCTAGTTATATTTAATATCTGGCTTAAGATCCCTAACAATCTCTTGACAATCTCAGAAATTAGCAATTTTGGTTATATTTAGAAGATAGTGGACATTAAATGAACATGTATGCTTAATGGAAATACAAATAAAAATGCTACATTTTAGTAATGATACAGTTAGTGAAATAAATAGATATTGATTAAAGAAACGATTTATTATGCTTTAGAAGCATACTAATGAATAGCATTCAAATTAATTCAACACATTGAATATATTTCTTGTGACATCATTTGACACATAGCTCAATCATCTTTGAAACTACGGATTTGATAATCATCATCATAATTTGTCATTTACTTAGGTTTTATCTTTCAATATTCAGTTATTTGTTTTTCAAATAATAATATAGTTATTCATATGTACAACTGCACTAAACAGGTCTTTCTAGTACATATACATGTTAGATATTAGTAAATCTATAGTTTGAAAAGCATTTATTTCACAATAGCACAAAGTTTATATTTAGATGGTGTTTTATGAATATTTTTCTATTAATCTGGTGTCTATCATTACACAAAGAAGTTTTCAAATGTCTGTATTGTCATTTTGGCAGTGATATCTGTCAAAATAGGTAGTAAAATAGAAATCATTAGTAACACTGGGAAAACACAGCTGTTAACTATTGTTTATGCACTATGAATAGCAAGATTGGGGAAATTTATTTACTATGTATTTCCACATTAAGTCACTTACTCTCCATGGAAAAGGCAAAATAAAGAATAGCCATATCTGTTTGATAGGCTCAATGGAAAAACTCTAGTAATTTTACAAATAATAGAATATTTGTTATATATATATATATATATATATATATATATATATTATATTCCCCCCTGTGGCAACTGTACCCCAGTATATCTTTTTGAGAGGTTGAAAGTTACATGAATGGGTTGGGTCCCAAACCTTTCATACTAAGTCTTGATTGGTATAGGATATGTCTAGTAGTTCAGGCTCTGTATATGCCATTGCTAGGAGTTTTAGCTTGGGTCATCTTCATAGATTCCTGGAATTTCCATTGCACTAGGTTTCTACCCTGCCCACCAGATGCTCTCCAATTCCTGTATTCTCTTCCAGTACTCTGTTTCTCTATCATTTCCCACCTGGTACCTCCTGTTTCCAATACCCCATCCCCTCATCCACAAATGTCTATTCTATTTCTGCTTCGCAGTGAAATTTATGCACCCTCCCCTGCCAGCTCTCCTTGTTTTGTACCCTCTTTGGGAATGTGGATTGTTGCACAATTATCCTTTACTTTAAAGCCAATATGTGAGTATAAGTGAGTACATACCATGTTTGTCTTTCTCAGTCTGGTTTACCTCACTTAGGATGATTTTTTCTACTTCCATCCATTTGCCAGAAACTTCATTATGTCAGTATCTGTGATAGCTGTGTAATATTCTATTGTGTAAATGTACTACATTTTCTTTATCCATTGTTAGGTTGAGGAATATCTAAGTTGTTTGCATTTTCTGGCTGTTAGATAAAAGCTGCTGAGAACATATTTGAGCAAGTGTCCCTATGGCATGATGGAATGTACGTTGGGTCTATGCCTAGTAGTGGATAGCTGGGTATTGAGGTAGATGGATTCATGATTTTCTGAGAAACCAGCATATTGATTTCCTAGTAGCTGTACAAGTTTTTACTCCCACCAGCAATAGAGGAGTGTTCCCCTTTCTCCAGATCATCTCCAGCATGAGCTGTCACTTTTGTTTTTAATCTTAGCCAATTTTCTTGGTAGATACCACTTTCCAAATTAAATAAAGATCAGATAAAAAATTTAAATACACCTATAACCCCTAAAGAAATAGAGTCAGTCATTAAAAGTCTCCCTCCACGCCCCCCAAAATGCCCAGGGCCAGATAGTTTTAGTGCATAATTCTACCAGACTTATAAAGAAGAGCTAATGCTAGTACTGCTCAAATTAGTCCACAAAATAGAAACAGAAGTAACACTGACAAATCCATTTTAGGACTCCACAGTGGCCCTGCCACCTGAACCACACAAAGACTCAACAAAGAGATACCCCTCATGATCATTGATCTGACTATTCAAAGTTTGTTTTTGTTTACTCTGACCAGAGCTTACCTCAGTCAGTTTAGGCAGAGTGATGTATCTGATCTGATATTCTATCATCCCCCCACCACAATGCTAGCTTTATTGTTTTCCTGTTCTCTGTATACTTAATGAACTTATTGTAAACCAATGATGGCATCTTGGATCCTTACTGTCCAATACATTCCTGTAGACGTCACAACTCTAGCAGTAACTCTGACTGCATCATTCTCTGCTGTTAAAGTAGAGTTATCACAGAGTAATTCCAGAGTCCTTAGAACAGCCAGACTGTCTGAGGACAGTGTGTACAGTTTCCAAAAATATGGTAACTTGGTTTACCCTTCTCACTCAAAGAAATAGTCACAAAGAAAAGTACAGGACTGTTAGGAGCCAATCAAGAACTAACTGGTCTTCTCCAGAGAAAAATGCTTATTTTAAACATATGAAGGGTTTATAATAAAATCCAACATAATACTAACATTTTCAACACTTCTTAGGAGGACAAATGTCTTTAGGGATATTTGGGGCCCTCTGACATGTCTTAGTGTCTCACCAACTAGGTTGTTGTTTTGCCCTTTAGATCACTAAATGTGAATATGTATCAAGGATATATATGTATATATATCATTTTTTGGGATAAATTAATTAATATCATTATCTTAAGTGATGTTGTTTTGAAAATCTAATCAATGATTTCAACACTTGGGAGATTTTTAATTTAAATACTAGGACAATATTTCCCACTGGCATATAATAAATTTACAAATTGTCACTAGTACAATTCTAAATGGACTCAGAAAGAATTATAATTACATGTTTCAGAAAACTGATGCCATACACATTGTGTATTTAAATATGCTTGGTAAAATTCCTGTTCTAAAATTACATTATAATTTATATATGAGTTACTGAGAAATTATTAATTCTATGATAAAATAAATAAACCTCATTGCTTTTCCGCTTCTGTGCTTAGGCTTAGTCCTTAATTAAACTCTGCTAAATGGCTGAAATACTAGAAGTATATAAGAGTTTTAACTGGAGGCATGTTGACTTTTGAGAAGCATTTGAAACTATCCTCAGGGTGTTGTGACACAGATCTGGGCCTTAGGTGTATTGCTTGAGATACTGCTTTTGTTTCAGAAACAAATCCCACTGTCTCCAGTGTATGGCGAAAGTAGTAGAAGAATGCACTTGCTTCATAATCTTTCAACTTTCTCCTCTCTCTCTCCCTCCCTCTCTCCCTCCCTCCATACACCCCCCTCTCTGTGTCTCTCTGTCTCTCTGTCTGTCTCTCTGTCTCTCTGTCTGTGTCTCTGTCTGTGTGTGTCTCTCTCTCTCTCTCTCCCCCCTTCTCTCTCTCTCTCTCTCTCTCTCTCTCTCTCTCTCTCTCTCTCTCTCTCTCTCTCTCTCTCTCTCTCTCTCGGTTTTTGAAACAGGGTTTCTCTGTGGCTTTTGGAGGCTGTCCTGAAACTAGGTCTTGTAGATCAGGCTGTTCTCAAACTCCCAGAGATCCGCCTGCCTCTGCCTCCCAAGTGATGGGCGTGCACCACCACTGCCCTGCTTCTCCTGTCTCTTTCAATGAGAGTGATATTCTTCTTTATTTTTATTTTTGGTTCTTTTATTTAAAAGAAAATTGTCTTTCATTCAACATACAAACCCTAGTTCCCCCTTCTCCCTCTCCTGCCTCCAATTTTCCCCCATTACTACCCCATTCATTCCTCATAGGGGGCAAGGCCTCCCTTGGCTAATCACCAATTTCTGGCACACCAAGCTGAGGCAGGACCAAGCCTGTCCCCACTGCTTCAAGGCTGAGTAAGGAATCACACTATAGGAAATGGGATCCAAAAAAGGCAGTTCATGAACCCAGGATAAGTCCAGTCCCATGACCAGGGGCTCCCAAACAAACAAAGCCTGTCACCCATATTCAGAAGGCCTATTTCAGACCCATGCATGTTCTCCAGCTGATAGTCCAGAGACTGTGAGCTTCCACTAGCTCTGGTCAGCTGTCTCTGTGGTCCTCCCCATCATGATCTTGATCTTTCTTGCTCACTCACATAATATCTTCTCCCTCTCTTCCACTCAAGTCTAAGACCTTAGCTCCATGCTTGGCTGTGGATCACTGCATCTGCTTCTGTCAGTTACTGCATGTAGATTCTATGATAACAGTGAAGGTAGTCACCAATATGAATAAAGTGGAAGGCCAATTCAGGAATCCTCTCCACAATTGCTAGGAATCTTAGCTTGGGTCATTCTTGTGGATTCCTGTGAATCTTCCTAGCACCAGGTTTCTTCCTAACCCCGTAATGGCTCCCTCTATCAAGTTATATCTTTCATTGCTCTCGCTCTCCATCCTTTCCCCCACTCAGCCATCTCAATCCCTTATGTTTCCACCCCCATTCCATCTCTTCTACTCCTTCTGGCAGTTTACCCAGGAGATCCTGACTTCTTCCCCTTCCTGGGGACCTCCATTTGTGTACCTCTTAGGGTCCTCCTTTTCACCTAGCTTCTCTGGGATCATGGATTACAGCCTGGTTATCTTTGCTTTGCATCTAATATCCATTTATGAGTGAGTACTTACTGTGTTTGTTTTTCTTGTCCTGGCTTACCTTACACAGGGCCTGCCCCCTTTCTTATAACCTGGCTTCAAAATCATCTCAGAAGAGCAGTCAGAATGATCACTCATAATACCATTTAGGTCATGCTGTTCTCTTTATTAGTCTGATCTTTGTCATTATAGTAAAATATAATGGTGAAATCATAAGGAAAGATACTTATTTAGTTTGGAGCCTGAATATCCAAGCCATTTGGCATAGGCTTTTGCACAAAACCATCTCAGGGAAAATTCAGTAAGGGGCTCATGTTCTTGGATGAAAGGACTCATCCCTAGAAAGGAATTTAGAGAGTTAGACAGGCCCAGTGTCAAAATTTCCTAACAACTCACACCCACAGGGCATGGCAACCAATGGCTTATCAGGTCAATTTAGACTTTACCTTTAAATGGTCTATTACTTGCCAAATCACTTTTCTATTAGGTAGGTAGGGCTCCGCAATAGGGAATCTTTGTGGACACAGTCCATATCGAAATATGGAGACTTTTCAGCTAAATCCTCTCACTGGTTCTAACACACTCATAGTCAATATTTTCAAAATGACTATAAATATAGAGCAGAATTTGGCTGTCACTCATCATCTGTGTTCTCAACCACCCCTGAGGCTTTCCATAAACTGTATTCTATTTGTGTGACACATTGGCTTGCTTTCAAACTTTCTCATAGGCTTTTTGTAGGTGCAGGTTTACCCATTAGGTCCTTCATGCCATCCTTTTTAAACTTACAATCATTCTTCCCTGATCTTTCTACATTGAATTATTCTCCAGTTTCCATGAAAACTATAGAGAAGCAGAAGGTCACATCTTTTCCCCTCCATTGACAACTTAATTTTTTGCCCAATAGTAGTTGTGCAATTTTTCCCACATAGTAGATGCTCAAGAGGAAACATATGATAAAATGCATATATTATTAATTTACATCTTCAAAAATTCATTAAAATATAGAATATAGCCATCAATCTTTAGTGGTGCTCACAAGTATGATCCCCTGAAATAGTCTAAAAGCACAAACATTTGAAATCATCTTCAAATATAACCTAACACAGGAGCAATCCGAATTCTTGGCCAAGGTGTAATAATATTGGAAACCCTGTGCTTTCTTCCAAATGAGCCTCTTCGTGGCTTCCCTACAGTGCCCTCCACTAACTGCAGTCTCAGATGACAAACTAGACATGGAAATATTACACTTGGTTATTGTCTCTAGGTACACTCCTTCAGGCCAGACCAAGACACATTACTTATCAAGGTAATACTATTTTAGCTACAGCTGTATTTGCTTTAGAGATAATTAGTTTTCCATCTGTCGTTTGAGGGAGTGTATTACATTTGCTTTAGGGGCAAAGTGGAAAAAAATGATCACAGTTCTGCAACCTAGAAAATTCATTTGACACCCAGTATAGAAATGACATACAGCACTTACCCTGTAGTGCTTTCGCAGTTCGAGTGACAGATGAGTAAACTAACTCTGTTTATATGTGCAAAGAAAAACATCAGTAAACAACCAGCATTGTAGATGACAAGCAGCTTCATTGTGCATTAATTTACCATGCTTATCAATTGGGTGATTTCAAATTCAGTTGGAAAAGTAATTTAGTGTGCATGAATTTATAATGAACAACTTAAAAAGTGATAAGAGGCTTACCTATTTAGGTAGAAGCAAGAGCACTGGAAAATTAAAGGCGTAAATTCTAATCACATCTTTCAAATATAAAATGCACTATGCCTTGCAAAGTCATTAAGCCACACAGATTTAAAGTCTCCAACAAATGAATGCAAAAAAGGCTGTGATGCTCATGATACTGTTGTTAAAAATAAAGTGGTTAATAACTGCCCACAAAGAAAGTGTTTTGGGAAGAAGAGTAAAAGTATTATAACGTCATCAAGAAACCCTTGTCCAGGGAAATGGCAGAAAACAAAGGTGTCATTGTTGGCAGATTGAACATTATTAAATGCTGCAGTAAGTTTATAGCTTCTGCCTGTTACATCATGTGGCATTTCAATAACTCACTAATAAAATAAACTTTGCTCTGTGTTTCTAAAGGCAACCTCATAATAACTAGAACTGTAGGCATGCAATCTAATGTGGGAAGTCGCTTTTTTGCTCCTGGTAATGTTATACTAAAACACAGTTCTTCAACAATTCCTCATGGAGACTGAGAAACAAAAAAAAATGTAAGGCATCCAAAATTATCATTTATATTTGTATGGGTATAGTTTTCTTCAACTGTCAAGTTGATCAAAATCTTTAGGACCTGGAAAGAAGAAACATGACACCATCTCCATAAAATTGGTTTATTTCCTTCCTTCCTTCGATCCTTCCTTTGTTCCTTCCTCCGTTCCTTCGTTCCTTCGTTCCTTCCTTCATTCCTTCCTTCCTTTCTTTCTTTTTTCTTTTTTGGTTTTGCAAGACAGGGTTTCTCTGTGTAGATTTGGAGCCTATCCTGGCACTCGCTCTGTAGATCAGGTTGGCCTCGAACTCTCGGAGATCCACCTGCCTCTGCCTCCCAAGTGTTGGGATTAAAGGTGTGTGCCTGGCCTATTTTCTTAATTGCTCATTGATGTAGGTGAACCTGTCTCACAGTAGAAGGTATCACAGCTGAGCCTGCAAAAATAATAGTGCTAGCTGAGGCAACTATTAAGCAGTTTTTCTCCATATCTTCTGCTTCTGCTACAGTTCCTGCCTCCAAGTTCCTGTCTTGACTTCCCTGACTGAAGGACTGTAAGTTGTAAATCAAATAAACCCTTTCCTCTTCAAGTTGCTTTTGGTGAGTGTTTTATATCTGCAACAAAGCAACAAACCAGAAGCATTAAACAGGAATATAAAGAAAAAAGTTTCCATTGAGAAAATTTGCTCTTGATATTAAAAATACAGGTTATATTTCTAAACAAAAGATTCCTGTGGAAATGCTAAATATTTGAATCTAAAATCAGTCAAAGGTAGTCAAAGGTACTGTAGTATAATAATAAAAATTATCTTTGCTTATGTGTATATTTGCTTAGTCATTGGAGGCAAGAGCCCTAAAAGTTTCTATTATGGTTAAACATGAACTGTTCAGTACAGGTCAAGTACAAACATCCACTTTTTTGAGGCAGTTTGAAATATTACTGAAGGGATAACTTAAAATGATAGAATTCTAAAATTATCTGATAACACAATACAGCTTAAAATACAGAATATTATATCTTACAACTTTGATAGTTTATGCTTCATATAAATATGGTAATTCACTGGATTTTCCTTCAAATTCTTTATATGTCAAACACTAATTAAGCATACAATTGCTAAGGCAGCAGATACACTCAAAAGGTAAGTTAATGTGGGAACAACACAGACCCACAGGCTCCAGCATCTCTTTCTATTCTCAGGACCATCAGTAATGTTTCAATTCTTGTTACAACCTACACTGTACTTGTGATCTTTTTTAACTATTTCAAAGAACACATTGTGGTCATGTAAAGTGTTTGAGCTATCAAGCATCAGTAATATGTATTTCTACATGTATTGGTTATCAGGTACAAAAATGGGGAAAATCAATATCTATAATGTCAAATTATGGGAGAGTTTATAAAAAGAAAAAGCTTTTTTTGAAAATTTATAGTAATATGATTATTTTGATTGTGGAATTAAAGACAATATTATCAGCTTTTCTTGAATTATTTGAATTTAATTTTAAAGACTACTTAATAACTTAAGTAATCAGCTTCAATTTGTTAGGATTATTTGCCTTTACTTTTAGTAAAATAAAAGTAAATCAGACTGGTTCTGCTCAGTTTTATCAGTTAGTTTTCAGACTGGTTGAAGTTGACAGTCTGTTCTCTCAAAGTTGACAACAACACCTGTGTGGAGATATTGAAGACTTTTTTTCTGATTTCAAAAGTCTGACCATTCTACATGTTGCATAAAGATGGAACAAGAAAATAGCACATTCCACATGGACTGTCACTGGAAAAAGGCATCTTCGTGTTAAGTTTTCAGGCTAGCGGGTTTGCATGGCTCTTCTTTAAACTCAGTGTATCTCAAAAGTAGTACACACCATCAGTCATCCTAGGGGTGAATTAACTTCTCTATCTTGCCTGCCATTTTGTTTGTTTTTGTTTGCTGTTGCTGTTTGTAAAATCATGATTCACTTGTAAAATAAGAACCTCCTAGATTCAAACCAAATCTTCATACACCTCATTTGCTTGTTCAGTTTTTTTCATAATCATACTGCCCACACACTGGTTCCTCATTTCTTCCACAAATACACATAGTTGCCTGAAAACATAATTACAATCTGAAGCTAAAGCACTTCCTTGAAATCAGGAAGGTGAACAACTTTCCACACATCCTGAATAACTTTTGATGGCTTTCCACCCAATATCAAGGACACATTAAAACTCCTTAAGGTCATACAACACAAAACTGGCACACATTTTATGGGTCTCTAGTTTGTCTGCCAGCACCAGTGCCTAATGCCTCATTTTGTTGTCATGGGAATCATGACCACGTCAGTCACCAAAGTATCCAAGCTGATGCCATGTAGGACCAGTATTCTTTTTGAAAGGATCATATTTTATATTATTGTTTGTATTTCAACAGTTTCAACAGATTTGAAGCACTGATGTGTTAGCCAGTGGAAACTCATACATGCTGGGCACCATTGCTGACATTGTGTTAGTACACATGGGCATACATTTTTGCATTTATATACATATGAGATATTTTTGCAATATTTACAAATGATTATCTATTTAAAACTTCCTAATCAGATTGATACTTAAAATGTATCTATATTATTTTATAAAACCATAACACATTGTCAGTATTCTGTATTTTTCCAATGTGTGATATACTAAAATTAGATTTTACACATAGTAATATTTGTGGTTCCACCCTTTCATCACATTGCTGTATTGATTTCTGTGCCCATTCTTTGAATGTAAAAGGTTTGATATCCATGAACAACTTTGTAGTGGTTGACTTTGACAGCTTTATCATTTTATAGTTTGCACTTCTTGTATCCAAAATGTTTCTTTATCTAGTCTCCTAAAATAAATACTAGCCTTCTATGAATTGATCATTGTGACTTTTCTATTTCTTTCCAACTTCATTAATAGAAAGTATTGTTTTTTTTCTGTCTAAGGTCATCTTGGTGTCAAACGGTCCTGCTGTAGCTGGGGTCTGTAATGATACTCACTCCCCATGTTTGGAACCATGATGGGTTGTGTTAGCTGCACCCTTCTCTGGCTCAGGCATAGCTAGCTGGTCCTTTGCTTCTGTGGAAGAGGCAGCTGGAGAGATGTTCTGGCCCTTAAGGGGACAGTTATCCCCCTCTACCCTCCCACACCCTCACCCTTCCCTGTCTCCCCAACCCCCACACCCCCATCTCCATGCAGCATTTGGTAAAGAATGCCCCTCCCCCCATCACATCTTTTGGGCAGCATTCTAGAGCTGACCCTGTAGTACTGGACACCTCTACCGTATGGTGCTACAGGTGAGAGAACGATGCCCTCCATTCTCTGCCCCTTGTCACTTGAGACAGCTGAGAGCTGACCCTGTATGGGAAGCAGGTAAAACAGACATGAGGGTGGAAGAACTGAAACCCCCTCTTGTCCGAAACAGCATTCGGGAAGGAGGGCCCTGTATCTCACCTGGGCAAAACCGTAGAGCTGGCTCTGGTGATGTGAGTGTTGGGGACCTGGATCTGAGGACTTGAGAACAGGAGAACAGGCTCAGTTCCTTGTTGTAGCCTACACTGGGTGGGCAAGCCAAGGCTGTGCATGACACTTCACCAGGTAGCATGAGGGAAAGCTGGCAGAAGGACCAACCCACCTACCACCCAGGCCTAGAATTCAGATCTGTGGGTTGGCCCATACCAACATCTTCCTCACCTACAAACTGTTGGAGTATATCAAGGGGAAGAACCTACACTTCCAAAGTAGCAGGATCTCCATGACACAGGACAACTGGATATCCAAGAGGAACCCCAGTGAGAGCCCTTTATCTATAGTATAGCCGAAGCCAGAGGCCTAGACATAGACCTCTGGCTCCTGTCAGTGAACAATTGCAAGTAAAGATTAATGAACTAAAGAGAAAAGCCGTATGACTGACTGGGGCCGTACTACATTCCACGAAATGACCACATTCTTTTCTTTCTTTTTAAATTTGTTTTATTTAGGTTTTGGTTTTTCTTTTAAATTTTGGGTTTTTGTTTTCTTTGGGGGGGTGGATGGGTTGCAAGGGCAGAGAGTGGATATGAGGGGACAGGGCGATAACTGGGATCACAATGCATGATGTGAAATCCACAAAGAATCGATGGAAGTTTTTAAAAATAATATACAAATAAAGAAAGATATCGTTTTAATTTAAATTCTTTAATTACTACACATATTTACATATTCATCCCCCCATTCCCTCACCATCCCACACACCCTTGTCCCCCACCAACCTTCCAACCCATCCCCCAACTCCTCCCCAGGGATAGTGAGGCCCTCCACGAGGGACCTTCAAAGTCTGTCATATCCCTTGGGGAGGGCCTAGGCCCTCTTTGGTGTATCAGGGCTGCAACAATATCCCTCTATAGGGAATGGGCTCCCAAAGCCCATTTGTGCTCTAGGGTTAAAAACTGGCTCTCCTGGAACTAGAAAAAACCATCCTCAGTAAGGTAATCCAGTTATGAAAAGATAAACATGGTATGTACTCACTCATATAAGATATTTAGACATAGAGCAAAGGATTATCAATCTAAAATCCACAATTCCAGAGGAGCTAGGAAACAAGGAGGACGACAAGAGAAGATTGCATAGTCCCTCAAAGAAGGGGAGGGTGACAAGAACCCCTAAACAAAGTGGGAGAGGCGTAGAGAGGGAGTAGGTGGGAAGAGTAGGAAGGGGGAGAACAAGAGGACTGAGACAGGGGAGGAATAGAGGAGGGCAAGAAAGGAGATGCCTTGATAGAGGGAGACAGTACAAGTTTGGAGAGAGGTCTGGTACAGGGAAAATGTTAGGAGATCCATCCACAGGGATGACCCCAACTAAGAATCCAGACAGTGGTGGAGAAGATGCCATTGTTGTCCTTCCCCTATAATGAGATTGATATATACCTTAGTTACCATTCCTAGAGCTTTCATCCAGTAGCTGTTTGAAGCAGAAACAGGCACTCACAGCTAAGCACTGAACCATACTCCTGGAATCCAGTTGTGGAGAGGGAGGAGGGATGAGCAAAGGAACAAAGACTGTGCTGCAGAAGCCCGCAGAAACAGTTGACCTGACATAGTGAGTACATGGAGACCTTAATCATAAAGCTGGGGAAATAGCACTGGACTGAACCAAGCCCTCTGAATGTGGGTGCTAGCTAGGAGGCCAAGAAAGCTATCTTAATTTACATGTTTTTGTTTGATGATCTTCGCGTTTACTCCATATGTTTATACATATGTGTTTTCATATGTTTGCTGCTGGTGAGAAACTAAAGCATTATTAGCTTTATTTTCTATGAATTATAAGTTGTCACATCTTCACATTTTTCTACTGTTTCAATTTCTTCAAATTGTTTAATGTGCCTGTTTTTGTTTGCTTGTATTTTGTATCTTTGAGACAGGGTTTCTGTGTGTAACAGCCCTGGCTGTCCTGGAACTCACTTTGTAGAGCAGGCTAACCCTGAACCCACAGGGATCCATCTGCCTCTGTCTCCCAAGTGCTGGCATTAAAGGCCTGTGCACCACCACTGTGGCTGATGTGCTCTTTAAAGGAATTGTTTTTGTTTATGTGTGTGTGTGTGTTTGTGTGTGAGTGTGTGTATGTGAACACATACATGTGTGGTTACCTGGAAAGGGTATAGTGTTGGATCACCTGGAGCTAGAGTTAAAGGCAGCTGTGGGTATCCTGACATGGTGCTAGGGACAAAACTTGCATCCTCTGGCACAGCAGGGAGTGTGTGAACTAACTATGGACACATTCTCTATGTCCTGCTCTGGATCCTTATGCTAATCCAGTATTGACTCTATAAGGACCAGTATGAAATTTATGAAATCAAATATTAATATATGGTTTGTTTACAAGTGAATTCTCTTCATCTATGCTCATATAGTTTTCTGGGGTTTTTTACTTTTAATTTTCTTTATATTTTTTATTTATTATTTTAAGAGTGTATGTATATGTGTGTAGAGTAAGAATAACAGGACCCAGGAAAGCAGATCAAAGACAACTTTCAGAGTCAATTCTCGCTTTCCACAGTGAAGGCTGTGGTGTTTGACTTTAGGTCATCTTGCTTGGAAGCAAGTCCTTTGCCCACTGAGCCATCTTAGTACTAACATGTACTAATTTGTATTATCCTTACTATATTTTTTATATCATCTTCCAGTCTATTACTCCCCTTTTTCCCCCTGTGTTTTAAGATATATTTTGAGAAGTAAGAGTCCTCAAATCCAATGCATCTGAATATAGATCAAATATGCATGTGTTATATGCACATTTTCATGTAAATTCTGAGTGAATTGTATTGACTTTGAGGAGGTGAAGATTTCCTCTAATGTTTCTGGTAACTTTTAGATGCCTTACTTTCTTGCTCCCCCTTCCTTGATCTTATGACTTCCTTTCCATGCTATCTTCTTTATTCACTATAAACCTAATAAGCATCATTAGTGAGAGTTGTCATTTTATTTTAGTGATGTGCTATACTTATTGGTCAAATATAAATATTTCTTCTGGGTGTATATTTTTTCAAACTTTTCAATAATTTATTTTAAATAAATTGTATTATTTACACCACAGCATGCTATTTTGATGTGCTTAATGATGGTTATTAACTTGACAGCATCCAGCATCACCTTCGAGATGGCCCTCTGGGCACACCTGGCAGGATGATTCTCTTCATTGAGTTTTTCTTTTTTTTTTTTAATTTGAATTAGAAACAAGATTGTTTCACATGACAATCCCAGTTTCCTCTCCCTCCTGTCCTCCCATACCACCAGCTCCCCAACTAAAACCCTATATATCACATATCCCTTCTGCTCCCCCTGGATGGTGAGGCCTTCCATAGGGTGTCATCAGAGTCTATGTATCCTTTGGGATAAGGCCTAGGCCCACCTCCGTGTGTCTTGGCTCAGGGAGTATTTCTGTGTGTGGAATGGGCTCCCAAAGTCCACACCTATGCTAGGGATAACTACTGAACTACTACAGGAGGTCCCGTAGATTTCCAAGATCTCCTCACTGAAATCCATGTTCCTAGTGTCAGGTCTGGATCTGTCCCATGCTGCTATCCAAGCTTTCAGTCTGGGGACCAAGAGATCCCCCATGTTCAGGTCAGCTGTTTCTGTGGGTTCAATGGCCTGGTCTGGACCCCTTTGATCTTCACTCGTCCTTCTCTGCATCTGGATTCCAGTTCAGTTCAGTAGTTAGTTGTGGGTGTCTGCTTTTACTTCCACCAGCTGCTGGATGAGGGCTATTGGGTGGCATATAAGTCAGTCATCAATCTTATTATCAGGGGAGGAGATTTAAGGTAGCCTCTCCTCTGTTGCTTAGATTGTTACCTGGTGTCATCTTTGTAGGTCTCCAGGCATTTCCCTAGTGCCTGATTTCTCTACAAACCTAAAATGTCTCCCTCTATTATGGTCTCTCCATTCTTGTTATCTACTATTCTTCCCCTTACTCAACCTTTCAGCTCCCCCATGTCCTCTGCATCCCTCCTATTCCCCCTGCTCATTCTCCTAGCTCCCTCCCCACACTTCCCGTGCTCCCAATTTTCTCAGGAGATCTTGACCCTTTCCCCTTCTCCAGGGGACCATGTATGTCTCTCTTAGGGTCCTCCTTGTTTACCATCTTCTCTGGCAGTGTGTATTGTAGGCTGGCAATCCTTTACTCTATGTCTAAAATCCACATATGAGTGAGTACATACCATGTTTGTCTTTTTGTGGTTGGGTTACCTCACTCAGATTGGTTTCTTGTTGTTCCATTCATTTTCCTGAAATTTTCAAGATTCCATTGTCCCCCCCCCCCCGCTGAGAAGTACTCCATTGTGTAAATGTACCACATTTTCTCTATCATTCTTCAGTTAAGGCACATCTAGGCTGCTTCCAGTTTCTGGCTATTACAAATAGTGCTGCTATGAACATTGTTGAACAGATGTCATTGTTGTAAGAATGTGCTTCTTTTGGGTATATACTTAAGAGTGGAATTGCTGGATCTTTTGGTAGACTGGGAGATCTCTTGACTGTGATTGTGGTTTGCAATTGGAGAAAGAGTCTGGAGCTCTATGCCTGCATATCATAATCTCCTCTTCTGACACAATGTGACCATCTGCTTCATGCCCCTGCTACCTTGACAAGATGGTTGAACATTGAACTGTGAGCCAATGTAAGCACTTTTCCTTAAGTTGCTTTTGTTATTTTGCCACTCTAACAAGGATAGCAACTAAAATATATTTGCTATAGATTCAAAATAAATTGTGACATATTTTAGACTAATTCTAGCAATTCTTGCTTTCTTCTGTAAGTACAATTTAGAATTACTTTTATGAAGGCATAATGATTCTATATGGAATTTATGAGAATAACATTATATGTGTACATCATTTGGGAAGAATGACAATACTTTTCATAATACTTTCCAATGCATGGACCCTACATTTCAAACAAATTAACTCTTAGAAAATATATTTCAATATAATTTCATAATTTTCAATGCAGAATTTTGGAAATTTCATCCACATATATGTTGTGTTGATTCAATATTAATTAGCAATTTTATTTATTTATAAATGATATGCTTTGATATTGTGTTCCTGTTTCATGATAGATACAGAAGAATAAAAAGTCTGTGCCTATTGGTCTTGTTATAGCCAATCGTTTAAAATTTCAGGTGTATTAATCTGTTAATATGTTTAATGAGATATTGTATTAGGACAATTTTATTATTTGCTAAGAATAATAGGTTTTTTACTGTTAATCTTTTAAAACAAATGTAAACTTGAAATTCTGGCCTGTGGCTAGTCATGTGGAATCATCTAAAATAGAGACATTCTATATCTTAAAATAGTTTTAAATTTTAAAGTGGGTCAGCATCATTAAGGGTTTGTGGAAGTGTAGAATTTTCATAACTAATTACCACGAACTGATGAGCCTGACAAGTGTCAGATGATGCTTACAGATGCAGTCCAGGGACAGCAACAGGAGACATTCTTCCTTCAAGAGAATTGGAAATATCTAATACTTTAGTTATTACTTCTGTGACTTCCTTGGAGGAATTTCACATAATTTTCAATTGCCCATGCTATGAAATAAGTATATTGTTTTTTACCCTAAAGAAGTTTGAAAAAAATGTTGAATATTAGAAGATTTTGAAATATTGCATTGTGATTTTTAACTCAGGTATTCTGCTTTCATATAATTTGAATGTAAAAAAAAAAATCACCAAATTACCAGATCAGTATTCTCCAGAAAAACAAGTAAATCCAGATCCAGGTAATGGTTAAAACTACGAATATGTCACTGCAATCCTGCCTACCACCATACAAGACAAGAATGTTCAATCAAGTTTGAGGCATGCATAAAAGCATGTTACATTGTCTTTCATTTGTAGCATGTGTAATTATGAAAGGGGGAAATGTTATCATAATCAGCTTTAATATCAAATCAACATACCTGAGAAGAAGGAGAATCAGTTGAAGAATCACCTAGATCAGATTTCCCTGGGGCTGTGTGTGCAAAGACTTTTCATAATCACTAACTAATGTGGAAAAGACTCAACCATGGTTGGAGATCCCATTCCTAGGCAGGTGGGCCAGAGCTGAGTAAGAAAACTAGCTGAGCAAGCCAGTGGGAACATGCCAGTTAGCAGCTTTGATTTATCATTTCTACTTAAAATAAATAAATAAATAAATAAATAAATAAATAAATAAATAACTTTGAGTTCCTGCCTTGGCTTCCCTCTATGATAGAGTACAAACACTAAGCTGAAGTAAATCGTTTCCACCCAAAGTTGTTTTGGTTAGAGTATTTTATCACCACAGCAGAAAGCAAATTGGAACAAATGTAATTCTTGTATAAATATTTATATGAAGCCAAGAGCCACAATTACCTGGCATATAAAAAAAGTCTTAGGGTTCATTGAGGTTTAAACTGAACAAGTTAATCCCATAACTCAGACATTGTCTTGCTGGCTTATTTATTGTGTTTCATCAACCCTAAAATTCATTAAAATCACACTGCATGCAGCCTACTGCTTGTACACAGACTGTTGACTGTTTCCTAATACAAATCATCAGATTCAAAATCAGATAAGATAGAAGTTTTGCCTAATTTTCCCCCTTCAGATTGGATAGTGTAATTGGCCAATTTATCACAAATATCAGGAGATTCTATTGACTAAAACAAACAAACCGGGACCATATTTCTTTTTAAAAGAGATGGAAAGGGATTCATTTTTATGCCATCAATGTCTGTGTATTGACAAAAAGACTTGAAATAGTTTGTTGCTTTATGAAAGGACTCTAATTAATTTTTAGTCCTCTCACTTGAGCATAGATGGTAGTTTCTGTTTTGCTTATTCTGCCCACAAAAGTAGTAGATCATTAAGATAGCGAATAGCAAACCAAAGGAAAGTAGCAAGTCCATTTCATTTACTGGATTAAAGAAAAACATTCTAAACCTAAGTAGATTATTATATATTTTGGAGGTAATAAAGAGGAAAATAAAAATAATGCCAATATCATGAATATGTCAAGGTCTAGGTTTCAAAACAAAGGCTGCTTGCAGGAGACATGGCTCAACTGTTAAAGGCTAGGCTCACAACTAAAAATATAAGAACAAAGGGTGCTTCCTTAGGCTTAATTAAATGGCATCACTGGTCTAAGTGAGACTATTTGTGTAAATGAGGTGAGAATTGTTCATAGCAACATCCACATGAGCCTCCTCTATCTAAAAAGTAATTTCATTCATTATCTTCATAACCCCTTTGAGTGCTCAGAAAATCTTCCAGGCAAAGTAAATGTGCACAGAGTTCAAACACAAGACAGATTGGAATATAATAAGAAGTTAAACCCTGGCTTTAAAGATGTGCTTCTCTCCATAGTTCTAAAATGAACAAGTGGGGAATGTATCCACTTTTTTAAACAGTGTTTCAACACCATCTCTACCAGTAGCAATGTAATAATCTTTAATTGGTAGCCATAATATCCCTCAAAAATAATAAATAAATAAATTAATTAAAATGAAAAACAAATACATGGGTCAAATTTTCTATGGTTTTCCAATCCAAATCATAATCTAATGATTTAACACATACATGACATTAAATATGATTTACTAGCGCTATTACACATGTGCTATTGAGTTAAAGATTTAAATTATGTATTAGCCTAAAAGAATAAAAAGAGAAATTTATAACTGAGATTCAGTGCTAACACTGTGAGTTTCTGTAAACTTTTACAAGCTTCAGTATATTTTAGGGTACACTGTCTGGACTATACAAACAGGACTGATGAACTTGGTAAATTCTTTTAAAATTCTAAGGACAAAGAGAGAAGAATATTAAGACCCTCATTAATTGTTCTAGTACATGGCAGGCATTTCTCCATGGAGAGTATACACATACACATATACACATACATATACATATGCACATATATCATATACATATGACAGAATCAGACTCAAGAACTGATGGAATCTTAATATTTGTAAACCCAAAATAGTCATTTCACAACCAGCATCGATTCTGACCATCCAAGACATTGTCTTTATCTTTTGGTGAATGATGGAGCACAGTTATAGTGGTGTGTACTTCTTGTATCATGGACATGGGAAAAAGAATATTCCCTTGTTGCTTTTCTCACACTCATAGATTGCAAACACGATAAATATTCCTATTAACACTATTCCTCATAAAAACTGACTCTTCTGTGCTCTAGATAGTCCTTACTTAAATAATTTCCATGAATTAATTGCCAATCCTAACAAAATAACAATAGTGACAAAATCACTGTTGAAATCTATAAAATGCAAGAAAATTTCTTTTTCTACTGACATGTAACCATATCTTACTGTATTGAAATTAGAGCTTGCTGATTGGTAGGTAAGTGCTCCACAGGTGAATTGCATGCCTCACCCTCCTTTCAAGTTTTGTTTGGAGTCTTATTTTCACTAAGTTCCCATGGATAGCATCTAACTCAGTGTGTAGTTCAGGCTGTCTGCAAAGCTGCAGCTCTGTGTGTCAGTTCCTGAAGTAGCTAAAATAACAAGCCTGCCACTGGATTTTACTACAATGTTACCTTTAAAGGAGAAGAAATGTATCCTCAGCTTTCCACTTCTTGCCTCTGCATTTGCTACAAGAAATTAAAGCATAATCTACATCTGAAAATCACCCCATACCTTGTCTTTGTAAAAATAAACAAGGTTGGAAATGAAATGACAGGATTTGCCTTCAAGGTGTATGTGACCCTGGATTATTCCCATGGTGGCATCGAACTATAGTTTGTCTTTTGTTTGCCCACAATCTTTCCTAGAACTTTCACTTATTTGAAATGACATTGATAATTTCAGTTTTTAACTCCCAATGGTGTAATCATAGAATACCCATGAATTAAAAGGATACCATTTTTTAGCAGTCACAGATTCAAGTTATCTGGGAGTTCTTACACTGGAAATTTCCATCATGTCTTTGCCTTCATTATTATAAAGAATCTGATCAATAAACTTTACTTAACCTTGCCTTTTTATAGTAACCAATGTCTTTGTCTGACAAAAACTGTCTAGTAGAAGTAAAAACCCATGGAAATGGATATGTAATATCATCTCTTGGTAAATAAGTTAGAATTACATATCACACACTCACTCACACACACACACACACACACACACACACACACACACACACACACATGCATAACCACTATAATTTGGTTAAAATAAAAAATTGTTTTTGTGTTACTATATTCACTTCTGAAATTAAGACAAATCTCAACTAGCTATACTACTATTGTCTAGAAATTAAGGAAATAATATAATCTTTATAGTACCATCCATATAAGTTATTTGGCACAAAATACATATGTAATATATTTTAAAACTCTAGAATACTGGCTATGTACATACATTCTGAGGTTAATATGAATCTACAAATAATGCTTACCTCACAGAAAATTTCATTTTTACAAGTTCAAATGTACACCTTCTAACGTTAATACAGCAATTAATGTATTTCACTTGAAGTTTTGAAACTATAGCATGGTCTGCATATATCTTCCTGTGTGCATTTAAAAAAAAGCCCCAAATGATAGGAATAAGAAAAATCCATTGGGTTATTTTCATATATTAGTTTTGTGTCTGCACTGTGCTTACAAAGAAACAATTTCAGAATGTGAACGTGAAGATGTGCACTGAGTCCTTTAAAGTGCACATCTTCTTCTAACCACCTTGTACCTTGCAAAATTAATGGAAGAACAACATCTTCCTGGTATTTGATGGAATTCCTAAAATAGACATGTCAAGGTGATTTTCCTTCATTTGTTCATTCTTTTCTGACTTAAGTACAAGAATGTCGGCAGAAGCAACAGCTGTCAGAGCTAATACACATCACTAAATCTGATAATGTCACTGTGTCTTTGACATCCTCAGTTAGAGCCCTCAGGGTGGAGGGTAAGGGCGATTTTGATCATAGGTCTCTGGCACAGAGCCACCCACATGATGTAGGGCATATGCTAAACAGGTTCCTTGTTTTCTCTGCTTTTTGGGCTGCCACCAGGTGCATATTTCTGCTCAGTTAGGCCTTTCATGATGGAGTTCTGCCCTACCACTGGCCCAGAAACAATGGAGTCAGCAGACATTGACTGGAATATCTGAAATCCTGAGCGAAATAAATCATCTTCCTTTAAGTAGTTTATGTCAGATACTTATCACAGAATGTGAATATGACTGACACAGAACCACAAGGATGATAGCTTCTAATGAGAAAGATTGGAAATCATTAGGGCTGTGTGTTTGTGTAAATAAATGCCCTAACGTAGGGTGCATGTGTGTGTGTGTGTGTGTGTGTGTGTGTGTGTGTGTTTATATGCTCTTAGGCCTGATTTCTCAAACTTTTGATTTTAAAAATACTGCTAAACCAAATTCTCACCCCCAAACTGCACAGCATCAAGGCCTATCTTACCTCAACATTATCACTAAGGTTGACTGAAGGACACAGAATACCCCAACACTGCAATTGCATCTGGAGAGCTAGAAAATGTGTGATTTCCCCTAAAACCTCCCTTCCCTTTGCCATACTGCAGTCAGTGAAGTTACAGGAATATTGCTAAGTCAATGAGCTTGAAAGAGCAGAAACAACACTAAGGAATATGTTTTCAGAAAACATTGTGCAGATTCATTTTAAATGGAATGAAATTAGGAAATATCAATTGTCATTTCATTACATATGACAATTCTACCATATCCAAGCTCTTTCCTAAACAGATACTCCTAATTTGAGAAAACTTAGGCTTGAAACTTAAGAGAAGTAAAAATTTGGAGTTGTCATTTTCTTATCTGATTATCAGCACTTCTATCTACTGATAATTTTTCCACAACCTTAGCCACACCCTTGAGAAAGGGACTAAAACTGAAATATGTAGCAGGTAACCACTAATTGATTGCTCAGTGCTTTTTATCTCCGACATTTAGAAAGGTCTTACATTGCCCAGATATATTAAATACAAACCTCAGCTGCTTAGTTGGAGATAATGAGACTATGTGGGAATCTGTATGATTCACTTACCGGCTGCTATGTGTGAAATCCAGAAGGAGCTTTCACTTTCCATGAGAACTGGCATCTTACTGTGTCTCAGGGTGTTCAGAGTAAGGACCACTGAGTGCAGGTGAGGCCCTCACCAGAGCAGAAAAATGAGCACTTCATTGGTGCTTTAAAAGTGATTCTAATTTAACAGATGATGAATAAAAATATGTGATTCATCCACTTGTCAATATTTCAGGTACACACACTGACAACTTGGAAATTGAATTAATTGGTATGTATTTACAGATTTCTGTAAAATTGTATGAAAAACTCTATAAATCAATGCTTCCTTACATTTTTAATAACTTTCTTTTTATTTATTCTTTGTGTCTTTCACATGCATCTTGATCCCATTCATTTCCCCATCTCTTTGTATCTGCCCCCCTCCCAAGATAAAATAACATTGAGGAAAAGGGAAAAATCTCATCATGGAAACTGTAGTGTGACACAGTGAGTCATGCAATAAACCCTTTGGTTCATTTGTCTTTAATTGCAAATGTTTGTTACAAAGAGTCACTGGTCTGGATCAAGATCCCTGGCTTCTGCTATGCTATCTGTACTATGAAGCTGGGCTCTCACTGGGACTCCTCTTGCATATCCTGCTGTTGCCCTGTGTCATGGAGCTTTGGATCTGCAGCACATGCCCCTTTATATGTTCCCATAGATCACAGATAGGATTAGTGTTGTGGTTGGCCAATTTATAACCCTTGTTCTGGGCCTGGGGCCTGGGTAGCTGCAGGGTTTCTCAGCCTGCCAGCCACAACCCCCTCAGTCTTTGTGAACACCAGGGTGAGATATCCAGTGTTACTCCTTCTAGCAATGATAGAGGGAAAGCAGGACCAACCCCTCTTGCTTTCGTGTCTTCAGGGTCAGATCTCCCATACCTACACCTTCAGGGCCAGCTCTTCTACCCAGAAGAGGTGGTGAAACTGGGGTGGGTGTCATCTTTCCTTAGCTCCCACTACAATACAGAAGAAGTGGGAAGCAGTCCTAGCTATGCCCCCTCACACTCTCAGGGCTGGCTCACCTGGACTCCTGGTTGGTGCAGAGCTCTTGCTAGAGTTCTCTCACAGGCTGAGGGCTAGAGAGTCTGGGATGTGTTTGGTTGAGTCCTGCCTCAGCACCTTCCTTACTGTAAATTTTAATATAACATGAATAGCTGAGAAATGTGATATTTTATTATGATTAGTTTAAATCATCCTTCCATTAAGTGATGTTTTCCTATGATAAGCTAATTAGAAAGTACATGGTTTTAAAATAATAGACCATAACAGAAAAAAAAATCTTTTCATGATGTAAAGTATTTTAAGACTGAGATATGAAATATATTTATGTTATACTTATATACTTCTGAGAGAGTAAGATAAAAGACCACATTTATTTTCCCCAAAAATATATATAAAGCCTTTTTAAACTTAGAAAATAAGTTAATAAGACTAATTGTTATATTTATTGGTTAAAAATAGGATGAGTCCTTACAGTAATTTTTACAGGGTCCTATTATTATGTAGGCCTAGATATCCTGTAATTTTCTGTCTGTCCCACAGTCTCTCAACTCATGTAAGTCCATCTGTCTTTTTCTTCCAATTGCTGAGACTAAGGACTGCTTTTGTTTTTCTCTATATATTATCTTTACAATTTTTTCAAATGTTCCTTGGGAGATGGTTAAGTCATTATGAGTAAATGTTGTTCTTATACTTAACCGAAGTTCAATTGCAAGTGCCCCAGTGGTGGATAGCTAAGGGTGTCCCAGTGGGACAGCTTATGATTGCCTGTAACTGTCACTCCAGTGATGTCTGATGGCTTCTGCTGTCCTCCAACATAACAGGTACTCACTTTCAAAAATGCACAAACATTGCATACTCTTAATTACTCATTGCAATACAAACAGATCAGTGCATGACTCAACCCTTATCCCAGAAGCTTCTTGCAGTTGATGCCAATTACCAGAGACCGCACCTGGTCAACACACAGAAAATAAGTTCTCAGCCATAAATACTACACCTCTCCCTCCAAGACTCAGAGATCTATGAAGAGGAGGTGGGAAGATGACTCTAAGGAAACAGCATTTTTCAAACAATAGGATGAATGCACATATGAACTCAGAGACTGTTACAGGGATCACAATATCTGCATAAGGTCAACCAAGACAAAATGCTATGGAAGAGGTGAAGTGAATATAAATTCTCCCCACTGGCTGAGGAGTTATTTGAGTTGATTCCTTCTGCTAGAGAGAAAGTCTGTTTGTTTGAATGGTGTGATACCTGGTATGTGAACCACATGCCAGAGCAGGCCCTATTCCCAGGAGAGTTATCCTATACAAACCAAACTTGAAAGGATTGAGAGAAAAGAGAGAGGGGTCTAGGGAGGAAGGGGGGAGGATAAAGGGAGGAAGGGAGGAAAGGAGAGAGAGAGAGAGAGAAACACAGAGACAAAGAAACAGAGAAAGACAGCAAGAACAGATTGTTGGGTAGGAGGAGATAGGGGATAATTTGAGAGAGTTATGGGAGCAGGAGAAATTTCATTATAACACTAAAACATGGCTATGTGACAAATTTTTCCTGGGGAAACCCAATACACAAGCATCCACTCATTGATATGTGATGCTCATGACAGACAAAATAGTAAGTACCACTGAAGTCCAATTTGGTGAACCAATGAGCTTTACTGAGATGAATTATGGGAATATACATAAGGGGTTACTAATAGAAGCAGAAATTACTCAAAGACAGTTGAATTGCCAAAGCCCACCCTAGCATGAGGAAACAGCTAGGAAAACTGTTAACCTGGAGCACACTGCACAGCCTGCTAGTAGCTCAGCAGGTATAGTAACCAATGTTTTTGTTGTTGTTGTTTTATTTTGTTTTGTTTTTGCAAACAAAACAGAGGATTGTCTATGGGAACCAGTCTTTGGGGAGGCTTTAGTCATGTCTACATGACATGCCCAGTTTGGATCTGAAAGGGAGACTGTACATTGAGCAAGTAAAGATACTAAGGAAAAGACAGAGACACAGAATCGAGTCAGCAGGGCAATCAAGTGAATACTGAATGTGCCAAGTTTATTCTTCAGTGTTCTAACAAACCCAAACCAAAAAGGGGGAAAAGGCAAGAAAGTTCTTTATCAAGATAGAAGGAAGAAACAGACTTACTTCCTTAATTTTCCAAATATTCAGTAGACCGAATCTCTTTCATTATCTGACCTTGAAGGTTAAGAATAACCACACCTTAGTACAAGTCTCTTGTTATTTAGATAAGGCATCCATGCCTTAAACTCAACATCCTACAGAGCCACACCTTAGATCTTAGGGTCTTATGACTTTAACCTTGGAAGAGTAAGTATGGTTTTGAACTCTCTGACCTGAATCCAGGATGAATCAAAGTCGTTTGTTATGGACCCCTGCCTGACAAACAGATTGGAGAATGTTCTTTCCAGTTGATTCAGTTGACCTAAACCTCTTGCACACAGCTGGTCTGGTTTGTTTTTTCCAGGAAGTGGTGTCAACAACCTTTATTGTTTGCTCTTGGGAGAGAGAGGTCAAGAAAATTTGGTCAGTCTTGGGCTCTATCTGAAGCAGTTTCAAATTATTACATTGTCTTAAGGGATTTACTGGAAGGACAGAATGCATCAATCCGGGAAAGCTTCCTATACAACAAATTGTATGAAATATCAGAAGAATTATAAAAAATATTGTTAAAAATAAAATAAATCTTTAAAATGTTTCTAAAATGTAAAGGATATAAAAATAAAAATAGTAATTAATTTTAAATATTGTATTTTGCAGAAATTATTAGGTATGATATAAATGACTATTCATATTATAATGAATCAATCAGCAACTGAAATATATCTGTGTCTACTTTGCTTTTGTGTTTGAAACCTTCTGATTTTCAATTTTATCCCTTAGGCTATACTCTTAAGTAAGTTGTCAGGCAGAGAAGAAAAAAAAACTAGTCATTTTTTTTAACATTCATTATCAGTTTCATTAAATGATCAAGTTACCTAAGCACATCTGCTGATATGTGGTAGCCTAAAGACTAATTACAGGATCTGTATGACAGGTGGATCTTGTAATCAGTGAGTGACATGTACAAATTGTACCTGCTCATACATGCCACATCTCCATTTCTTTCTTGAAGTAATTAGTACAATATTCATTAACTTTATAGGGGTGTAATACAAATCAAGGTTCTGCACAAGTAGCATCAACAGTCAAATCATTGTAGCCAAACAGTTTACTGATAAATTCTATTTATTTATGAAGCATATTATTGAATACTGGCTTTTCTCTGAACATATTTTCAGCCTAATAGAAGGCAGTTCACCTGCCTTTCTATTTTTTCTAACTTTGTTCTCTTGACCTAATGCTAAAAATTCCTTCCCATATGTTTCTTCTTTTATTTTTTCTATTAGAAAAAAAGTTAACATGTGTTAAAGGTTGTTCCAAACTGAACATTTGGTTTCTTAGTATTCTGTGGATAAACATTCATTCTCAATTCTTCATTTCATTTTCTTTCTAGACTCATTGGTTTGTCCATGTTTTCAAACAGCTACCATTAGTCCAGCAGTTAGCAGCAGTCTGCTCTGACACTGTGGATTCTTTCATATGAAATTTCTCCTGGTTTATTTCCTGTGATTGTTTCCTGGTCTTCTACTGTCACTATAATGGCAAGTCTCCATTTCTGGAATGATTCTTTCTCACAAGTGTTTTGTTTTGTTTTGTTTTGTTTTTGTTTTTTGTGTTTCTTTTTTTAACTCTCAAGTACTGTAGTCTTAGTTGTGACAATAGAGCAGTAAGAAACTACCTCTTAAGAGACTGGAACTGTTGCTGTACCTCAAAACCAAATAACAGAATTTAAAGTCACTTAGGAATTCAGACTGCTGTCCTACTGTGCATTTAGCCTGCGTGTTTAACCTACTTTTATGAGAACAATGTATTCACCAACTTTACTTGCTCTAGATTTCCCATGTAATCAGTGTTTACAACATGAACTGGTGCATAGCTGCCATCTTAAATTATGTCCTATTCCATGACTCTGACCCTAGAGTAATATATGCATGTTTAGATAATCATTTGCTTGAAACAGAAGTGCCCCCATTTTAAGCATTCTGGCATTATGGTAGCCTGCCAGTCACCTGGCAGAATGCACTCAAGCAGTACCATGGTCAGCCCAGGGTTCCATGACTGCTAGTCGGCACTCAAGTCAAAGGACACCTTTAAAAGAAAGACCACCACCTATAGTGGGAAATTACCAATACGGAGTCAGGTAGAAATACAAGGGTATTTAATAGGGAAAAGCCTTACTTACAGAGCGACCTAGCCAGCCGGCATGGCAGCAGTCTGTACGCAAGCCCAAAAGAGAAACCGAAAGTGAAAATGCAGTCACCCTACGTCCCTTGACCACGCCCTCGCAAGCTTGTGAGGGCATGGTCAGGCACACCTGTAGCCAGCCCCTAAATAGGCGTGGCTATAGCTTCCCCTGCACCCACCCACTTTGCTTTCTTTCCTGCTGTTCCTATTCTCTTCTGCACTCTCTCTGCTCTGTGTCTCTATGTTTCTTTACCTTATTTTCTTACCTCCCCTGAATAAAACTTTCAATATGGGTCGAGTCTACCAGTCTGTGTTTCCCCATCCACCTGTCCATCACCTGCCCTGGGACCACCAACCTTGTGGTCCAAGCACAGGGCCAGGGACCACCACCTGCGGATCCCAACCTATTATTCACTATTCCTAACACCCATATAATGAAATTTTACCATAAATGCTGAAAGTAGCATTAGGACATTGCTAAATATTTTTTGTTGTTATCTAGATCTGTTGGCTTCAGTTGCAGTGACTTGAGTCCTTGTAAGTATCTGTTAAAGATTCCTGTGAAGAATTCCTCATTCCTTTCCTGATACAATCCTTTATGTACTGTTTAACAGAGCAGAGAACAAATCCCTGTGTTCATAACAAAAGCACTGAGACAGATGCACAGGACTGACTTCAGAAACAAAGAGACTCAGACTCAAACATCAGACAGACAGGAACAACAGAAGACACATGGAGAGCAAAGCAGAGAATTCACAACCAAGCTTTCTACTTGTCAAATTACATCAAGGAGGAAGTGTTTTAACTTCTTTCCTAATGAGATGCCACCACTTTATTGGTGACTTTTAGTTTATTGTTGATGAGTTCAAAACAATCACACTTAGTTGCATTGTTCATATTTTTATGACTTTAACATTTCTATTTATATCCATCTCTAGCATGTGCTACTGTCATATCCATCTTAATATTTCCTGGATAAGAACAAGTGCCATTGATAAGCTAATTCTCCATGATTTTCTGTATCTCTCTGTGTTCTTTTCCCACTATCTCTGTCCACACTAATCAACTTGATCCATGCCTTACTGCAAATATTCTATTTCTAAAAGATATATTTGTTTTTGCAAACTCTCTTTGCTTATATTGCTTAATGGTTTTAATAAAGCCATCCAATTCAAATGTCTTACATGACATTAAAGTTGTAAATTGGATTTTTCTGATGTTACTTTGCCTTACTTGTTACCAGACTTTCCCCATATATTGAATCATTCTTTTCAGTGTCAGACGCTTTGGGTCCTTGAACCATGATGTTTACTTCTGTGAAATGCATCTGTATCTCTTCTCCTCTGTAATGCTTTGTAATTTAAATAAATTAGACAATCAAGACTATAATATACAAAAGTATTTTGGGTATCACAGTATCACATGTTAGTATTATTTTTATGGCTCCCTGTATTGTCATATTTACAGTAGTGATAACATTCAATGGTGTTGATCACCTTTATCTAAGTTAACTTTCTTCTTATATCTCTTTTTTCTTCTGTCAATTAAAATCATTTAACCTATTATATTTTCCATTTAGACATAGCCATCTGATTATTACAGCATCAAGAAATTCCATAGGGACATAATTTATAAAATTGTCCCTTAATAAATGACAGTGATCTAATACTTTAGAGTTCAATAATAGCACCTGATTCTCAAGTTGGTTAAGTGATATTCAGTTAATTTTGAAAAGTCATATTAGTTTAATTGTGAAGAAACTCTGTGATAGCTAGGCTTATGGTCATTTAAATTCATATGGCTAATAAAGTAGTTAGGTTTTTAGGTACAGAAGCTCAAACTCCTTCAGGCTAGAATGATTTAAGTAGGCTCACTTTATGAAAATCTTTCTCATGTTCTTAATTTGAAAAAAGAAAAATATTCTACTATCCATCACACATTGTGGGTTCCGAAACAGTAGCTATTGGTGAGCTTACTCTATGATAGGAGTTAGTGTAGTCACTCTTTTGTAGTTAAACACAACTAAAATTAGAGTGAAGGTTTTTGTTTTGTTTTGTTTTGTTTTGTTTTGCTCAGCTCTGAACATCTAAGTTTAGTTTGATCAGAAGAAGCAAAGATCAACCATTCAATGACCAAAGTGAAGTCTCTAGAGAGTTCTGCTAAGTAAGAGGGTGGACTGCACAACATCAATTTAATTAGACTTCTAGCACAGATAGAGCAGAGGCTCTTAAGGTCTACCTCTAGCTGAAAAGCAATACTATTGGTTCCTGCTGGTGAAGTGTCACCTTTCCTCATGGGTATGGCCATGCCCCAGTGGAGAGTCTCACATTCATTTATATACAGGCAGCACTAATTGGACTCAATAGGTTATTTACAAAGGAAGAAAGGGTATGGATTTGTTTGGGGAATCCCAGGGAGAGTTTCATGAAGAGACTGAGGATGGACATTATCATTTTCAAATAATTAATTAAAATGAAAATGAAATGAGATCAACAACTGAGGATCTCAATGTCGTTCAGTAAGAAAGAAAATTATTACAATGACATTTAAAGATAAGTTCAACTTTAGCATGTACTTCTCAATAAAAAGAAATTGGGCACTAGAGAATTGTCCAGAGATGTAAATGGATAACACCAACTAACAATATAAGCAACAGTGCAGAGACTACCTTAAATGTCCTCCCCTGATAATGAGATTGATGACTAACTTATATGCCATCCTAGAGCCTTCATCCAGCAGCTTATGTAAGTAGAAGCAGGCACCCACAGATAAACACTGAATTTAACTAGAATCCAGTTGGAGAAAAGAATGAGTGAAGAGCAAAGGGATCAAGACCAGGCTGATGAAACCAACAGAAACAGCTGACCTGAACAAGGGGGAGCTTATGGGAAACCAGCATGGAACTGATACAGACCTCACGAATGTGGGTGTTAGTGAGGAGGCCTCGGAAATCTATGGAGCCTCTGGTAGTAGATCAATACTTATCCCTAGCATAGGAATGGACTTTGAGAGCCCATTCCACATAGAGGGATTCTCTCTCAGCCTAGACACACAGGGGAGGGACTATGCCTTATCCCAAAGGATATGACAGACTCTAAAGATCTCCCATGGAAGGTAGGGTGTTAGTGAGTGCCAGGGGAGGAGGAGAAGGAAATGGAACTAGGATTGACATGTAAAACAATCTTGTTTCTAATTTAAATTTAAAAATGGAGAAAAAATAAAATAAAATTAGTGTGAGAAAACATGCCTGCCAATACCAAAAACAGTCCATGAAATCACAGAAATAATAAGGGCATATATTATGGTTTAAATGAAATGTACTCCATAGTATCCTGTCTTAGTTTTCAGTTGATTGGTTTTGGAAAGTGATAGAAGACTGAGAATGCTAATCTAATAGCAGTATGATTCATGGGTGGATTGACAACAGGATTCAGTCAAAAGTGAAGGTATAACCTATTGGGGCATTATGTCCCTTGGAAGACAGAACTACACATTGCTCTGCCTGCTTCCTATAAGCTCTATTTTGTTTCCTGTTCACCCTGAAGTGAACAGTTTTACTTTGTTCAATGACATGAATTCTCAGAAGTTGTTAGCAAAGAGTTCTTTGTTCAGTTACATGAATTCTCAGAAGTTGTTAGCAAAGAGATATCACCCATCCTATAAATCTTCTTCTCCTGCATTGTGTACATATAAATGTAACAGCTTGACCACTCATTTGAATTTTAAAGGAGACACCAGATTCATAGAAATGAGTCTCGCTGATACAAAATACTATATGGTACACAATAATGATAGTAGTGAACACTTCCTCTTAACAAAATAGTGATAATAATAATAACTTCCCTATTAGGAATTGTAATAATTATGTAACTAGGCTTGTATCTTAATTTTTAAGTTGTTTTTGTTTTGATTACTGGTTTCATCTACAAAAATTAGTTCATTAAGTAAATTTGCCTCCACATTCACTTGGATTTAATTTAATACTAAATATCTAAGATACTAAATATTTTGTATGTAACAGTGTTGGAAATACATCTTACCAGGTCTGTTTATTTCTATTATTCATCTATTAGAAGCTTTCTTTTGTGGAAGCAGTTAAAAAATGAAGAATTAATTTGAAAGGACACCTTGCAAATCAGATGACTTGAAAATTTGAGCACTTCTAAGATCATTGTAATTTCAATAAGAATATTGTTCTCAAACATGGCATTCTGTTTTGCTGTTTAAGTCATTAAATTACAGAGAGATCTGACAACAGACACTGTATGAGATTAGTGAAGAGTCTATCTGAAGAATCTTATACTGGCACTACAATATAAAGTAAGTCTTCTTACCAAAATCATGTACAAATCATTAATGAATAATTTTATATTTCTTATTAAAAGTCAAGTGACTTTTAAAACTTTTTACTCATGAAAAACAATCAAGTAACCCTGAATTTAATCACAAGTAAATAACAAAACTTTGAGTCCCTAAAACTCTGTAGTGTGTTTTCCATCATTTGCAACTGTTCTTTAACATTACATAACATGATTGTTAGGAGGTTTTAAAGACAAAGAAATTTCTCAGAGTTCATTAACAGATTCATCCTGCTTTGAAAAAAAGAAATAATATTAAAACACACTAACTCCTGCAATATAAATGCATATGACATGTCTTTTTCCAATAATGTTTACTGTGAGAGTGAGTGATTTTTTCCATTTTCTATTTCTCCCTTGCCATATCTATCAACTACAGAGGTGTACTTTGTTTAATGCTCCAGATGGGAGAGAGATAGGCTTTACTCTTGGATGGAAGCCAGGAAAATTGCCAAGCTCCTATTCTCTTTATTGCTCCACATGTTGAGCATATTGTGCAACTCTTACATTGTGAATAATTGTCTAATAGCAACTAGTTGTTTTTGAGTTTCCTTCTGAAATTCACAGTCCACGAATTGAGCTCTGTCTAATGTAGGGGAGACTAGTAGATGCTCGCAAACATGCTATAGGATAACACTTAATCCATCAATGTATCAAAAGAGAGTACAT
Source organism: Cricetulus griseus (assembly GCF_003668045.3). Classification (NCBI taxonomy): domain Eukaryota; kingdom Metazoa; phylum Chordata; class Mammalia; order Rodentia; family Cricetidae; genus Cricetulus; species Cricetulus griseus. The sequence goes on along the minus strand of NC_048595.1, from coordinate 136,409,967 downwards.
TATTTCATCCTAGTCTAAAACTAAAGTATAGACAACATAGATGAACTTTATATACACTGATAAAAGTTAACTCAAATATACTATTTTTCTTTTTCAGTACTGTTATTTAACCAAACCATGTACACTTTAAATAAATATCTAGAGATAACATAAAAATTGATGAATAGCTCAGTACTTTTGAATATGAATATGACTCTGAAAAATCTCCCATTTCATTTTTGGTCACTTGTGGGAATGCTGGAGATTCCTGCTTTGGAAATGAAAATTAAAGGTTCTGCACAAACCCTTAACCTAGAATACCTCATACACATCCAAAAAGTGTCTTGTAAGCATTTCCCAGTTAAATATAGATTATGTAAATATGAAGGTCATTCAAGAGAAGAGTCACATTAGGTGAAAGGAGAGTAGGACTTCCAACAGCTTTGAAGGGATTAGTGATGCAAAAAAGTGGAGTAAGAATTCTGTGTGGCATAGCCTATTCTTGAAATATTGTAATTAGAAATAATGACTTCCTGTGTGTACTCAAAGAAAAAATTAAAAAGATATAAGGATCAATTATGCTGAACTGTCTTGGGTTAGAATCTGAAATGTAAGACCATGGTGTTTCTGGCTTGCTTTGTCCTGAGGCAGACTGTTCTGTTGTTTAAGCTTGCCCTTTCTTGTTTGTGCAGTCAGTTGGTAGATTTCCTGGATCTAGTGAGTCTTAGGTGGTTAATAGTAATTCAGCATTAGTAGCTTCTCTTCACACATTCTTCTTCCCTGCAGAAGGCTAGCCTAGGCTTGGCTTCACAGCAATGTCTAGTTTTTTGATACTGAAAAAACCTAATGTAACATTGATCGTAGCTTGTTAACTTAGCTGTGATATCTCCTCTGTTTCCTCATAGGAATATGAACAGTCAAGGCTTTTGTAAGTGTGGGTTTTCTGTCTTTTTGAAACATATGGACTGTGTCTTTGGGCCAAGACAGAAAGATAAAGCTGATCTAACAGTCTGATACTAAAGACAGTCTTAAAATAAAATTATTCAGTAACCCCCCCCCCAAAAAAGACAATGTTGTAAAAACAAAAGTTGTAACTGTAGAGATGGTTCAGTTGTTAAGAGTATTGGCTACACTTCCAAAGAACCAGGGCTTAATTTCCAGCACCCACACAGAAATTTACTAATATCTCCAAGTCCAGATCACACACAATTATTGAACCACTGCAGGCAATGCATGCACACAGTGCACAGGCGTGCATACATGCAAAACATTCATACACATAAAAATAATATTTTTATTTTAATTTCTTGAAATACAATTTTAATACATTTAAATTAGTGTAAAATTATATTGCTTTTACTATCCCATTTTATCCCTCCAGTATCTCTCATGTACCTTGCTTACAACCACCTCCATGCCTTCCACTGACAAAATTGAAAATTACAACTTTCCAAACCCATCTTTATTGTTATTTTATGTATATATGGCTTCAGGGATGAACATTTTATAATGAAATAAGAATGCTCACTTCTCGGAGAAGCTAATGCCAAAATAAATAAATATTAAAGAAAAACTAAAAACCAAGAGAGTTGAAGAAACGTTTACTATGTAACTGAGATACCAATAATATGACAATATTAAATTAGTTTGGTTGCTTTAAATTTTTGGTTTATTTTGAGTTTTTTGCTTGTTTATTTAATTTTGTGTGTACATGTTGACCTTCAATTCTTCATCATTTGTTTCTACCTCTTAAATGTTGAAGGACTTACATTCATACATACATACATACATACATACATACATACATACATACACCATTCTGCCTGGCATCAATTGGCAATTTTAGGCTAAGTGCCTTAGACAATATAATTTGGAGAAAATGGTCATACACCATAGAGCAAGATGTACTTTTGTGACTATCTTCTGAATTTTTAAAAAGTAGATGTAAATCAAAATATGACACTGTTGTGATATATTATTTATGATTTGCTCAAGATTACCTGAGGATACAGAAACAAATCTAGCTATATTAGTTAACTATAGAAATCAGGTTGTGGTAGTACACATCTTTAAACCCAGGACTCAGGAGAAAGGCAGATGGATCTCTGAGTCAAATGCTACTCTGGGTTATCAGATAGTGAATCAGAGTTCACACCATTAACCCCAGGATTTGAGAGGTATAAAAGGTAGGGCATTCAGTCTGAGAGTTAGTTTCTAGCCACACCGAGGAGAGCATCAGTCTGACTGAATCTGAGTAGCAGTGGAGATGGGAACAGTCTGAGAATTGTCCCTTTGGTCTGAGCTGAGGTAGAGGTAAGATCAAGTGGCTGGTTACTTTTCTTCTCTGATTGTCATATTGAAGCTTGAACCCCAATATCTTTCTCTAGGTAATTTGTTTACTGTCTTACCGATAATACAATAAAAGAGGATTATTCTGCAATAGGAAATTATTAATTCTTCAAGGAAAGTTGTTAAGTATTTTGAATGTAAAGAGAAATATTGTGCGGTGGGATATTACAAAGAAAAAATGAAAGAGGTACAAACAAAAGTAGAACAATGAACTATACTCACCATTATGAAACAATTGGATTCCAGGAGTTGGGCTTAGTGCTTAGCTGTTGTTTTGATTTACATTTCCCTGGTGGCTAAGGATGTTGAGCAATTTCTTACGTGCTTTTCAGCCATTTTAGATTCATCCATTGAGAAGATTGCTCTATTTATTTTGGTACCCAACTTTTTAATTCCATTATTTGGTGTTTTGGTGACTAGCTTCTTGAGTTCATTGTATATTTTGGAAATCAGCCCTTTGTCACATGTGGGGTTGGTGAATATCTTTTCCCATTCTGTGGGCTGCTGTTTTGTCTTGTTGACTGTGTCCTTTGCCTTACAGAATCTTCTCAGTTTTAGGAATTCCCATTTATTAATTGTGAATCTTCATGTCTGTGCTACTGGTGTTACGTTCAGGAAGTGGTTTCCTGTACCAATTTGTTTATGGGTACTTCCCTCTTTCTCTTCTGAGAGGATGAGTATGGCTGAATTTATGTTGAAGTTTTGATCCATTTGGACTTAACTTTTGTGCATGGAGATAGACATGGATCTATCTGAAGTCTTCTACATGTTAGCCTCCAGTTATGCCAGCACCATTTGTTGAAGATGCCTTCTTTTTTCCATTGGATAATTTCAGCTTCTTTGTCAAAAATCAGGTGATCATATGTGTGTGGATTAATCTCAGTGTTCAATTCAATACCATTGCTCTCCCTGTCTCTTTTTATGCCAATACTAAGCTATTTTCATAACTGTAGCTCTATAGTCGAGTTTAAAGTCAGGGATAGTGATGCCTCCTGAAGTTCCTTTGTTCTACACAGTTGTTTTTCTGCTGTCCTGGGATTTGGGGTTTTCTCTATAAATTGAGTATTATTCTTTCAAGGTCTGTGAAGTATTGTGCTGGGATTTTGATGGGAATTTCAAAACCCAAGTTTGATCCCCAGATCTGCATAGAGGATCAATGAAAAAGACATCATACAAAATATACAAACTCAAGTACTGAGGTCAAGAAACTAAAAAACTAAACTCAAATAATTCATATCAAAAACTCTAAAAGGAGATCAATATAGGACAAAGTATATGATTAATATACCCATAAATATAAATGGAAAGGGGCAAATATATAGATATAAAAAGAAAATTGATACAACATTGAAGATGAACTGAAACTGAAGAATATTAGACTTCATAAATTTATTAAATCCAGTACAATTCAAAATGTTACCATCACTTCTATGCCTGAATGATTCCAGAATTCGTTGTTTAGTGAACATGTTTCATCATTCTTACAAAGAACAATTTTTAGAATAAAGAAGAAAATGGGATCCAGGTTAGGACTTAGTCTAAAAACAAATCATAGACTTGATGCCAAACTCTAAACACAATGTTTTAACAAAAAATTAGAATCCAAAGCACAAATTTCTTAAAGGAATAAACTCTATCCCTTTCAGTGATAAATATTTGATGTACTGAAGAGGAAAAATTGTGTTCCTTTTGAATTAGAGTATAAGAAATGTACATAAGCAGAGGTCATTTATTTCTAGATGTTAGTCAACATATCATGACAGGACAATTGCAGCTTTTCAAGATTTTTGTATTCCTATCTCAATTGGTGGGATTTTAGTTTACTGGATGTAATAGAATGTGGGGAAAATGATGTTTTGCAAATGCCAGAGCTAGGTCTTAAGTACTTTATATTTTTTCATTGTTATGTATGTACTTATCCTTGGGTCTCAGCCACATGCTGGGACAAGTTCAAGTATTCAGACTGGAACAAATTATGAGTAGGCAAGAAGTCCCAGAATAAAACTGCCCTGAGCTGTGGCCAAAAGACAGTGCCAGCCTGCAAGGCATAAAAATGAGTCAATTTGAAACGTGATCTTTTAACTTGGAATCTTCCAACCCAGCTTTATTTACATGGATAAGATAAAAATTATGTCCACCAAGATCTGATTAAGTTGAAAGCTGAAATATACTAAATTGGTTTAACTTTCTATGCACTGAGGGCTGATTTAATGATGGAAACCGAAAATGGTAAATATTGAAAGAGTAGAATGTTAGTGCTGTTAATCACAGATTAATTGAATTTGTATATGCCAAACCTGAAAGAATCTTTTGAACTATTCAAAATAATAAAGTCTGGATTCAGAAGTTATTGAGATTTCTGGCCATATGGCATTAAAAATCAACATTATTTCCCTTTGATAAATATATATTATTGGATAATGATGTGTTAACATGTAAATCAGCTTAAACAGAAATAACTATATGCAACCACATAATATAATTGTTTCTACCTAAAAAACATTATTATAACTTACAAAAAGAAAATCATGTAATATTTGAAGGCTATTGATGAAGAAAAACTGACCAAAGCAGAGGAGTATGTTATATTTATGCATAGTTGGGCTTAAGTATTTTAAGCAATAATTTTCATGCTAATTTTATTCATTTAAAACTTCATGAAATGTCTACAAGTTCAATAATATGTGCATCATATGTATATGTTTTCATATATATTTTTTTCTCCAAATTTTAAAAGGAAATCCAGTGGAAAGTGATTATTTTTCCTTTCAACACTGTAAACATAGGCGTATACATTTGGTGGCTCTCACATCTTCTTTCTCTGACATTTGTTGATAGTTTATTATGTCCTACTGTCCTCTACTACAGTATGAATCTCTGTTTCCTTATGAATCATCTTAGACACATACACACACACACACACACACACACACACACACACACACACATATATATATATATATATATATATATATATATATATGTGTGTGTGTGTGTCTAATGAGTCACTTCATGACCTATGTCATGCTTGTCATGTTTTACTAAAAGACTCATTTTCTCTGGAGATTGAGAAATTTAAGACATAGTAAAGATACAAATAACAGCCAGAGCAGGAATTTATCTGCCTTAGGAGAACCTCTGTCCATGGTAATGGTTGCAACAAACAATTTCTTCTCTTGTACAGCAAGCTGACTACAGCAGAGATAGAGTTTATTTAGCAAACTGCTTAAAGGAGTCAGAGAGATGGCTTATGGGTTAAATGCTCATTCTTCTCTTGTAAAAGACTTGAATTTAGTTCCCAGAATATATTTCAGCTTACAAATGCCTATAATTTCTGCAGGACATTTGAAGTCTTCTGGCTTCTGGACACAGTACACTTCTCCAATCATACCTGAAAATTCTGCCCTATTCCATAATTAAAAGTAAATAATTCAATAAATAATTTTAAAAGTAGTTATAGAACTGTATAGAATCTGTGAGACTTATGTTTTACAATGGAGATAGAGAAAATAACACCAGAATAATTTGACCAGTCAGACTGTTACACTGTTTAATACTAAGCATGTTTTATACACCTCAGTTGGGGATATACAGATCAGCAGACAAAACAAATACAAAGAAAGAAAAGCTACTGTTGAACATCAGAAGAAGCAAATATCTAAAAACAGCAAGTATAGAAAAGTTGTACTTTATATCCAAAAACAACTGTTCAGTTTTTGTGAGAAACTCTGATAAGAATTTGGGTTTGAAAGAAAATAACAATGACTGTGGTAGTGTTTTTGTTTAAAGATGATTACTGAATATAAAAGTTATGATTTATCACATTCAATGAGCTGCAAATAAATGAAAGCTTTCTGGGGGCTGAAAAAATGTCTCAGTGGTTAAAAGCTCTTGTTACTCTTCTAAAGGACCCAGATTTGATTTTTCAGCTCCCACATGGTGTCTCTCAATCCCATGTAACTGTAGATCCTGGAGATGCCAACTTCATTCTTTGACCTCTGCTGGTATCAGATATCTATGCATTCCACACATGTACAAAGTAAAACCATTCATACACTTAAGATAAAATTTAATCAGTCTAATTTTTTGAGGTTATGTATTATTTCCATTTTGAGATTATAGTTGAATTATATCATTTCCCCCTTTCCTTTCCTCCCGCTAAACCCTCCCACATATCCTTTCTTGATCTCTTTCAAATTCATGGTCTTTTTAATTGATTGTTATTACATGTATATATATTGTCAACTCCTCCTTTTAACTCATTGAATTTGCCATTGTTTCTCAGAATCTGTGATAAAATTTCAGACAGAAACATTTAAAAAGGAGAGGTTTCTTTTCACTCATTATTTCATAGAATTGCAGTCTATCATCAGAGAGTGATGGTAAAGCTCACAGAGATGGAAACATGTTGCAGAGCCATCTCTTATAAAAGTGAAGTGAAAAGTGAGTAGATCTTCCAAGAGTCAATCTTCAGGGACTACCATTTGTTACCCAACCCTCGACTCAAAGAGCTCACATTCTTCAAAATGGCACTCAAACTGTGGAAGAAACATGTAAAACACAAGTCTGTTAGGGTTATTTCTGCAGGAAAACCAAATACCTGTCTCTAGTCTTACTGCCACACATATATTCAGACAGACATTTCATATTCATATTACAGAAACACAGAAATCTGTATTCACTGTACATATTTCATAATATAAACAGATTTTGTATATTGTGTGATTTATCCACTGTTTCACAGCTTCACAAAGCTGAAAACAATTTATCAGGGGTTCTTGTCTCCCTTCCCTTGGGTGCCAGCTAGGAGGCTGAGGGAGTTTATGGGACCTCTAACAGTGAAGCTAGTGTTTATCCCTAGAGCACAAATGGACTTTGGAGCCCATTCCCTATGGAGGGACATTATTGCAACTCAGATACAGCAAGGAGGGCCTAGGCCCTCCCCCAAATATGACAAATTTTGAGTGTCCCCTGTTTAGGTCCTCAAGGTGGGGTTGGTGGGGAACATGAGAGGATGGAAGGGCCAGGGAATGGGGAGATGGATATGTAAATATGAGTTCCTCTAAAATAAAAAATAATAATAACTATAAAAATGTATCACTTTCTGGTGTGTATCTCATTCACAGAATATTGCATGATTCATTCACCATATTAATGTATAGAGGTTTAACAAATTATTTTAAAATAGGCATAACTGTAGTTTAATGTCAAGAGTTGCCATTGCATTTTAACACAAAATTGATAAAGTAAATTCTGTTTAAAATTGAAGGATGGGAATGTCCAAAAATAATGAACACCATTCTTGCTTTTAAGACACTAGTAAATCGCCTGTTCCTAAAATATTCCTATACATTTTCTTCATTGAGATTATCCGTTAAGACTGACCTAGAAATAACATAAAAGATCACACCTGCCTGTGTGTTTTTGTCTCTTTCAATGGAGTAAAATGGTTTCCCATGACCTTTTCCTCTTTCCCTTCTAATATTGCAGAATGCATTTCATTATGGTATTAAATGAGAAATCTGAATACAAAATGTGATGTAATCCATTCCTGGAGGTCCAATTAGTTAAGTTGTTTAGTGTCAATAGAAATGGAAGAATAGTCCTTTCAGTACAGTATGAAAAGTCATATATTGATTCTCTAATGATGGATATTCAGAATAAAACTTTTCCATGTGTATAATTTACCAAAATAAGCATTAACTTACATATCATCAATAGTGTTTGACACTGTATTACCTTTTCTGTTCCAATATGTATCTAACACTGCATAATGTTATACCAATTTTAATTATTTTTTCAACAGACAAATAACATTTAACAGGATTACACCTCATTTATTTGATATCAAGTTATATTTTTATCTAAAAATTGACAAAAATAATTTCATAGGAATATTTCAAAAGCAGATGCTTATTTCATTATTCCTTTTCTACTAAGTAATACTGGATTATTTAATAATGTATTACATTAAGTTAATTATGACTGGCCAAATTTGTAGCATTCTCTTTTGTAAGAACTTATGAATCGAACTAGTTTTGCCACTGTACATTTTCTCCTTTCCTCTTAAACATGAACATATTCCCAATAATCTTTTTTTTCTTCATATACCCACAAATCTTCATTAATTAAATTTTCAAGAATGTTATGACACACATTAAAATATGGGATAAAGCAAACAATCCCCCCATGGTGTTCTAAAAAGTAAATGATATTTCAGTTATTAACAGGAGGACATTTGGTAACATGATTTAGATACATCTTGTGGGATTATTGCTATTTTTATTCTATTACAGTTCAGAAAACTAAAAAATGTTTTCTGATGAATAACATTTCTAAATCACTGCTAATTTACATGACTCAAAAAAGCTTGGAATTTTTTTTTTTTTAGTATTAACTACCTGTTGAAATTTCAAATATATTTTTTAAAATTCTTCAATTACTACTCATATTTAAATATCCATCCTCCCCCATTCCCTCGACCTCCTATCCTCCCATGTTCTCCACCAACCCCTCCAACCCATCCCCCAACACCTCCCCAGGGATAGTGAGGCCCCCCACGAGGGACCTTCAAAGTCTGTCATATTATTTGGGGGAGGGCCTAGGCCCCCCTTGCTGTGTCTGGGCTGCAGTAGTATCCCTCCATAGGGAATGGGCTCCCAAAATCCATTTGTGCTCTAGGGTTAAAGACTGGCTCTACTGTTAGAGATCCCATAGACTGTCTTGGCCTCCTAGCTGGCACCCACATTCGGAGGACTTGGTTCTGTCCAATACTGTTTCCCCAGCTTTATGACTAGGGTCTCCATGCTCTCACTAGGTCAGGTCATCTGTTTCTTGGGGTTTCTGCAGCACCGTCATGGCTTCTTTGCTCATCCTTCCTTCCTCTTCACAACTTGATTCCAGGTGTATGGTTCAGTGCTTAGCTGTGGGTGCCTGTTTCTGCTTTAAACAGCTACTGGATGAAGGCTCTAGGAATGGTAACCAAGGTAGACATCAATCTAATTATTGGGGAAGGTCATCAATGGTATCTTCTCCACCAGTGCCTGGATTCTTAGTTGGGGGTCATCCCTGTGGATTTTAAAAAATATGCATGTGTTCAGTTATCTCTCCGGTTTTAAATGTATATCAGCTAGTGAAAAATATCAAAGTATACTTTCTTTGCTTTTTATGTAAAATGTTTCAAAACTATGTATTAATGTATTTCAATTTTGGTGAAAAGATACAATATTTTTTAAAGTTTTATAAATTATGTGTTAATCACCTTTTATATTGATAGTTTATGTAAATATCTTGATATTTTGCACTGAAAAAAATTCAGGTGGTGGCATAAATCTGAATTGTTCGTGTCCTTGTTTATCTAGATGTAAATGATGAATTATCAATTATTATAAAATGCATTTTGTTAATCTTTGAAATTTGATTAATATTATTCATGTAAAATTCTATATGAACAAAATGTGGAAAATAAGCTTGAGCTATAGCACTTAATATTACCTATTTAATCTAAACATGTCATAGTATCATTGAGATCTTGAAAATATTCTTTAATGATGACAACTTTGTAGAATATGATGCTACAACTAAGGTCTTGAATTTAAAGTGTATTAAAATACGTTTTTATGAGTGACTTATTTTGGAGAATGGCCCAGTAGTCAATTACTAAACCTCGCTTGACAACCAATAACAACCATACAGATGAAAAAATAGCCATTAAATTAAATTATTTAGAAGTCTTTTGCATTCAATGTGGTACCAGATGATGGCAGATGTTCCTAAACTTTGATAAAAAATAATTTGCAGTACCATGTATTATCTCCCATTTCTTTTCCCTGTTGTGGTTTAGTTGTAGATCCTACATTACTAGGACATAGAATTGAAATGGAATGTAAGCAGGAAATGGCTGCATTTGAAACATTTAGGTTTTGTTATATGGATCATTTATTGTGAAGATACAGACAGAAACTTATCCTTAAGTTAGCTCCAGAAGTGTGTGATAACTTCCATAGAACTATATTTTGAAATTTAAGGATATTTGTCTCAGGTAAAATGCCACCATGTTGAAAAGTAAACAGAACCTCAGCAATCACTTAGTGGAACATAGAATGGAAGAGAAGTTTTTGAAAATCAAAAGCAACAGGTGCACACATATTTCAGTAGATATAAAGATTTGAAAAAAGTAATCCTTTAGGACAATAATCTTATTTGTGTGTTTAATTGAAATATGGTAACATGTCACTTCTCCATAAAATGTCAGAATGCATACAACGAAACAAGATAATGTAATTGGCAAAGAATAATTTTGAAAACCTCTATCATAAGGTGCACAAAACAAGCATTAATATTAAAGTGTTTTATATTGATTGTCTAAAATATGCTCTGTGAATCAAGTATAACAATTGAAAACAATCAAATGAAACAGAATAATGATTTGAAAAATGAGAGTTCTAGAAGGAAATTATTAACATATACAGATAGACATGGTAGAGCTAGTTTCAAAATTCTGCAGTCCACATCATGTAGGGAGTGAAGATGCAAACACATGACAAATCAGCAAAGCTGAAGGGAGATAAAATAATTAAAGCTATTGTATGTGTGCAAGGAACACAATAAAAGCAAATGATACAGAAAAATGAACAAAACCCAAGTTAGCAAGTGTAGCCACCAAATATAATAGGAGGATGCTAAGAGAAAAATAAGGCAGAACATATTTAAATATGTGGTAGACAAAAATCTTTGAAATTTATAGTCGTACAACCAAGATGCTCAGAAATATATGAGATATAAACTCAAAGACATCTACATTATAACAAACTACAACCAAATGATACAGTGCCTATGGCTAAAAGAAATCAATCCTCAAGGCATCAAGAGAAACCAGTGTCACACACTGAATGTTCTAAATAAGATTGCAAGTATATAATTTAGGAAGAATGCAGCCAGAAGGTAGGGACATGCCCTACTTAGAGTGACTTAAAAAAAAAAGACTGATAGGCTTGGAGAAATACTTTTCATATGAAGCACACACAGGAAGCTCTGGGAAATTCAGGCTCATTGGGAGAATGCTTCTTTTCAAAGAAAGTGAGAATCCTGGGTTTCAAGATCGACTGAAATCTTGTCACATAACTAATAAAAAAGAACTTGAAAAGAAAATTAGATCTTAGGAATTATATTCCTGGTATGTATATCTGACATGAGAGACTCAAAATATATGAATGGGTAGAATGGAAAGCAAAATATTCCAATAGTAACAATTGATTCATTAGAAACTTCTCCATTGTTAAAATATATATCTGAGAAAATAAATTTGTAAGGAAGAGGAGTAAATTTTTGCACGAGGTTTGAATCAATGGTTGTTTGGTCCATAATTTATGAGTCCCAGGCAGAGGGAATCTCACAGCATAAATTTGCTCCCACCACAATGACTAGAGGCCAAGAAAGAGGCAGAAGAAGGATCCTAGCTTTTCAATAAACTCCTCATGAGCAGGGAATCAGTGACATAGCTTCTCTCTCTATTGTTTTTGTCGACTCCCAAAAGCAATACAGGTTGGTACCATGATATATTTTTAGTGAGACTTTGGAGATATTTAAATCCAAATACACACTATGAGACAGTATTTATACACTTTTAATGAAGTGCAGAATTCAATTAAACATTACTTTTAAAAATTAGAGTATGTAAATAATATTGAAATATTTATTTCTGAGATATCCAACATGCTGCCCCACATAAACACAACGCCCTTAATTCTAAAGTGTGAGCACAACATACTCTAGTACAGAACATACGTTAAGATATACAATAAGAATTAAAGCGTCATACCATGAATCAATGCTGGCCCTAGAAAAAGACTAAAATTTAGTGCTGAAGGAAAATGGCTACATCTTAAGATGTGTGGGAGGGAAACAAAACTCTTTAAAAGAAAGATGGTAAGGAAGGAATTACATGACACTTTGAAACAAAGGTAAAGGCTGACACTTCAGAGTTGGATGCTGTTAAACACAGCACTTGGTGGAATTCATATTCAAATATGACATATTTTAAAGATTTAACTGAAATATTTCACAACTTTTGAGATATCATAACACTAGGTTCTATAATCATTACTGAGAAATATCAATTCTCTGTGATTTATTATTGAAAATTCATCATGCATAAAACTTAAAAACCATACATATTGATTGTCTTACATGTCTCTAGTCCTAAATATTGTGGAAGGTTTTTATATATCTAAAATAAATTAAATATTTAATAAACAGATATATGCTAGAAATATTTAACAAATAATCTCAAACCTTATCGTATGTAACAAATTATGTTTTTGTTATTGATAAAGTAAATTAGTATACTAAATGTGTTCATATGAACAAATATTTCCATTCTCTCTTTATCTTAACTGCACAGTGAAAGAACTTAGTGAAGCTCACATCACCATTTAACTACCCTTAGTTAAACTAGAAAGTATACAAATGTAAGATAGTGTATTTTGATCTCCAGTGGTTTCAATAAATCATAAGCAATATATTACCACAGATAATATATAAAATAATATTAGGATATCATCTGTGTTTTAAGATAAATATTTTCTATAACCTATCAGCACAGAATTCAAATTCTCTTAGGAGAAAATTACAAACTATAAAATGTCAATTGCATATATATATATATATATATATATATATATATATATATATATATATGTGTGTGTGTGTGTGTGTGTGTGTGTGTGTGTGTTTCCTCAGAAGTCATTTTATTATATATTCAAATGTAAAATAAAGGTAAGTAAAATAAGAAATATGATCAGCTTTATAAAAGTTGGCATCTGAAATACATTTTACTTTCTGGGTCTTACTTTACAACATAGATATTAATTATAATGTCTATTTTATAAAATTATCTTAGACAACTAGCAAACTGTGTTGAAGGGAGAAATAATACTATTAAGGTACTGCATTTAAGGAAATATTGTATCATAAGTAAAAACCAAGAAATATTATATATATATATATATATATATATATATATATATATATATATATATCAATCCACATTAATCCTGTGTAGTATATTATGCACAACACACAATAATTAGGACCTTCTCCTTGGGGCTGTGAAATTCTGCCATGTGAACTCAACTTGGCCATGGCAGAGGTGCCATTAAACCATTGCACCCGAGAATTCTCTGGGAATAATGAAAGCATCAGAGGAAATGTGTTCAGAGCAATAACTGAAAGAAGTTCTCCATATTTTTCTCATAGATTTCAGCATGGTGTAAAATATAACTTTAGTAACCCTCCTTGCCAGCTGTACCCTTCTTTCCCTTAGCACTGCCTCACCACTACACAGGAAAACTTCCATCAAGGACTTGCTGGTTGTGTAGCACTGGTCATTACAGAAAGAATCATAGAGGCTGTCTTTGCAAGATAATGCCTCTGTTCGTTCCTTTGTCTTTATTAGTTCTTATTTTAGTGTTACCTCATGCAAGCAACTGAAAATGAAAATCATATTCCATTCTTAAGAATAATCAAAAATTAAATGCGTGCATGGTGAACAGGACAGATATGCTACTGAGAAAATATTTCTATATTATCTGTTGTAGAAAGATTACCATCACAAAAGCATCTCCATTCATTATGAAAAACAAAAAAGTATTAATTACTTATTTTTTTAATTTATAGAAATAACACTGGATAATTAATACAGCCCATGATGACAAGGAAAAAATATACAATACACTACAATGTTTATGGTTAAAAAATAATGAAAATTTATAAATAACCTAATTTGCTAGGAAGTATTTAAAATTGATTTTTCAAATATTAGGCATCAGATGATTTAAATAGATATAGGATATATATATATATATATATATATATATATATATATATATATATGTGTGTGTGCCACCAACGCCCAGTTTATAGGAAGTATATTTAAAGCAATATAATTACAGACAAAATAGAAAAATATTGTGCTCAAATTTATGATTTTATAATTTCAGTAGTAACTAGTAATGAAGGAAAAATGCTACAGATTTCCAAAATATTCTAGACAGATAAAAGGACAGTTTTCTTTAGAAATAAGTTAGAAGCAGAGGTTAACTTAATCTTTTTATTATCTGTTCCTTCTGGTGATTGACTGAAGAAAAATTCTTCAAATTGCAAAGACAAATATTAAATAGTGTTTCTAATCACTACCTTTTAAACTTTCCTTGTGATTTATCTTTTTTCAGAATTCAAATTTTCTCCTCCATTTCCTTTGTCATGACATAGTCTTATCATCATATTTAAGAAGCTAATCTTATTGGTTAGTTAGAAAGATTAGGAATCTTGGGAGCTATTTGCAGTGGGTACTTTCTTTTAATCATGATTTTCAATTTCCCTCAAAACAATAAAAGGAAAGTGTTATTTTTGCCCCTCAAGAGTTAAAATACCATATAAAAAGGAAAAGCTGTAAGGGCTTTGTTGAAATTCACACAGAATAGAATAGGATAGAATAGAAAAGAAGAGACTAGAACAGAACAGTAATAGCTGTGATGGACTTCTGTGACTATGTAGAGTCAAACATTACATAATATTGTTTCTTTCCTTAAGAGTTCATTCATTTGTGCCTATCAGTTACCTGAGAAACTACTTCTCAGAGAAAGCTGATATACCTTAAGACATGCTAAGGAGATGAAAGGAATAATTATCTCTAATGAGATAATTTACTTATTAGTCCCAGGAGCCTCTAAGTGGATGCAGTTACTTGATACTCACTGCTGAGACTGTCTACATTTCTGAGTTCCAGCATAACTTTTCCATTTTCTATCTTATATCTTTGGATACAGGTCCAATTCCTAAACGATGCCTGTCCTGCAACTTAGGCCTTTTTCAATGTTTTCTCTGACAATCCCATACATGCAGCTTCTTGTAGGCCCACATTAATCAACATGGCTATATTCTTGGACACTAACCAAAGCAGTAGCTTAATTTTTAATCTCCCTCCATAAGGGAGATCTAGGATTTGCAGTTTGCCTGATTTTCAAACTCTTTTTTCCCTTTTATTTCAATTAGAAATAATCTTATTTTACATATCAATACCAGTTCCCTACCATCCTCCCAAGATCCTCACTAACCCCCATCCTATCCCTCTTCTAATCCCCAGGGAGGGTGAGGCCTTCCATGGGGCATCATCAAAAGCTGTCACATCATTTGGATCAGGACCTAGGCCCTTTCCCATATTTCTAGGCCTATAGAGTATCCCTCAATAGGGAAAGGGCTCCCAAAGTCTATTTGTGTACTAGGGAAATATACTGGTTCTGCTGCCAGAAGCCCATAGACAACAACCCAGGACTTCTAACTGACATCCACGTTCAGGAGGCTTGATTCAGTCCAATGCTGGTTCCCCATCTGTCAGACTGGGGTCTGTGAACTCCCCCTTGTTCAGCTCAACCTTTTCTGTGGGTTTCCCCATCCTGGTCTTGACCCCTTTGTTCGTCACTCCTCCCTCCCTACAACTGGATTCCAGGAGTTCAGCTCAGTGTTTAGCTGGTGGTGTCTGCTTCTACTTCCATTAGCCACTGGATGAAGGCTCTAGGATAGCATATAAGGTAGTCATCAATCTCAGTATAGGATAGGGGAAGGGCATTTAAGGTAGCCTCTCCACTATTGCCTAGATTTTTAGTTGGGGTCATACTTGTAGATCTCTGGACATTTCCCTAGTGGCAGATTTCTGTTTAAACCTACAATGGCTCCCTCTAATATGGTAGCTCTTTTCTTGCTCTCCTCTCTTCTTCCCCTTATGAACTCTTAATACATTCCTCCCTGGGGTAACTTCTGAAGTCCCTTTTAAGTTATTTGGAAAATTAGTGTAAAAACTCAAAAAAAGGAAATGCCCAAATAAAACGTTCAGTCTCTATTATAATGCAAACTGCCCCGCACTGTTACCTTTTTACCTTTTCAACTCTTAGCAATAAGGTGGATGTGGTTCTGAAGGATTCTGGGTTTGTTATGACAGGCAAAAGGTGCCTGTTAGAATCATCAGGACAGGAAAACTTGTCTCTTCCTTTAAGATTTGTATTCAATTTGTAGCCTCAGGATTTACATCTGTGTAGGAAAATTCAAATATTTAGCATTCCTTTGCAAGTTATTATTTGCTTATACACTGAAAAAATATTTCCTTTGTTTTACTTATAGCTTCCTTTGACACTAATTTGGCTTAACTAAAAATATGTGAATACATATATTTAGATATACATCATTCATATGTGACCTAATGTAGAGGAAAAAATGTAAAATTGAAGATTTTAATAATAGAGGACTAACAGTATAGTAAGAACCATTACAACTGGAAGATTTCAAACCTGTTGGCTTCAATGCAGAATTCTAACAGAAATTCAAAGAAGAGCTAATAACAATATGCCTTAAATTGGTCCACACAATAGAAGCAAAAGGTTCATTACCTATTTCTTTTTACCAGGCTACAATTACCTTGACACGCAAACCACACAAAGACACAGCTAAGAAAGAGAACTACAGACCAATATCCCTCATGACATTGATGCAAAAATACCCAATAAAACATTGGCAAACCGAATCCAAGATCATATCAGAATAATCATCCAACACGATCAAGTAGGCTTCTTCCCCAGATTCAGGGTTGATTCAACATACGAAAATCCATCAATGTAATCCACAATATAAACAAACTGAAAAGGAAAAACCACAAAACCACATGATCATCTCACTAGATGCTGGAAAAGCCTTTGACAAAATCCAACACCATTTCATGATAAAGGTCCTGGAGAGATCAGGGATAACAAGAATATACCCAAACATAATAAAAACAAAATACAGTAAACCAACAGCCAACATCAAACTAAATGCAGAGAAACTCAATGAGATTACTCTAAAATCAGGAAGAATACAAGGTTGTAAATCTCTTCATATCTCTTCAAAATTGTACTTGAAGTTCTATCTAGAGCAATAAGATAACAAAAGGATAAATGGGATACATACTGGAAAGGAAGAAGTCAAACTTTCACTGTTTGAAGATGATATGGTTTAATTAAATGACCCGAAAACCTCTACCAGGGAGATACCACAGCTGATAAACACAATCACCAAAGTGGAGGGATACAAAATTAACTAAAAAAAAAAAAAAACCTCAGTAGCCCTACTATATACAGATGCTAAGAGGGCTGAGAAAATCAAAGAAATATCACACTTTACAATAACCACAAGCAACATTAAATATCTTGGGGCAACACTAGCCAAACAAGTGAAAGACTTGTATAGCAAGAAATTTGAGTCTTTAAAGAAAGAAATTAAAGAAGATATCAGACAATGGAAAGATTTCCCATGCTCTTGGATAGGTAGGATCAACATAGTAAAAATGGCAATCTTGCCAAAAGCAATCTCCAGATTCAATGCAAGTCCCATCAAAATACTGACCCAATTCTTCACAGACTTTGAAAGAACAATACTCAACTTTATATGAAGAAATAAATGACCCAGGATAGCCAAAAAACCCTGTACAATAAAGGAACTTCTGGAGGCATCACCATCCCTGACTTCAACATCTGTTATAGAGCTAGAGTCCTAAAAACAGCTTGTTATTGGCAAAAAATAGACAGGTAGACAAATGGAATGGAATTGAAAACGCTGATATTAACCCACATATATAAGAACACCTGAGTTTTGACAAAGAAGTTAAAGATATACAATGGAATAAAGAAAACATCTTCAACAAATGGTTCTGTTATAACTGGATGATGGCATGTAGAATACTGCAGATAGATCTATGTCTATTGCCATACACAAAACTTAAGCCCAAATGGATGAAAGACCTCAATGTAAATCCAGCTACACTGAACCTCTTAGAAGAGAAAGTGAGAAGTACCCTTGAAGAATTGGTATAGGGGACAGCTTCCTGTACATTACACTAGTAGCACAGACACTGAAAGAGACAATTAATAAATGGGACCTCCGGAAACTGAGAAGCTTCTGTAAGGCAAAGGACACAGTCAGAAAGACAAAATGGCAGCCCACAGATTGGGAAAAGATATTCACCAACCCCCTATCTGATAGAGGGCTGATCTCCAAAATTTACAAAGAACTCAAGAAGATAGTTTCCAAAACACCAAATAATCCAATTAAAAAGTGAGGTACAGAACTAAACAGAAAATTCTCAATAGAAGAATCTAAAATGACTGAAAGACACATAAGAAAGTGCTCAACATCCTTAGACATCAGGGAATTGCAAACCAAAACAACTCTGAGATACCATCTTTCTCCTGTCAGAATGGCTAAAATAAAAACAACACCAATGATGACTTATGCTGGAGAGGATGTGGAGAAAGGGGAACACTCTTCCACTGCTGGTGGGAGTGCATACTCATACAGCCACTTTGGCAATCAGTATGGTTATGCCTCAGGAAAATGGGAATCAGTTTACCAAATCAAGCACACTGCATCTTGAGTCATTGAAACCACTGTTATGATTTTAGTGTCCCAAATTAGTTGGCCAATGTGTAGTTATGTTCAAAATAAAAAGTCCATTTAGAAAGCCAGTTTTATAATGATAATTAGTAATTTAGAAATATAGCATTTTTGTCAAATTTATACATTTTTAGGAAAACCCTGAATTTTTATAACCAAAGCTGGAAATTAGATTATTGTGCTACATAATATGTCAAGCACTTTATTACAAACTCACATTGTAGTGCAAATATTAAATGATTAACTATTAAAATCAATTTAAAGATACTTCTACATGTGTCTCTCAGATGAAAGAGAGAGTGAGAAAGAGGCTTCCATTTTGTTTTTCTTCAACTCTCACGGTTAGAAGGCCCTTTTGAGTGTGGGAAGCTGACCAGTGTTGACTAGAGTACCCCAGGCAGTATGTGTCAGATAGTTAATAAGATATACTTGGAGGTGTAGCCAATTGGGTGAGTCATTTAAACATACATCTCAAAAACATAGCCAACATAGTCAGTCATTTAATGGTATATCCTGGGACACACAACTTGCAAATCAGTTAATGCTACATTCTGGGAAATCATAGCAAGTAGGTGTCAGCAGAGCAGATATGAACATTAAATGGCCTTAAGAGGAAATAAAAATACTGGTGTGGAGAGATAGCTCAGTGCTTCATAGCACTGACTGATCTTCGAAAGCTCCTGAGTTCAATTCCCAGCACCCGCATGGTGTCTCACAACCATCTATAATGAGATCTGGTGCCTCTTCTGGCCTGTAGCCACACATGTAGGGAGAACACTGTATACATAAAGAAAATAAACCTTAAAAACATAAAAGAAAAATAGAACAGAAATAGATTTGTGGATACTAAGCCTGAGCCTACCATGGTGCATTGTCAGATAGAGAGGCTGTTGCTGACTGAAACCACTCCTGAGTCCAGAAGTTATACTGGGATACTAGGCTCTGTGTTGTCCTGCTACAAGCAGTATAGGATCTACCAAAACCAAGACAATTTGCGAGTAAAGTAGGACCTCGAAATAAATATATAGCAATATTTTAAAGTGTGTGATACTATTGCTTCATCCAAGAAAAAAATGTATTTTCTCTGGAAGCTTCCATCATTTGATCATGATTCAAATTAGTCAGAACTTTCCTGTTAATTCTATGATTGAGTAATACCTCCTTCCCTACCATCTCTGGACAGGTATTTTGAACTGAAAACATGAGGAGGCTAACATGTATACTTATCATAAGTTTCTGCAGAAAATCTACTTGACTAATATCCAATAATTCAATTAGTGATTTTGAAATCAACACTTAAAGTAGATATACTAGAGTTGTGAAGTATTTCACTAGCATAGGTTATGGTGTGTCTATAATTCCAGGAGAAGAACTTGATTCTGTGTCATTCCGATAATCTGGGAGGCTGACAGGCTCTAATCTGCTGAACTGTGCAGTGATGTGAGAAGCCAGAACTAGCAGGTTAGCCTGGATCATTCAGTTCCTCCAATGGTGTTTGCTGTACAGAAGATGCAACATATTTTCTTCAGCTTAAATTTTAAGCATAAAATTTCATTTACTATACAGTGAGGGGATAGCCTAGTAGAATGCTGATATCTGTGAGATGGTTTATATCTTCTAGTTAACTTTAAGAGCATGAGAATGCACTAAATTTAGAGTAAGGGACCCACAGATGTACAACACTCAGTCATAAAATAACTTAAATACATCTTGAGGTGTGGTGCCTTTTGTGGTTCCTGGGGTTTTGGTAAAACAATCAGGTTCTAGAACATTAAAATATAAGAAAAACAAAAAGTAAGCAAACAAAGAAACAAACAAAAACCTAAGTGGGTTTTTTGCTTACAATTCATCAATTATCAGGTTCAAATTAGAATGAGCTATGAAACTTGGGCATCCATATGGTGTCATGTTTTCTACCATTCCTTTAATGGAGACCTTACATGACAGAACTTTATGAAGCACAGAAGTTCAACTGCTTCAGAGACTATGTTACTCTGTGTTGCCAGCCTGTTTAAGGTAGAGAGAAGTATTCCCCAAATCCATTATCTATACCCACAACATTTTTGTCTCTAATAAAAGTTATGCTAAAATTACATCTTCCATATGACACTTTGATCTTGTGGGCCCCATCTCCATGAGATGATTTGTGCTGCAGGAAGTGTGAAGAAAACTTCTTGAAAAGAAGCTGTGTCTGACTGTGAAGACAAACTCCTGAAGGAGTCTGTGTCTTCTGAGACTGATTAACCAATTGGAATTTCAGTACTGTGAGAAACTGGAGTTTCTTGGGTTCAGAGACCAGTTACTTTGTGCTTGACTACGTTAGGCTTCTGGATCAGTCATTCCTTGGGCCACTCTGTATCTGCACTAACACACTGTGATAATGAATAAAAAAATAGATGCCATTAATTCAAAACTATCATCTATGATAATAAATAAAACAAATCTTGGAAGCTATTAACTTAGCAGAATAACAGCTTACACCAATCAAAGTGTGTTAATGTCATCAGAGAGCATCTTGGGTATATAGAAATGCTTGCCCCATCTTAATATATCTGCTTCCATGCTGTACACACCAATGTTTTAGATACTTGCTTGACTTATGGCTTTTTATATTCTATAAAACTATAAAATCTATGTGAAACTAATTTCACATTACAGCATGAAATTTGGGGTAAACTAAATCCATGTTTGTAGACCATTGAAACTTACAATGGCTCCAGAATAAACAATCTCTTATTTTTTTTAAGATGAGAGCTGTGGTTTTTATATTGATAATAGAATTTGGTTTTGTTCTCATCTATTGTTCAGCTATGGGAGGAATATAATTGTTCTTTTTGCCATTGTGAAAGAGAAGATCACTGTCACCAAATGATGAACCTAACATTGTCTTGATTTGTGCCTTCCAGACTCCTAGAATTTTGAAAATAAGTGCTTTCCCATTATATATGCCCTGCACAAGTATTCTTCTGTTGTATCATCATGTCATTTGAAAAGACATTTAATAGCATGTGCCCACATTAGAAATGATCACAATAAACAACTGTAAATGATATGAGTAACAAGAGCCATTACTTTCAGAAGGACATCTTAGCCTGAGGGGATAAAATACAGTGGTAAAAATTTAAGAAAGGAATTATCATAAAGTAACTTTTATTCTCACCATCCAATATTACATATCCAGTTTCCCATTTTCTCTGTTATACTGATACTCCAAAGCAACTCGTAAGACAAATCCATTAGATATCAACTCAGAATTCTTTTCTACATAACAAGGTAATAAGAGGGCTGGTGAGTGAACTTCTTTTCATCTTATATTCTCTTCGTGGATATTTTCTGCTCTATGTTTTAAACAGAGTGCATAGTCCTATTCTCATACAAGTTCTTACTTCAAAATACTCATAGTGATTTTTCTGCCCTGACTAAATTTGACTAAATTCACTGATACATCCTCAAGAAAACATCAGTTTTTCTTAAGTCTCATCTCAACAAGTCCTCTTCACTTAAGATTTGAATACACTTTTTGGACTATATAAAGTCAGTCTCAGGAAAATTACTTTATTAACTAAGGTCAAATCTATATTGAGAAAACTCTAGGTACTTGATGGTGATAATTCATTTTATGGATGAAAAAGAACATATCCAGGAACTTAAGCTGGGTTCTTGCTGGATTTCCAAAAATGAATTCCTGTAGCTTCTGCTAGGTTGATGAATGGGAAATGGTTCACCTTCTTTGCTTGCTTGGTTGATTAAATAACAAACCCAGTCTTTATTCACATGGAAGTTAGAGAGAGATAATTCACTAGCTCATTCATTAATTATATCTACTGAAGGGGGCAAAAGAATCTCCCTTAATAATTACAGTGCTAAATAATTTTATTAGTGTCAAAACCCATGAAAGTTTTTTTAATAACTCTTGCTGACAAAGGATCCTGAAACTACATGACAGCATAATACAATGTGATACCTCAGAAGGATGTTGGAAGAGAATATAATACTGCATAAAACCAAAGAGAACCTTATTTATTCTGCACTTCTGTTCCTAATAATGTATTAGTATTAACTCTTCAGCTTGGAAAAACAAAAACAGAAGTATAAGGAAAAAAACAAGGAAAAAGTATTGTGGGAGATATGAGCACTTGGCACTTGTCAAATTTTTGTAAATCTAAAATTATTACAAAATTAAATATGTATTTATAAATCAAATACTGTAGATGATATTTACTATGATTTTGAGATGAATATTGAAGGTGACATCCATAAAAAAAAATTTCGTACTTACGTACTATGAGTTTATGAGTTTCATCGGAGAGAAGGGATTTTTTTTTTTTTTTTTTGGTTTTTCCAGACAGAGTTTCTCTGTGGCTTTGGAAGCTGTCCTGGGAATAGCTCTTGCAAACCAGGCTGGTCTCGAACTCACAGAGGTCCTCCTGCCTCTGCCTCCCAAGTGCTGGGATTAAAGGCATGCACCACCAACGTCTGGTGAGAAGGGAGTTTTTAAATCTTAAATTTTAAATAATTATTTGTTCCTCAATAAGTCAATCAAAACTACAAGAAGCAATAGACCCTGTCATATATAGTACAATCATGTAATGAGAGGATGCAGAGTTCCAGGCTGATTGTAGTGTAGTAAATTAAATTTATGTATCAGAATTTGTGTACAACTCTTCACAATCCACATGCAAGAACACAAAGACGTAAACAAAAGGCTTAGGAACAATAAATTATATTTATTCATCCAATAATGATATTTAGGTCTATTCTCTTATTTTTGCTTTTTATCTCAGTTTATTCTCAATTGTGCTGATTCACTTATTTTTGTAGTGTTGAATATCAAATCCAAGTCTTTATGTTTATCAGGCAATAGTTCTACCACTTAGATCCATCTACAGCCCAGAAAATTAATTTTATGGTGTCAAGTCAGTTCATCTACCCAAAAATTCTTAAATGAATTTCGGTGAGATTTTTCTGAAAATGTCATGAAATACCATCAAACCATTATCCTGGATTATTTAAAGTATCTAAGTTATTTTCAATGTCAATATTATGTCTACATATCTTACTGAGTCCTTACTGTGGAAAAGGTGAGAAGCTAAGTATCTGTGAATTTTATTATATGTAAATTATCAAGACTATATTTTTAAAGAAATGTGTGATCTTATATTCCTTAATCCGTTAGTATCGGATTACTTAAAAGGATTTCTACAGAATGTGGAGGTCTATTTTGATAAAGTTCGCTCATAATTCCAACTCCAGCCCCACAAAATCAATAGGGGCACTGTACAAGTAACACTTTTGAACAAGATGATTTCTCTGATAAATTCTACAAGACATTTAAAGAGGATCCTCAGCCTGTGCAGCATCCAGTGGCCTCCAGACCTCATACCCCACACTCCACCCTGTATCTGTCCTTTAGAAACAGCCATATAAACACAGCCTTTGTTGGCTCTGGTTCAGCCAGATAAGTATAGCATTCACCTCTCCTCAAAGGAATTTCTTTTTGTAGCTTAAGTAGAACATTATAGGAAGCCACAATTAGTCAAAAGACAGGGAACATTTTACCTTAGTGTGGACTGAAGTATCTGTCCCACCAAGTCTCACAGTCGTTTAGTCCCAAATAAACACACAGAGGCTAATATTTAATTATAAATTATTTGGCTGATGACTCTGGCTTTTTATTGGCTATCTCTCTCTTAATTATTAACCCATATCTATTAATTTATGTATCTTCACATGTTATTGGCTTACTGGAAAATGCCCAGACCTCTTTTTCCTCAGTAGCTACATGGCATCTCTCTCTGGACTCACTCTTTGTGCTCCTCTTCTCGGAATTCTCCTAGTCTGCTTGCCCTGCCTATACTTTCTACCTGGCTACATCCTGCCTGTCAATTTGCCAAAACAGCTTTATTCATCAACCAATAAGAGAAACATATATTCACACCATACTGAAGGACAGCCCCCATCACTTTAGAGTGGCCAGCCCCAGTTGGTATAAATATGAAAAGGGATAGAAGGATTCTAATAGAAGGAGGTCTGCTTGGAAATTGTGCCTTCTAGCCATTACATTGATGATCCCGCAAAATTGCAACAGCAAGCAGGCTCAAACAAGACCTGACAATTCCAACCACCTTTGACATCCCAGGGTAGATAGAGAAAATCTCACAGAGCCCATCCATAGATGAATTAACAATTGTTAATAATTACTAAGAGAGCAAAAATTATTCTTCACCATAGACTCGTAGATTTGAATGCTTGAACACTAGGAAGTGTCACGATTTGAAAGGAATAATAGGTGTTGCCTTGTTGGAGAATTGTGTCACTGAAGGTAGGCATTGAGCCTTATAAAATCTCAAGACAGAACCAGTGTTACAGTCTTCCTTCTGGCTGTGGATTTGGAAGTAGAATATCAGCTACTTTTCCATCATCAAGTTTGCCCAAGTGCCATCATGCTATTCACCATGACATTAATGGGATATACCTCTGAAATTGTAAGCAAGCCCCACTTGAACTATTATATGAGTTTTGTGACTCTTCACATCAATAGAATACTGATGAAGACAATATATATATACATATATATATATGTGTGTGTGTGTATTTGCGTATATATATATATATATATATATATATATATATGTATATTATACTAGTTAAAGAAGAAGAGACCTTGAATTTGGGAGGTAGGAGAGCATTAGACATTGGAGATTGGAGGAGCAGAAGGAAAGATAGCAAGGGAGAAATGATGTAATTTTATATTAATTAATTAAAATATTGAAGAAATAATTTAATTCAACATAATTTTACAGATATATTTCTGAGGAAATTAGATGAAAAAGAATGCTTTCTCTCTTAGTCCACAAGATAAATTTACCCTTATTTTCCTTTTAAAGTTTCATTTATTTATGTTTGTTTTATGTGTATGTTTATTGTTACATGCCATGGAATGCTTGTGGAGTTCAAAAGACAACTCTGACTGTCTCTCTCCTTCCACCCTGTGGGTTCCAGAGATCCAATGCTGTCATCAGACCTATGCTTAATTTAAAACTAGAAAAAAAATGGATAAGGAAACAACACAAACATTGAAGCAGAATTATTATTATTAATTCTGAAAGTTAATACTAACTATGTATTGAAATTTATTCAAAATTAACAAGATTGTGTCATGAATGTATGTATTGAAATTTATTCAAAATTGACAAAATTGTGTCATGTATGTATATGTGTTATACATATATGTAGATGAAGTATATATGTACACCTACAAAATTATTTTGACATTCAAAATGAATCATGACAAATAATTAATTCACCAAAATAGGAAATGTCACACATATACACACAAACACACAATGACACACATATATGAATATATATATATATATATATATATATATATGAATATATATGTCACATGCATACATAGATATGCAGGAAAACTTTGTGACAAATACAATGTAAATACCCACAAAAAGTGAAGTCCATCAATCTGTAAAGAATGTTTACAAATAAACTACAACTACCATTCTACATAAGACAGAATGAGTTTATCTTTTTTAAATTTATAGTATTGTACTGGAGACTTAGTACAATGAAAAACACTTACAATCATAAAAACTAACTAAATATTTTAATTGTCTCTCCTCTCAGATGTCTTTACAATCCTTAAAGAATAGTCTCTGAAACCTATCATAAGATCAATTTGAAATGTTTACTGAGTTTAGCACTTAAACTGTTCATACAAGCAGCAGATAAAATTCAATTGTGAATATGACTGAAGAATATATTTCAAAAACTTCTTATTGAATCCAATATATTCTTCTGCCTTACCCTTGAATTTAATATGTCAACAAAATTACACTTGAAGAAGTAAGTAAATGTTAATGACTGAAAATAATTTTTCACTGGCAATGGAATCCCTAATAAGAAATAAAGACAGCATAAATGCTGTGACAGTTCAGCAGTAAGTCACATTTGTTCATTTTAATAAGACTTTTCTATTAGCATAGATGAAGACTTACAACAATAAAGGCTGTTTGCATGTATACATGTTAGTGTAAATAATGAGTATATAATAGTGTACATATTACTCATTTCCTAGCTGTTTCTGCTGAGAACATTTAGCAACATCTTAAAAGCATGAGTTTTCTGATGCTTGAAATCCAGTTATAAATTGCATTGCTTCAAGAAAAGGAAGTGGGAATTATGAGATAACATATACTATATCTTGTAATTTGTAACAATTCAACCCTATTATCATTTATCTTCTTTTAATCTACTCTATTGAAAGGTTCCTTTACTGTCTGCCTATGTCATGCCCTCAGGGTTGTTTAGGCTCATCCAATAGTTCACCTACCAACTTTCACAGCACTTAGCTACCTATTCCATTCACTCTATCATGAGGCTGTTGATTTACATTATTAATGTATGTATCAAAACATTCAGAAGTTGAAAATACATTTGAAAATTGGCAGAAACTTTCAGTAATGAATGCTATTTTCCTTTTCACAGCTGACAAAAGCAATGTCAACTGTGTGACTTATAACTCTATTTTTTCAGTTATCACACAACTGCATTTCACATAGAGGCAGTTTCAACATGAACATCATAATTCTCTTCATTAAACTTCATTGTTCTTAAATCCTTCATAATGGAATTGTGTTTTCTGAAAAATATGTATTGTTCATTGTTAAGTCTGCATTTAATTGAATGTGCAAGGGTACAAAATGTATTTCTGCAATAGAAACATTGGTCTGCATTATGAATACATATCCATTTTATGACTCCTTGCTTCATGCAGAAATATTATATTTCAGTGCTAATATCCTTCAAGAAATAAATTCTTACATTTGGAACCATTTCCCTACTTCTCATTTTCCCGAAACGTTAAGAGAGCAAGTGTTATTGAACCTCATTTATTCAGGGTTTGAAGCTGTCAATCTTGTTATTATCTCTTGAAAGTTTGTTCTTTATTCTTATGTGTTGGTATTTAATCTATATTATCCACCGACTAAAATCATCCAGGGTCAACCAAACAAACTTGGGCTCCTTTACAGAATCTCAATTCTAAACAATCTTGTTTTGTTGTCTCTTTATCTTCTTGAAACATTAAGCTGAATGATACAATGTTTCAATACCACCTGAGTTTTAGGGAAACTTCACTATTTTGATACTCTCACACTCCAAGCAACACCATTTTTCTGAAAACAGGAATTTATTTGGCTCCCCAAATGTACTTGACAATTATTAGTAACATGAGGGACAGTGCTCTGGTGCAAGAAAGAATCATTAATATGTACACGTAAGATGATAAATACAAATATCGTAAGAGCTGATTCAGTGGGTTCCAGGAAGAAGAACTATGACAGAGCAAAGTCAAATAGACATGGTCATTTTTTTAGTGAACAGCATGAAATATATAATTATTTACATTTGATCTTTTTTCCAAAATGAAAATAATACACTGATTTGTGGAATCTCTCAGATTTGAGGCTAACACTTTCTCCTACTGACTCAGGTTAAACATGTTGACTGCTAAAGTATGTATTACGCTCCTTGGTTGGGTTATACTCATTGAATGTAAAATATAAATATTATCTATAGAATCTGAATATTTATTATGCATGAATTGATGAACATTAAACAAATGGGTATTTGAGGTTTCATATTCCTAGGTGACTCTTGCTTATTTCAAGGTAGCAAAACCTAATTAGCACAAAGGTACAGTTTCCATTCATTTCAAAACAATTCACTAGTGACTTTGATTTGGTATTCCTTTAGGAAATAACTATGAATCCCTAAAACAAATTTCAGACATACTTTTAAGATTTAAAATAAATAGAATAATACTTAATTCCTGTTGAATAGCAGACTGGACTTTGAAAATATTTATATATTGAGATACTATTGTATATAATTAAAAATTGAAAATTATGTTAGCCTATGTTTGTATAAAAACCCCTAAATTGTATTTTTAATTTTTTGCATAACTATGACGTTCCATGTTATTTCTGCTACTCTGATGAAGAATTAATTTTCACCAAAGTACTTCATGCACATATTATCAAATATTGCATGATGTAGGATCCAGCAAGTGGCATCATTTGCATGTCACTAGACAGTCTGACAGAGTTGAAATAACAGAGCTCCTTGAAGTTACAGCATATCTTAATCCAGTATCATATCTTGTGGTTGTTTAAGTGACAGCAAGTATGTGGAGCAATAAGAACTGGTATCTCTTTTTCAATGAAATATCCTGATAGAAAGTAATAACTCTGTGTAAGTAATAACTCTGTGTATACTTATGAAACTTAAGATAACAGTTGTACTCAATGAAATGAAATTAGTAAGTGAACTGAGATACAAAATAACAGACATAACAGAAATCATAAAATGTATGGATAGATATGGGGACAAAAAGATGTGGCTGTTTTTACACAATCACAATGTGTTTCATTTGTATACCATGTAAAACTGTAATTCTCACAGTGCAAAAATAATTCCTAAAGTATGAAAGAGAAAATATTTTAGTTATTAGAAAAATGACAGACAATTCACAGAAAAATAAAGATGAACAATATATTGACATTCAATTTGACAGAATAATATGTCAAAATTTCAAGTATGCCAAAATAGATCTACCACAAAAATTAAAAAATACAGTCATAGCATTGATTATTACGTATTGCAATAGATACAAAACCAAATCACTCAAAATAAACTTTTCTTTAAAATTAAACATAGATATTTTGATCTAAGATTCCCACAATACAGAATAATTCTAAAAAAGTCATCTATTGGATATTAAATATTTCTAATAATACCATTCATGGTATTTATGGCTTAAATACAATTGATTAAAGAAATAGAAAAATATGTAATTTTAATACTTATTAGGTGGGGGTGATTCATTCCATCATGGTACTACCAAAAGACAGGAAAATGAGTAAAAATTTAAAATTTAGAACATAAATTTGTGTACCTGTAGGTATAGTGAGGAAAAAAGATCCAAGGAATTATAGCAAACAAAAGTGTTAACAAAACCAGGAATCAGCCAGGACTCATTGTGAAGAATAGAATTAATGATTCCATTAAACAATATTATACACAAAATGGAATACCGTGTAAACTGTCTCCAAATAAGAAAATTTAGAAAATGTCACTTTGGAAAAATATAGATTATTATCACTCAAGATTTGTGTAAAGAATAAACTTATATAAGTTGACACTATAAGAAACATGAGCAAAATGAAAATTGCAGATGGAAGAACTCTATCTCATTAAATAACAGTATGAATCCAGCATACACTCAAAAACCAAAAGCCACATACTGAAAATTTTCAGTAAAATATATAAAGTGTCACTCTTTAAATCTAATGAAAGATGAATAAAACTGAATTACAAAAATTGAAAACATTCAATGGGTATGTCAATTTAGTGAATATCCAAATGGGGTAATAATTATTATTTACTAGAAAAATAAAACTTAATGTTTCAATATGATAATAAGCTCCACTATTATTCACAGTGTTGAAGAAGTGAAAGAAAACAAAAGGGAGGAAGGAAAGGAGGTAGAAGAAAACAAGGGAATGAGAGAGAAGTAGTCAGGAAAGGATAGAGAAAAATTGAATAAGAAAAAAGGGAGTTGGAAAGAAAGTCAATTATATTATTAATTGTTGAGTGGAATGCAAAATATGTTGCAGGAATTTTCATGCACAGTTGGATGACTGTACTCACATTTAAAAGTTGAATTTTATATTAAACTTAGAAATATACTCTTTTTCCTTAGCCATTTAGACCCCCCCCCATCTTTTAATTCAAGGAACAAGCTTTCTTTACATGTCAATCCCTTCTTCTTCTCCCTCTCCTCCCCCCCAACACCCCACTAACCCCCACCCCTCCACCCTTTGCTCCCCAGGGAGGGTAGTACCCTCCACCTGGCCTCCCCAAAGTCCACCACATCATCCTGGGCCAAGCCTAGGCCTTCCCCCATGTGTCCAGGCATAGAGAGCATCCTTTCATGTGGGATGGGCTCTCAAAATCCCTTCTTACACCAGGGAAAAAATACTAATCCACTACCAGGGGCCCCATAGAGTGCTGAGACCTCCTCGTTGACATCCACGTTCAGGGATCTGGATCAGTCCCTTGCTGGCCTCCCAGACGACAGTCTGAGGTCCATGTGCCCTTCCTTATTCAGGCCAGCTGTTTCTGTGGGATTCACCAGCCTGGTCCTGATACCTTTGATCGTCATTCTCCCTCTCTGCAACTGGGTTTCAGAGTTCAGTTCAGTGTATAGCTGTAGGTGTCTGCCTCTGCTTCCATTAGCACTGTATGAGGGCTCTAGGATGGCATATAAAGTAGTCATTAATAGCATTTATGTGGAATGGCATTTAGTCTAGCCTCTCCAACATTGCTTCAATTGTCAGTTGGTGTCATCCTTTTAGGTCTCTGGAAATCTCCCTAGTGCCAGATCTCTCCTTGCACCTATAATGGCTCCCTTTGTTATGGTATCTCTCATCCTGCTCTCCTCTATTCATCCCCCAACTCAACCTTTCTGCTCCTCTATTTCCTCCTCTCCCCTCCTCTTCTCCTCCTCTCACTCTGCCAGCTCCGTCTCCCCTACCCTCATGATCCCAATTAGCTCAGGAGATCCTGCCCCTTCCCATTCTCTGGGGTCCATGCATTTTTCTCTTAGAGTCCTTTTTGTTTCTTAGTTCCTTTGGTGAAGAGGATTGTAGTCTGGTAATCTTTGCTCTATGTCTAAAATTCATATATGAGTGACTACATACCATGTTTGTCTTTTTGTGACTGAGTTACCTCACTCAGAATGGTTTCTTCTAGTTCCATCCATTTGCATGCAAATTTCAAGATTCCATTGCTTTTTTTCTGTTGAGTAGTACTCCATTGTGTAAATGTACCACATTTTCTCTATCCATTCTTCAGTTGAGGGACATCTAAGTTGCTTCCAGGTTCTGTCTATTACAAACAATGCTGCTATGAACATGGTTGAACATATGTCCTTGTTGTATGGATGTGCAATATTTGGGTATATGCCCAAGAGAGGAATTGCTGGATCTTCAGGTAGACTGATTCCCATTTTTCTTAGGGAAAACTGCCATACAGATTTCCAAAGTGATCTTACAAGTTTGTATTCCCACCAGCAATGGAGGACTGTTCCCTTTTCTCCACATCCTCTCCAGCATAGATTTTCATTGGTGAATTTAGCCATTCTGGCCGGTATAAGATGGTATCTCAGAGTTGTTTTGAGTTGCATAGCTCTTATGGCTAAGGATTTTGATCACTTTCTTAAGTGTCTTTCAGCCATTTCAGATTCATCTGTTGAGAATTGTCTATTTAGTTCTACACCCCAGTTTTTAATTTCATTGATTGGTGTTTCGGTGGATAGCTTCTTGAATTCATTGTATATTTTGGAAATCAGCCCTCTGTCAGATGTGGGGTTGGTGAAGATTTTTTCCCATCCTGTGGGCTGTCGTTTTTATCTTACCCCTTTTTCATTCTGGGTAAATGGTTAATATTTCTTATAAGTATATGAAAATGTCTTAATTATTTCCATAATAACATTGGAAAGAGTCTACTTGTAAACCACACATATTTCCTTTATCATCCAAATGCTTAAAAAATTAATGTCCTCCATTAATAATTTACAAAATAAAACAATTGAGAAGAATGAACTAGTGGAAAAAAGGCAGTTGAAGAATTAGTTATTTTGTGTAATTGCACTTAAAGGATGTTTTGGAAGATCAATAATATTAATTGCAAATACAGATGGCAAATCCTAAGGAAATAAAGACTATTTCTGTAGAAATCAAGATAGGAAATTTTGAGAAAATGGTTAATAAGGAGAAAATGTAGGGGAGATATTAGAGCTGGTAGTAACATTCTACACTTAGTGCTGACCCAGGTGTTTGGTTTGTGATAAAACATAAATCTTTACTTTTTGCCCTACTCTTATGAATATAAACTTTTTCAAATGATAAAATCTATAAAATGTATTTCACTTTCATAGTCTTTTCTAAGAAATGGGAGATATTCATATTTTAGGATTGAATGAGCCACAGTCTGAAATAATATTATATCTACTAGATAAACTGATATTATCTTATCACTGGGTATTTTAAAAATATTTTATTTTGGATTCTGCCTATTCAAACTCTATGGCAAAAAACTGCTTGTTGCATATATGTGGTAGTGTATTGGGTCCAATTATTTTATAAAAGATAAGGCTGTTTTTTCTATGTGATTTGAATCAATATACATGGGTAAAATAATCAAAATCCAAAGTAAATTCTTGTAATGATGGACAAGATTATCACCTCATATGTATAATGCAAATATGTAGACTCTACTGATTTTTATCTTTTGTGACACTATAATATAATTTGTTGCTTTTATCTCCTTGATTATTTTCAGAAATATCATTTCAGAAATATCAATTGCCAAATATATTTGGTAAATTGATTTAGGAAACAAAAGTATAGATTTTAAATGTAGAGAATTCTCAACACAGTGGTATAATAGCAGAAAAAAAAAAGGAATCTTGAAATTCACAGGCAAATGGATGGAACTAGAAAAAAAACATTCTGAATGAGGTAACTCAGTCTCAAAAGGACAAAAATGGTATGTCCTCACTCGTGTATATGGATTTTAGATCTAGAGCATAGAAGTGGGAGCCTACAATCTGCACTGCCAGAGAAGCTAGGAAACAAGGAGGATCCTAAAAGAGACATACATGGTCCCCTGGAAAAGGGGAAAGGAACAAGATCCCCTAAGCTAATGGGGAGAATGAGGGAGGTGAGAGGGAGTTAGAAGAAAGAGAAGGGGAGAAGAGGAGAGGAGAGGAGGACATGGGGGAACAGGAAGATCTAGTTAGGGGAAGAATAGAGGAAAGCAAGAAAACAGATACTATCATAGAGGGAGCCATGGTTGGTTTCAAGAGAATTATGGCACTAGGGAAATGTCCAGAGATCTATAAGGTTGACCACAAATAACAATCTAAGCAATAGTTGAGAGGCTACCTTAAATGCCCTTCTCTGATAATGAGATTGATGATTACCTTATATGCCATTGTACAGCCTTCAACCAGTAGTTTGGAAGCAGACACAGATACCCACAGCTAAACACTGAGCTGAACTCTGGAATCCAGTTGCAGAGATGGAGGAGTGAAGAGCAAATGGGTCAAGACCAGGCTGGAAAACCCCACAGAAACAGCTGACCTGAACAAGGGTTTGCTCATGGACCCCAGACTGATAACTATAAAAACCAGCATAGGACTGTTCTAGACCCCCTGAAGGAGGAGGTCAGTTTGGAGATCTGGACAATCTTTGGGGACACTGGCAGTGGATCATTATTTACCCCTAGTACACAAGTGAACTTTGGGAGCCCTCTCTACATAGAGGGATATTTTCTCAGCTTATACACACTGACGAGGGTCTAGGCCCTGTTCCAAATAATATGACAAACTTTGAAGATCTCCATGGAAGGCCTCACCCTCCCTGGGGAGCAGAAAGGGCCTGGGATAGGAGGTTGGGGGGACAGGGGAGGAGGGGAAGGAGAGGGAATTGAGATTGACATGTAAAATAAGCTTATTTCCAATTTAATTTAGAAAAAAAAGGAAAAAAAGAAGCCTGCTACTTTCTGAAACAATGTGGAGGAAGTTTGGATGTGAGTGTCATAGATGGGAGGCTTTGGAGGTAATAAGAGGAGAGGAGGGAAGGGAAGTTGTGATCAGAATATAAAATAAATGAATTTTATGTATTCTCAGTTGTTTAAAAAGTTTTCTTATTTTAATTAGAAAGATTATTTTACATGTCAATCCCAGGTCCCTCTCCCTCCCCTCCTTCCCTGCCCATCCCCAACTAAAACCTTACCTATTCCATACCCTTTCTGCTCCCCAGGGAGGGTGAGGCCTTCTGTAGTGGGTCTTCAGAGTCTGTGATATCCTTTGGGATAGGGCCTAGGCCAACCCCATTGTGTCTAGGCTCAGGGAGTATCCCTCTATGTGGGATGGGCTCCCAAAGTCCATTCCTATGCTATGGATAAGTACTGATCCACTACAAGGGGCACCATAGATTTCTGAGGTTTCCTCACTGACACCCACATTCAGGGGGTCTGGATCAGTTTCATGCTGATTTCCCACCTATCAGTCTCGGTACCAAGAGCTCTCGCTTGTTCAGGTCAGCTATTTCAGTGCATTTCACCAACCTGGTATGGACCCCTTTTGCTCATCAGTCCTCCTTTTCTGCCACTGGATTTCAGTTCAGTTCAAGGTTTAGCTGTGGGTGTCTGCTTCTACTTCCACCAGCTGCTGCATGAAGGATATAGGATGGCATATGAATTAGTCGGTAATCTCAATAAATAAAAAATTTTAATTAATAAAATATGTTGTAGGGAGTCACCCTAGCCCCGCCCAATAGTCTTGGGGCAGGTACCAGGTGGACCCGGGGACTCGCCCATAAGGGCGTGGTGAAGGAAAGCCGGAATGACGTAAGGGGGCTTCTTAAGGGGCTGCACGTGGGGACGGGGGCCCCCTTTTTGTTCTGGCCGCGCTGGCTGGGTTCTTAACCTAGCTCTGGCCTGTGTTTCACCCGGCTGTGCTTTGAAATAAAGAGACCTTAATCCAATATCTGGCGCCCAACGATAAACGAACCTGAAGAGCCAACGAGCACCCAGATAATCCAGTGAGTTTCACCTGCGCGTGCGGGGCATATCCTCCCCCCCCCCCCCCCGCCTTTCCCCGGGCACCGCTCGCGGCTCACGCCGCCAGGACTCCTGACTCCCGCCGCGGGGTCGCGTCTGAGCCGCGGCCTGCAACAGCACCCGCGGGAAGAGGAGAAATGCAAACTTTTTTCTATCACTTTCTTGTAATGGTATAGTGAAAAAGCAGTCTTTAAGGTCAATTATTATGATCGGCCATCCTTTAGGTATTAAGGAAGGCAATGGCATTCCAGGCTGTAGAGCGCCCATAGGCTGAATTACCTTATTTATGGCTCTTAGGTCTGTCAGCATTCTCCAGTTACCTGACTTCTTCTTGATGACAAATACAGGAGAATTCTAAGGGCTGGTAGATTGCTCTATGTGACCAGCCTCTAGCTGTTTCTGTACTAACTTTTTTAGAGCCTCTAGCTTTTTAGAGGTCAAAGGCCATTGCCCTATCCAGACCGGTTTGTCTGTAAGCCATTTTAATGGCAGGGCCTTTGGTTCCTCTGAAGGCCTGTCATTTGTATTTAATGTCTGTACAGCCCGGATAGTTGGTAACCATTTTCCATGGCATCTTACCCGATCTTTTCTACTATCCCGCGGTTGTCTAGAATTCGTATCTGACACTGGAGGGATGTTAATTTGAGTATTTCACTGTTGTAATAAATCATGACCCCATAAATTTATAGCAATATCTGCTACGTAAGGTTTTAATATTCCTTTTTGTCCTTCCGGTCCAATACAAACCATCGAGTTAACACTCCGTCGAACTCTAGATAGAGTTCCAATTCCTAAAAATTATATATTGGCCTCTTTAAGTGGCCAATTCTTAGGCCAACATTTCTGAGTGATAAGTCACATCAGCTCCAGTGTCCACCGAACCAGACATAACTTTATTGTGAATTTTAATTTGTAACTGAGGCCTTTTATCATTAATAGAAGCTTGCCAAAATACGAATTTGTCATTTTTACCAGTCATATGTGATTCTATATCACTATTTAAACTACCATATAGAGCAGTATCATTTTCCACCATAGGCAAGGAATTATCTATTCGTCCTGTGAGAGATTGTCTTCCACTGTTACTGGGAATGATCGAACTGTTCTCAGGGCAGGGGCCTGCTCGAGGCCCCTTTCCGAGTTTCCCGGCGCCAATAATTCCCTGAAAATCCCTAGTTGATCTGCATTAATTAGTCCAG
This sequence comes from Cricetulus griseus, assembly GCF_003668045.3. Classification (NCBI taxonomy): domain Eukaryota; kingdom Metazoa; phylum Chordata; class Mammalia; order Rodentia; family Cricetidae; genus Cricetulus; species Cricetulus griseus. The sequence goes on along the minus strand of NC_048595.1, from coordinate 136,373,251 downwards.
TGTTTGCCCTTACCACATCTCCTACATAATCCAGAGGGCAACGACCTGTCGCATGAATTTCTCTGTCTACAATTTTTCTTTGTATGTCCTATTTTACCACAGCTGAAACATCTATTCTCCTGACGCCTCCATGGACTTCCAGAGCGTGCTCTTCCTATGCGAGGCTCTGGGTCAAGGTGGCGATGAGCACTGGCCTCACGGTACCTGTGTGAGCCCCTGTAAGGTGCTCTTCCTTCCCAAGTCCTTCTGTTACTATCTCTTCTAATCTTTTGTTTGTTGAAACCTCTTGGGACAGCTTCTTCTGCCCAGATTCTAGTATCTTGTATGTTACAGTCAATATGGGCAGTATGCAAAACCCATTCTTCTAGTGGAGCTGATCTGATCTTTAGAGGCAAAAGTATTCTTTTGCACATTGGGTTTGTACTGTGATAAGCTAAACTATACACAATTGGATGTCTTATTGTTGGATCTGTTACCTGTTTGTCTATTGCTCTGGTCAATCTGTCTAAGAAGTCTTTAAATGGTTCTGTTTGTCCCTGTTTTATTTTTGTAAAAGCTTCTAGCTGTTCTCCTGATTCACGAACCTTGTCCCATGCATTTAGTGCTGCTGTTCTGCATAGGGACAGCGTATGGTCGTTATATTTAGCCTGAATCTGTGGGTCGAATAAATGCCTTCTCCTAGGATTTTTTGGAGAGGTGCATCAACTCCGTCCCTGGCGGCTTGTCATTCTAAGATTCCACCTTCTTCCCTGAACAATGCTCTCCATTCAATTAAGCAGGAATTATCGAGGACAGCTGATGCCAAACCCAACCAATCTGCGGGCGTCACCTTGTTAAAAGTGGCCCAAGAATGCAACAGCTGTTTTACATATGGGCTATGAAGACCATACGAGACAACCGATTCCTTAATATGCCTAAGATCCTTTAATTGGGTTGGTTGCCACGTATATGCTGTCTGCCCCTGGGAGTGTTTTTTAAATGTACCACATTTTTTTCTATCAATTCTTCAGTTGAAGCGCATCTATGTTGCTTCAGGTTCTGGCTATTAAAATAATACTGTTTGAAAGCTATGAAAAACATAAATACATGGGAAATGTTCTATATTAATAGATGAGCAGATTATGTAATGCTTGTGTGGATGTAACTTATACCAACACTGTTTTAGTCCAATGATTACCACTGTCTCACAGGCATTTCCTACACAAAGAGAAAACAGCCATTCAATGACCATATGGATTCTCACAGAAGCCTAAGATGTCTAAGTAGCTTTGTAAGCAGTAATTCCGAAAACTTCAAATAGTACTCAGGAATTGTAAAGTATAAAATAAAAACAATATCATGAGATTAAGCTTCTAATAGCATAGTATAAAAACAGATGTATCATCACCATTGAGTTAGTGCGTGGCAAAGCACAAAAAGATGTTAAAGTGCACCAGCCCCAAGGACATAAGTTTGACCTTTGGAACAGATCAGGAAATGCTTATGAAGATGTTGGAACTTCATCTGATGGATGTTCTCCTAGTTATTTTCATTTATTATTTACCTACATTTTCTTCTTTTCTCTTTTTGCATTTTTATTTTTTTCTTTAGTCAACTACTTTTGCTATTATTACAACCTAATTTTTTATAGCACAATGTATAAGCCACAACTTTTATCTCTATATTTTTGCCTTTATATATGAAATCATATTTTCATAGATGTGGGGCTTTTCCCTTGAGTTTTGTTTTCCAAATGATTGGTTTCCTAGTCACCATTGCCTGTCTAACATTATACCAAATCTGGTATATTTTAGTCTACCTATTTGTCATTTTTCTACACACACACACACACACACACACACACACACACACACACACACACACCTGTATCTATATCTTTATCTACTTCTATCTATATCTATGACTTAATCACTTTCAATGTCAACTGGATTGTCTTGAGAAACATGTAGTAGAATGTAAAGTATACTTTTTGTGGGACTATTAGAGAGAGTGTCTTCCTACCTCTTTCCAGGGCGTATTAGTTAAAGAAGTAAGATCAACCCTGAGTACTGGTGGCACTATCTCTTAACCTACTCAGAACTTAAGTGCTCTTTCTCTCTCTGTCTTCCCATTTTTCTTTCCTCTCTTTCTATCCCACCTTTCTATCCCACCTTTCTAGTGCAAGTGTTCATGATGTCAATTACTCTATTTACAACTTTTATGCCACCTTTAAATGGAACTCTCCTTCATATGCATATAAATATGTTTATGTGTCTATATGTGTTAATTTATATGCTATATTTATGGTCATGAGCAGTTATGAGAACAACCAACTTATTTGAAATTTTAGATAGGGCCCACCTTTTCAAATTTTCCCATGTTCCAGACTGCAAATACCATAGCTACTGCTGTTTATATCTCCCATTCTGCATCTTAGATACAAAATTTTCTGGGTTCTTGTATTTGTGAATTTCTACTGCATAAACTCTTAGGCTTTTTCCTAAAATGTTGGAAATAATTCATCTCTCTTTATTTGAACACAGAAATTATGAGAATGTAAGCAAATGTGAGCCATATCTGCAATATGAACCCCATGCAAAATAATGTGTCTTGTCACTTGTTAGGGATAATGTCTTTCAGACAAGTATCCAAGAATAAATTATGCACAAATAATCTTGCCTCCATCTTTCTTGAAATTTTCTTTCATGGTGCATATCTGGAACCATTTTTTGTTATTCATGCAATATGAATATCTGTTTAGATAGTAACTAATAAAAGTCCACTCATCCCTTTGTAATACCTAAGTCTTAACCACTGAAATTATACTTGGATAATTTTATTGGTCATGTACATTTCATGGAAGTTTTGCGTATGTTAAAGAACAACTAATGTAAATACATATTCAATCATGAATATTTTTATTTTGATTTTTATCACTAAATTATCTGATAAATGGTAAGATTCTTCTATGTTGCCAATTGCTTATTTGTATTAACTGGACATTTTGAAGGCTTTTTTTTTTCTGTACCATAAAGTCTTAGAAAACTCAGAAACTATCTTTAGATTTCTATGAACATTAAAAGATAGTGGCAAATATAATTATTACAAATATATTAATGTATACTTTTAATCAAGAGCTGAATAGCAGCATGCTGAGATAATTATTTTTAGTACATGAAGACTGATTACATTTTCCTAATTAAACATTTTCCTCGTAATTTTTGCATTTACATATTCACTGAATCATGACAAGGATTAGCATTCACTTTGCAGTTTTTAAATTTATATTTAGTCTTTAAAAACCAAACTGCCCCCTTTTCTTTCTGAAACAAGCAGTAAAAAATTTCCTAGAATATATAACCACTGAACATATTAAATGATATGTAGATATGAAACAAATTAAAGTCATTTCAGATTCATGTAATATTTTATTTAGCACTTAATTCCAGTGAAACAGAATAACTTATATTATTCTTCTAGGTTTTGAACAATTAATGAAGATGCTGATAATTTGAAATTTAAACAATATACCTTACCAACCATACTCACTTTATCTACAAACATGCTTGTTACATAGAAAGTAAGATGAACAAACCAATAAATTGTGTTCACATTTCAACTTATTACAAAGAGTGGGTTGCATATAAGACAACAAGTAGAAACACTGTGTTCTTCAGGATGAAAAGGAAATCATCCAAAGCATGAAGTCTAGTGCCTGAGACCTTAACGAAATCTTGTGCCTGAGATCTTAACTGTAAATAAGACTTTGCCAAATGAAAGATGGTAGCAGGAGAACTGATTTCAAAAAGGTAAAAACCTGTGAAGAGCAGTATAAAAGCATACAATTACAGGAAAATATTCTCCAGCTGAGGCATTTTAAATTATCCAGACATATTTTTTCAAATTTTCTGAATACATTTTAATGTATCTTATTAGATTTCTAAGTTTAAAAAAAAATGGTTGTTTATGTGAATCAATGTTTTTTCTGGGTGTCTGTCATATGTGTGTGGGTGCCAACAAAGGCCAGCTTATAGACTAGGGTTTCAGTTGTAGCCATCTGATGCCAGTGCTGAATTATTCCTCTGGAACAGCAGGAACATTTTTTGCCTGAGTCATATTATCAGCTCTCCCTGTAGCTTTTATAAACTTAACTGTATTTTGTTGTGGTGATATATTGTTTATTATCTAATAAAGCTTGCCTGGAGATTAGAATGCAAAGCTAGCCACAGCCATAGAGGCCAGGTAGTAGTTGTACATATGTTTAATTCCAGAAACCATACTAGTTAGCCACAGAAGCTGGGTAGTGGTGGTGCACATTTTAATACCAGAACCTGAGGGTATATAAGACAGAAGCAGGATCTTAGACCTGATATCCAGTCTCCAATCAATTGAAGACAGGTGCCCCCAAGCATTGGGAGAGGTAGGAGCTCTCTGGTGGCTTGGCTGCTATGCTCCTCTGGTCTTCAGGTTTAACCCCAATATCTACGTCTGGGTTTGTATTATTCAAGTTACACATTATATTTCTTGAATCTGTTTCACACATGTCATAGCTAAAGCAGAGATTTGTGTTCAGTCAGAGCAGCAGTTCATTTGGTAGCACCAGCCTATATTAGACATTTTTATGCCATGGTATACATATTTATATTAAAATCCATAATATTTGGTTATGATTATAGTTTGTATTTATTTCTTTTTTGTAATTTTTTATTAGTTCAAATTAGGAACAAGCTTGTTTCATGTGTCAATATCTTCTCCCTCTCCCTCCGGTACCCCCATCCTCCTCTCTACCCGCCACCCCATCCACCCTCCAATCCCCAGGCAGAGTAGGGGCCTCCATAAGGCCTCTCCAAAGTTCACCACATCATCCTGGGCCAGACCTAGGCCCTCCCCCATGTGTCCAGGCCAAGAGTGCATCCCTTCAAATGGGATGTGTTCTTAAAGTCCCTTCTTATACCACAGAAAAATACTAATCCATTACCAGGGGCCCCTTACAGTGCAGAGGCCTCCTAATTGACACCCATGTTCAGGGGTCTGATCTGACAGCAGACTGGGGTCCATGTGCTCCCCCTTGTACAGGCCAACTATTTCTGTGGGTTTCAACAGCCTGGTAATGACCCCTTTGATCTTCATTCCTCCCTCTCTGCAACTAATTTCCAGAGTTCAGTTCAGTGTATAACTGTAGGTGTCTGCCTCTGCTTCCATCAGACACTGGATGAGGATGCTAGGATGGCATAAAAAGTAGTCATTAGTCTCATTATAGGGGAAGGGCATTTAGGTTATCTTCTCCACCATTGCCTAGATTGTCAGTTCATGTCATCCTTGTAGGTCTCTGGAAATATCTCTCCTCGGACCTATAATGGCTCCCTCTAATATTACCTGCTTTCCACTATTCTTCCCCCAACTCAATATTTCTGCTCCTCCATTTCCTCCTCTCCTCTACAACTCCTCTCATTCTGGCAGCTCCTCCTCCCCTTCCCTCATGCTCCCAATTAGTTCAGGAGATCCTGCCCCTTCCCATTCGTGGGGTCCATGCATTTTTCCCTTAGAGTTCTTCTTGTTTCCTAGTTTCTTTGGTGAAGAGGATTGTGGGCTGGTAATCTTTTCTCTATGTTGAAAATTCATGTATGAGTGAGTACATACCATGTTTTTCTTTTTGTGACTAGGTTACCTCACTCAGAATGGTTTCTTCTAGTTCCATCCATTTGCCTGCGAATTTCAAGATTCCATTGCTTTATTCTGCTGAGTAATACTCCATTGTATAAATGTACCACATTTTCTCTATCCATTCTTCAGTTGATGGGCATCTAGGTTGCTTCCAGGTTCTGGCTATTACAAACATTGCTGCTATGAACATGGTTGAACATATGTCCTTGTTGTATGGATGTGCATTATTTGGGTATATGCCCAAGAGAGGAATTGCTGGATCTTCAGGTAGACTGATTCCCATTTTCCTTAGCAACTACCACACTGATTTCCAAAGAGGTCTTACAAGTTTGCACCCCCACCAGCAATGGAGGAGTGTTCCTTTTTCTCCACATTGGTGTTTTTGATTTTAGCCATTCTGACAGATGTGAGGTGGTATCTCATTGTTGTTTTGAGTTGCATTTCTCTGATGGCCAAGGATTTTGAGCACTTTCTAAAGTGTCTTTCAGCCATTCCAGATTCCTCTGATGATTATTCTCTATTTAATTCTGCTCCCCACTTTTTTTTGTATTTTGTTTTTGTTTTTTGAGACAGGGTTACTCAGTGTAGCTTTGGAGCCTATCCTGGCACTCGCTCTGGAGACCAGGCTGGCTTCGATCTCACAGAGATCGGCCTGCCTCTGCCTTCCGAGTGCTGGGATTAAAGACGTGAGCCATCAATGCTCTGCTGCTCCCCAATTTTTGATTTCATTGATTGGTGTTTTGTTGGCTAGCTTCTTGAGTTCATTGTATATTTTGGAAATCGGCCCTCTGTCAGATGTGGGGTTGGTGAAGATCTTTTCCCATTCTGTGGACTGTAATATTTTTTGTCTTACTGACAGTATCCTTTGCCTTACAGAAGCCTCTCAGTTTCAGGAGGCCCTATTTACCAATTGCAGATCTCAATGTCTGTCCTACTGGTGTAATGTTCAGGAAGCATTCTCCCGTGCCAATTTGTTCAAGGGTATCTCCCAATTTCTCTTCTAGAAGATTCAGTGTGAATGGATTTATATTGGGATCTTTGATCCATTTGCACTTAAGTTTTGTGCATGGTGACAGATACGGTTCTATCTGCAATCTTCTGCATGTCTGAATCCTGTTGTGCCAGCAACATTTGTTGAAGATGCTATCTTTCTTCCATTGTAGAGGTTTAGCATCTTTATCAAAATTCAGGTGTTCATAGGTGTGGGGGTTAATATCAGGGTTTTCAGTTTGATTCCATTGGCATATCTGTTTATTTTTATGATAATATAAAGCTGTTTTCAAAACTATGGCTCTATAATAGAGCTTGAAATCAGGGATGGTGATGACTCCATAAAATCCTTTATTGTACAGAGTTGTTTTGGCTATCCTGGGTTTTTTTTTCCATATGAAGTTGAGAATTGTTCTTTCAAAGTCTGTGAAGAACTGTGTTGGGATTTTGATGAGGATTGTGTTGAATCTGTAGATTACTTTTGGCAAGATTGCCATTTTTGCTATGGTGATTCTACCTATCCAAGAGCATGGGAGATCATTCCATTTTCTGGTATCTTCTTTAATTTCTTTCTTTAAAGACTCAAAGTTCTTGCTATACAGGTTTTTCACTTTTTTGGTTAGTGTTTCCCCAAGATATTATATGTTGCTTGTGGATATTGTGCAGTGTGATTTTTCTCTGATTTCTTTCTCATTGGATTTATCATCTGTATCTAGTAGGGCTACAGATTTTTTTAGTTAATTTTTCATCCTGCTACTTTGCTGAAGGTGTTCATCAGCTGTAGGAGTTCCCTGATAGAGTTTTTTCGGGTCTCTTATGTAGAATATTATATCATCTGCAAATAGTGAAAGTATGACTTTTTACTTTCTAATTTGTATCCGTTTGATTTCCTTTTCCTGTCTTATTGCTCTATCTAGAACTTCAAATACAATATTGAAGAGATATGGAGAGAGTGGTCAGCCTTGTCTTGTTCCTGAATTTAGAGGAATCGCATTGAGTTTCTCTCCATATAGTTTGATGTTCGCTGTTGGTTTGGTGTATATTTGCTTTTATCATGTTTACATATGTTCCTGTTATTCCTGTTCTTTCCAAGATCTTTATCATGAAGGGATGTTGGATTTTGTCACAGGCTTTTTCAGCATTTGATGAGATGATCACGTGGTTTTTCAGTTTGTTTATATGGTGGATTACATTGATGGATTTTCATATTTTGAACCATCCTTGCATGCCTGGGATGAAGCCTACTTGAACATAGTGGATGATTTTTCTGATGTGTTCTTGGATTAGATTCACCAATATTTTGTTGAGTATTTTTGCATTGATGTTCATGAGGGATATTGGTCTGTAGTTCTCTTTTTTAATTGTGTCTTTGTATGGCTTGGGTATTAAGGTGATTGTAGGCTCATAAAAAGAGTTTGGCAATGTCCCTTCTGCTTTTATTGTGTGGAAAAATTTTAGGAGTACTGGTATTAGCTCTTCTTTGAATTTCTGGTAGAATTCTGCATTGAAGCCATCTGGACCTGGGCCTTTTTTTTGGTTGGGAGCCTTTTGATGATGGCTTCTATTTCATTAGGGGTTATAGGTCAATTTAAACTGCTTAGCTGCTCTTGATTTAATTTTTGTAAGTGATATCTATCCAGAAAATTTTCTATTTCCTTTAGATTTTCTAATTTTGTGGTCTACAAGTTTTCAAAATATGACCTGATGGTTCTCTGGATTTCCTCAGTGTCCATTCTATGTCCCCTTTTCAATTCTGATTTTGTTAATTAGCATGCTCTCTCTCTGCCTTTTGGTTAGTGTAGATAGAGGTTTGTCTATCTTGTTGATCTTCTCAAAGAACCAAGTCTTTTTTTCATTGATTCTTTGTAATGTTTTCCTAGTTTCTACTTTATTGATTTCAGCCATCAGTTTGATTATTTCCTGTTGTCTACTCCTCCGTGGTGAGTTTTCTTTGTTTTGCTCTAAAGCTTTTAGTTGTTCTGTCAATTCTCTAGTGTGACTTTTCTCCAATTTCTTCATGTGGGCACATAGTGCTTTGAACTTTCCTCTTAGCACTGCTTTCAGAGTGTCCCATAAGTTTGGGCATGTTCTTATTAAATTCTAGGACGTCTTTAATTTCTTCCTCAACCCAGGAATGGTGTAATTGGTTGTTATTCAATTTCCATGAGTTTGTAGGTTTTCTGCAATTTGTATTGCTGTTAAATTCTAGCTTTAAAGAATGGTGTTCTGATAAGATACAGTGGGTTATTTCAATTCTTTTGTATCTGTGGAGGTTTGCTTTGTTGCCAACTATGTGGTCAATTTTAGAGAAGGTGCCATATGGCACTGAGAAGAAGGTTTATTCTTTTATGTTTGGATGGAATGTTCTATAAATACCTGTTAAACCCAGTTGGGTCATAACTTCTGTTAGATCCTTTGTTTCTTTCTTAAGTTTCTGTCTGCTGGTGAAAGTGGGGTGTTGAAGTCCCCTACTCTAAGTGTGTGTGGTTTTATGTGTGGTTTGAGCTTTAGTAATGTTTCTTTTACTAATGTGGGTACTTCATATTTCGGGCATAGATGTTCAGGATTGAGACTTCATCTTGATGGACATTTCCTGTGACGAGTATGAAATGCCCTTCTTCATCTCTTTTGATTGAGTTTAGTTTGAAGTCTAATATATTAGTTATTAGGATTGCTACACCAGCTTGTTTCTTGGGCCCATTTGATGGGAAAAACTTTTCCCAACCCTTTACTCTGAGGTAACACCTGTCTCTGAAGTTGAGGTGTGTTTCTTGTATACAGCAGAAGGATGGATTCTGTTGTTGTAGCCATTCTGTTAGCCTGTATCTTTTTATGGGCAGGTTAAGACCATTGACATTGAGGGATATTAATGCCCATTGATTGTTGGTTCTTGTTTGTTTTGGATTTAGTGTTGGTTGTATCATTGTGTGTGTATTTCATCCTCCTGTTTCCTTTTGTATTTGGTAAAATTGGATTATCTATTGCCTATGTTTGTGAGTGTAGTTATCTTCATTGGTTTGGTGTTTTCCTTCCAGAACTTTCTTTAGTGATGGTTTTGTGGATATTTATTTTTTAAGTCTTGTTTTGTCATGGAATATCTTGTTTTCTCCATCAATAGAGATTGAAAGTTTTGCTGGGTACAGTAGTCTGGGTTGGCATCCATGTTCCTTTGTGTTTGTAGGATACCTATCCAGGACCTTCTGGTTTTCAATTTTCCATTTAGAAGTTGGGGGTGATAGGTCTTCCTTTATATGTTACTTGGCCTTTTATCTTTTCTGCTCTTACTATTTTCTCTTTATTCTGTAGGTTTGGTGTTTTGATTATTATGTGTGAAGGGATATCTTTTTCTGGTCCAGTCTGTTTGGTCTTCTGTTATCTTCTTGTACTTTCACAGGCATATACTTCTTTAGGTTGGGGACGTTTTCTTCTATTATTTTATTGAATATGTTTTCTATACCTTTGAGCTGTGTTTCTTCACCTTCTTCTATACCTACTATTCTTAGGCTTGGCCTTGTCAAAGTGTCCCAAATTTCCTGGGTATTTTGTGTTAGGGATTTGTTGAACTTGAGATTTTATTTGGCTGATGACTGTATACCCTCTAGTGAGTCTTCAACAACTGAGATTCTCTCTTTCATCTCTTGAATTCTATTGGTTATCCTCACATCTCTAGTTCCTGATTGTTTATCCAGCCTTTCTATTTCTAGCATCTCCTCATTCTGTGTTTTTTTTTTATTGTGTCTATTTCAGCTTTCATGTCTTGAAATGTTTCAAGTGCTTCCTTCACTTGTTTGATTTTTTGTTCTTGGCTTTCTTTAGATTCTTTAAGAGATTTGTTTACTTCCTGAATTTTTTGGTTTGTCTTTTCCTCCATTCCATGTAATTTTTTTCCTTCTTTTTTCTTGAAGGGATTTTCTTGTTTCCTCTTTAAAGGTCTCTATCATCTTCTTACAATAATTTTTGAGGTCCATCTCTTCTTCATCCTCTGTGATGGGGCTTTTCAGATCCTGTTGATTTTGATTCCCTAGATTTTGGTGGTGTCATATTGGTTTTTCTGTTGTTGAGTGTGTTCTTAATCTGTCTTCTTCCTATCCCGTCTTCCAATGAGTGCAGGTGGGGACTCTCCCTCTCTCCTGTGGCAGGCAAAGGACTCAGCCTCTGGTGGAAGCCAGATGGCAAAGGGCGGTGGGTGTACCAGGGTGGGGTGTGTCTGAATACAGGGTGCGCTTTCCCGGTCTGGGTAAGTCCAGTCTTGCCTGGGTGTCTCAAGGGGAAGCCAGCAGGAGTTGATGGGGGAGTTTGGGCTGGGGGCAGAGCAGCGCCCAGAATCACCTGAGGCTTGGGCACGTGCCGCAGGACCTGTATTTATTTCTTATTAGCTGTTCTTTTGCTAATATTTTGCCAAGAGCAGACATTTTATTAAAATATATATAAAATTGCTAATATCTACTAAAATATCATCGATGCAACCTCTTTCCAAAGATTTGGGGATTTAATACATTTTCATCTTGAAATAATAATGTATGGAAATTCATAAATATTTATTAGTTTCTATTAAATTTGAATTCTTTGCATTGGAGAAAGCATAAGGTTTAGACTTTAGTTACTAGCATTTCCATAGTGCTATTAAATAATGTTAAATATCTTTTAGAAATCTCCTCTCTATGATGATATATATATTTATTGTTTGGTTTAAAATGAAACTATATTCTTCTCCTTGTGTAACTTATGTGATTTTCATAAAGTAGATATTTCAGTATTGCTTATCTTTATTTGTTTGGGTATTATTTTAAATTTGTTTGTTTCAGTTTCTGCCATAGGTGGAAACATAACAAATTTATAAGCAAAAATCATTTGTAAGCTACAACTAACTTAATTTGTATGTATGAGTGATAACAAATATAACTTATTCAAAATTCATGGTTAAATGTGAAAACAACTCAATACATTCATTTAAATATCACAGACTCTACTTTCATTAATACTAAGAATACTTATGAAGGGTAGAAAAAAATTCCCACCTAAAATTCTGCTGGACATTCAGGAATCTCAGTATTTGGGAGCCAGAGGCAAGTAGATATGGACTATATAGTGAACTCTAGGAAATTAAGATCTATGTATAACAACACTGTAATAGACAAAAAACATCTGTATTGTCTAATAAACTATCAGTGATTGTCAATTACACTGAAGTATATACTGTCTCACATTGGAGAGGCTGCCAATAAGACACCCTGGTAGTCACACCCTTTACAATGCTGGGTACCTTAGAAGTCCCCATCTGATGTCAAAACCATGGAAGTTTTCTGAAGAGCTTCTGGTCTTTAGTCTATGATTGAAGCTTGTAAATACTTACTCTGGTGTCACCAAAGGAATCAGTAGCAATTGGATAGGTCAATTCACTTTCAAGCAGGGAGACCCAGTAAGCAATAGATGAGTAATCTTCCTTATCAAAATCTTGGCTGCTACAACAATGTGACTCTCACAGTTGGGGTGGTTTTTCGTATACCAGTTAAGACAAACATGACATTCTTCAGGTGAGACTACCTATTCAAGTGATTCTAATTTATGGAGGCTTGACTTTAAAAATAATAGTATGAATTATCAAAATTTTACTGTTTTATCTTTATATAAAATATGAAAATATAGTTTATTTTACATGTAAAATTATTCACTTTGAATTGTCTAAAGCATTTATTAATTAGATCATAGTGTTGCTTTTAGTCACTTTTAGTATTTTAGCACACATTTTCAACATTTCCCAGTTAAAGATAAGCTCTCCCAAGATAATAATGTATAAATTTCATCAAATCAATTGAATAGTAAAATATGAAGCAAAACCAAGCAACCAGATAGTAAGAAAAAAAGAGTCTTTAAAGGGAACAAATAAAGGTAGTGATACTGACAGTAGGGCAGTTTGACACTTGTTTTAAAAATAGAAAATTTAATGGAGTAAACATGAAAGAAAACCAGAAGTAGATGACGTGGTGGTTGATTTTGTCAGCTTGACATAAACCTATACATATCTGAGTAGAGGGAATCTCAAGAAAGAAGATGTTTCTGTTAGACTGGTCTATACGCAAGTCAGTCTTGTATTGTCTTGATTAATGACTGATGTGGGAGGGCCTAGTTCACTGCAGGCAGTGCCATGCCTGGGCCGATGATCCCAGGTTGTATAACAGAGGTACAGGCCAGTATGCAACATTTTCCCCTGGCTTCTACTTTAGTTCCTGCCTTGAGTTTCTGTCCTGATTTTCCTCCACAATTAGCGATGATGTGCATGTAGAGGCTATATAAACTTCCTCACCAAATTGCTTTTGGCCAGGGTATTTTATCACAGAACTAGAAACACTAACTGTGATGACTATGAGTCAACTGATCTTTTGCAAAGGTGTAATATTCATGTGATAGAAGAAAGGTAACCTTTTAAACAAATTCTTCTCAAACAATTGTACCACCATATGCAAAAGTCTAACTATATACAGGTCTTATTTTCTACAAATAATAACTCAAACTGGCACTAAATATAAAAAGGAAAATAAGTAAATCCTAAAAAAATAATAAAAAAACACATCAGCAAAGGTTTGGCATTGATTTCGTTTAGATACAGTATCAAAAATATGACTGATGAAAGACAGAAATTCTTTAAATGAATATTTATGATCTATGAAAACAAATGACATGGGAATGAAGAAATATAGCCATAAAATGATAGTATACATTAGTAAAGAGATAAAAATCATTATCCACAACACTTAAAAAATCTTGAGTCAATAATAATGTAAACAAACTGAATGAAAATCAGCAAAAACATTCATTAATCAATAGATGCCTTAAGAAGAATGATCAACAGGTATTAAAAAGACATATATCAATTTCTTCTTGTAATCATCTATCCCTTCTGGCTCTGAGAATATTTATGCATCATTTTTGATAATGATCATGGAGCCTTTGCAGCAGACCTTGTCATATAGTGACTGAGTATTCAGAAATCTGTTATTCTCTGAACCTTGATAAGTAGTTGGTCTCTCTCTTAATCATCATCTACTACTATAAATACACGTGTGTGCGTGCGTGTGCCTGTGTGTGAGTATGTGTATGTGGTAAAAGTTGAGATTATGCTCTAGTGGCATATACATCATAGGAGTAACCAACCACTTTCTGGTTGGATTTAAGGCCAATTCCACAGACTAAATCCTTACTGGAATTGTTAGTTTTAGAACCTGTGACTAAATAGATCCTAGATACTAGGGAAAAACACAGTTTGTACTCTGCTAAATCATCATAGTATTAAAGGAACTTCTTAGGACTTTTCATTGTACTCGTAGATTAATACAGTGGGCAGAGGAGAAATTACACAACCATGCTCTCTAAAATATTTACTTAATCCCATATGTAAAGTGAGAACATTACAGTGAAGGTAACAGAAAATGCCTTAACAAAGTGACAAGTTAAGTATTGTCAGTAGTAAGGCAAATTTTTATCAGGCACGTAACAACAAGGCCATCCCAGGAGGGGCACAATTATATATTTGTGATTGTCTTTCTGAAAACACAGTCTCATTACAATCACTGAGAAATTATCAGATAAATCACATGCAAATTGAAAGAATTCAATCTATGAACAATATTCTCCTAAAGTGTTAGCAATATCAAAGACAAATAAAGACTGAAAAATTATTGTGTTCTAAGAGAAATTCTAAAGAAAGAATAAGAAAACTCAAAAACCCTTATTAGAATTCTGGGATAAATAAAAACTTTCTGTCTAGTTAGGGTTTTCTATTGTTGTGAAGGGACAGCATGACCATGGCAACTCCTACAATGAAAAAAATTAATTGGGGTGGCTCAATTACAGTTTCAGAGGTTCAGTCAATTATCATGACAGGGAACATGGTTGCATGCAGGCAGATGTGGTGTTGGTGCAGAGAGTTTTACAACTTCACTCAGAGGCAACAGAATATCGACTGAATGTCACACTGAGGGAAGTTGAGGAAAAACCAACTCAAAACCTACCCCCACAGTGACATACTTCCTTTAACAAGGCCACACCTCCCAATTGTGCCCCTTCCTTTGGGGACCAATTTCTTTCAAACCACCACAGTTACATTTATGGTGATATATTGCCTATGATTTGTTAAAGCCAGTGGAGATCAAAATAGCAAAGCAGCCATACTAATTAGCCATAGATGCCAGGCAGTGGTGACACACACATTTAACACCAGGACTCAGGAGACAAAGGCAGTTGGATCTCTCTGAGTTCATGACCACCCAGGGCTATACGAGATTGAACCAGTCTAAAAGAGTAACAGACCTCATACCTTTAATCCCTGGACTCATGAGAGATATTTAAGAGAGGCACAGGGTCTCAGAGCTGGCATTCATTCTACAGTCACATGGAGGAAAGGAAGGTAATGATTCTCCCAGTCATGGTGAGGAGAGGCAGCAGCCTGAGGCATGTTGAGAACTCATGGCAAGAGGATCAGCCCTGCAAGCCTAAGGTAGAGGTAAGGGCTAGTGGTCGGCTCCGTTTCTTTCCGGATCTTCAGCTTAAAGCTGGAACCCCCATATCAGTCTCTGAGACTTTTATTATTCATGCAACATACACTCATAGAAACATGCTGGGATGTGAGTGATATTTAAACTACATATACGAACAGTTTAAAAATACAGCACGAATGTTATATCTTGTTTCGATTAGCGTAGTAGTTGGACATAAATAATTAGCATTTGGAGAAGCAGAAAAGTTGCACAGTGAATACTGAGAAACCTCTATGTAACATTTATGCAAATTTTGTGTAAAGTTAGTTAGTTCAAAGTTTAACAATTAGGAAAAATTTTCTCTTTTTTAATAGGCACATGAGTACCAGTGAGTTAGGCTTTTCAACCAGGAGTTCAAATTATTTTCTATATATTTATTTTTATGTTTCCTATTGCTTAATATTTTAATCTAGCAATTTATTGACCACAATTCAATACTTTCATCTTTAATTTTGCATATAGGAGAATTGCTTGTTACAAAGGAATCCATTTCCCTATAGTTGCACACATCATTTCATGTTAAAAGTTCATTCTTGAATACAATAAACTACTAAATATATCAGTAATATATTGAAAATTGGTGAAATATTTCAGATTGCTTTTGGTAAAATATCTTATTCTTAAATACCTAATGAGGCTAGCAATTTTAATTGTGGCTTTATAACCTCCCTTCATTAGCTTTGACTTAGAACTGTGTATTCTGGAGATCTGAGAACTAGACATAAAATAGTTTTTAAAAAATGTCAGTGGAAATGCCTAATTAAAAGTTGAAAATATATTCATTTAAATTAGCTTTTCTGTCTCAAGGAAAATATGCATGCTCAATACATATTACTATAATGATAACATTAACATCATTTTTCACTTTTAAGTATACTTATGTTTAGTATAAATTAATTTTTAAAGACATATTACAAAGAAATGCACTCCAACACTTTACATTATAAAGATTTGGTGAGATATTGAATGAGAAAGCTTCATAAAAATTATTTATGTTCATAAATAAGAGAAAATACCCAGTTAAGTACAACATATATTAACAAGTATAAATCGTTATTTGCAATTGAATCATTTTAGTATATGTAACACTAAATAATCCAATATTTTGTAGTGCATATATTAAATAATATATCTTAATTTGTCTAACTTGGATACACAGATTTATTTTAAATTTTTCATAGTGTTTTTCTATATTTTTATCCAATTTTGTGTAAGTTAATACTGTAATGTATCGAAAGATTCTAAGATGGGTTCATTTCATTAGATAGTTGTATTTTGTCAACTTGAACTTGAATTAGAAACTCAAGAAATTGCTCATTGCATTAAAGAGCATTTAATGTATTTCAGTCATTGCAGGGTTCATCATACTCATCAGGTTAGCAGTGATGTAGCCTATTTAAAGGTTGAAATGCTCGGATGGCATCCAATGGTCATCTAAATTTTAGCTTATTCCTCAATAAATTGGAATCTAAATAGGAATAATTCTACATACTATAATTTTCTTTAGTAAGATAAAATTGTCAAACCTAATTGTTTTGTTTTCATTTTCATATTTTCATTTTCAGTTACTTCTCAGATTATAATTTAATTACTATTCCTTCTCCAAATCCTCTCATATATCCTTCCCAGCTCTCCTTCAGATTCATGCATTCTATTCCCAATAATTGTTATGGCATTCTTATCTGCACTTGCACATACATACATATTCCTAAATACAACATATTGAGCTGATACAATGTACTTGTATATATATTTTCAGGGTTGACCATTTGGCATTAGACATCCAATTGGTTTGCTCTTCTCTGGAAAAGACCACTTCATTGCTCCCACATGTACTCAGTAATTTGTATAGCGTTGAGATCTCATTGAATTTTCTCCATCCAGTTTGTCATGTTTGTTTCATGTTGTTTATGTCACAATTGGACAGTGATATTAGTAAGAGTTGATGTGTATGGCTCCTATACTATTAAGAGACACAATCTCACAGCAACTCTCTAATGCTCTGTCCCTTACAAATTTTCAGTGCCCTCTCCCACAATGTTCCCAGAGCTTCTGTGGGAGTGTTTTATATATTTATTCATTGACACTGGGCTTCAATGCTCTGCTTTATGAATGGTCATGGTTTTATACTGTGGTCTCCATCTGTATCAAAGAGAAGTCTCTTTGATGATGACTGGACTGTATTTACCTGCAGTATAGACTAAAGTTTGTTGATTTTCATTCTTAATAATATATAACAAATTTACTACAGTTGCATTTAATATCTAAAAAATGGTTAGTTTTTAACTTGTTCCTAATTAAAAGACTTCATCCTACACTTAATTTAACTTCAAATTAAACTAAGTATTTCAGGTGTTTTGTGTTTCTTTTGATGGGTTGCTTTTGAGTAATGCTTTTCATGATAAGTAAATATATTCTTCTTCCAAAGACAGGAAGCAAAAAGACAAATGAAGATTAAAAATTAAAAGTTAAGATAGTAAAGTAAATGTCTCAAAATATTTTTCCCTGAGAGTATTACATATTGAATTTAGTTTCTTTCCTCATCTGAGTTAGTTCTGTTCCAGTAGCACTGTTAACATAAAGGCTAATACAATATCAAACACAATAGCGTTTTCTATATATGTCAGTCATTCTTCAGTGTTATCAGCTTCAATGTGTGCACAATAATAATGTTATTTAAGTGCTCATAGTCTTCCTACTCACAAATACCCACACACATTTCAAGTTCATCATTGGTATGTATATACATAAAATAACTTATACCTCTTCAAGGTTTATTTCTTTATCATAAGTCAATGGAATTAGAATATGTGTATCAACTTATAATATGGGTAAGTGTTTATTCAATTAAGCAGAAATGACTCACAGACAGCTGCATCACCAAAACCCACATCACCATGTTTGATAACTCATGAAACCTGAAAATTCTGGAGGATATTTCATAAACTGACATCAGCTACACAGGATGGGTTGTGTGCTCTCCAGATAACTAAGGTTTACTGAAACTCTTCAAGACAGTAATTCTGGTCTGTTTCCTTCAGGAAACTAAGTGTTTCCTTCAGGAAACTAAGTCTATCTAAGTTTCTCTCCACACCATAAGAGTTTATATATATTTGCAGAAGGAAGGTTTGAGTAGTCTGGTCAGTTTCAGGTATTTCCTACAGCCACTGAGTAGTTTACAATCTGAATTTAATGGGCTTTCCTCCAAGAAGGAAAGCTTCACTTCTAGCTTGGAATCTAAGATTTAGATCACCTTGTTTTACCTTTGTTTTCAACATTTTGTGTATTTACAAATGCCCACATTTGAGTAGCCTGTTGTTTCATATCTCTTTTTAACATCCTGTATCTTAAAGAGCTTCCTTCCAAGATGGAAGGTTTTAATTTTGAAGTATTATAAAACACTTTATTAGTACATAATAAAATTAAGTCATTTGCATGATGCACATTTACTTTCATTTTTCCTTTTTTAAAACATAATTTCTTTATTGATTCTTTGTGAATTTCACATCATTCACCCAATTCTTCTCAATTGCCTGGTCCCCCTATATTCTCCACTCACTATTATAGTGCCCACCAAAAGAAAATTTTAAAAATTCAAAGAAAAACAAAACAAAGCATACAAAATAATAACCAAACAACCAATCAAACAAAAGAGCAACCTCTTTTCTCCTCTATCTTTCCCACCTCTGCAATACTTCTTCATTCATCCCGGTGGCATTGATATGTCACATGGTATACCCTCTTGTCCAATCAGCTTTATTAGCAAATGTTCTTGCAATGAGTCATTGGTCTGGATCAAGGCTTCTGGCTTCTGTTACATTTAGCATCCTTCTTGTGGGAAATCAGTCACAGAGGAGCTGAAAATGTTCAGATGGTCAGTTGTTTCCCCATAATATTCTTCCAGTCACTTAAGTAAGACAACAGAGTGCGCAGTAAGATTAGAGTTCCAGGTTTTATTCTTTTTATATTTGAATTAGAAACAAGATTGTTTTATATGTCAATCCCAGTTCCCACTCCCTGTCCTCCTTCCCTACCACCTCCCACAATGAAAACCCTACCTATTATGTATGCTTTCTGCTCCCCAAGGAGGGTGAGGCCTTCATAGGGGGTCATCAGAATGTATCGAGATCCTTTGGGATAAGTTCTAGGCCCACCCCCGTGTTTTTTGGCTCAGGGAGTATCCCTGTGTGTGGATTGGGCTCTCAAAGTCCACACCTACGCTAGGGATAAGTACTGAACTACTACAGGAGGTCCCGTAGATTTCCAAAAAAAATAAAATAAAATAACCACATGATCATCTCACTAAATGCCAAAAGAGCCTTTGACAAAAATCCAATGCCCCTTCATGAAAAATGTCTTGGAGAGAACAGGGATAATAGGAACATGCCTTAACATAATAAAAGCAATATATAGCAAGCAGGCAGCCAACATCAAATTAAATGGAGAGAAACTCAATGCAATTCCTCTAAAGTTGGGGACAAGACAAGGCTCTCCACTCCATACCTCTTCAATATTGCACCTTTACTTTCTAATAGTATTTTGTGCAAGTAGTTTGCCAGAATTATTGGTTCTTATCTCAGACTACGAAAAATTTACTTAAGATTTGCTGATAATTCATGTAGTTCCTGGTGACTAGTGAGATTTTCGATATTTATAATTCCCAGTAGTACTTCAAATGCTGTTTTTGCAAACATGAACTATCTGAAGATTTGCTGGGACTCTCACTAAGAAATCTGTGATAAACAAGTTGTTTCTCTCTAGGGCCAATATTGAGGATTCTCAGTTGTGAAAGTGTGACAATTGGCTTGGTTCAAACTGAATTGTAAAGTGTAGATGCCCATGCAAAGGGTACTAAAGTTTAAAACTGCTAGAATTTCTTATCTTGCTTAGATATACACTTGAAACTGCAAGATATTACCCATGGATAATCATTGACAAACTAAAAGCTTTCTGTATAGAATCCAAAACTGAAGATCACAAAAGTGTCTAATCTTTTGATACTATAGTAAGATTATGATATCTTCTGATATGTTAGGTGCATTCATAGCTATTCTGGAATGCATGTGGTCTCTGGGCTGCAGGTTAGACATGCCTGAATTGTATTAGCTAGACTTTTGATAAACAAAGGAAGATTCAATAACTCCTCTGCCTTTTTCTAAATTTAAATTACTTTTTACATTTTTTTACATATGTACTATATTTATATCGCTTGCAACCCTTTCAACACTCTTCACACCCCTTTAATTCCTCTCAAATTCATGACTGCTTCTTCTTTAATTATTGTTACTATAAACACACATCCATGTGCATATTTAAATTATGGGCTTCTTAGTCAGTGGGGTTTTTTGCACATATTTACATGTGCATAAGGATGATGACTTGTGATTAGATGACCTATCATAGCCTCATCCCTGGAGAAAAATGCTTCTCCTTCTATCAGCAGAAATTAATTACATATAGCTCCTTATCCATGGATGGGGCACTATGAGAATTACCCATACATACTGGCATATTAACTGGTGTTCTCTTTGTACTCACCTTGTTTGTGTAAGCATGTTATTAAAATTGAAGGAGTGAGTCTTCCCGGTCGTGTATAATACATTGTCTTTCAGCAGATGTCCTGGTCATCTAGTTCCTACAGTCTTACGCTTCCCCCTTCTATAATGCATCCTGATTCTTAGGTATAGGGGTTGTATCTTACTGTGTTGTATACACCACAGTAAGTTTTCTATAAATTCTGAGCAGCTGAAACTTTCTGTAATGGTCTCTGTATGCTTCAAAGTCAAACTGATTTAAGAAGTAAGCATTTCACTTACCTCTGAATATACCAAAATGTATTTTGAAACTGGTTAGAAGTTAAGCAGGTTTTACAAAGTGGCAATAGTGGACTCACACATAGGGTCTATCTCTGTTCAACAAAGAGATAGTAGACATGTATTCTAGCCAATAGAGCAAGTCATAAGCCCAGTGAGGTAGCTGTTGTTTACAAGATATAAATGCCACTATTGTATATGTGGGAATATATTGCAGGTCCAGCCATTTTGTGTTGTAGGCTTTATAGATGGGTAGAACAGCTGATTTCTCTTGTACTTTGACAGCTTATATAGCAATTCATGCCCTATAAGAGCCACTCCTTAGAGAAGAGAGTTACAAGTGTGTTCTTAGATGATTCCTACAAATCTAGAGCTTTAAGAGTTTAGTGTTTTTAGCAATATAGCCTTCAAGATATGCAGGGAAGACTAACAAGAACAATGAAAATAGCCTATATCTTCATCATCATCATCATCATCATCATCATCAACCTTTGGTGGGAGATTTTTTTTTCAGGGTTCTTAAGTATATGAGGTTTAATTACCAAAGTACATTAACTCAATGGAGTCTTATGTCATGTTCTGAATGGGATTCTCCTCTTTTACATTGAACGTTTTTTTGCTTTCTCTCCATTTTTATTTAAATTAGAAACAAGATTATTTTACATGTCAATCCCAGTTCCCTCTGCCTCCCCTCCTTCCTTGCCCTCCTCCAACTAACACCCTACATATCCCATACCCTTTCTGCTACCCAGGGAGGGTGAGGCCTTACATAAGGGATCTTCATAATCTGTCATATCCTTTGGGATAGGGCCTAGGCCGACCCAATTGTGTCTAGGCCCAGGGAGTATCCTTCTATGTGGAATGGACTCCCAAAGTCTATTTCCTATGCTAGGGATAAGTACTGATCTACTACAAAAGGCCCCATAGATTTCTGAGGTCTCCTCACTGACACCTACAATCATGGGGTCTGGATCAGTCCCATGTTGGTTCCCCAGCTATCAGTCTGGGAAACAAGTGTTCTCCCTTTTCAGGTCAGCTGTTTCTGTGGGTTTAGCCAGCCTGGTCTTGACCACTTTGCTCATCACTCCTCCTTCTCTGCAACTGGATTCCAGTTCAGTTCAGTGTTTAGCTGTCAGTATCTTCTTCCACTTACACCAGTTGCTGGGTGAAGGCTATAGGATGACATATAAGCCAGTCAACAATCTCATTATCAAAGGAGGGCATTTAAGGTAGCCTCTCCTCTATTTCTTAGATGGTTAGTTGGTGTCATCTTTGTATATCTACAGACATTATTCTAGTGCCTGATTTTTCTTTAAACCTATAATGGCTCCCTGTATTATGGTCTCTTTTATCTTACTCTCCTCTATTCTACCTCCAACTAAACCTCCCTGCCCCATCATGTCTTCCTCACCCCCCTCTTCTCCCCTTCTCATTCTCCTAGCTCATTTTCACATTCCCTCATGCTCCCAATTTGCTCAGGAGATATTGTTCCTTTTCCCTTCTTTGGGGGATTATTTATGTCTCGCTTAGAGTCCTCCTTGATTCCTAGCTTCTCTGTTGGTATGGATTGTGGGCAGGTAATCTTTTCTCTATGTCTAAAATCCATATATGAGTGAGTACATGCCCTGTTTGTCTTTTTTGTGGCTAGGTTACCTTGCTCAGAATGGTTTCTTCTCCTTCCATCCATTTGCCTGTGAATTTCAAGATTCCATTTTTTTTTCTACTAAGTAGTAATGGTGAGGAAGGGTTTTTAGATGCATCCATTGACACTGGACTCCACCCACAACTTTTCATTTTAATTGGTTGTCATCTGCTCTAGAGGTCTATGTGTCTAGTAGTAATATCAGAAGCTACATCCATAAATTGTCACCAACATGACTGCCCAAACATGAGTTAAACAATGAAGATAGCAATACACCTGGAAAAGTAGACTAGGAAAAGGCCTGAGGTTTCAAACCTACATCTTCATCATCATTTTCAAGATAGGACTTCTCTATTTATCCTAGTTGTTCTGGAACTTGCTGTAGATCATCAGGCTGGCCTTGAACTCAGATATCTTCCTGCCTCTGCCTCCTGAGTACTGGGATCTAAGTTGTGTGCCACTACTGCCCAGCAAACTGGTCAGTTCATAGACCCTAAGGGCCCTGACACTTTCTAAAACCAATGTCACTTATAATCACTTTCAATATATTGGTATACCCATAGGTAATTGCAGTGTTTACTACTCCTTACATAAATTTTATTTGAATCATACAGAGATCATTATGTAATGTGTCAACTGTTCAGAATACAGAGAACAATTGACTGAGGGGTATGATGACTAAATTTGATTGACAGTTTAACACACATGGGAAGAGTGAACCTCAGTTTATGATTTTCCTCCATCAAATTGACCTTTAGTAAAACAGGTGGAGCATATCCCTGATTTTTACTTTATATGAGAGCCCACCCCACTGTGAATAATACCGTCCCTGTGTAGGTGGGCCTGTGCTGGATAAGAAACATTAACTCAGAAACAGCTCAGTAAGCAGCATTCCTCCACAAATTATGTTTCAAGTTTCTGCCCTGTTGTAGTTCCTGTTTTGACTCCCCAAAAGGATGGAAAATAATCTGTAAAATAAATTAAACCATTCATTCCCCAAGTTATTTTTAGACATGTTGATAAAACATATATACATATATATTTTGTGTTATTATTATGATGTTAGTGTTTGTGCACTAGCTCATGTGATAGTGTACATAAGTATGTGCACTGGCCAAGGTGGTTCTGAGTAAATTGGAGGGCAACTCATGAGAGTAAGTAAAAATCTAAGGTTGTGCATCAGCCTTGGATACAACCATCTTTACCCACTATCATGCTGATTCATTGGAGGATTATTTTAACATCTAAATATCAATGATCCTCTTAGAAACATCACCATGGCATAGCCTGATATTAATTAGTCCTTCACCCTGTAGTTCCCAAATGCTTTGCTAGACAATTAATAAACCTGTATTTCCATTAATCTTATTGATTATAATGAACCAATGTGATATGCATGAAATAGTAAATGTTTTGGATGTCTGGGAAAAGAATTAAAACACAGAACAGGAGAAATTCTGTGACCTTTGGGTAACTGTAAATTCATAGTGACTGTTCTGCATCAAAATTGATTTTTTTTGGTGGGGGGAGAGATATTACACAGAAAAATAGCTGGATAAAAACATTAAAGCTTCATAATTTGAATGTAAAATATCCCTCACATGCATAATGTTAATTACTTAATCCACAGCTGATTGTGCTGTTTGAAGTAGTAGAAACTTAAGTGGCAGGACAGCCTAGCTGGACAAAGTCAATACTGGAGGACTTTGGAAGGGAGTGCTCATTTCCTGCTCCCTGTTTACATCATGTTCACATAGAGTACACAGTCCATTCCTCCAAATTCCCCTACTGACGTAATTTTTGGCATCCAACTTCCATGTTCAAGTAATGGAAGCTTCCAACCATTGATTGAAATTTCCATACTATGAATTGTCTCTCATATTGCTGAAACAAGGTTTTGTCACAATTTCAAAATGTCTAGCCAATATAATGGCTATAAAGTCACAAGTGATATGGTACACAAAACTACCATTGGAGGCATCAGTTGATGATGGTAGTGATATGCCAACATCAT
Organism: Cricetulus griseus; assembly: GCF_003668045.3. Classification (NCBI taxonomy): domain Eukaryota; kingdom Metazoa; phylum Chordata; class Mammalia; order Rodentia; family Cricetidae; genus Cricetulus; species Cricetulus griseus. Next base: position 136,348,615 of record NC_048595.1, on the reverse strand, counting down.
TTCTCTGGATTTATCTGACTTTAGTAGCAGTCAACAACCTGAGTTATAAAGAAAACTCCAATGCAACTTTTTTATTTTATTTTTGAGATTTTGAGATTGTCATTACAACATTTCTCCCTTCCTTTTGCTTCCTCCAATCCCCCTCATACACCATCCATGCTTTTCTTCAAATTCATTGTTTCAGTTTCACTCATTGTTATTGTTTACATATATACACATATAAACATATATTTTGAAATATAACCTATTCTGTCTATATGATGTTAATTGATATATGTTTTCAAGACAGACAATTTTTCACTGAAAAAAAATCACCTGTTGTGTTCCTCTCTGGGGAAGACTACCTTTTCTTTTCTGCTGCCAGTTTTACTCATTTGCTTAAAGGTTTGGTTTAGGATTGAGGTCCCATGGGCACCAGTCTAGTTGGGCAAGTTCATTGCTGTTTTCTTTGTGTAACTCATGTTTGAGCAGTTATGTTGATGAGACTTGATGGATGTAGCCTCTGATATTACTAGTAGACACACAAACAACTAGAAAAAAATTACAACCAATTAAAATGGACAGTTGTGGAGCTCAGTCTCAGTGGATACATATAAAAAACACTCCCATACATAAGGTTCAGGAAACACCTCAGAAAGTGGAGTAGAATGATGGGAAGAGCCAGAAATTCAGGATTCTCTGTCAGTTTGTCTCTCCAGGCATTATCATCAATAACACATTTTTCAAGTGTTTAATACAGAAGTTACTCCTATGATATTTCTTTCTTAGTGTACAGAAGGATTTGGTGACTTTCACTGAGTCTTTACATTATGAGTGATTACCATCTGTATTAATGAGGTTCTTTAGAGTTACAGAATTTGTGGAATGAATCTATCTATCTATCCATCTATCTATCTATCTATCTATATCTTATGTATTATGTCATTATATATCATATGCTATATATTATGTGTTCTATATTACATATGAATTTATTGGAATAACTTATAGGCTGTAGTCCAACAATGGTTAGTGGTGAATGGAAAATTGAATAATCTTGTAGCTGTTCAGTCCCACATGGCTGGAATAAATATGCTGACAAGGCAAGTGTAAGCAGGCAAAGAACAAATCTTTCCTTCTTCCACTGTTCTTATATAGGTTTCCAGCAGAAGGTATAGCCCAGATTAAAGGTGTGCATTCCAGCCTCAAGGTCTGGATTGAAGGCATGTCATCCAGCCTCAAGATCCAGTTCAAAGGCCTGGTGTCTTCTTGCCTCAAGATCCAGATAACAAGCATGCCCTACATTTCTGGATTTATAGTTCATTCCAGATATAGTCTAGTTGACAACCAAGAATAGACATCCCACGCTCCCATGAGCCAGTATTCAAATTTGATGTTCACATTAGATATGCAATATCCCAAAACAAGAGTTGGTGGATACCATGGGCCTCTGTGAAAATCTTAATATGTCTCTGAACTACTAAAGTCCTCTTATTCTCCATTCTGGCACAACATGGAAGAATTGGAAGAGATCTCTAATAATTAACATTTACATAGAACCAGTGTCATAATCTTCAAAATTTGTGTTTTTAAATTTTCTTTCACTGCATTATTTCACACCAATGATCATAGACCTTTAGGGAAGAATAGCTGGAAAATATATTCTCAGTTCTTCCTCTAATAAAATGTGGCAGTTTTATATCAAAGACAATTTAGTCTCTAAGAAGAAAAAAATGTCAAATAATAAGGATGTTTCTCTTGAGTACTAGATATTTGACATGATATTGTAAAACATAAGAAGCTATTCAAACCTACTTGACCATATTATAAGGTTAATAGGATCAAGGAATATGTCATAGTATTATCAGCTTGCCTGCTGGATCTGAGATACTTGATACATAATAAGACTGCGCTGAATGCTACTATTATGTCAATGAACTCAGAATACATAAATATTTCCAATGTTTAAAAAGCTTAAAGATAAATTGCCTATTAGTAAATAAAATTATTAATCATGAACATACAACCACTTGTAATTTCATCTCCAGGATCCAACCGTCTCTGGCTACCACAAGCACATGTGCTCACATTCATCAAACACAAACACACACACACACACACACACACACACACACACACACACACACAGAATAGACATTCCACCCTCCCATGATCCAGTAATCAAATTTGATGTTCATATTGAATATACAATAACCCAAAACAGAAGTTGGTTGATACCATGGGCCTCTGTGGAATTCTTAATATGTGTCTTAACTACTAAAGTCCTCTTTTATGACAGACTAATGAAATTTTGGAACATGGAAGTAGTGGAAGGTTTTTATATAATAATATTTATTATTTACATTAAATCTCCCTCTGTGAATTCAAGGCCAACCTGGTCTACAAAGTGAGTTCCAGGAGAGCTAGGACTGTTACACATGTTATTCATGTCTTGTAAATTTAAAAAAAATTAACTAATTAAGAAGAATTTATCTCATTACACAATGTTCAATGACATAAAATCTATTGCAATTAATTCTAAAGAAAATTCATGTGATACATCAATTCCTCAGTGTTTGTTGATAAGTACATTTATTTATAAGTGGTACACATGATAATTACTGAAGGATATCATACAGGTAAATTTCTAGCATTAAAAAGAAAACATGACAAACTAGGATTCTTAATCTATAACGTGAAATTAGGCAAAGTAAAATGAGTGTGCCTTTGATCCCTGAAGTGCTGGAAATGTGGCAAATATTCTGTATGGATGTCATTACTCCTAATTTTTAATCCAATATAGTTACTTGATACCACAAAAATTTGAAAATATTGGGTTATCTCTACAATAATTATCTACCTGCAAAGGACTCAGAGTAGGTAACTCCAAATACCCATAGGGATTTTCTAGAAGTATTAGTATTTTAAAGCTATGTTACATAGAATGATCTGGGGAATTACTTTAGTCAAAAGCATATGATTACATATTTTGGTTCTTTTCAATCTGTACCTAAGTACAACCTATGTTGATTTAGGCCAAAGTGGTATGAAATACTGGTATAGAAAATTATACCTTTTAAAATTTTTAATTAAAACATAATTACATAATCTTTCTCCACCTGTCCTCTCTTTCTCCTTTCTTCACTCCCCCTTGCACATGCACAGAATCCTCTCCTTTGGCCATTGTTGTTACATATTCATATAAAGGAGTAACATAAAATACCACCCACTGAGCCTATTCAGTGTTTCCTGTATGTATTACTTTTAGAGTTGACCATTCAGTATTGAATAACCAATACCAAATAACCAATAATCAATCAGGCCACATGTCACTGAGGAAGCCTAATTCTCCCTGTATCAGCTGTTGGTAACTACTTGTAGGATTTTATCAAAGGGTGGGCCCTGCGAGATTTCCCTCTTCCAGGTTATCATATCTGTTAGTGTAGTCTTGTTTCAATCTTGGGTAGACAGTCATGTTGATGAAGTTCCATGTCATAGCTGACCGAATTGTGGTATATTTTCCAATTTTTTCCACTTATATGCTGATTATACCACTGTATCAGTAGGTTTTGATAAATGCTTTGTCATCCTCATTGTATTCTATCTATTTTCTGGCTATATGGTTTCATTTTAAAGGACCGGAATGTCAACTCTGAGGTTTAGCCTTCCAGCTACGATATACAGCAGTTTTAACACAAGACATATTAATGATCAAGTTACAAATCTCCATATAGTGATTCAATACATGTATCCTCGTGTATATTTACGTGTATTACCATATACACAACTTCACAATATTCCATGAGACTATGATCTTCAAAATAAGAGAAACTAGTCATAGAGACAAGACATGAGTGCTAAAGTTCAAAGAATTCATCTTAATTGATAAAAATGTTTTGAGGACAGCAGGACAGCAACTCCTGAGAAAAAGACATTGGAAATAGTGAAGGACATCAGAGGGTTCAAGGAGATACCATGGATTAGTGGAAACTCTGCCTTAAATCTCAGGGGGCATCCATTTATTCATAGGCATTTTAGAGTGTAAGATGATTCAACAAGAATGACATAAAGAATAAAACACACAGAAGAAAAAAGTCACTACTAACTCCAGGAGAATATATATTCAAGGGGAATATAACCATGTAAAATCTTACAATCTACATTAAATAATATTTATAGAGTCATAAAAATACTAAATACAATTTTATTATAATTAAATTTATAGTTTTATATAGAAGATCAATAAAAGAAAATGTTAGTCTGAAAATAACATTAAATTTGATGTCTCATAAACAAAGTCACTTAGAACCTCAAAGTAAAGAATTAGATGCTGTAGGAATATATTTCTCAAAGGATGGAAACAAACACATGCAAGCTTGTACTTTCAAAGCATTTTCCGCTTATAAACACCAGGGGTGAGATATGTTTCATTAATGCTTGAATTATTTTGAAGAGTTGGACTATGACTTGACAAAAATAAAAGCACCAAAAATTTAAGACTCATTTGTTATTTTGAAATAAAGCACTAAAAGCAGTAAGTTAAACACACTGAATATTTAATCCACATACTATTTGGAAATCACAGTGGTGAGCCTAATGTATTCAATTAACTTCCAAAATACCTTCAATTTTTTATTTTTTATTAATTATTCTTAGCAAATTACTGTCTCAGTTTGACATTACTTAGAAACTACACTGCTTAAGGTCACTTTTCTCCACTAGTGCTTGATAAGTTCTCTAGGAATGTAAATTGATTTTAATATTAATATTACAAAAATATAATTAGGAAGTTGACCCTCTAGCGCTATCTTCAACCCTTTGCATAATAACCTATAATTTTATGGGAATCTTATACACCATAATTAGGTTTTTAAAAAGATGTATTTTTCACTCATTTCATATGTACTGCAGTTATTTTAATGATTTATTGGATTTTTAATGATATTATTAATATTACATGATGCTCATCCTGGTAGTCCCAAAATAATTTTGTTAAAATTCTTAGAAATATTGCAATGGAAAGAGAATTAAATGCAAGGAGGGAATACATAATGTAAAATATAATTACAATACAATGAATTATTTAACTTTGAATACATATGTAGGAATATAATCTGCCTTAATACCAAGAACTTTGTTTCCAAAAGGACAGAGACTAATTGATAAATATGAATAATGAAAGTTTCTTTCGTCAAAGTTATAGAAAATGTAACTCATAATAGCAATCCTGTATCATTCCTCATTATACAGATGCCAACATAAGAAATTATAATTTCGGCAAAAATCATTGCCTCACATACCATGAAAAGTTCCTGATGGATGTGTAATTCTGTCATTCATACCCTCCCTTTCCCCTCCTTCTCTCCTTCCTTCCATCTTTTTGTCCACTGATAATAAAAGGTTCAGTGATGAAAAAGTATTAAGCTAGATGTGAGATTCATGGCCCACTTTGTACCATCTGGTTCTTCAGCTTAAACTATATTTAAAGAAAACTAATTGCATAAAACTTCTGCACTTGCCCAGATACAGCAAGGAGGGCCTAGGCCCTCTCCCAAACGATATGACCGACTTTGAAGGTCCCTGGTGGGGGGCCTCACTATCCCTGGGGAGGAGTTGGGGATGGGTTAGGGGGGTTGGTGGGGAACATGGGAGAATGGGAGGGCGAGGGAATGGGGGAATGGATATGTAAATATGAGTAGTAAATAATTTAAATAAAAGAGAACATAAAAGAAAACTTCTGCACTTGTAACAAAAGGCAGTTATCCTCTCTGATAGTTTGACATAATGTCAGGATTCAGATTATTATTTTTAAAAGGTGTTCTTTGCACTTCTATGAATGAATACAATAAATACCACTAAATTTGCATTTTTTCCTTTCTGGTGTATTTTACATTAATTTTAATGAAGCATATTTGTAAATTCTGTTAAAGAATGTTTTAGATTAGATTGAACTTTTATTGAGTTTTTCATTATATCACACATGCATAAAAGGAGTTTGATTGTATCAGCCATATCCCGCCAAAATATGTCCTCTTTTTTTATCCCACAAAATACCAGGGCTGAGAAGGGAAACAAGACACAAAATCCACAGCTAACCAACGATCTATTTACAATTGATGGCTGCTGGGAAAGGAAGAATTAGTTTTCTCCAATAAAGTGGTACTGTGTGTATCAAATAACAAATTTGACAATGGGCCCATGCTCAGGAGTGGTTAGTGAACATAAAATTGTCTCGTGTGTGTGTGTGTGTGTGTGTGTGTGTGTGTGTGTGTGTGTGCGCACCTGCGGGTGTATCTGCACGAGTACATGAGTGCACACATATTTTTTTGTTTTACTTTGTTGATTTTTGACATTTTTAAAAGTTGAAAATAGTTTTTTTCCTACAATATATTCTGACACACACATAAACACACACACACACACACACACACACACACACACACACACACACACACACACACACACACCGATAGCTACAGAAAACGTTGCATCACTACTATGAAATAGAGTAGTTATTATTTTCCCCTCTTTAAAAAAACAAGCTGATAATTAATATGCTAACAATGCATTTGATCCATTTGAGATGTGCAAGCCCAAAATAATGAGGGTGGCAAGAAATGGAACAGTTAGAAATGAGTCAAGAAAAGCAACGAATTAAGATTATAGCTTGTGTTGTGCTATCCACCTGATGAGGCTTATTTTTGACACAGCCCACTGCTCTGCTAATAAATTTGCTGTGAAAAGGTAAAAAACAGAAACACACCAGTTTCAAATCATTTAAAAAGAGTCAAATTTTTTCTTCCAGATTAATTTTTATCTGTTTTTATTATCTGTGTTGCTTTCCAAATATAACTTATTCCCCTGCTCTTTATGGCATGCCCAAGAACCTAAAGCTGCACAGGGTTAGCTTGCCTGCTGTCTAGAATAAAAACATAAGCATGCATTAAAAAGGTGCAAATATGGAATCAGTCACTGTTCATTGCAGCAAAGAGACACCATGTCCAAGGCAACTCTTAGAAAAGAAAACATTTAATTGTTGGATCACTTATAGTTTCAGAGGTTAATCCAATGTCACCATTGTGGGGGCATGGCAACATGGAGGACAACAGGGTGCTTGTAAATTAGCTGACAGTCTTATATCTTGACCCATAGGCAGAGAAAGAGGGAGGGAGGGAGGGAGGGAGGGAGGGAGAGAGAGAGAGAGAGAGAGAGAGAGAGAGAGAGAGAGAGAGAGAGAGAGAGAGAGAGAGAATGGATCTGGTATTGTCTTTACAAACTTAAAAACCTATCCCTAGTGAAGTACTTCATCCTACAAAGTCCCAACTCCTAACCCTTTACAAATGTTGTCAATCTCTGATGATGACACATTAAAATATATGAGCATATGAAGTCCATTGTTATTCAAACCACCAGAAGGACTAAAGAAAATTTGCAGTCACATTAACTTGTGAAATACATACACTCTGTGTGTCTGTGTGTGGATGTGCATATATATGTATATATGTGTGTGTGTGTGTTTTCTGCATATGTATATTTTTCCACTAATTTCCAATGTTCAGTCCCTTTACAATTTAAAAGATGCAATTATTGATGTGTCTAATGCTAACTATAATATCCAATTCTTTTTGGAAATGTTGTGTGTTAACTTCTTCTATAATTCATAATAGATTCTTTTTCACTTGGGACAGGATGAGCAATAAACCAAAAGATTTTTTGCATAGATGTAAGTAATATTACCTATATGCATTCTGAAAGATAAATATATTTTATTATACTTGTAGACACCAGGTTTAGTTTGCTGTTTTTGTTCAGTAGTATTAACCATTTTTCTCATCATTTTTAATACTATTTCATTATAAAAATTTACTACTAAAATGTACTACTACTGTTAACTATGAGACCGATTATTTGTATTCTGAGAAAAAAATCTTATTTGGTTTTCTATTTTATTGAAAGGCTTATATGCATATTATTTCACTGGGTAAATAAATGATAGGGATAAAGAAAAGTGAAATATTGGTTTTGGACAGGATATCTTATTTTTTTCCTATAACTAAATATTTTTTATGTTGACTAATTATCTGTATAGTAAATGTGAGGAATGAGAAACTATATTATTTGGCGTTACAGGCATAAAATGTCAAAGATGTGATCTTTACCTATCTACTCAATTTTAAGGACAAAACCTTAAACACTTAGCTGACAGGGCAATTCTAACATTGCTCATTCAGAAAAATCACAGCACAAAAACAGTTATTGATAACAAAACAGTAGACATGATTTGTGGAAAATACTGATGGTTATTATGCAAATTTGTCTGTAGTTTGGCTCTACTCCTTACACATATAACTTGTTTCCTGTATGCCATTGAAAACTTTTATAAGAAAAGAGTATAATGTTGTCCAATAATTGATCTTTTAGAAAGTGAAAGCATATATATATATATATATATATATATATATATATATATTATATATATTAAGTATAAAACAATACTTAAAATATTTTTAAAAATCAAATAAAAATTCACTAATTTATCAAAAGTCACACAAAATATCATTCAGGTATCACTGGCTGTCATCTACCTGGGGAATGATATCCTCCTGCTTCTGATCCTTGGATTTCCTACTATACTTCTACAGCATGCTTAGTGTGAAACCTGAGATTACTCAGTTCCATATTTGTTATTCTTATTTGTCCTGAATTTATATCCCTTTAGACAATTGAAACCCATCAAATATGCAAAGTCATTTTTAAAATTTGGTTTGTATTTAATAATCTTTGGTGTAGTAGATATGCAATCTAAAAGTAATCAGGTATAAAGTTAGGAACATTAACAACAAATTCAGTAGATGTGAAAATAGTATACTAAGAGAAACCCTTATAATTTTTTGTTTGTTTATTTGTTTATTGGTTTTTCTAGGCAGGGTATCTCTGTGAAACAGTCCTGGATATCCTGGAACTCACTGTGTAGACCTGGCTGACCTTAACTCTCACAGAGATCCATGTAACTCTGTCTCTTGTGTGCTGGAATTAAAGGGGTGCACCACCACTGCCGGGGCAAAAATCCTTTCTTTTCCAACTCAAGAAAACTGACACAAGTTTAAAAGTTTTATATTATTTGTAAATTTCCCTAAAATGAGCTTAAGGTATGATAGCCCCATTATTATGTATGATTTTGCCTTTGTTATGTTTCCGTACCATACTTCAGATGAATTGTGAAGAAATCTTCTCCACATGGATATCTACTAGTGGGTATATTGGGCAATAATCTTGAGAGAAATAGAACCAATAAAACAAAAAATAAGAGACATGAGAAGAGAGCAGAGGGACTAAACAATGATCTTACATGAATAAAAAGAAAAAATGTTCCAGGATTTATACATAAAAAGCTTAAGAATTAGGTCTGAAAATCAAAGGTTCCAGAGTCAACAGAATGTATTATTCTTGTTGGTTGTCTGCATAAAATATATTAGGAGAAATAATAAATGTAATAAAGTAATAAAGTAACTATTACTTTATTACTTTATAATAAAGGTAATAAAAGTAATAAAGCACTTTTTAAAGCACTATCTTTTAGTCTTTGATCTTGCAATTATATCATTTTCTGCTTTCCCTTTCTCCATCCAAATCACCCACTTCCTGCTCTCTTTTATAATGGCCTCTTTTTCTTCTATTGTTTCTTTAATTTTCTTACATATAGAGATACAATCTGCTCATTCCATATAATGCTATTTGTATGACTTGTATGTATAGGATTTTAAGACTGAACATGTTGTAGTGAATAACCAATTTGGGGGAGTGGCTATTCCCTGGGAAAGACTATTTCTCCTCTTGTTCTGTCTAGGCTTGAGGCCTCCCAACAATGTTCCCCTTTCACATTAGCTTGTTACTGTTGTTCAGGTCATGTTTAGGTGTATAGTTTCTGACATTTCTAGGAGACAATGTCACAGCACATTTTCTGTTCCTCTGGCTCTTACAATCATTCTGCTCACTTGCTCAATGATCCCTGAGTCTCATTTTCAGGAGTTGTGTGGTATTATATGGGATTGTATTCCAAAATTTTATACTTTGATTCGTTATGGATTTCTCCACAATGATGTTGCTCTGTTGCAAAGAGAAGTTTCCTGGATGAGGAGTAAGATCTTGACTAATATGTGGGTATAAATATAAACATTCATAACCTAGTTAAGGATTATGCTGATACAATAAAGTGAGAGTCATAGGTTCTTGTCAAAGGGCCATGATTTCAGTACTACTGTGTTTCCAGTAACAGCCATAATTTCCATCTTATTGAGCAGGACTTAAGTCCAACCCGGGAGGCATTGGATACCATCAAGTTAAGCATGTCACCACTGCAACCTTTTCATTATTGTGCCACACTGACTGTGGTTTTGGTTCATAAATGTCCTAACTGGAAAGACTATCACTTGCTTCTCTCCTTTGAAATGTTGTATTGCACCTTCTGATACCATGAATATAATTCTCAAGAAGGGATCTTCCAGGTCAGATACAGCTCAGTGGCCTCTGAACCCTGTGTGCAAAGTGCATGGTGCTTCTACAACAGGAAATTACCTTTCACTTCTGGAAGAAAACCCAGAGAAATGGCCATAGCCTATAATATTTTGGGAATCCTTTCTTGATAACCTTAAGCAACAAATCATAAAAAGGTTTTTTATAACTAGAGTTAACGTTTTTGTTAGCTGGTATTGGATTTTTGAGGGAAGCATGGTCAGCACAATTGCAAAACTTTAATTGAAAAAAGATATATATGTAATGAAGAGTTACATATATTATTGGTTTATACATAAATATCCAAAGATATTGGGGTTCAAACTGAAGATCAGGAAAACGAAGGAGCAGGCCACTAGTTCTTTCCTCTAGCTCAGGCTGAAGGGGCTGATCCGGCACAAGCTCTTTCCCAAGTCTCAAACTAAACTACTGCCTCTCTTCAGTGTTGCTGGAGAATGAATAACTTATAATGAATTCTGATACTGACTTATATACCTCTGATGAGTCCTGGAATTAAAATGTGTGAGCTATAATTCTGTTTTAGACTGATTATATCTTGTGTGTATCTGAGTGGCCTTGGACACACAGAGATCCATCTACTTCTTAATCCTGAGTTCTACTATCAAAAGTGTGTACTGCCACCTCCTAGCTTCTGGCTGTTGCAATTAAAGGTGTGTATCACCACTGATCTCTGTATCTTGTGGCTGACTTTGCTTTCTGAATCTTTAGGCAAGCTTTAATAAATCATAAATAATATACCACTACAAGTGTGTGTATGTGTTTGTGTGCTTTCAAAAATACTTGCAACACACAGAAGACAATCTTCTCACATTGTCCAGCTTCATCAGACTAAACATATTTTAATATTTGTCCTGGCTAATTTATATATAGATTATATTGTATTAATAGATAAATGTTGGTAGTACTTCTTAGTAATGTGAGAAATAGCCAAAATTTTCTTATAAAATTATAAACCATTTTAATATTTTGCTGATATCAAATCAATTTTAAAAATGATTAGATGTCAGTTTTCTACTCTGTGACATAAAACTTTAGGAAATCAAAGTGGTATTGAATAAAATAATAAAATAAAATAATGATGAACTATTTCTTTTTTAAAATATTTATTATGTGTACAGTGTTCTGTCTGTAAGTATCCCTGGAGACCAGAAGAGAGCACCAGATCTCAATACAGATGGTTGTGAGTCACCAATTCGTTGCTGGGAATTGAACTCAGGACCATGGGAAGAGCAGCCAGTGCTCTTAACCTCTGAGCCATCTTTCTAGCCCGAAATATTTCTTTATGATGGGAAACTTTAAAAAGAAACAAAAAAGAAGATGGAATTTGGTGTATTGTGTTGGGATGAAGTCAACATCATTGAAAAATCATTGTTCTTTTTTTTTTTTTTTTTTTGGTTTTCGAGACAGGGTTTCTCTGTGTAGCTTTGGAGCCTATCCTGGCACTCGCTCTGGAGACCAGGCTGGCCTCTAACTCACAGAAATCCTACTGCCTCTGCCTCCTGAGTGCTGGTATTATAGGCATGTGCCACCAACGCCCGGCAAAAAAATCATTGTTCTTATTTAAAATTTATTATTAACTAAAAATTTCCTTTCTTCATAAGATATTTTCTGATCATGATTTCTCCTACTCCTTACTTCCACCTAGCAAAATATATACTCTTTCTTTCTCTCATTATGAAACAAAAAAGCAAAACAAAAGAAAGACAAAATAAACAAAGCAGAATAGAACAACACAAACAAACAAACAAACAAAAAAACAGAAAGAAAATAAACCTAAAGAAAAGCAAAATTAACACATATAGACATGGGGTCACATACATACAGAGAGAATTTCATAAAAACACCAAATCAGAAACTATACATAACATATAAGTAAAAGACCCATAAGGCAACAAAAATGCCCTGACAAAGCATAAAGAGACAATAACCAGTGAATTAATTTTTTTGTTGGTCATCTATATGGGGTCATGGGGAATGCCATGGAGTGGTTTGAATACACAGGGGGACACTATTTGAGAAAACTAACTTTTCTGTTTTTAAGCAGTTGTCATTTATGTTTTCTGGGTTAGGGATTGGAGCTTATATCCACTTCCCCTCTCATTGAAGGGAATACACATGGCTTAAACCAGTGCAGGGATTATGTTAGCTGCCACAGTTTCTGTATGTTCATATTTGTATCAGCTCTTTTTCTTCAAGGCAGGTGATGATGATGATGTCATCATAAAGAAGAAATTATATATCTTCATTTCTGTACATTTCATCTTCCTAGTTCATTAATAGGGATACCTTAGCAAGCAAATCACATATAGAGCTCTGATCCTTATTTATGAATACTATTCCCCTGGGACTCCACTGAAAACTGGTGATTCCTATACTGTGAATGAAAATGGCCAAAGAAGCTTGGAATGTTAGTGTGGTTAGAAGATTGAAAAATATCTGAAGAATATGTTGAAAGAGCCTGAATACTAAGCAAAAAGTGTTCTAGGAGGACAATGCAGAAATGATTTAGGCAACCAAATAAAATATCAATGCATTGCAACATATAGTTACTATAAAGCAAATATTGGTATTGGCATTGATATAAACAATTGAATAAACCACCTGATCAAGAGAAATGATAGCTTTCTCTTGTCTGATTGGAAACATGGCAATTGTATTCGGTCATGTGACAGGCCTGAGGCTTGATTTCCAGATGCTGAAAAAAAGTCAGATATGTGCCTTAAGATGGATATTAATTACAAAATTGTAATCAGTGCCTTAATTAGAGAAACTTTTACAAAATGATTAAATTAACATAACTTGTAAAATGATATGTTTGTATCATATGTTATTACCATCTTTTGTGTTCATTATGCCCAAAATGAAGACTCCAATGAAAAAGAATAAAAAATCATATGATCCCAACTAAGTTGCATCCTTGAAATTAAACTGTAAATGCTCCTTAAAAGTATAGAGGTGTTTCTGAATCTGTTTCTATCAATTTCTGGGTAAAGTCTATCTGGTGATAGTTGAACTAGCCAAACATTAAGCAGATCTCCTGCATCCTGCTGAAGAGAGGGAGGAAGGATTATTATAAGAGCCAGTGGGGTAAAGACATCACAAGAAAATGAACAAAATCAGCTAACCTGGACTCATAGGGGCTCACAAAAACTGAACCAGTAAACAGAGATCCTTCATGGGACTGACTTCGCTAGGCTGTCTGTAGTTTTCTTTTCTTGTGGGTCTCATAACAGTGAGAGCAAGGGCTGCTTCTGCCTCTTTTGCCTGCTGTTGGGATTCAGTCTTCCTCCTGGATTGCCTTGTCCATCCTTAAAGGGAGAGGAAGTTCCTATTCTGATTGCTACTTCATATAGTATGGCTGACTGATATCCATGGGAGGCCAGCCTGTATATGAAGAGAAACAGAGGAGGAGGAGTAGATGGAGGAAGGTTGTGGATAGACAGTGGGAAGAGAGGATAGAGGGGGAGCTGCAGTCAGAATGTAAAAACAAAAAAGTAAACAAATAAAGTGTAGAGGTGTTAAAGAGATAATCAAATACCAGAAGGAACGTTAAAGAAAAATATAAATAATGTAGCATGAAACTTTCCAGTAAATTGGAATACAAGAAAAAATAAGAATAAACAGAAAATTCTTACAATTTAAATACAGCATTTAACTTCAGTAACAGCATAGGACTTGTGATAATTTCTTTCTTTTGTTTTATAACTTGACTATGACTTTGTAAAACCAAAACATTGGGTGCCAACAATTTCAGTTTACCTAGAGATCCTATGACACCTTTAGCAATTTTTTTTAGCTCTAAACTTATGCCAAAATAGGCAATCTAATTCAATTTTACTCAATATGCTGATAAATTATTCATACTTTTTTGGCTGTACTAAAAAATTCTAAATTATTCAGAATATTGTTACCAACATTATCTGTGATGACAAATAGCTGTCGATAATATGTTTCATAAAAAGTCTTTTGCATTTATCCTTTCAGGCTAAGTGCAGTTTTCAAAATAAATTTAGAAGGTAGTTGTTGTGGGAGGGAGAATAAAGAGATCATTTTGGGGAAACGATGTTTGCAAATGTTTTTATTATTGTGTGATTTAGTTGCCAAAAATGATACAAGGGAGCCATCTGCAACAAGCTACCACACTGACACATTTAAAATATAAACTACAAAATTATGGCTGATTGGTGCATAGAAGGAAATGTTAGGCTAATATAACTCAGACAGAAATAGTGAGAGAGAGCTTGATTTCTGTTCATTCTTCTTGTAAAGTTTGTCATGAATATGGCTAACAATTTAAAAATCTTTGGGAGAAAATGGGGAATTTTATGCTTTCTTTTTTGCGTGTAACAGAGGAACTCTAAAGAAATCCATCTGTGGTGGATCCCAGAGGGTTGTTACTGTGATAAAATATTTCAATGCTGAATATATATAGTAAGAATAGGAATAATGTGCCATCATTTGGGGTTTACAAAATGCAGTCACTGTATCAAAGCTTATTATTAATGTGGAAACAAAGCAGTCACCTTTAAAGACAACCATAAGTCACAATACAATAAAATTATGCATAAACTCACTTTGTATTTATTTCATGTTGTTTCACAAGTTTGTCATATTTCCAATATTTACCAATTACAGCACTTTTCATGCTCTATTCCCATCATTAGAATATGATTATAAAAGGATTTCCACATTCCGTCATAGCTGTGCATTTAGAAGAATCATGCTGCCTGGAAAGCCTCCTTCATTCCATTGTCATGGTCCATGTCTTTCATCCTGTAACTTTGCAAAAATCCCACCCTTTTATGAACTGTGCAAAAATGTTTCAAACAAAATAGATTAGATTGAAAAATGAGCATTGCTTGATGCATATGTTTAGTTTGAGGAATAAATATCTTAATGCATTTCAGGTTCACATAGCTATTTTTGAGAAAAACATGCTCTAGGGCTTATGTGAAATCAGCTGTGATTGATGACTGATCGGACTGACAGAATCTGCTTTCTTCTCTCTGTGACCACATTAGCACCCATTAGCAATATAACAATGTCTGTCTGTCTGTCTGTCTGTCTATCTATCTATTATCTATCTATCTATCTATCTATCTATCTATCTATCTATCTATCTATCTAATCTCTTTTTTGTTGCCCTCCCTGTAAGATGATTGAAGTTTCATGACTTAACTCACTGTGAGTCATTTTAAAGTGAAAAAAAAGGTAATACATAGGACACACAAGTTTGTTTTGTTACACTACCCCTACAGAAAACAATTTGTCTGAGAACACAGCAGTGAGGGAATTTTATTTTTCTTCAGGGGTTCCAGTCAATGCCCAAGAAGAAGCAATTTACTAAGAAGTACCTCAGGGCACTGTAATTCACCTCACATGGGTGCACCTTTTGCTTTGGGAATGATCAAATCTATTTTGCACTTAGAACAGTAACTTGTATGGGAATAACAATTACAGTATACAGTCTACCTTTCATTTGTAGCAATTCTTTAATACTTTAAAGTACATTTTCTCTTTAGCATCATCCTTGTTTTTCTCCATATAATACTCTTAACTCTAACTTTAACAATGGGACATAAGATTTAAAAACTCACTAGGGGATGTATGTGATCTCTACATTTTAAATAAAGCTATCTATTGATTCCACAACATTCACAGATCTCAGTTTCACTGTTTCTTAACACATAAATACTGTCTGTTGTTCAGTATATATTTCATAAAGTTACAAAGTGATAGTTCTTATTACTTATATTTGTTGAAACCTTTATACACACAAGCATGTGCATGTACATGCATATACTCACACACACCTTAGTTTTTGCAGGAACAAATAAATAAAAATGCTAGTATTGGCCCAATTCCCTGCAAAGAAATAAAGGTACTGTGTGCCAGTGAGATGATTCAGTTCTTCAAGAGCTTGTCACCCTACCCGATGTTAAGTTGGATCCCAGAGACCCACATGGTGAAAGCTGAGAACTATCTTGCTCCAGAAACTGTTCTCTGACCCGCATGGGTGTGCTGTGTATGGCTTGATCACACACACACAAAAAAAAAGGGAAGAAGAAAAGAGAGAAGAAGGAAGGGAAAGAAAGGGGAGGAGAGGAGTGGAGGGGAGATGAGATGAGGCAGACAAAAAGAAGACAGATAGAAAGAAAGCAATAATGAATGGATTGTGGTGATAAAATATTAGCTTCATTCAAGATTGTTAATACATAGAAGAGTTTGGGTTCAAATTTCCTACTATAAATTTTTCCTTCAGAATTTCATAAATGAGTATAGCATTTATATCCTTTCTACTCTTGTTATTTCCCAATCCAACTCCTCCTATGCCCCTTGACTCTGAATATTTATTTCTCTTTTATTTAATTATTATTTTTATACACACAAACACACACACACACACACACACAATATGGTCTTTGAGTTAATTTATTGTGGATCATATGCATGTGTGTTTAGGGCTGATCACTTGGGATTGAGTAACCCCATTACCAGAAAAGACTGGTTCTCCTCTCAGCAGCCACTAATTGCCTCTAGGGTCTTCATCTAGAAGTGGGGACTTATGAGATGACTGGAAACTGTTTTTAGAATGTTATTTGGTGTCATTGTTCAGTCCTGTTTTAGCTATATTGTTGAAGTTTCAGAGGTGTGCCTTTCCTGTGGTAAATTCCTGTCTCATATCAAACTTCAGTGATAAAATTCTTGGTCTTGTTCCCATGCAAATCAAAATTGAACTGTATCTGATATATTTTGCATCTTCCATACTACACAGTCAACAAAAGTTAGCATTGGAAGATACATATCTTCAGAATATTCCTGAAACTATAGAGCCACTCAATTTTATTACCACAAAAGTAAAATATCTCTTATCCTAATTGTTTGGATGACACAGATTTGTGTAAATAGCTGGTAATGTACACTCTCCAAACCAATCTGGTTCTGAGCCTATTTGTGGTAAAGCAACACACCATTGATCTTTCAAAGCCCACCTGATAAGAATTTTGCTCACTTCTAATGAATGTTCTCATGGCACGATTTTGGAGATTTCTGTTTTCATGCTCTCTCTACAAGACCATTTTGTATTGTGTACCGATATGTTAATGCAACAGTGATTTACCAAATATTCCTCCATTCTCAACTGCCCCATTTGTGGAAACCTCTATAAGTAAGAGCACAAAGCAAAGGATGCAAAGAAAACTGCCTTATTTCTCAAAAGTCAATTACTGTGACATTTACCATAAAAAGAAAGGGACTATTAGCCATTTCCCTTCCCATTACATTTCTTTTATTTTGTTTTCCCTCAATTCTATTTCATACAATGTCCTGAACTATGCTTCATGAATGACTTCCTGATAGAACAAACCTCTCAGTGTAGCATGCCAGAGCCTTCATAATCTGCCTGGTGATTAGTTCTTCAGCCTCATCATTTGGCGCCCTCCCCTCACACCTGTGCTCTAGGCACATGAAATGACTCCCTGTACCTTGGCAGTGTTCTGTATGCCATGCATCAGTGCCTTCACACCTCCTGCCCAGTCAGTTTCCCTTTGGCTCAATGCTTGGATAAATCCTACTCTTCTACCCAAGCCATGTTTGCATGCTGACTCACTCCATATATTCCCTCCTTGGTCCAAGCTTGGTAAAATAAAAAATAGATGCAGATGTAGGTGTAACTAAACAAAGATTAGAAACAGATCATAAGGTATTTCTTCAGGACTTTGGAATCTAACTTAAAAGTCAAATTCACTTATATCTGCTGTGCCTTTAAACTCATTTGAAAAATCAATGTGCTAACCCTTTGATCTACAAAGCTGTACTGCTTACAAAATATTCTAGGGCAATGGTGGCATAAAGCTTTGGGAAGTAACCAATCAACATCTGATTTGATTTAAGGCCCACTCTATGAGATAGATCCCGTACCTAATACTGCTGAGATGATCAAGAAACAGAGACTAGATAGCCCAGAGACCTAGGGTAAAATGATAATAGTATCTGTCTTTAAAATAAAAGTCATAAAATGACTCCTAATGATATTTTGCTATACCCATTGATCAGTGCCTTGCTCAGTCATCATCAGAGAGGCTTACTTCTGCAGCAGATGGGGAAAAATAGAGACCCACAGCCAGGCCTTAGGCAGAGAGTGAGGGACTTAGGAACATTCAGCCCTAAATTGGATGACTCTATCAAATATCTCCCCACAGAGAACAGGGAATCCCTTGAAAGAGGAGGCAGAATGACTCTAAGTGCCAGAGTGGAAGGATGTCACAAAGAAAACAAGGCCCTTTAAATCAGCATGAGTGAACCTCATATGAAATCACAGAGAAGTGCACCATGTATTATGACTTCAAGCTTAGTGTTTTTATGGGACTACTGAGTGTGTGGACTGTGGGACTCTGAGTTTTGTACCTTCTTTTGGGTCCTTTTCCTTCTGTTAGTTTGGCTTCCATGCCTTCAAAGTGATGATTTTTGTTTTATCTCATATTTTATTTTCTTATATTAAAAATAAATGAGTGAGTGAGTGAGTGAATGAATGAATGAATGAATGAATGAATGAAAATATAGCCAGTAGGATAAAGGTTAGCAACTGAACTGTCATTTATAATTGCTCAGAGAGGGAAAGTCAGTCTTCTTCAATGGAGTAAGACTACATATATCAACCACTCTAGGACAGGCCTAATGTTCAGGGGAAATTGACCAGTATTTAATGGACCCCTCAGTTCTTTTGTGTGCTTTTATTTGGTTACAGTTTGATGCAGCTTTTTTGTTTTGGGGGCATAGGAGTGTTGGTATTGCTTTATTTTGTTTTCTTGGCTTGGTAGTTTTGTTGTTTTATCAGGTTTTTGTTTGTTTTTGAGAAAGTAGGATTGGGTAAAGGATCTGAAATGACTTGGGGCAGGGGAAGAATATCATCAAAATTATTTAAATTTTAAAAATCTTTTAAATAATAAAAATACTCTAAAACAGTATTAGTCAAGTGAAGTTTAATAATGTTTCTGATAAAATATTTTCAGTGTTCATTGTTTTAATTTTTTCTCTTTCATTTGTGGATTTCATACTTGTTTACACTAGGGATGGAATGAATAGCTAGCATTTGCTCTTAGATATTATTATTCTCTACTTTCTTAAGCTTTGTATCTTATGACCATGAGTGTTTAGTTTTCAACTCTGTGGACCAGAAATATGGTCATTCAGTGGCAATCAAAAGCTGTCTAATTGGACATAAGACCCAAACAATAGGAGGGAAATATTGCCAGGTACTGGAAACCTGGCAAGCTACTGAACGCTAGTGTGGTCATAGACCTTGTAGAAAAATCTACTAGTACCACTTTGCTAGACCAGAATAACTCCTTAATGTATTCTAAATCATATCCTAATCCCATAGATAACTATAAGTGGTCAGCCTTGAAGATATATATATATATATATATATATATATATATATATATATTATTTATATCACAAAATAGACTCAACAGATTGTATTTATATTTGTTTGTGCATTCAAACACACACCACACACACACACACACACACACACACACACACACACACACACATATATATATATATATATATATATATATATATATATATACATACATACATATATCCTGTTGAATTACTTGAAAGAGTCTACTTAAACATTGTTAATTATGACTTGTCTTCTAGGTTCTATCTGGCTCCTTTCCACTGCTGCTGGTCCTTTTGGTGGACACCTCATGGTACTTGTATCCCCAAAATGCTGGGGTCTTCTGTTGGAACTGAGCTGCACTTTCAACAGTAGCCTCCTATAGGTCCTCTTTATGGCACCAAGCCTCAACTTGGCATGATTCAGTGAATAATTGATCTTCAGTTGCCACAGGGACTGCACCATCATGCATTTCCACTCTTGACCTCTCATAGTTTTAACCTTAGATATTCTCTAGTTCAGATTTTGACGGTGGCACCTCTAAGATGTGCTGAAGGACTGAACCCATGTGAGAAAGGAGAAGGCAAAGACTGTGTCTTCTTCAAAGCTTATTCTAGAATCTCCAAGCAGAAAAATTTTTTTCTTCTCTGTGGGGAACGTTGCAACCAAAAATTTTTGTTGTTGTTTTGAGACAGTATCTCTCTATGTAGTTCTGATTGTTCTGCAACCCTCTAGTTCAGGCTGACCTTGAACTCAGATGTACCCAGTCCAGATTCCCAACCTACCAGCCTCTATCCCCAGGAAACAACTGGGATTAAAGAAGTATGCCCTTAAAATTTTTAATTTTCTTTTACACATGACATCATTTGACCTCTTGTCTAGCCTTATTGTTTATTTTGTGTGTTTCAGTACAAGCAGAAATGTAGTTCATCCTGCCTGAGAACATTTTGAAAGTGTTGAGAATCTCAATTTTATACAGCAATAATGAACCTTTGATTAATCAGATTAAGAATATTGTTATGTGCCATAATATTTAAAAATTATAGGTATCGAGACATTTAAAGTGATAGTAATGTTAAATTCTTGGAAATGCTAGACAATAAAATATGTGTACATATTATGTAAATATATATAAATATAATGTACATATACATATTAAATCTCATAAATTGTTTTCATAACTTAAAATAAATAAAACAATCAAAGGCAAAGAAAACAAATACAGTGATTTTTGTACTTTGTTCTATAAACAGACTGCTGTTATTTTTTCAAATTAATGAAAACTGCTCAGTGAATGTAGAACACATTTTTGATCTGTGCATCAAATTCATTATGCATTTTTAAAATCTGTAAGTTTGTGAGTGTGTGGGCCATACATGTGTGGGTGTCAGTGAATGCCTGGACAGGTGCATGTTCCTTAAGGCTGAAATTAGAGTTGGTGTGAGTCACCTAACCAAGCCCTCAGTTATGTACAAAAGCACCAAGCTTTCATTGTCAAGCACTAAGCCATCTCTACAGCTTCAGTTATGATTTTAACATGTCTTTAGGAAAGAAGATATTTAATTATGTTAAGGATATAAATTCTAACATATAAATTTTTGAAAACCCTCAAAATGCTACTGCAACAATGTTCTCTCTCCAGAAATACAGAAAAGTTAGACTGTATTGACAAGAGGAATGCACTGAAACAATAATACTAAACATTGATGAGTATGCAGACGTTCTGAAAGCAAAACTTAAGGTAAATAAGAAAGTAAAGTCAAACACTAAACATGATTAAATTTGCAGCTGATTTTTCACTAAAAAGATTTCTATATTTGCATGGATGACTTTTTCTTTCAGCAAGTATATGTTTGTCATTCACATTATATTGGATAGATTTTGGAATAAATTAAATATAATGTTTGGTCATGTGTCTAGAAGGTCAAGCTCACTTACCAACATTGGTCACAGATATTACAATCTGGTTCTACCAGTATAAATCCATCTGGGGAAATTAATATTCTCTAAGATCTTCAGGGAACAGTGAGATATGTCCCAGTCATAGTTTCCTTGAAAACACTTTATTATCAGTTTCAAGTATTTTTATGTATACATTGCCATTAGCTGAGTATTCGGTTAGATGAAACATTCATGAACTCTAATAAATATACCACTACTTAGCGAATATAGGAATCAATATTCTTTTTAAATTTAAATTTGGAACTATAATATAATAACAATATTTCTCCCTTCCATTTCCTCCCTGAAAACTTCCCACATATCCCTCCGGATTCTTTCCAATTCATAACTTCTTTAGTCATTGTTATGTGTATATTCCTAAGCAAAACCTGTTCAGTCAGTCTAATGTTACGCATATTACAGTTTATCTTTTCAGAAAATATTTTAAGTATAGAAATAATAGAGGTTGTCTTAGCTGTGGTTTCTATTGCTGCCATGGAATAATATGACTAAGAATATGTTGGAAAGAGTTCATTTGGCTCAGAGATCCAGATCATAGTACATTGTTGGAAGAAGTCAGAACAAGAACTCAAGCAGAGCTGGAACCTGGAACTCTATTCTTTCTTGCTTGCTTTCTTTTTTATTTTCTTCTTTTATTTATTGATTAATTTATTTTATTTGAATTAGAAAGGTGATTGAATTACATGACAATCCTAGTTCCCTTCTCCTTCCCATTCTCCCCTACCACCCCCCAACTAAAACCCTACCCATCACATACCCTTTCTTCTATTCTTCCCATAACTCAACATTTCTGCTTCCCCATGACCTCTGCATCCTTCCTCTTCTTCCCTTCTCATTCTCGTAGCTCCCTCCACCCTCTTCCCATGCTTTCAATTTGCTCAAGGGATCTTGACCCTTTCTCTTTCTCCAGGGGACAATGTTTGTCTCTTTTAGGGTCCACCTTGTTTACTAGTTTCTCTGGCAGTGTGGATTGTAGGCTGGTAATTCTTTTCTGTATGTGTAAAATCCACATATGAGTATATATCATGTTTGTCTTTCTGTAATTGGGTTACCTTGCTCAGAATGGTTTCTTTTGGTTCCATCCATTTGCATGCAAATTTCAAGATTCCATTTTTTTTTCTGCTGAGTAGTACTCCATTGTGTAAATGTACCACATTTTCTCTATCCATTCTTCAGTTGAGGGGCATCTAGGTTGCTCCCAGTTCCTGGCTATTACAAATAGTGCTGATATGAACATCGTTGAACAGATGTCCTTGTTGTATGAATGTGCTAGTCTTGGGAATGGAGAGAAGTTCCACTCCATTCCAATGCCTAGGAGTGGAATTGCTGGATCTTGTGGTAGACTGATTCCCATTTTCTTGAGGAGTTGCCATACTGATTTGCAAAGTGGCTGTACAAGTTGGCACTCCCACCAGCAATGGAGGAGTGTTGGTCCCCTTTCTCCACATCCTATCCAGCATAAACTGTCATTGGTGTTTTTGATTATGACCATTCTGACAGGAGAAAGATGGTATCTCAGAGTTGTTTTGATTTGCATTTGCCTGATGGCTAAGGATGTTGAACACTTTCTTATGTGTCTTTCAGCCATTTTAGATTCCTCTATTGAGAATTGTCTATTTAGTTGTGAACCCCACTTTTTAATTGGATTGTTAGGTGTTTTGGAG